>NC_054743.1:55457960-56074526 GCF_018143015.1 Lytechinus variegatus
GATAAAGTGCAATCGAGTCATCATGGATGGTAATATGATGCACCATGCAGGAAATTCTTTCAATCGTTGATATTGGAAAACCCTGTTGAAGGTAAGCGCATTACAAACGTCCATGACCACGTATATTCAATTTTGACCCAGACAAAACTACACACACCAACTTTTGGGGCGGGCAAATTATTTCGTTTTAGGAGCGTGTTTTTAATTTGTAACCTAATTGAAGCACTAAGCGATGCATTTGAAAAAAAGTATTCCAGCGCTCAGTAACGGTTCAAGGTAAAACAATGCTAGAGCATGATTCAATTCCCATTGATGGAGAGAATCCCTTCCTTTTTATAGCAATATCATTTCCTCCTGTGTATTCAGAAAAGATCATTGAAAAACGATACCTAGCTTATTTTTTTATTATCTGAACATTGCGTAGATAAAATTTATCTCTCTTAAAAGAAATAAGGTACAATATATCGTCGAATGTTCCATGGCTACATATGGAATAATGTCAGCATCTTTTACAAATACAAACACTTTTTTTAAGATGTATTCTGAATTTAAAAATCGTTCCTTTATTCATTTAAATATCTTAGATTCAGGATATTTTTGTCAGTGATGCAATACGCCGACCACTTAATGGTCACAGACAGAAAACAGAGGTAATATTCTGCGCTTTTTTGTATATGCTATTGGGATCTCGTCGTACAAACTTTCATCTCATTTCCTGGATGTTCTCAGTACTTTATAATGTTTCTGTGTGCTATGTAATAATGTTTGCCGTATACACATGAGCATGTTCATGTATACACAACAAACGGGTTTTCTTCATCTTTTATCAGCATGAGATTACATCGACCATTTGCCTCAGAAATCTTTCACCTTTTATCTGATAAAACCATTCATCATTGAAGTCTAGGATACCTCGAATGGACAGAGATCCATGTGAAAAACAAGACTTTCATTTAGTTACTTCAAAATACTCAACTGTGCATAGTATATTCGCTCTTTGGTTATTTTTTTAATCGCTTATACCAAGCTCATAGGGTGAAATGACCGGTCATTTTTTCTCGCGTTTGAATATTATCTTTGCTAAACAAGACAACCTTAATATGTAGTATTGTCCTAGTATATTAACCCAATTGGTAATAACTCGTAGATAGAGTGCAGTAATGATTTACAATATGGAGTTATAGAATAATGAACAAAGCAACTCACCAACACATATATAATATTGTGTGCAATCGAAATTAAATTTCCACACTTTATGTAAAGCTATCTGACCGTGTTCTATTCGTGAAAAAATTCGAGTCAGCTATTTTGAAATATCTATTTTTCTTTCAAAGTTTATATTCATTCGTTAAATCAACTGAAATTATTGAAAACAAAAACACTACAACCTTTTTTTTTCCACAACATAATCATGTTTTTTACAATAAGCCTATCGATATTCGTGTAATGTTTTGTGATTAAAATTGACTTACACCCTGTCTCGTCATTCGATATCATTATACATTTCTTTCTTATTTTCCATATACTGTATGTGATCAATGTACATCGATATTTTGCTACCATTATAAATAATTCAGTTTTCATGATGGAATGGTCACTTGCACGGCGACAGAATAAAGACCTATCAGTGTGCGAAAAATGGTTCTGATAGACTGGTCCTTTTTTGCTAATCTTGATAATTTTTACCATGCATGTTTCATCAAAAAATGACTCTGATTGGGATTCAATATTCGTTAGACTGTCCAATCGCCAGTTATTCAGCATTATGAACCTATATATTTTTTTTCTTCACAATTATGGTTATAAGACTTACTGAAAAGGTCCAGGCACTTTTCGTACCTTACTGCACACTAGTTAGTTGTGTTAGTCATGTTAGTCTGGGGCAAATAATATATTATCGGCCAGACAAATTTATTCGATGTGATACATGGATTAAATATAAATGATAGATGAACGAATCAAGCACATCTCACACATCTCACTACTTTTAGGTTTCAAAGTAAACTCCTATACAGTGCGTATCAAAAAAAGTTTACACTTAGAAAAAATCCTGTAAAATTATATATTTGTAATATCCTGACGATTTTTCCACATTTTAGCATTGGTACAGATCCATTTAAGCAAATGACGATATAACTGTCTAAAAATATTTCTGCTTGAGTGAGCACCACTTAGTTTTGAAAAGTTGGTGAAAAATGATTTGCGCAGAACTTTGAAATAGTTATGCGAATAAAAGTAGACCTTAACCATGAAGAACACGTGGAAATTAGCAAGTAAAATTGATATGAAGATATCTTTACTTTTTTAAACTTGTTTCCTTGCCCAAAACACTTCGAAGAGTGCATTGCGCCCCATCCCACTCCCCCACACATCGAGTCCATCGTGACGATATTTGCTTTACACTGAGCTGTGATTTACATGAAATTGCTTAGGCTTGATTTTCATTTTGTTAATCATTGCCAAGCTTGGGAAAAGTGTGGAAAAAAAAGTATTAAATGAAAATGAAATGTATACCAACTTTAAATGATAACAACTTAGTGAAAAATGCTGGAGATGTCTGATATAAACTTTTGTTCGGATTCAGTTATGTCCTCAGATCCAGCTGGCACAAAAAGGGTAAAGGTTGTGCTTACTAAGTGTTGAAATTTCAAATTTGGGCGGCAAAATTGTTACAAAATGCTTGAATGTATCCGTTTTATTTCAATTGGCTAAAAGTGCTAGCGAAATTTATGAGAAATGCTTCACAGGGTAAGTTTGATTTGCCCTTTCCCCTTGACACAGCGTGAAAACAAGCATTTCTGCGCAAACAGGTTTCTGCGAGCTTTACAAAAATGGACAGTGCTCACTCTAGTGTAACATTCTGTCAAAAAATTTACCTTCATTGGATAGATGAAACCCAAACCCATAATTATATTTGAAAAAATTACCCACATGTTGTATATTTTTTAATTCCCAGGGCTTTTTGAAAGTGTAAACTTTTTTTGATACGCACTGTATAGCAATGATAAAGAATCAGACTTTACTTCAAACTGTAAAATAAAATCTAAACAATGAGTTCTTAATCTTTGAAGAGTATATTTCAGTTTTGCAATGTATTTCCTGATGATATGGTTGTTTATTTAGGAGGGGGGAAATAATATTTAGAAAAAAAAATAGTAATGAGAAATACAAATTAATGACGTGGACAAGAATTTGGACAAGGCCCATATTTGAGATTTCGAGATCGTGAGAGAGTTCTGAAATTTGCTGCGTCATGTCTGAAAGAAAAAAGAATGAAGGGTAAACTAACATTCATTACAAATGATGTTGCAAGATCAGTGAGAGATGATAGAAAGAAGCTCCTTCCAGTAAAGAGAAAACTGAGAGAGCAAGGTTTCTTCGCAATTACACCCTTCAGTGTACCAGCATACGTACTTTTCAAAACTGAAGAAGGTCTCATTGGGAAATTATTCGTCACAGACATCGATAAATACAAGTGAGCTGAATTTTGATTGATCCAGCAAGATATAATTATGGCCTTAAATTGGATGATTTATTCTTTACTGGGCCTTAAGAATGCATGCAAGTCTTATTCATGACAAGGGAAAGGCTGATATAAACAGACACACAGCCCGAACTGTATGATTTTTTTTTCTTCTTTTTTTTCTTGTTGTAATTTTTACTTGTCGTGTTTGAACTTCCAGGTTATGAAATATGTCAAAAAGCAGATCTCTTTCTGAGACGAATGATAAAGTCCTTAATATGTTATCGTTAAATGTGAGATGAATGCAAAACGTAATTAAAAGTAGTATTTTTCATTGGGCGCGAAACCAACACATATATATTGTAATGTTGCAGGAGACCCATAGTTGCCAAAAGGATAAAAGCTACTGGGCACGTGAATGTGGTGGCAATATACTATTTTGTCATGGAACGACGCATAGCAAATGAGTCGCCTTCCTTTTTAAAAATGGGTTAGATATAAATATTAGACAAATATACAAAGGCTATTGTGAAAGAATTTTATGTATCCATGCAGATTGTGGAAAGTTACATTTCCTTACAATTATTATATATGCACTAAATATAGAAAATATACAAATACAGTTCTATAACGATTCGTTGAATGTTATTAGAAAGGAATGGAATGGTGAAGAACACTGGGTAATTGGAGGAGATTTTAATTGCGTCTTAAACCCCCACATAGATAAGATTGGTGGAACAAAATCTAGTAAAAAAATTATGTTGAACGGATCAAAGATATTATGATTAATTTAAAATTGATGGATATCTGGCGAAGTATGAATGTAAATAAATCCTGTTTTACTTGGAGACATAAAAGGCCTTTTGTCAGGTGTAGGCTAGATTATTTTTTAATAGATTGTGATCTTAGGCAGGAAATTAAGAAAGTTGATATAACTTATGCCCTACGAACACATCATTCTGCAGTATGTATGTCAATAAAGCTGAGTGAAATATCCAGAGGAAAGGGATACCGGAAGCTAAATTCATCCCTATTGCAGGATGACAATTATGTAAAAGCACTATCAGAAAGTATTAAAGAATGGAAAATAGACTTTATGCATATCATGGATTCAAAACTAAAATGGACTGGATAAAGTATCAAATTAAATCATTTAGAATTAAATACTCAAAAAATAAAAATAAAGAATCTTATAATGTTGAAAATTATCTGCTGAAGAGATTAGCATTAGGCACTCAAAATAAAAAAGATAGTAAGATTTTTGATGAACGGTTTTCTTCATGTAAAATGTATTTTAATCATTTTATAAGAGAATATGGTGGGCGCTTTTTACTCTATTGTAATTCTGAAAAAAAAGATTGCTTAAAACTAAGATTTGTACCCTCTTTTTATAAAGACGTCTTATATGCCTATTTTGAGTTAAAAGATTTGAGTAACCATGATGAATTTTCTCATGAAATTATTATTTGGAATAATAGACAAATAAAGATAGCTGGTGTCAGTTGTTTTGTGAAGGAATTGTTCAATATTGGTATTTTGTTTATACAAGATTTATTTGATAACAATGGGTCAATTAATCCCTTTTATAAAGTGACAAAAAATTGGCTTTAAAAACTATATTCCACAGACAGTTTGAACTTGTTGTTTCGAGAAGCAACATTTAAAAGTAAGATTTTTTTTTATAGTTTTTGGTGTAAAAAAATGTTTATATCAAAATTGTCAACCAAGATCATAAGTATGATATTAAAAGAAGATAAATACCTATTCCCTATTTCTGAAATATATTGGAGATCAAGGTATGAAATAAGTGAAAATGATTTTACTTTTATTTACGAGTTGCCTTTTAAAGTTATTCCAGATACAAGAACAAGAATATTTCATTATAAAATGAATACAGGATGCCTACTAGTAAATGAAAAGTTAAAGAAAATGAAAGTTGTAGATAATGAGATGTGTTCTTTTTGTAAACACGAACAGGAAACAATTGAACACCTGTTGGTAGAATGTTCGCATTCTCGAGATTTTTGGAATGAATTCTTAAGATGGCTGCATACTAAATTAAAAAAAAATATCCAAGTAAAGGATGAAGAGATTTTATTCGGAATTAAAAACAAGCAAGATGTGTTATTGAATCATTGCCTTATTGTAGCAAAGAAAACTTTATATCTGTGTAGATATATCAATATATCCTTTCTTGTTTGGACTTTTTTACACGTAAAGTTAAAAAAAGTGTACCAAACAGAAAAGTGTATTGCTTATAGGGACTCTACTATGTATAGATTTTTAGAAAATGGAATCTTTTAGAATTTGGGTATTGTAGACGAACAGACATGTATTGCTTTTCTATGTTTCTTATCATTTCCCTTTGTTGTTTTTGTATGTATTTTTTTATCAAAATGTAACCTATCCATACTGCACACTGTTATTTTATATTGTTTTTAAATCTGTTTTGTAATACGTGTATGACATGGTTATACTAAATGAAAACGTTTCAAAAAAATATTTGTAAATGTATTAAATGTATTGATTCATGACCATTCTGTCATGTCAAGATTGCCAACGATAATAATAATGATTATATCATTATTATCAATTTTATGGTTATGATTGCCGCCATCATTATCACGAATACTGCTAGTGCTACTCTTACTACCATTCATAGGGTTTGTTACAATCATCCGCGTTCGCAGAGCGGGGATCCGGGGATGACCCCACCGTTTCGAGAAAACCGGGAGATTTTCTCGAAAGGGTGGGTTGAGGGAGGGGAGTCAAATTAACGCACGCTTTACAGACAACCGGGGGGCTTTTCACGAAAGGTTATTAGCTCTCCGAACCAGTTCGTTCAGGACAATTATTCATTAACCAATAACAACAGTTTATTATTAATAGATTATTAGCACTGGCGTACAGATAGAAGGGGGGGGGGCTGCCTACCACCCCACTTAGGGACAGAGATGAAGAGGGGGCCAATATGACATATCGTCAAAAATCTGATAGAAAATTTGATTTTCAAACGCATTAATCTTAAAAAACCTTCATATTCATTACTTAAACGAAAGAGGAAGTTCAAACGGCGTGTCACCAACTTATGGACAATTAGTGTTTTTCCGCGAGTAACTTCCTTTTTGTTTGTTTCGGATGAGTCTGGTTTTCGCTAATTTGTTTTTTTGTCAAAAATATTTTTTTCCGCTATCGTGTCAAACAATTTGCAGCAATAGTCGCACTTTTGGTGAGAAAAAATATATACGTAACAAACAGCAGAAAAGGGTTATTGTTTTGTACAAGAATCGAACTTTGCAAACCCCAATAAATATTGCATAAAACATATCCTAAAAGAGTACTGTATCAAATATAGCATAAAAGATCAGTACTATATTCAAAGGAAACAAAACTATGTGCTCACAGAATGGAATTTTTTATTGGGAATGACGGTGGCAAGTCTTTTGTGACCAGCCCTTCCAAAGACAGCAAGTCCTTAGGTAAAAATCCCATTTGGTTCTGCTCTAGTCCTTAACATTGCAATTTTTGCATACATATTAATTTACGCAGTTCCCCCTCGCACACCCTTCTTCCCTCGGCTGCTTTGCTTCCACGCCGATCAACCCCCCAAATCATCACAAGAAATCGACTCCTATGGTCGAAATAGTATGAATGTTAACATAGATTCTTCTCAATGTTGGTAAACGATATAATGTATTTAAGGGCAGGATTTTATTTGCAATCAGAATAATCATTAAATTCCTTGAGATGGCAACACATTCAAAGTTGAAGATCACTTTTTTTTCATTTAAATTTGAAGTAAAAAAAAAAAATCGAAGTTCCTAAGTATGTGTTTTGGTTTCAAACACATCGCACTCAATTAGAAGCATGTAGCATTAAAATTGAAATATTGATGTTGCCACTTTGATTAACATAATATAGATTTAACCCTTAACATAATAACATAATTTATTTACTAAAGGTGTTATTAAGTCAGCCTGTTCGTACAGCTACAACTTAAACTTTTGTAAATCTAACATGCCTAAAAAACGACATTTGAATGAATAAATAATCATTCCTTCAAATACAGCAACAACTTCAGCCAAGTTCCATTTGAACCAACATAGTACTAAAGAGTTTTATATTCCCTATTGTGCCAGATATTATGCACAATTTTTAAATAGTAAAACATTTTACACAACCTGTACTTTGTCGTTTTTTACCCAACAACAACAACAACCATGTTCCCCTTTTACCCAGCATAAATACTTAAAATGTTACATTCCTCGTTGGGCAAAACGTATTCTGCACATTTGTTGAGTAAAATATTACGCATTTATTGTGAAATAGTTTACTCAACCTGTGTAGTGCCGTGTTTTACCCAACAACCGTGTTCACTTTTACACAACATAAATACTAAAGATCTAACATTCTCCATTGTGTCAAATGTTCTGCACATTAGTTAAGTAAAATACGGCAAAAAAGCATATTCCTTTTTTACATAGGTAAAGGGTATTTTGTTTTTACTAAATATTGAGCAATTATTTTTTCAGAGTAACAATAAATCTTTTCAAAATGAACGAATCCTTGTTCATTTTTGTTTAAAATGTCACCTTTCTCATTCTTAGAATTTTTTATCACATATCTGCACTCAGTCATCCACTTATCTCACTTATTGATCTTTGTCCAATACACACACTCCATTCCTTCCATAACTGAGTTTACTTGAGCGAATAAAAAGGAAACACGTGAAAACAGCATATACATTTGTATCAAATGTATTGATTCATGACCATTCTGTCATGCCAAGATCGACAACGATAATAATAATGATTATATTATTATTATCAATTTTATGGTTATAATTGCCGCCATCATTATCACGAATACTGTTAGTGCTACTCTTACTACGATTTATAGGCATTGGCGGCGGAACAGAGGATTATCATTTGTGTTTGGGGGGGACGGCTATTGTTGCGCCCCCCCCCCCCCCTCAAACACAATAGATAATCCTCTGCTCCGCCGCCTATGTTTATAGGGTTTGTTACGATCATCCGCATTCGCAGAGCGGGGATAAGGCGGGATGACCGCACTATTTCCCCCAAAAAACCTGGGGGATATTCTCTCGAAAGGTTTGGTTGAGGGAGGGGAGTCAAATTAACGCACGCTTTCCGGACAACCGGGGGGCTTTTCACGAAGGGATATTAGTTCTCCGAAACACTTCGTTCTATGACAATTATTAATTAACCAACAACAACAGTTTATTATTAATAGATTATTAGCACTTGCGTACAGATAGAAGGGGAGGGGGGCTGCCTAACACCCCACTTAATTTTTCAAGACCAAAAGAAAAGGAAACGGGAACAGAGATGGAGAGGGGCAAAATTTGATATTTCGTCAAAAATCTGATAGAAAATTGGATTTCAAACGCATTAACCTTAAAAAACCTTCACATTCATAACTTAAATGAAAGAGGAAGTTCAAACGGTGTATCACCAACTTATTGACAATTGGTGTTTTTGCGCGAGTAACTTCCTTTTTTTTTGTTTCGGATGAGTCTGGTTTTCCCCAATTTTTTTTTTGGTCAAAATTACTTTTTTTCCGCTATCGTGTCAAGCAATTTGCAGCAATAGTCGCACTTTTGGTAAGGAAAAAAATATACGTAACAAATAACAGAAAAGGTGTTATTGTTTTGTACAATAATCGAACTTTGCAAACCCTAATAAATATTGCATAAAACATATGTTGAAAGAGTACTGTATTAAGGATAGCAAATAAAGATCATTACTATATGCAAAGAAAAACAAAACTATGTGCTCACAGAACGGAATTTTGTATTGGGAATGACGGTCGCAAGTCATTTAAGACCAGCCCTTCCAAAGTCAACAAGTCCTTATTGTAGACTTGTTAAGAGGTTGAACGCTGCATTTTTGAGTACAAATGTCCCACTTGGCACAAATGTTCCTTGAGTCAAAAGAAAAAGATTCATCCAAAGAGACACGCTGTATCTATGCAAATAAGCAAGTAATTTGCATAAATTTGCATATTATGTCGATATAGGAAAAACAAGTAATTCAGAATAAATATTTCACCAGAACTGCCCTAAAATTGGAAATAAAGACTTAGGGTAAGACAGGGAAGAAAACTGTTATAAAATAATTGGGCTATCCTTGTTTATTATTACCTAATTTACATAAATTATGCAAATTATAATTTAAAAAAGAGTATTTTTTCAAGAATCCTGAACTGTTTTATAAATAACGGCAATTAATACGAAATGTCAACATTCTACATGAAAGAGAATATATTAGCGAAAACATCGATATGTTTCATAACAGTATTAGTGTCTTAATTTGCTTAGAAAGAGGGCAAATATGTCAAAATGTATGACGTGATATTGCGCTAAAACGAGACCAAAACAACCTCTATGTCACAGTCACACTCACGAATCGGACAATAAAGCGATCAATGGTATGTCATTCGAGATAACACAATCTCAACACAATAGCTTCCATCGGCTTCTCGTATCGCTTTTGTTGGTGTGTCTGCCACATCGTAATCTGTGATACATACGGGCAAAATGCATTTCGGTATCGGTAAAACACTATTAATTTTGTTTTAATTGTTTCTCTTGGAAAATTTACAGGAGACATTGCTTTGCAGGTTACTGCTTAAATGAAGCTCTGGCACATGAATCATGACGAATGTACCCTACCTCAATCCATATTTTAACTTTGTTAAAATATATATCTTTTGGAGACCCCAAAGTGGCAAAACTATATCTCCCCGGCATTCCCGCTACTTTACAAAACAAGTTTGACTTGTATTATCTACTTGGAAAACACAGATGTATGAGACATCACACAACATGATTCCTGAAAAAAATATTTTTGTTCATTTAAGCAAACGGGAGCCTTTCGAATTTACCCCATCCCCTCTCCGTATTTCGACTTTAAATACAAAAAATATCTTGTTTTAAAGCCATCGGCAAAGCAAATTGCGTTTTTTGTTATAATAAAGCAACTTTTATATCTATATCTTTGCATTCATCATTATTGATATTATTATAATTATTATTAATATTATTATTGTTATTATAATTATTATTAATATCATTATTGTTATTATTATTATTGCTATTATTGTTCGGCCGTTTGTAATAGTGCTCTAGCACAGTAAATGCTATAACCCAACAGGAGCATGCCTAGGATATCCTTTCCCTTTTTGGTTTTATGTATTAAAAAATAGTTTATTGTCTTTAGAACTCTTAAAAGATTACTTTTGTTTGTATTGATACCTTGGAATAGATTGAGGAGAAAATACTCTTCAACTGACACACGGCCCTTTATTGATTCCACTCTATGTTGAATTTAAATATTTTGAGAGCCCAGTCGGAAGAAAGATATATTTCTACTCAGTGGCGTACCGTGGGCCACGGCATTGGGGAGGCACAAGCAAAAAATCGAGTCACTTAGGGAGCGCGCGAAGCGCGCTAAGTTTTTAGGTATACTGACCTAATAGAAACATTTTAAGGACATGCAGTGCTATTAAACGGATATGTATCTCACTAATTGAATAATGCGAGCGCGAAGTGAGAGCTGAAAATTTTTGATATTCAGACCTAAAAAGGGACATTATAAGCAATTTTTTTTGTAATCATGATATTTACCTGCCTCGCTATACAATGCGAAGCGCGAGCTGAAATTTTTGTATATATTGACCCAAAATGGGGAATATATTTTAGGAATGCATTAAGATTATACATATCTCAGCAAAGTCATCTAATGCTAGTACCAACCTTTGCTGATTTTGTTAGAATTACATATAAACACATTAAGCATTTTTTGGAGACATGGTAATCATGATTATCATACGCATCTCACTAATCAAATACTGCAAGCGCGAAGCGCGAACTGAAAATTTTGGAAATTCAGACCTAAAGAGGGGCATTCTAAGTCTTGTTTGTTTGCAGGAATTCACTAAGACTGTACGTATTTCATTAATCAAATGATGCGAGCGCGAATCGCGAGCTGAAAATTTTTGATATTGAGATCAGAAAAATAGACATTTTAAGGACTAATTTTAGAAATTCATTGAAGAGTAGACATCTCACCAAACAACTAATGCGAACGTTAGCACGGACAGGAAATGTTTTATATTAGACCTTAAATAGGGAAATCAATTTAAGTAGTCATAAAAAAGAACAATTGTCACTACATGAAAAAATTATGACTCGAATTGCGAGGTAATGTATTTGGTGTACAGTATTGATTTGAAAACAGGAGGTTTTAGTACATCAGGATTATTTATTTACTCTATTTACTCTTTAAACGGTCTATGCGAGCACCAGGAACAATAAAGTCATAGGCCCTGTGAGCAAATAATGTTTCATAAAGTTTGAAAAAAATGCTTTTTCATGTAATATAACATAATTATAATATAACATTTATAATGAACATAATTTCTTCTTTCCCCACTACGTTTCTCTTCCTTTCTCCCGCTTTTACTCCCTTTCTCCCTTTTTTTGGCCAGCCGATTGGGGGGCACGTGCCCCCATGCCCCCCTCGTAGTTACGCCACTGTTTCTACTACACACAGTAAAGCCTCTTTGCGTTCTCCTCTTGAAAAAAAAAACATAAAAGGCATTGTTTTATTTCTCATAATATAAGTTCGTGTACGTGACGGTGGCCTGTCGAAGTTGCCAAAAACCGTTTATTTTGTTTTGACAATATATATTTAGAATATCGTCTAAATGAAGCCCTCATCTGGAAAAGGGCACTTATTAAAGGCAGCATCTACATTATATAGAGGAGGCCTTGGCACTTGGAAGAGGGGGCTGAAGCTTGTTTGATTTCTTGGGACCAAAATTTTACATTGAACCTTTTTCGTTTTTCAAATTTACATCAATAAATTTTACAGGAAATAAACAAAAAGGATTGCACTACAAAATTAATTTTTTTGGTAACGTTTCTTTTTTTTTCGTTTTTTTCACATCTGCCGGAATTCCAGGGGGTGCTATCTATCGAGAATAACACACGCAGCACCCCCCGCCCCCCCCCCCTCGTCCGGAAAATCTTGCGTTGTGCTTCAGCCCCCGCTTCCAAGTACCAGGGCCTCCTCTATGTAATGTGGATGCTGCCTTTAATAAGTGCCCTTTTCCAGATGAGGGCTTCATTTAGACGATATTCTAAATATATATTGTCAAAACAAAATAAAGGGTTGGGCAACTTTGACAGGCCACCGTCATGTACACGAACTTATTTTATGAGATATAAAACAATGCCTTCTATGTTTGTTTTTTTCAAGAGGAGAAAGTAAAGAGGCTTTACTGTGTGTAGTAGAAATGTATCTTTCTCCCGAATTGTCTCTGAAAATATTTAAATTTAACATAGAGTGGAAGCAATAAAGGGGTTTGAGTATTTTAGAGCTTACGTGTGTTTTTTTTTTCAATGTACTACAGCTCTTCTACATGTGAATTGTAGAGTATTTTCTCCTCAATCTATTCCAAGATATCAATACAAACCATGGGCGGAAATCCCAGGGGGACAGGGGGGACCCCCCCCCACTCAAAATAGTAGGAGGGACACAATATGAAATGTCCCCCCTACTTTTTGGGGTCTTTGGTGATGCTAAGAAATATATCACTCAAAATGGGAATAAAACGTACGTTTTGGGACGAGATGACCTTTTTTTTAATTATTATTTTTTTTTGCTTGTCAAATATATTTTCGTCAAAATTACCTTTAAATTTAGGTAATAGCGTTTTATTTTTTTGCTTGTCAAATGTTCCAGACCCTTGTCCCCCCTACCTTTTGGGAGAAATTTCCGCCCCTGATACAAAAGTAATCTTAAGAGTTCTAAAGACAATAAACTATTTTTTAATACATAAAACCAAAAGGGAAAAGGGTATCCTGAGCATGCTCCTGTTGGGTTATAGCCTTTACTGTGCTAGAACATTATTACAAACTGCAGAACAATAATAATAACAATAATAACATTAATAATATAATTAATATAGATAAATATGAAATATAGATATAAAAGTTGCTTTATTATACCAAAAACGCAACTTGCCTTGCCGGTGGTTTTTAAACACAATATATTTTTATTTAGTGTCGAAATACAGAGAGATGATGGAGTAAATACAGAGGGCTCCCGTGGACGTATAGGCTTTAATAATAAAAAAAAACTATCTTCAGGAAACATATTCACTGATGTCTCATATATCTGTCTTTTCCAAGTCGATAATACAAGTCAAACTGGTTTTGTAAAGTAGCGAGAATGCCGCGGGGGAATGCAGTTTCGCCACTTAAGGGTCTCCAAAAGACATATATTTTAACAAAGTTAAAATATGGATTGATGTGGGCTACATTCGTCATGATTCATGTGCCAGAGCTTCATTTAAGCAGTAACCTGCAAAGCAATGTCTCCTTTAAATTTTCCAAGAGAAACCAATTAGAAACAAATAAAACAAAATTAATAGTGTTTTACCGATACCGAAATGCATTTTGCCCGTATGTATCACAGATTACGGTGTGGCAAACACACCAACAAAAGCGATACGAGAAGCCGATGGAAGCTATTGTGTTGAGATTGTGTTATCTCGAATGACATACCATTGATCGCTTTATTGTCCGATTCGTGAGTGTGACTGTTATATAGAGGTTGTTTTGGTCTCGTTTTAGCACAATATCACGTCATACATTTTGACATATTTGCCCTCTTTCTAAGCAAATTAAGACACTAATACTGTCATGAAGCATATCGATGTTTTCGCTAATATATTCTCTTTCATGTAGAATGTTGACATTTTGTATTAATTGCCGTTATTTATAAAAACAGTTCAGGATTCTTGATAGAATAATCTGTTTTAAATTATAATTTGCATAATTTATGTAAATTAGGTAATAATAAACAACGATATCCCAATTATTTTATGACAGTTTTCTTCCCTGTCTTACCCTAAGTCTTTATTTCCAATTTTAGGGCAGTTCTGTTGAAATATTTATTCTGAATTACTTGTTTTTACTATATCGACATAATATGCAAATTTATGCAAATTACTTGCTTATTTGCATAGATACAGCGTGTCACTTTGGATGATTTTTTTTCTTTTGACTCAAGGAACATTTGTGCCAAGTGAGACATTTGTACTCAATAATGCAGCCGTAAGCCCTTTTTTGCAGTTAACAAGTCTACTATTAGGTAAAACAACCCATTTGGTTCTGCTCTAGTCCTTAACAATGCAATTTTCGCATAAATATTAATTTTCTCAGGTTCTCATCCCACACCCTTTCCCGCTCGGCTGCTTTGCTTCCACGCCGATCAACCCCCAATCATCACAAAAAATCGACTCCTATGGTCGAAATAGTATGAATGTTAACATACATTCTTCCCAATGTTGGTAAATGATATAATGTATTTTTAGGGCAGGATTTTGTTTGCAATCAGATTAATCATTAAATTCCTTAAGATTGCAACACATTGAAAGTTGAAGATCACCCCTTTTTTATTTAAATTTGGGGTAAAAAAAAAATCGAAGTTCCTAAGTATGTGTGTTGGTTTCAAACACATCACACTCAATTAGAAGCATGTAGCATTAAAATTAAAATATTGATGTTGCCACTTTGATTAATATAATATAGATTTAACCCTTAACATAATAAAATAATTTATTTACTAAAGGTGTTATTAAGTCAGCCTGTTCGTACAGCTACAACTTAAACTTTTGTAAATCTAACATGCCTAAAAAACGACATTTGAATGAATACATAATCATTCCTTCAAATACAGCAACAACTTCAGCCATGTTCCATTTGAACCAACATAGTACTAAAGAGTTTTATATTCCCTATTGTGCCAGATATTATGCACAATTTTTAAATAGTAAAACATTTTACACAACCTGTACTTTGTCGTTTTTTACCCAACAACAACAACAACAACAACCATGTTCCCCTTTTACCCAACATAAATACTTAAAATGTTACATTCCTCGTTGGGCAAAACGTATTCTGCACATTTGTTGAGTAAAATATTACGCATTTATTGTGAAATAGTTTACTCAACCTGTGTAGTGCCGTGTTTTACCCAACAACCGTGTTCACTTTTACACAACATAAATACTAAAGATCTTACATTCTCCATTGTGTCAAATGTTCTGCACATTAGTTAAGTAAAATACGGCAAAAAAGCATATTCCTTTTTTACATAGGTAAAGGGTATTTTGTTTTTACTAAATATTGAGCAATTATTTTTTTCAGAGTAACAATAAATCTTTTCAAAATGAACGAATCCTTGTTCATTTTTGTTTAAAATGTCACCTTTCTCATTCTTAGAATTTTTTATCATATATCTGCACTCAGTCATTCACTTATCTCACTTATTGATCTTTGTCCAATACACACACTCCATTCCTTCCATAACTGAGTTTGCTTGAGCGAATAAAAAGGAAACACGTGAAAACAGCATATACATTTGTATCAAATGTATTGATTCATGACCATTCTGTCATGCCAAGATCGACAACGATAATAATAATGATTATATTATTATTATCAATTTCATGGTTATAATTGCCGCCATCATTATCACGAATACTGCTAGTGCTACTCTTACTACGATTTATAGGCATTGGCGGCGGAACACAGGATTATCATTTGTGTTTGGGGGGACGGCTATTGTTGCGTCCCACCCTCAAACACAATAGATAATCCTCTGCTCCGCCGCCTATGTTTATAGGGTTTGTTACGATCATCCGCATTCGCAGAGCGGGGATAAGGCGGGATGACCGCACTATTTCAAAAAAAAAAAAACCCGGGGATATTCTCTCAAAAGGGTTGGTTGAGGGAGGGGAGTCAAATTAACGCACGCTTTCCGGACAACCGGTAGTCTGCAGGCACAGACCCTCATTGGAACTTTGATCAACAAGTGTGCCTCCACGCAAAGACTAGCCCATAGAAAACTTGCTGTTCCAATACCTTCAGTACACAAGGCATGAGTAGGCTGCACATTCAGACCCTTATTTCGAGTGAAGGGTTTGCCCAGCAGACTAGACAACCGGGGGGCTTTTCACGAAGGGATATTAGTTCTCCGAAACACTTCGTTCTATGACAATTATTAATTAACCAACAACAACAGTTTATTATTAATAGATTATTAGCACTTGCGTACAGATAGAAGGGGAGGAGGGCTGCCTAACACCCCACCTAATTTTTCAAGATAAAAAAAAAAGGAAACGGGAACAGAGATGGAGAGGGGCAAAATTTGATATTTCGTCAAAAATCTGATAGAAAATTGGATTTCAAACGCATTAACCTTAAAAAACCTTCACATTCATAACTTTAATGAAAGAGGAAGTTCAAACGGTGTATCACCAACTTATTGACAATTGGTGTTTTTGCGCGAGTAACTTCCTTTTTTTTGTTTCGGATGAGTCTGGTTTTCCCCAATTTTTTTTTTTTGTCAAAATTACTTTTTTTCCGCTATCGTGTCAACCAATTTGCAGCAATAGTCGCACTTTTGGTAAGGAAAAAAATATACGTAACAAATAACAGAAAAAGTGTTATTGTTTTGTACAATAATCGAACTTTGCAAACCCTAATAAATATTGCATAAAACATATGTTGAAAGAGTACTGTATTAAGGATAGCAAATAAAGATCATTACTATATGCAAAGAAAAACAAAACTATGTGCTCACAGAATGGAATTTTGTATTGGGAATGACGGTCGCAAGTCATTTAAGACCAGCCCTTCCAAAGTCAACAAGTTCTTAGGTAAAGCAACCCATTTGGTTCTGCTCTAGTCCTTAACAATGCGATTTTCGCATAAATATTAATTTTCTCAGGTTTTCCTCCCACACCCTTTCCCGCTCGGCTGCTTTGCTTCCACGCCGATCAACCCCCAATCATCACAAGAAATCGACTCCTATGGTCGAAATAGTATGAATGTTAACATACATTCTTCCCAATGTTGGTAAATGATATAATGTATTTTTAGGGCAGGATTTTGTTTGCAATCAGATTAATCATTAAATTCCTTAAGATTGCAACACATTGAAAGTTGAAGATCACCCCTTTTTTATTCAAATTTGGGGTAAAAAATAATCGAAGTTCCTAAGTATGTGTGTTGGTTTCAAACACATCACACTCAATTAGAAGCATGTAGCATTAAAATTGAAATATTGATGTTGCCAATTTGATTAACATAATATAGATTTAACCCTTAACATAATAAAATAATTTATTTACTAAAGGTGTTATTAAGTCAGCCTGTTCGTACAGCTACAACTTAAACTTTTGTAAATCTAGCATGCCTAAAAAACGACATTTGAATGAATAAATAATCATTCCTTCAAATACAGCAACAACTTCAGCCAAGTTCCATTTGAACCAACATAGTACTAAAGAGTTTTATATTCCCTATCGTGCCAGATATTATGCACAATTTTTAAATAGTAAAACATTTTACACAACCTGTACTTTGTCGTTTTTTACCCAACAACAACAACCATGTTCCCCTTTTACCCAACATAAATACTTAAAATGTTACATTCCTCGTTGGGCAAAACGTATTCTGCACATTTGTTGAGTAAAATATTACGCATTTATTGTGAAATAGTTTACTCAACCTGTGTAGTGCCGTGTTTTACCCAACAACCGTGTTCACTTTTACACAACATAAATACTAAAGATCTTACATTCTCCATTGTGTCAAATGTTCTGCACATTAGTTAAGTAAAATACGGCAAAAAAGCATATTCCTTTTTTACATAGGTAAAGGGTATTTTGTTTTTACTAAATATTGAGCAATTATTTTTTCAGAGTGTACATTTGAATTATCGCCCTTGACAATACTAATCCTCTTCCAGCATTGAATTCGTACAAATCTTCTTAGCTACAAGCTTCATCTTTATGTAGATAATTACAAAAAGTGCACAACAATAGAGAATACCATGTACAATCAAAGAAAACATATTTTTCATGAAGAATCGGTGAATAAAGTCGTATCATGCATTCAGACCGGAATTTTCCTACGATATTCCAATATTGCCTCATTCTCATGATTGTGTACGAAGCTTCATGCAGTCTTTCAAAGATATTTGAATATATACACGCCTGATTTGTTTTCATCTAAAATGGTATCATTTGACTTGTGTCAGACAAGGGAACTCACAAATATTACGTCTGGAACTATGAATGATAGTAAACTACAATATGGCTAAAATGGTGTGAACATGAGAGTTAAATGTGAACACTGGCATGCCCTTAGCATTTGCTAGTGACGATATATTGTCTGCAATAACGGTGAGTTAGGAAACTAAATTAAAGCTTTACGTACATCTGTCTTTATGCGTGACATATTTATATCTCTATATACATATCTAATGGGAGATTTTAATGGTTACACCAGCAATGCGTCTGATCTGAATACACCAGAAAAGACAACATAGGTCGATTAATACCACAATATAGAATAGAGAATTATTTTAATGTGATGGATAGAAGAAACCAGGATTGTAGACCCCAAACAATAGGGGAAAAGATATTCTCGAGTTATGAAAAGTGTGTGATCTCCGAATACTAAATGGTCGTACGTTTGGAGACCCGGGTGGAAATTTTTCATGTTATGGTGCTAATGGTGTTACACCGAGCGTTATTGACTATACACTGGCAGATAGTGATTTATATTTTCTAATCACATTCTTCCATGTATTGTTATTATTTAACGACACATCCAGACCACTGGGGCAAATCATTAAAGAGATATACATAAAGATCAATGTGAAAGACATGTTAAACAGTTAAAGCAACCCCTACAAATTATCAAATGGCAGGGTCGGTTTAGCAGGGAACAGTCTGAAAGGGCCCCGAAAGATCCTCCAGACAAGGACATGATTAATGCTTTGTATGAAAAGAATTACATGTTAGATGAAAACGGAATAGATACTGCAGTGAACGAGCTGACTGACTGTATTTTACACGTGGCTGATTCAGCTCAAATACCAAGGAAAATACCAAGGAAGAACAGAATTTACGAAGAAAATGTAAAAAGTTTCAAAGTGATAGAGAAACAGAAGCACTTAGGAAAACGGTTAAGAAATCGTGTCGGGAAGTATGTATGAATCCAATGGAGAAATATAAACCAAAATGACCTTTATTTTCCAGTGGAATACCCTTTTTTGCCTTCCAAATTTACGTCAGCATCCCCAGTGAAAATAATCGTTCCCAGAGCCTTGACTTGCAATGATGGAAAATGCAGGAAGAAAAAATAATACATGTGTAAGTAATATATAGCTTACATTTCCATATAGGTCTGATGTTTTTTTTTACGGAAGTTATGAGTTTCTTGATGGACTTTACGGTGCTGCAAATATTTTTACATCCATAAGAGACCAAAAAATGAAACATTCTTTTTTCAATCCCCGCTCTGTGTTCAAGATTCCATACTTGTAGTCTATAGCGGTGAGGTCCTCGGAAATTGATATCCCAGTTTTATTCAGTTTTCTTCTGTTAAGGAACGGCAAAGTTTCTGATGCAATTTCGTCTCGAATTTTGTTCCTCTGAATTGCCATCTTTTTTGATGACTTAAAATCTTAAATTACCAATTGATTACTTCTGACTAATCATATATCTGTTTCTCTAGGTCTTTCAGCGTTGAATATTTTGAATCTCTGTCAATTTCAAGCACTATATTTCAGTTTTATATAACCTTCGCTATGCAGATGACACAGTCGTTTTGGCTGAATGCAGAGAAGATATACAATCACTTGTAACCAATATCAAATACAGAAATGAACAATTAGACCAGAAAATAAACATTCAGAACACAAAAACGGAATATCCTAATACAGATAGTGTTATAAAGGGAAAGGTGGTGAAAAAAGTCAATAGTTTTATATACTTTGGTCAGAAAATAACAGAGGATGACAAATTTGAACGAGAAATTAATGGAAGGATCTGCCTGGCAAAGAACGCTTTCTCATCAACCGGATTATAAGCTGTATCAGTTAGCACACGATTATATCCCTCAATAAATGCTACGTTTGGTCCAACTTCATGTACGAATGTTATGGAAAGAAAGGAATTCGAAAGATGATGTCCCGAAACTCATGGATCTCACACGTAAAGAATGATTAATATTTTTCAAGGAACACAAATTCTCATACAATGGCCATACCAGAAGACACGAATTTTGGCCAAATGAAATGATAGAGGGTAAATTTGAGGGAACAGGAGGGAGGGGTGAAAAAGGAAAATCTGGCTTGTGGAATATTGAGGAGATGACAGGCAGAAAAAAAAGTATGTTGTGAGCTAGTGCTGAACAGAGACAGATGGAAAACCATGACCTCCAACCTCTTTAAGGAGAAGGAACAGCATCCCCCCATGGAAAAACGCAGTATCTGACATTTTTTTTCGATTTTCAATTTTCACTTTTTTTCATAAAAACAGTCAGTAAACATCCCTTATTCATGTGACACATCAATTTTTCTGAATTTCTTTTGGGGAAACCCACCTTTCAGTAACTGCAAAACGCAGTATCTACACTGAACTTACGGTTTCCCCACCGAAAAAAACAGGATCTACATGATGAGGCTTTGCCCCATGGAAAAACGCAGTATCTACAAAGCTATAGTCTTTTACTAGACTTTAATTTGTATGTTTGGATTTTATTTCTTTTAATTTTGCATGCATTGCTTGCAGTGCAAATAAATGCAGCTCTGCACTGCAACTCACAACTATAAATTGAGTCAGTGTAGGAGCTAACAGCTGTTTGCTGCAGATATGTTTTCGAGGGGCAAATTGATGGTATCTCTGGCGTTAAATAAAACACCCGGAGATTCATTAAATCGGTATGTAAAGATATTTTCTCCTTAGATTTGTTGTAAAGATGAAAAAGTTATCAAGATGAAGTAAAATACCAACAGCCTATGCCCTAACGTTTAATAGGCCTAACGTTAACATGGTTAATTTCAGACAAGAAGAGGATCATGTCGAGAATGGGTTGCTTGACTCGATGTGCAAGTGACAAAATGGCACCAATAACATAGAGGCCTAGGCTAGATCTAGTTCTAGGCCCTAGATTCTATCTAACGTTAGATTAGATCTATCGTTAGATCTAGTCATAGGTCTTCTAGATAGAGATTTGCTTTGGCCTTTGCCTTGGCTTTGCTAAGCCACCATTGTCAGTGGTGGTGGTGCTTTATGGGTGATAATCTAACTTAGATTAGATCTAAAGAGAGTCTAGATCTAGAGTCGAGATCTAGATCTAGGCATAGGATCTAACGTTAGACATGTTAGCCTAGGCCTACATCTAGATTCAACTTCTCAACTTCTAAGGCTATGAGTTAGACTTCACAATCGACACCTAGATCTAGATAGAAGTCTAAAGTTAGACGACTAGGCCTAGATTATATCAAGGCCTAGACCGACATGTAGAATCTAGATCTAAAGTGATCGTTATGCATGTACATCTAGATCTAGGCCTACATGAAGATCCAGATCTAGAATTCTACATCGTTAAAGTAGATCTAGGCCTAGATCTACATGTAAAATCTACAGTGATCGTTACGTAATTTTTACTAGAATCGCGCAGAAACGCGACCGTGTGCTCAGACAAGCCAGAGGCAGAGGGACAACATAGACTTGGGGGACCTTACCATGCATGAAAGATCTAGACTCTAACTGTAAGATCTCACAAGTTAAAATCTAGATCTACATCCGAGAAACCTACATATATCAGGCCTAGAGCTAGGCCTAAAAAGTTAGAAACTAGACCTAGAATCTATATCTAGACTCTAAATCTAGGCCTAAGGAGGAAGCATTGTTTATTAAAACTTTATAATAAAGTTTTGTGTAATTTTCGGCCATTTTCAAGAAGTGTGGGACTCTACCACAGATGGCGCCCTCCATGTTTATAGGCTATTATTCAATTAAATCAAAGTACAAACACAAAACAGTTGAACACAGCTGCAATACATTGTGTTAATTACAACTTTACTAGAATATACGTTTCGTGTCATTTTGACCATTTTCACGAAGTTTGGGACTTTAAGACAGAGGCCGCCCTTGATTTTAGAGGGCGCCCTTCATGTTATTATTTTCCTTCTGAATTACACATTGATATATTGTTTATTGGAATTGAACCAATATCATATCTAGATACTGCGTTTTTCCATGGGGAAACCGGGCATTTGCTTTGAGTTTCCCCAAAGTATGTACATTTTTGTCAATAACTAAAACAACAACAACAACAACAAATTTATTTCGGGGGCCTGAAATAGGCATATTTATACTTCACAATTTCATAACAAAGGGATGATAAGAAATAAAATAGTTTCAAGCGGCTTTGAAAAAAAAAATGCTTAATATCTCAACTTGTGCAAATGTAGATACTGGGTTTTTCCATGGGGGGGGGGGGGGGGTGGGAGAGCAGTAAGGCGAGGTAAGATTTTTAGATTCACTTTCTTCTGCAAGATTCGACAACTTTTAGCCTTTATACTTCAACTCTTTTTTTTCTTATATTATCACTTGAAATACAATGTATCTCAGTCACGCAGTCATTCCCTGGTATACGAGTGTTTTTTTTTCTAAGCTGAAGTATACCTATAGAAAGTCGCATTTAAATTCTGTAGATATATTAAGTTAAATATGCGAAGAAAAAAACAAAAGGGGTCCCTTTCAGAGAGCTTATCCTGTATGAATATTTCATAATAAAAAAATAAAATGAATGAATCCACACTCAACTTATACACACTCCATAAACGACCATAACACGACACCCTGAGGATCAGAAAACGAATTCATCTTCCATGCATTAAGACAACATATATCATTCGACACGAACGATAGACATTACTACGTATTATACAGTATTTATTTCTCTCTCTTTTCTTCTCTCCCTCTAATTCCGTCCCCATTTTTTTCTATTATTTCCATTTACAGTACCTCAATCATGTCAATGAAAACAAGAAAATGCGAAATAAATAATAGAAACACCCACTCCCCTTGTGCAAACTAGAGTTCCCTAAAAATCCACAATACATTCGCACCAACAGTATCATGACTATCAAGCTGCACAAAACCTCGTCCCGCGTGATCGAACACAGATTTCAATGTCATATTCGTGGTTAAAACTCCTTTATACAATTTACAAACTTTGTTTGCGGGCGTTGATGAAGTTACCAGTCGGTTTTGGCATTTTGCAGTACATGAACTAAGTTGCAATAATTCACCGGGAACCGAATGACAAGACTCGAAGGGTTGTCCTAACTTTTATGATAGGCCTACCTCTCAGAGGAAGGATACCAAGTGACGTCACCTACGCCTACATCTATCTTGAATGTGCTTGAATGTGGAAGATAAAGGGCAATCCAGTCATCATGGATGGTAATATGATGCACCATGCAGGAAATTGTTTTCATCCTTGATATTGGTAAACCCTGTTAAAGGTAAGCACATTGCAAACGTGCACGATCAGGTATATTTGATTTTGAACCAGACAAAACGACACACACCAACTTTTTGGGTGGGCAGATTATTTCGTTTTAGGAGCGTGTTTTAAAATTGCAACCTAATTGAAGCACTAAGGGATGCATTTGAATTTTTTTTCTCACCCTTCCCTTTTCTAAAATCTTGTCTTTTTTGTTCTTCTCTTTTTTCATTCTTCAAATCCCTTTCTCTCCCTCTCTTTCTGCTCTTATTTTCCCCCTTCAAAAACCATTCTCTTTAGTCTGCTATGCAGACTCTGAATGGATCGTGAGTTGGGATCTCAGCGCGCGAAGCGCTCTGCTGCTGGTTTGTGATGCAAACCAGCCTGAAAGTACGAGCGAAGAGAGCCATTGGACCTAGTCTGATATGCAGACTTTCTTTTCCTTTCTTCCCCCTTTTTCACCTTTTCCCTTTCATTCTTCTTGACTTGTTATTTTCCTATGCCGACTCCTTGAATCAGCTGTGGTACACACACTGCAGATGTGGGTCTACATTTGTAGACTAGTTTCTCTTAGCAGTACAGGAAGCACCCTGGTGTAGCGGTTCTGACTCTCGCCAAGTCATGCTTGTAAGCAGAGGGTCATGAGTCCTGTGTTCGAATCCCACTATGGCCTAGCGTCCTTTGGCAAGACTTAAATCCACACTTTGCCACTCTTACCCAGATGCTAATTGGGTACCGGTAGGAAACAATCGTCATTGTGGTTGCTTTAGCAAGTGTGCACCTAAGGGCGGCTTGAAATGTTATGAATCCAGTAACCGGGTAATAATAATTGGGAACGGCTTTGAGCAGTCGTAGATTGATAAAGAGCTATATAAATGCCAATTATTATCATTATAATTGTTGATATTATTATTATTATCATTATTATTATTAGAGTTATAATGGGTTCGGCTTACAGCACCAAAGAGAAGAGTCAGTGGTTTTATATAAGGGCATAACTTTTTCAACAGAAATGTTCGCAACAAAAACGGACACAAAGAGTGCGTTGAAAAGATTTATTGTAATCAAAGAAAATAATTATAGAAACAAAGGATTCCAGCGCTCAGTAACGGTTCAAGGTAAAACATTCTAGAGCATGATTCAATTGCTAGTGATGGAGAGAAACCCTTTCTTTTTATAGCAATATGATTTCCTCCTGTGTATTCAGAAAAAGATAATAAATACCTAGCTTATTTTTTTGTTATCTGATCATTGCGTAGATAAAATTTATCTCTCTTAAAAGAAATAAGGTACAATAAATCGTCGAATGTTCCATGGCTACATATGGAATAATGTCAGCATCTTTTACAAATACAAACACTTTTTTAAGATGTATTCTGAATTTAAAAATCGTTCCTTTATTCATTTAAATATCTTAGATTCAGGATATTTTTGTCAGTGATGCAATACGTCGACCACTTCATGGTCACAGACAGAAAACAGAGGTAATATTCTGCGCTTTTTTGTATATGCTATTGGGATCTCGTCGTACAAACTTTCATCTCATTTCCTGGATGTTCTCAGTACTTTATAATGTTTCTGTGTGCTTGTAATAATGTTTGCCGTATACACATGAGCATGTACAGTGTACACAACGAACGGGCTTTCTTCATCTTTTATCAGCATGATATTATATCGACCATTTGCGCCAGAAATCTGTCACCTTTTATCTCATAAACTATTCTTCATTGGAATCTAGGATACCTCGAATGCACAGAGATCCATGTGAAAATCAAGACTTTCATTTAGTTTCTCCAAAATACTCTACTGTGCAACAGTGTATTTGCTCTTTGGTTTTGAAAAAAATCGGTTATACCAAGTTCACTGGGTGAAAATGACCTGTCATTTTTTTCTCATGTTTGTATGTTATTTTTGCTAAAACGAGACAACCTGAATATAAGAGAGACTGAGGTATTGTTATAATATATTTACCCAATTGGTAATAACTCTTAGATAGAGTGCAGTAATGATTTACAATATACATTTATAATATTGTGTGCAATTGGAATTAAATTTCCACACTTAATGTAGAGCTATCTGACCGTGTTCTATTCGTAAAAAATCCGAGTCAACTATTTTGAAAGATCTATTTTTCTGTCAAGGTTTTATTTTCATTCATTAAATCAACTGAAATTATTGAAAAGAAAAACACTACAAACATTTTTTTCCACAACATAATCATGTTTTTTGCTATAGGCCTATTGGTATTCGTGTAATGTTCTTTGAGTAAAACTGACTCACACCTGTCTAGTTTCGATTTTATTATACATTTCTTGTTTATTTTCTATACACTGTATGTGATCAATGTACATCGATATTTTGCTACCATTATAAATAATTCAGTTTTCTTGATGGAATGGTCACTTGCACGGCGACAGAATAAAGACTTCGTAACAGTGTGCGAAAAATGGTTCTGATAGACTGGTCTTTTTTTTGCTAATCTTGATATTTTTTACCACGTTTCATCGAAAATGATTCTGATTGGGATTCAATATTCGTTGGAATGTCCAATCGCCAGTTATTCAGCATTATGAACCTTTTTTTCACAAATATGGTTATAAAACTTACTGAAAATGTCCAGGCACTTTTCATACCTTACTGCACACTAGTTTGTTGTGTTAGTCATGTTAGTCTGGGGCAAATAATATATTATCGGCCAGACAAATTTATTCGATGTGATACATGGATTAAATATAAATGATAGATGAACGAATCAAGCACATCTCACACATCTCACTACTTTTAGGTTTCAAAGTAAAATCCTATATAGCAATGATAAAGAATCATCAGATTTTACTTCAAACTGTAAAATAAAATCTAAACAATGAGTTCTTAATCTTTGAAGAGTATATTTCAGTTTTGCAATGTATTTCCTGATGATATGATTGTTTATTTAGGAGGGGGGAAATAATATTTAGAAAAAAAATAGTAATGAGAAATACAAATTAATGACGTGGACAAGAATTTGGACAAGGCCCATATTTGAGATGTCGAGATCGTGAAAGAGTTCTGAAATTTGCTGCGTCATGTCTGAAAAAAAAAAGAATGAAGGGTAAACTAACATTCATTACAAATGATGTTGCAAGATCAGTGAGAGATGATAAAAGAAGCTACTTCCAGTAAAGAGAAAACTGAGAGAGCAAGGTTTCTTCGCAATTATACCCTTCAATGTACCAGCATACGTACTTTTCAAAACTGAAGAAGGTCTCTTTAGGAAATTATTCGTCACAGACATCGATAAATACAAGTGAGCTGAATTTTGATTGAAGCCGGATATAATTATGGCCTTAAATTGGATGATTTATTCTTTACTGGGCCTTAAGAATGCATGCAAGTTTTATTCAAGACAAGGGAAAGGCTGATATAAACAGACACACAGCCCGAACTCTATGATCTTTGTTTTCTTCTTTCTTTTTTCTTGTTGTAATTTTTACTTGTCGTGTTTGAACTTTCAGGTTATGAAATATGTCAAAAAGCAGACCTCTTTTTGAGACGAATGATAATGTCCTTAATATGTTATCGTTAAATGTGAGATGTATGCAAAACGTAATTAAAAGTAGTATTTTTCATTGGGCGCGAAACCAACACATAGATATTGTAATGTTGCAGGAGACCCATAGTTGCCAAAAGGATAAAAGCTACTGGGCACGTGAATGTGGTGGCAATATACTATTTTGTCATGGAACGACGCATAGCAAAGGAGTCGCCTTCCTTTTTAAAAATGGATTAGATATAAATATTAGACAAATATACAAAGACTATTGTGGAAAATTTTTATGTATCCATGCAGATTGTGGAAAGTTACATTTCATTATAATTATTATATATGCACTAAATATAGAAAATATGCAAATACAGTTCTATAACAATTCGTTGAATGTTATTAGAAAGGAATGGAATGGTGAAGAACACAGAGTAATTGGAGGAGATAGATAAAATGGGTGATACAAAATCTAGTAAAAAAAAATGATGTTGAACGGATCAAAGATATTATGATTAATTTAAATTTTATGGATATCTGGCGAAGTGTAAATGTAAATAAATCGTGCTTTACTTGGAGACAAAAAAGGCCTTTTGTCCAGTGTAGGCTAGATTATTTTTAATAGATTGTGATGGGCAGGAAATTAAGAAAGTTGATATAACTTATGCCCTACGAACACATCATTCTGCAGTATATATGTCAATAAAGCTGAGTGAAATTCCAGAGGAAAGGGATACTGGAAGCTAAATTCATCCCTATTGCCGGATGACAATTATGTAAAAGCACTATCAGAAAGTATTACAGAATGGAAAATAGACTTTATGCATATGGATTCACAAATAAAATGGACTGGATAAAGTATTAAATCATTTACAATTAAATACTCAAAAAATAAAAATAAAGAATCTTATAATGTTGAAAATTATCTGCGAAAGAGATTAGCATTAGGCACTCAAAATAAAACAGATAGTAAGATTTTTTGATGAACGGCTTTCTTCATGTAAAATGTATTTTAATCATTTTATAAGAGAATATGGTGGGCGCTTTTTACTCTATTGTAATTCTGAAAAAAAGATTGCTTAAAACTAAGATTTGTACCCTCTTTTTATAAAGACGTCTTATATGCCTATTTTGAGTAACCATGATGCATTTTCTCATGAAAGTATTATTTGGAATAATAGACAAATAAAAATGGCTGGTGTCAGTTGTTTTGTGAAGAAATTGTTCAATATCGGTATTTGGTTTATACAAGATTTATTTGATGACAATGGTCAATTAATCCCTTTTATAAAGTGACAAAGAATTCTTCTTTGGCGTTCAATTGTTTTTGTTATTCCACAAACAGTTAAAGATTGTTGTTCCGAGAGGCGAAATTTAAACGTTAGAAATTTTTATATTTTTTGGAAATAAAAAATATTTATATCAATATTGTCAACCAAGATCATAAATATGATATTAAAAGAAGATAAATACCTAACCCTTATTTCTGAAATATATTGGAGATCAAGGTATGACATAAGTGAAGATGATTTTAGTTTTATTTACGAGCTGCCTTTTAAAGTTATTCCAGATACAAGAACAAGAATAGTTCATTATAAAATAAATACAAGATGCCTACTAGTAAATGCAAAGTTAAAGAAAATGAAAGTTGTAGATAATGAGATGTGTTCTTTTTGTAAACAAGTCAGGAAACAATTGAACACCTGTTGGTAGAATGTTCGCATACTCGAGATTTTGTGAATGAACTTTAAGATGGTGGCATAGTAAATTTAAAAAAGAAATTATCCAAGTAAAGGATGAAGAGATTTTATTCGGAATTAAAAACAAGCAAGATGTGTTATTGAATCATTGCCTTATTGTAGCAAAGAAAACTTTATATCTGTGTAAATATATTAATATATCCTTCCTTGTTTTGACTTTTTTACCAGTAAATTAAAAAAAAGTGTATTGCTTATAGGGAGATTTTTTAGAAAATGGAATCTATTAGATTTTGGGTAATGTAGACGAACAGACTTGTATTGCTTCTCTGTGTTTCTAATATTTTCCCTTTGTTGTTTTTGTATATATTTTTTATCAAAATGTAACCTATCCATACTGCACACTGTTATTTTATATTGTTATTAAACCTCTTTGTAATATGTGTATGAGATGGTTATACTAAATAAAAACGTTTCAAAACAAATATCTGTAAATGTATTGAATATATTGATTCATGACCGTTCTGTCATGCCAAGATTGCCAACGATAATAATAATGATTATATTATTATTATATTATTATTGTCAATTTTATGGTTATGATTGCCGCCATCATTATCACGAATACTGCTAGTGCTACTCTTACTACGATTTATAGGGTTTGTTACAATCATCCGCGTTCGCAGAGCGGGGATCCGGGGATGACCCCACCATTTCGAGAAAAACCGGGAGATTTTCTCGAAAGGGTGGGTTGAGGAAGGGGAGTCAAATTAACGCACGCTTTACGGAAAACCGGGGAGCTTTTCCCGAAAGGCTATTAGCTTTCCGAACCAGTTCGTTCTATGACAATTATTCATTAACCAATAACAACATTTTATTATTAGTATATCATTAGCACTTGCGTACAGATAGAGGGGGAGGGGGGGGGCTGCCTACCACCCCACTTATTTTTTCAAGACCAAGAAAAAAGGAAAGAAAATGAAACAGGGACAGAGATGAAGAGGGGGCAAAATTTGACATTTCGTCAAAAATCTGATAGAAAATTTGATTTTCAAACGCATTAATCTTAAAAAAACCTTCATATTCATAACTTAAACGAAAGAGGAAGTTCAAACGGCGTATCACCAACTTATGGACAATTAGTGTTTTTGCGCGAGTAACTTCCTTTTTGTTTGTTTCGGATGAGTCTGGTTTTCCCTAATTTGTTTTTTGTCAAAAATATTTTTTTCCGCTATCGTGTCAAACAATTTGCAGCAATAGTCGCACTTTTGGTGAGAAAAAAAATATACGTAACAAACAGCAGAAAAGGGTTATTGTTTTGTACAAGAATCGAACTTTGCAAACCCCAATAAATATTGCATAAAACATACCCTAAAAGAGTACTTTATTAAAGACAGCAAATAAAGATCAGTACTATATTCAAAGGAAAACAAACTATGTGCTCACAGAACGGATTTTTTTTATTGGGAATGACGGTCGCAAGTCTTTTGTGACCAGCCCTTCCAAAGTCAGCAAGTCCTTTGGTAAAAATCCCATTTGGTTCTGCTCTAGTCCTTAACAATGTGATTTTCGCATACATATCAATTTACGCAGGTCTCCCTCCAACACCATTCCCCGCTCGGCTGCTTTGCTCCCACGCCGATCAACCTCCAATCATCACAAGAAATTTGTTTGCTTGTTTGTTTGCTTGAAATTTATTTCTGCGTTCCACATGTTCACCATAATACAACATAATCAATTACATAGATTTTACATATATATACATTTTAGACACACGTATCATTTACAATCTCTTTCTGAATACAAAAAAGTATATGAAAAATATTAGTTAACTAAATTTCAGAACGCAGGAGACCGTCGTCATGAGCGACCTGCTTGATGTTGACGATGGCCTCAAGGTAAAAAAAAGCGACATGTAAAACTTACACATTTTTAACAAGAGGTCATGAGGGTGTAGTGCAAGTACATTGGAAGAAGAGGGGTCAAAATTCATCATTAAAAAAGTACAAGTTTAGTCAATGTGGCGGATTTGAATACAACGATATTAGGTTGCCCTTCATAGTGGCTTTAAAGGAATAAAGTGAGGAACACATTTTTGTAGTTTCGGGTAAATTGTTCCATAAGTCGGGGCCATGGTGTCTAATTGATTTATGAGTTATTAATAACATTGGATTTGTTAGGTGAAAATGTCCAGAAATACGGGTAGGGTATGTGTGAATTGTACTGTTTAGATTAAATAAATTTTGAAATGAGGGAAGTTGGTGGTTTTTGTATTTGAACATAAAAACTGCAACTTGCATGACATTCAAATCAGAAACCTTCAATGTTTTGAGCTTACAGAATAGTGGATCAGAATGAGAAAAATAAGACGATCCTGTACAGATACGAAAAGCCCGCTTTTGTAAGGTGAGAATAGAGTTGAGTTTGGTAGTTCCAAAATTGGCCCAAACAATATTACAGTATGTTATGTAAGGAAGTATTAGTGTATTGTATAGTAAAAACAGAGTTACTCGCGGTAACATAAACTTTGACTTATTAATAATTCCCACGCCTCGAGAAATACATAGTGTAACATGATTTATGTGATTATTCCAAGTTAATTCTCGTCAATAATGACACCCAGGAATTTCGAACTCTTCTTTTCTTCGATCGTATTGTTGTCAATGTTAATATTAATAGGATTATTATTCACATGGATATTGTTATGTTTAAAATGTATAAAATGGGTTTTCTGAATATTGAGAGAAAGTTTATTGCATTTTAACCATTTCGAAATTTTTATTAATTCGGCATTCAAGATATTTTCTAGAGACTTAAGGCTCTTATGAGAATAAAATATGTTAGTGTCATCTGCAAATAGGACAAAAGATAACAGTGATGATGTATTGATTATGTCATTGACGTATAATAAAAACAGAAGTGGACCCAGGATAGATCCCTGGGGGACACCACATTTGATTGGAAGAGGCTGTGAATTAATACCATTAAAAGTCACATACTGTTTTCGATTGCTTAAATAACTTTTAAACCATACGAGCGCTGAGCCCCGAACACCAAAGGAATACAATTTCGAAAACAATATATCATGATTAAGAGTGTCGAACGCTTTACTAAGGTCTAAGAAAATACCAATAATGTGTTCTTTTTTGGCCATGCCTTCTGTAATTTTATCATATATCTGAACCAGAGCTCGATCCGTGGAATGATTTTTTCGAAAACCATACTGGTTTGGATTTAATATTTTATGGAAGTTTAGAAAATTATATAATCTATTATAAACAATTTTTTCTAAAATTTTTGATATACTAGGGAGAATGGAAATAGGACGGTAATTAGTGATTTCATGTTGGTCATCTTTTTTGAAAATTGGGGTTACATTGGCTATTTTTAACAAGTCTGGGAAAATACCGGATTGTAAAGACTAGTTAAATATGTGTGTTAGTGGATCAGCAATGAAATGGATTGTTTCCTTTAAAAATGAAGTATTTATTTTATCATGACCTTTGGATTTCGAAGAATTTAACGATTTAGCAATATTAATGATTTCATTCGGGTTTGTTGGTCTTAAAAATAAAGAGTCTTGAATCGGTTATGAAAAGAATTCAGTAAAATGAGCATTATTCGGAGAAGCAATTTGGGTGGCAAGTTGAGGACCAACATTAGTAAAGAAAGAATTAAAGCTATCGGCATAATCGTTAGAATCTGTGATTTTGTTACCATTGAAAGTAAGGTTATCTTTAAGTATAGTCTCGTTTTTTGTTCCCATAATTTCTTTTATAACTTTCCATGTAGCTCCTGAGTTGGATTTTACCTTTTGTAATTTGTTTGAGAAATGTAACTTGCGAGAACAATCGACTCCTATGGTAGAAATAGTATGAATGTTAACATACATTCTTCCCAATGTTGGTAAATAATATAATGTATTTAAGGGCAGGATTTTATTTGCAATCAGAACAATCATTAAATTCCTTAAGATGGCAACACATTGAAAGTTGAAGATCACCATTTTTCATTTAAATTTGAATTAAAAAAAAATCGAAGTTCCTAAATATGTGTGTTGGTTTCAAACACATCACACTCAATTAGAAGCATGTAGCATTAAAATTGAAATATTGATGTTGCCAATTTGAGTAACATAATACAGATTTAACCCTTTAACAAAATAAAATAATTTATTTTCTAAAGGTGTTATTTAGTCAGCCTGTTCGTACAGCTACAACTTAAACTCTTGTAAATCTAACATGCCTAAAAAAACGACATTGGAATAAAATTGAATAAATAATCATTCTTTCCAATACAGCAACAACTCCAGCCACGTTCCCTTTTAACCAACATAATACGGAAGAGTTTCATATTCCCTATTGTGCCAGATATTATGCACACTTTTTAAATAGTAAAACATTTTACACAACCTGTACCGTGTCGCTTTTTACCCAACAACAACCATGTTCCCCTTTTACCCAACATAAATACTTAAAATGTTACATTCCTCGTTCTGTAAAACATATTCTGCACATTTGTTGAGTAAAATACTGCGCATTTACTGTAAAATAGTTTACTCAACCTGTGTGGTTCCGTGTTTTACCCAACAACCGTGTTCCCTTTTACACAACGTAAATACTCAAGATCTTACATTCTCCATTGTGTCAAATGTTCCGCACATTACATGTAGTTAAGTAAAATATGGCAAAAAACATATTCCCTTTTTACGAAGGAAAAGGGTTATCTTTTTTTTACTTAATATTGAGCAATTATTTTTCAGAGTGTATATTTGAATTATCGCCCTTGACAATACTAATCCTCTTCAAGCATTGAAGATTGAAATTTTCCTAGTCACAAGCTTCACCTTTATGTAGAAAATTACAAAAAGTGTACAACAATACCGAGTGCAATCAAATGAAACATATTTTTCATAAAGAATCGGTAAATAAAGTCGTATGATGTATTCGGACCGGAATGTTCTCACGATATTCCAATATTGCCCCATGCCAATGGTTGTGTACGAAGCTTCATGCAGTCTTTCAAAGATATTTGAATATACACGCCTGACTTGTTTTCATTTTAAATTGAATTATTTGACTTGTATCAGACAAGGGAACTCACAATATGTCTGGATCTATCAATGGATAATAAACTACAATATGACTAAAAATAGAGTTCAATGTGAACACTGGCATGCCCTTAGCATTTTCGAGTGACGATATATAGTCTCCAAGAACGGTGAATTAGGAAACTATATTAAAGCTTTGTTCACATTTGTCTTCGAACACGTTAGATATTTATGTGTGACTCGACATATTCATATCATTATATATATATATATATATATATATATATATATATACATGTATATATATATTCCTAATATTTTTTCTCTACCTACTGTATTTATAAACAAACGTGTGTTATGTGATGGGGGGGGGGGTTCCTGTTGTCTAATTCAATTCATCCAATTACCAACTCATGTACTATCAATTGGCATACCATTAGTGGGCCCACTATCCTCATGGTCTATTTGCCTTTTCATCCACTCACTATTTTGCCCAATAACCATTCGGTCCGATGGCAATTTACCATTTGGCCTGATGATACTTGGTGCTGATTGAGTGACATGAATTAAAAGAAATTGGGTATTACATGTACACCAACAGGTTTTCAGATTAGTGATTGGACGAAGTGATTATTTGACTAAATGGCTGTTGAACCAAATGGTTGTTAGACGAAATCGTGATGGATGGAAGGGTATTAGTCCAGGGGTTGCGGAATGTATTTTTGTGGGGGGGGGGGCAAAGCCCCCCAAACCACTTCTATGCCGAAATTGGCATTTTGGTGCAAACGGATTTTTTTTTTCACCAAGATCAGAGTATCATCTGCGTAAATTAGTTTTGTGCTGTGTAGTAATTAAGTTGAGCTAAGCTTTTTTGACGCGATTTGTGACTGATAAATTATATATCTAGTCCTTCTCTTTTTTCTGCGTGCGAGCAGTTTGGAAAAAAAATCATATCTGAGTTTGTGTTTTTTGGTTAATATGGCGCTCATTATACTATCAATAGAACATCCTCGCAAGATGTTGCGAGCGCCAAACGAAAGCTCGAACTTTTGGACATTCATTTTACTCTTTAAAAATACATGAAAATTAAATATTCCATGCAGTTTCTTATCATTAAAAAAGTAGAGAATTGACTGGAGCGCGAAGCGCGAGCTGACATTTTTTATATACTGACCAGAAAAGGGAGCTGCTAAGGACTGTATATAATATTTTTAATACGCCAACCTGAAAACTGGACATTGTAAACAATTCTTTTAACCAAGACCAAAGAGAGTACCTTATGACAATAACTAATGCAAGCGGAAAACGTGAGGCCATAATTTATGATATTCTGACGGGAAAATTTGACGTTCTGAGCATTTTTATAACCAAGGTCAAAATGAGTACCTTAACAAACAAGCCCAACCCCCCCCAAAAAAAAAATGATTTTCTAACCTAAAATGTATTATCAGTAGCGGACCGTGACCCGGAGAAGACAAAGCATGGGGGGGCACTGCATTGTTTGTGAACAATGCCGTGCCCCCCCAATGCTTTGTCTCCTCGGGGTCACGGTCCGCCACTGTGTATTATGTTTTACTTCACAAAGTAATTTCATTTCACATTTCACATTTATTTTACGCTAGACATTTTTGAAGTTGTGAAAGTTTTAACGAGGCTACCAGTTAACTAAATCTGGTCTGGATTATTACAGTCACTTGTATCAGCAACACGATTCACACTAATATCGTCTAAATTGATATTTTCAAGCTGAAAAGAAAATGGTTCGTCCGGTTACGAGGAGTAACCCAGGTTAAACGGGATCTGCCCAAAACCCTTGTGGGTCGGAGTCGGACGCTGCAGAATCCAACATACCGAGTGATAGAGATGCTGGGCACTCAACTGAGTCAGGAGCATCGGAGAAAGGGATTCAGACGAGTTGAAATCTTCTTCAGAAATCTATTGTTGAAGCTGGTTGTGCCGAGGAGACTCATAAAAGGCTCGTGGATGCTATTGTTGACGTGATCGTAGACAATGTTACGCAATTAGTCTACGACGCTGTTAAATTCGATCTTGAAAATCAATAGGGTGAAATAACATCTCTGAGCAAAAAGGTCAATGCACTTAGGAAGAAATCACGAGTCTCAAATCTTTAAGTGAAATCCAGGAACAATAGTCGTCGAAGCTGTATCCGGTTCCACGGCATTCCAGAGAAGGACGACGAAAACACGGACGAAGTCAGACGACAAGTGGTCAACGAGAAGCTGGGCATCAATCTAACATCAACCGATATCGATCGGAGTCATCGTCTCACGTCGCGATCAGGAATGTCAAAAGGTGCCAAGCCTCGTGTCATCATCATGAAGTTCGCTCGTTACAACGTCAGGAAAATGATCTACAGTAACAGAGCAAAGTTGAAAGGAACTAGGATTTTCATCCATGAAGACCTTACAAGACATCGTCAGTCCCTAGTCAACGCTGCTAACAAATACGATCTGTTATCGAAGGTATACACAACTGATGGTAGAGTCAAAGTCCTCTTGTAGTCAACACAAAGATGGGTAACTATCACTTCTAAACACCAAATAGAAAAAGTGTAGACTCATGAAAACTACACTAGTTCAAATTTGAACGTAACGTACAGATTATGAACCTAGCTCTTCCATGCATTTTTTGTTATGTCGGTTAGAAACAATCAGAAAATTGTCCTTTGTGTTAAATGTTCAAAATGGTCTCATTTGAAATGTGGAAATGCTTTAGATAATAAATTCATGTCGACGATTGACTGGATTTGCAGTAAGTGTTTTATGAATGAACTTCCTTTTTACGTTGAAAATTCACCTCAAAAGGATATCAATGTACATCTAACAAGAGATTCCCAAGATAATTCTAACGAGAACTCAAAATTTCAAACACATAAACTTCCAACAGAAAGAAGAATTAAAATATCACACCTTATTGCTCACAGTTTAAGGAATAAAAGTGATGAAATAGAGTGGCTTTTTTTTTATTTCATCCATATGATATTTTTCAATGTCTGAACCCTGGTTGGACAATGGATATACATGTAAATGGATGTATAACTAAATAGAGAGAAAAGATAGAACTTGTGGATCTGGTGGTGGGGTTGGCTGCTATATTAACTCAAATATTACATATAAAAGGAGAAATGCCCTTGAAAATATTTCTTTGGAATCAATGTGGATAGAAATCCTAATAAGCATCCAGAAATCATACATAGTACATGTAGGTATTTTATATTGTTCTCCCAAGGCAACAATAGAATCTATTGTTGCCTTGGGAGAACAATATACATTGAAAACATTTGTAATATATATAAGTAGTAAAATACTAATCACACAAGACATGAATTGTAATATGTTAACAAACAACCTTTTGTTTAAGAAAATCACAGACTTCAGTTTAGACAAGTGATCACAAAGCCAACTCGCATTACTCCATACATTGAAACACTAATTGATATTTTTCTTATATCTGATAGCCTGGGTACATTGCTGCGTGGCGTTTAGTCGGTCGGTATAAGCGATAATTCCTTGATATATATAAATTTCAAAGAAAAGAAATTGAAATCCTATCCAAAGATAACCATTATGAGATCTTTTCGTAACTATGATACAGAAAACTTCAAAGGTGACCTTACTTTATTAAACTGGGATAAACTATTTTCAGACAAAGAAAACGTTATATGATGTGGTTAACTTTTAATAATAATTTCATTGAAGTGGGTGACAAACACGCGCCTTATATTTGTATGAGAAAAAAAAGAATAATCATGCTCCATGTATTGAAAGAGCTTAAAAATATTGATACGACTAAAGTTTATGGTCTCGAGGACCTTCACCCTCGATTGATCAAAGACGCTGCAGATTTTATTGCAGGACCTCTAACCTACATATTAATTTTTTTAACTAGAACTGCGTGTGTTCCAATTGATATTAAATCAGCCAAAATAATACATAAAAGTGGTGATACGTCACAACCAATGAACTACAGAGCTATATCTATTCTGTCTGTATTTTTTTTGGAAAATTCTATAGAAGGGAATTCATAAACAGTTGCATAAATATTTAAACGACCATTCATTGCTTACTGTTAATTAATCGGGATTTCGACCATTTCATTCCACAAATTCTTGCCTCCTTTACATCAATGAATATATTTTACAAAATACATGTATGAGCTCTGGCTACCTAACGGGTGATGTATTTTTAGACCTTCGGAAAGGTTTCGATGTAATTCTGCGTGATAAACTATTAAAAAAAAATGTTATTGTATGGTATACAATGTACTGAATATAACTGGCTCAAATCATATTTAACAAATAGAATACAACGTGTCATCGTACATATTGATGCACTTTTAAGCAAACTCTCTCGTTTCGCTGCATGTATACGTCGAATTAAGATTTATCTAACACAGAAAACAGTAACTGATATTCTGTTTGTACCACACCTTGATTATTGCAGTATTATTTGGGGAACCTCAACGAAGCATAACTTTACCAAACTACAACGAGTTCAAAATAGCACGCTAGAAGGATTTTTAATGTCGCTAGATATACACCAACTAAGGTTCTGTTACATACCGCAAACTAGCAACCCGTCCAACAACGTTTTCAATTCAATTACTGTACAATGATGTAAAAGATAATAACCTTGTACCAATGTATCTAACAAGACTCGTTTCCTATAGACTCCAATTAATTACTCTACAAAATATGCTGCAATCAATCCTTTACATGTCCCAACACCTAGAACAGTATATGAAATCGACTTTTTCTTATCAAGCAATCGTCATTTTTAATACCCTTCCTTTAAAAATAAAAAATTGTGGATCATTTGTTAATTTTAAGAAGCATTGTAAACAACCATGTTTACATGTATATACGTATAAATATATTTATGTTACTCCAAACTGAATGTCATTTTCGGCCCGAGAAATAATGATGTTCATGATTATAATTTTTTGTTGCTTGTCAATTTGACATCAACAATGCCATTCAAAAAAATCATTCTTAGGGCCATGTATTTCGATTTTAGAATTAGATACATTTAACAAATATAATCGAAGTTGTAGTACATACTCAAAACAGTGTAGACATTTCAGTGACACTTTATAACATATATAGAATATAAATTACCTGAACTTGCCAAGAAAAGTAATGCTTCTATAAAAGGCAAGTCATTAAACGTAGTTTCAATACTAGTTAAAGATATATACAATAATAGAGACGGTAAAACAATTAATTTACAAAAACAAATCAAAATAAAGCGACTACAATAAATAAGAGAAAGTGATTTAGGTGATAATAGTACGAATATATTACAGGTATAAATGCTAAGGAGAAACGAAAAAGGCAAAGGAATAGATTTCGGTATACATTTCAGGAGAGAAAATTAAGATATTGGGTAAATCAGATTAAATCATGAGCTCTAAGACCCACCCGTATTACCGTATAGCATATACCATAAAAAGGGGCTATTGTTTTAATTGGCGCTCACCAAAATCGTTGTTTATTTTAGTATATATGTTTATAAATACTATCATTATTTACATTAATTGGTGAAAGAGCTTGTGAGATTGCATCTATATCTAATCTGTTAAGAGCATTATGGTAGAGAGTAGAGAGAGACATCATAAATACATAAACATTTCATAAACGACATCAAAAATTACAAAAAAAAATCAATTTCAAATCAAAATACAATACAATATTTACAAGTCCAGAGTAATAGGTGATGAAAGTTAGGAGGCTAAAAGGGTAACCGGAAGCCATAATCAAATAGTAGTCAAGCTTAGGCATTTTAGAAACATGTAAAATGCCTAAGCTTGACTACTATTTGATTATGGCTTCCGGTTACCCTTTTAGCCTCCTAACTTTCATCACCTATTACTCTGGACTTGTAAATATTGTATTGTATTTTGATTTGAAATTGATTTTTTTGTAATTTTTGATGTCGTTTATGAAATGTTTATGTATTTATGATGTCTCTCTCTACTCTCTACCATAATGCTCTTAACAGATTAGATATAGATGCAATCTCACAAGCTCTTTCACCAATTAATGTAAATAATGATAGTATTGGGATAGAAGAATCGTTTTACTTGCCAAATGAATTGAATGATAAAATTGCTCATCTTGCCTTGGATTCTATAAACCTGTCTATGTTACATATCAATTGTCGTAGTATATTGAAAAATATGGATGGTATATCATTATTTCTTGATAGCTTATCTTTTCACTTTTCGATTATAGGGGTTACCGAAACCTGGCTAAAAGATGATATGTCTACAGGATTATGCCTTATCCAGGGTTATGATTTTGTATATAACAATAGGATAGGTAGAAGAGGCGGTGGTGTTGGCGTTTTCTTAAAAGATTCATTATGTTTTAAACGTAGACATGATTTGAATGTGGACAGTGATGTTTTTGAAGGTTGTTTTGTTGAAATAGAAAATACATCTGGCAAAAACATAATACTGGCCGTCATTTATAGGCCTCCTGATCAACCATTGCTCGAATTTTGTGATACATTACGATCTATTCTTAGTGTTGTTAATAATGAAAATAAAATATTGTATTTCATAGGTGATTTCAATGTTAACTTGCTTACTGCCACTTCTTGCCATGAATCTAATGATTTTTTGAATTTGTTTACAACGTTTTCCATGTACCCGCTTATTCACCACCCGACTAGGATGACAGAACACTCATTAACATTATTGGATAATATCTTTACAAATGACGTTATGAACAAGTCTAGTGGCGTTATTGTAGTAGATGTTAGTGACCACTTCCCGGTTATCAGTATTTCCTGTTATAAGATATTTGAAAAAGTAAATCGTATGTACAAAAGAAAAATTAATGATAATAATATTAATGTATTAATTCAGCGGTTGCACAACGTTAGTTGGAATTTAAAATCTGATGACCCCAATGTTAGTTATAACCAATTCTTGGATAAGTTTTTACGTATATATGATGAATGCCTTCCTTTATGTGAAATAAATATTAAAAATAATCGTAAAAACAAACCTTGGATTACTTATGACCTTTTAAAAATGGTAAAGAAGAAATATCGATTGTATAAAAAATTCATTAGAAAGCCAACCGAATTCAGAAAGAGTGTATTTAAACAGTATAGAAATAGAGTCACTTGTGAAATTAAAAGAGCTAAATATCAATATTATAAGAACAGATTTAATAATAATAAAGGCAATATGAAAGCCACATGGAAAACAATCAATGAAGCATTAGGAGTTGGTTCTAGTTCAAAGCAACGAGTTGATAAAATAATCGTCGATGATCAGGAGGTTACAAAAAAACTTGATATATCCGAATCATTTAATAATTACTTTGTAAACATTGGCTTTAATCTAACAGATAATGATACATATTGTAATATTAGATCCCACCACCAGATAGTTAGAAATAATAAATCTGCCTTTTTTCCCCCTGTAACTTGCAAGGAAATCGTTAATATTGTGTCTGCTTTAAAGAATGGAACAAGTGCAGGATATGATGGTATCGATATTCATGTTATAAAAAGGATAATCAATTTAATTTCTGCTCCCCTTTGCTTTATTTTCAATTCATCTATTTCCAACGGTTTATTTCCAGACAAACTAAAAATAGCAAAAGTTATACCAATTTTCAAAAACGGTAATACCAGTGACATGACAAATTATCGACCTATTTCTGTTCTTCCATTATTTTCAAAGATATTAGAAAAATGTTTATATAAACGGTTATATAAGTTTTTGTCTTCATGTAATATTTTATTTGGTAATCAATATGGATTTCGTTCGGGTCACTCTGCATCGATGGCTCTTCTCGATTTCATTGATAAAGTTTCACATTCTATAGATTCTAAGGATTACATGATTGGTTTATTTTTAGATTTAAGTAAAGCGTTTGATACTTTAGATCATAATATTTTGTTAAAAAAATTAGAAGCGTATGGTATTCGTGGAAATTTGTTATCTTTATTTAGAAATGATTTGTCTAATCGCTTTCAGTTTGTTGATTTCGATAACCATAAATCTTCATATAAGTTGATTCGATGCGGAGTGCCCCAGGGTTCCATACTTGGCCCACTACTTTTTTTGATTTATATTAATGATATTATTAGTTCTTCGCAACTGTTGCACTTCATTTTATTTGCAGACGACACCAGTGTGTTCATGTCAAGTCCAAATCTAAATTTATTGATAGATACATTTAATAATGAATTGATCAATGTGAATGACTGGTTGATCAACAATAAACTAGTCGTTAATGTAAAAAAAACACAATTTATTATATTCACAAAAAGAAAAATTAACCTTAATAATCCAATTTTACGATTCAATGGTCAAAACATATCCCGTGTTTCTGTGGTTAAATTTCTTGGTGTGTATATTGACGATAAACTGACTTGGCATGAGCACATTGGTGTCGTGTGCAATCGCATTGCAAAATGTGTGGGTGTTCTCTACAGACTTAAACACTTTCCTCGATATATTTTAATTATGTTGTATTATTCAATGATTCTATCACACATAAATTACTGTAATATTGCATGGGCTAGTGGGAATGATTATTTTATTTCTAGATTATTTATACTTCAAAAAAAGGCCATTCGTATAATTTGTAATGCCCCTTTCAATGCCCACTCATCACCTCTTTTTATTCAGTTGAACATGTTGAACGTATATGACACAAATGTTTTCAATATTGCCTCATTTATGTTTATGTGTTCCAAAGGATTATTACCACCATATATACTTTCTAAATTTTCTCTCAATAATACTTTTCATGAATATAACACTCGCATTGCCACAAATTTTCATTTACCCAAGATAAGAACAAATGTTGCAAAAAATTCAATTTATTTTAAAGGTCCAATAGTTTGGAATAATGTCCCAATGCATATAAAAAATATCCCTTCTTCAAAGAGTTTTAAAAAACATTTCAAATCCCATCTTTTGAGTTTGCATGACTTTGATTGAGTAACTCCTTTTTTTAATAGATACAATTCTTGTTTTAACCCCCCCCATCCATCTGTTTGTTGTTGATTTCTTGCTGTTCTTACTCTGTATATATACAACGCATTGCTTTAACTTTGTATAAGAGGTCGGCGTTTATAAGGCTTTTAGCTCTTTTTGTCGTCCTCAATTCCCATAAAACTTTTGTTATGTAATTGTATTTTCTTTTGTTCTTATTACCTTTAATTGTTTATAATATTTCTCCTTTGTATGTATTCATGTTTTTATGGTGAATGAAATAAATGAACTTGAACTTGAAATTGATCTTGAATAAACTTTCTATGTCATAATAGTGATAAGCCAGCTAGATGGTAATAAGTAAACGGATTAGTATAGCATTCAGACGTTGATTGATATGTCAATTTATATTTCGGTTGATACGCTTTAAAAAATATGGCATGCCAATAATGATAAACTTGAACTCAAGAAATACTAAAAGTAAAATGTATAACAAGATCATTCATATTTAAAGTTCAATGTAAAAATGGTGGAGGTACAAATTTGACCCCCCCTCCTGGCTATTTCACCCGGCACTCGTTTTGTAAGTTTACACACTCCTGACGTCTTTACTCTCAAAATTGTCAGAGCATATCAGGTAATAAAGTATCCCATTAAATGTCATCGAAAATCTGAATTTGATAAAAATATATATTGGATGATGGGGGGGGGGGTATTGATTGAGCGTTGAATTGAATTGCCCCTTTAAATAATATTTTTATGTTGTTTTCCTTTATTGATTGATCTTGGACTTAGACCTATTGCGTTCAAAGGGGTCAGAACATGGAAAGGAATATATTGACGAACTTTGCACAACTTTGTACATGTAATTTATATTGATATATTGTACATGCAATTTATATTGATATTGACTGCACATTTGCACCACAGACATACATGAACACCCGTTCAATCACTTGCAAACACACCTACACCACAAGCAGCCTTGCAGTTGACCCCTTCCTTAGTTTATGCTACTTTACATTTTTATCAAATTTGATGGAGTCCCTCTCTTTTATTCTTGATAATTACATAGACAATTCACATGACAGCAAATACTATACACCTCAAGAATTTAATAATTTGTTTGATAGTAATTCCGATCATATTTCCCTTTTACATGCAAATTTAAGAAGTCTCAATAAATAGTCTCAACATGAATAATAAAATGATAGGAGGAATTCTATGCTCTGAAGTTTCAGACCACCTACCAATATTGTTAACTTGTGAAATGAAATTACCTTGCCCCAAATCAATTAACCAACGCTCATATCGAAAAGAATCTAAACGTAGTATTGAATTAATTATAATTCGTTAATACTCCCGTATATAACATATTGCAACGTTGTTTGGGCTAATTGTGGTTCCACAAAACTTACTTCTATTTTTAAATTACAAAAAAGAGCGATTCGCATTTGTACAGGATCACATTATTTGGCTCACACCGATCCTTTATTTTTTAAACTGAAAACGTTAAAAATTGCCGACTTACAATGTATATACTATTCAAATAACTATAATTATGTTTAAATATATTAACAGTCTGCTCCCTTCGTCCTTTGATAACATGTTCAAATTTAATAGTTCTGTCCATACTTACCCAACGCGCATATCCGGAAACTTTCATCTCTCTAACCCCAGACTGTTAATTGCCTCTAAATTAATATGACCCCATGGTCCTGATTGGAATGGTCTTCCAAACAATATCAAAACGTGTTCAACCATATACTCATTAAAAGCCACTCTAAAGAAAACTATCATTCAATCTTATCAACCCCACCCTCCAAATTAAAACATTCACTCAAATATTCACATTCGCTATTAAATATTCTGATTTTACTCAACTGCTATACACAGCACCAGCACCTGCACTTGCAATGCACCCATTTGTTCAGTAAATATCAATTTTAGTCACGAATGTTTTACGAGGCCGCCATCAATTCAAGCCTAACCGGTCACGATGGCGGTCTCCTGCGTACATTTATTACATTATATGTATATGTTTACATTTATAAAAGATCAATTTATACTCACATCCTTATTTGTATTTATTATGCAATATGACCACATTGTTTATATTATGAATTATTTTGTATTTTGTAATTATAAATAATTTTGTATTGTGTTTTTGAACGCAGAAATAAATGCAAACAAACAAACAAAACAAGGCATGATAGTGATTTAAGAATATTATACCCCTTTCAGTAACTCGCTGGCCCGGGCCAGGCCCGGGCTAAGTCGTAAAATTTTGAGTTTATGAACGGATAGCAGCACCAGGCCCAGGCCAAAATTCCTCACACGGTCAAAGGTCACACAATTCTGGCCGTGCCTCCGCATCGCGTGTACATCAAATTTACCGCGCGAATATTCAGCGAATACGGAGCACTTCCGCTCTGTATATGGCGTGTTCAGTTACCATGACAGTTTGCCTTTACGTGCCCGAGATTTTGAATGGGTGATTGTAAAAGTGGCGCGGCTGTGCTATAGTTACTGAAAGCAATTTTTATCGCTTGGTGCGGACTATTTTAGCGCGGGCCTGGTACTGACCAAAAAATCATGAGTTACTGAAAACGGTATTATACTGCTTTTGGTAACTCATGATTTTTGGGTCCGTAACAGGCGTGCCAGGATCGGCACGTACATGCGCCGTAAGCCGAAAGTATATGACTACTTCTACTACCTGAGGAGGTATGTTTATGGTCTTAAGTTAATTGAAAAGGCGGAGAAAGCAGCTGAGCACTCAAAAGAAAATGACAAAGGCAATTGCCACAACTCGTCTTTCAATGGCTCTTCAACTGGTGAAAATGGCAAAACTGGTAACGCATCATGTCGAATACCTCCGCCTTCTAACGATGTAGACCAGAGTCTATCCCAAACTGAATCTCCAAGTGACGGTGAGGTTAAATGTAGCAAAGTCGAAGCATGTTCTCAGACCAGTTATGTTGTGGACATTGGCTCTTCGTGTAATACCAAAAGTCCCGATCAGATCGCTCAGGATATGTCTTTGAGTGCAGATGACCGTACTCTTTCAACCTGTTCAACAGAACAGGATTCCATTCCTGCCCCGGAACCTACCACGCCCTGTGAAGTAGACGACGAGCTGGACCTGAGATACATAACTATTCATAGCGCATCACCTGTCAACGTCTGCAATTCAACTCCAACAAGTAAACTAGACAAACCAGACGGCACATCAAAGTCATACTCGCAGGTACAGGTAGCTACATCCGTCATTGGTCAAGAAGATGACAGTGATCATAGGGAGACATCAAACCTTTTACCGTCGAGAGCAGCTGCAGATGACCTATTTTTAACTAGTTCTGAACCTGTACACACGTCATCGAGAAGCAAGGCAGGTTTTACATTAAATAACTTTTTTGAGCCCATGTTATCTATCGTCAGAAAGAACGATTAGGGAGCAAAGATTTTTACCATAAATGAGTTGAAAAAATCTATGTAATGTTTCCATGCAAAATCAATTTGTAACGATTCTTAAAGAAGTAGGCCAACCTTACACGGTTAACTAGCCATTTTTCAATAATAGAACTATAACATACCGTTTGCTTTGTTAATTGTATGTCACAGTTGCCTCTTTATTGTTAATCTGTCTCTCCCTCTTCGTAATCACAGGTCGCAGAGCATCACTGAAAACGGTATGATACTGCTTTTGGTAACTCATGATTTTTGGGTCCGTAACAGGCCCGCGCTAAAATAGTCCGCACCAAGCGATAAAAAATGCTTTCAGTAACTATAGCAGAGCCGCGCCACGTGTACGATCACCCATTGAAAAACTCGGGCACGTAAGGGCAAACTGTCATGGTAACTGAACACGCCATATACAGAGCGGAAGTGCTCCGTATTCGCTGAATATTCGCGAGGTAAATTTGATGTACACGCGATGCGGAGGCACGGCCAGAATTGTGTGACCTTTGACCGTGTGAGGAATTTTGGCCTGGGCCTGGTGCTGCTATCCGTTCATAAACTCTTTGGTCGGCGCCTGGTGCGGGCCTGGCGATGGTCTGGTGCTGATAAAAGCAGCACCAAAATAGCCCGGGCCTGGCGCGGGCTATTTTGGCCCGCGCCATTCATAAACTCAAAATTTTACGACTTAGCCCGGGCCTGGCCCGGGCCAGCGAGTTACTGAAATGGGTATTAGAGTATGGAAGAGAGCTTTGAAGAGGCTAGACGTGTTTTGTCTGTGCTCCGTGAATTTAAAGGTTTTTACCGTTCATACTTAATTTCTATTCAATAAACCGATATCGATCTCTTGGAAATATTTTGGCGATTCCGGATATCTCATAGTCTTTAACGGTATGTGAACATTTAATTAGATATTCTTCAATTTCATCATCGTTTTTCATCATTTTAAGAGCAGAATTATATTTCAAATTCGGACATTTGCGTATTGTCATAACATTGCAATTGCGCAACCAACATCAACGCTTCATAACGACGCTGCCTTCCTGAATGAATCAGCTGTTTAGCTGTGAAAAAAACAGAAATCCGTTCCAACCTTGTTAAATTTTGCAAGAAAATTATGCTTCGTTTCTAAATAAGTTATGCTCTAAATTCAATATTTTGAGCTGTAATTGAAAAGTGGTATAACAGGCAATCATATGCTGATGCCATTACTTGCCTTGTATTAAACAAATGTTTATGCTAATTATAATGTTAATAACCTGGGTTTTTAATCTTTAGTTTATCCATTATCTCATCTGTAGGCCTTATTATCAAATTCTCTAAACTCTGACACGCTCGAAATATAAAATTTTGAGCTTTTTTTAAGGCTGTGGTTTAATATCCAACGATGCGATAATGTCGTTACTGTATGATTTATCTTTTTTTTTAATCATATGTAAACTTTGATTATATTTTTGAAGCTTCAAGGTAATATTTTAAATGTAATAAATTTTAAAGAGTTCAGAAACGCTTTCAAAAAGATTTATACACGCCTGATAGCCCCTCCCCTTTGGTTTGTTTCGGTTTGCCGTTCATTGTGATGCAACAATAAGCTTGTCTAATGTTGGTTTACCGTTCATTGTGACGCAACAAGAAGCCTGATTAGTTTTGGTTTGCGGTTTATTGTGACGTAACAAATTTGCTTGGCAACAACATGCGCGCTACTGGATGTGCGCCCCTGTTGCACACGGACATCACATGCACATCATGTGATCCCGGTGGCGCGGAATCGCGTCGCGCGGAATCGCGTTATTCTTTCGTGGCTTTTGTCGAGATAGGACGTGTATGTCTCGTCTGGAACAATTTAAAAATAGGTTTTCAACGGAGATGAACGTCCAAAATATTCGCTTCGACGGTTGGAACGAATGATGAGAATGTGACTCAAGCTGCTAGATGGAATTCAGTTCATTCGGCTTTTCATAAGCTTAGGCTTTTTATTGAGACTGAGATTCTTGTCGTTATCGAGCAGGATTCGGGACTGGCAACAAAATAATTGAGCACGGGCCCTGGCCCTGGCCTAGGGACTCACTAGGCCCAGGCCTACATTGGCAACGAAATCTTGCATAAGTTAGACATTGTCGGCGACGCCATTGATACTGTGGACTTATGATTCATCATGATCATCCAATATGAGTAGATCTCTTGAATGTTTGTCGGAAGTCAGAGGTCCTACTCCTGAGTCCTAGCTCCCGAGTCTGCCTGTGGCTGTGAGTTGAGGCGACGGTCTGGATTGGCAATGGCAGACGGAACGGGGACCGGGGTTCTTGTGGTCGGTAACACTACCAGACAATTCACAAGTTCCTGTCTCTACAAGACCTAGCCTATCCGGTGAGTACGGTAGCAGGAATAGATCTAGGCTAGACTCAGCCTAGATTTAGGCCTACGGTTTGGTGTTAAATAATAGGTCTAGGCCCTAGATCTACTGCTAACTTAGTCTTAGAGTACAAGTTCGGCTTAAATGAATCGTAGAAGAGGCCCACTTTGTAACGAGCAGGTATGTCTGTCTAGGCCTGGCTTTAGATTTCGTAAAAAAATCATGTTCTTATTGGTCAGTTGTTAGGCTCTGAGTCCTTTTTCATTTCAATTTCATCGGCCAGTAGAGGCATGGCCGTGGTTAATATGGATGTAAATACATTCTTCAGCCGGTGGTTGGAAATTGGGGTTAGTCTACCTCAGTAAATGCCTACATTGAGGGTCTAAAACTTCGGCCAGTAGAGGCCGATAAAAAAAAAAAAAAAAAAAAAAAAAATTGGTTCTAAAATTACAGGTTAATTGGTGCGAATTACAAAGGGTCTGCTAGGGATTGGCGAAAGGTTCGAACTTTTTCGGTATTGATAAATAACTGAGTGAGAAATGTCACTTCGTTATAAATTTACAAGTAGGGCCTAGTCTACTACAGGTACTCGAACTACATTTTAATGGTGACACCACAGAGGATGTTAGGCTAGGTCCAACGTTAGATCTACTTACAGTAGACGCGGTTTACATGTCTGTTTTGGGGATAGATCAGCTGGTTCAGTCAGGCTTATAATACTATAGTAGTATTTGACCTCTGTGACCTTTTCTGGATATATGGGCCAGTGAGAGCTGCGTTCTCGGTCAAAAGATTATGAGGATAGACCGGTAGTGGAAGAGCTTATACTGGATATGTATACGTCTACTCAGTTTTCAAATGAACATCCACAGACTGCAACGTGCATGATATTATTGTTGAATTATTCACTTGAAAAGTAGCGGATGTGGCTTAGCTTTATGACATGTGATTGTATGGATTTCTTACAGTCTTTTAAAGGAAAAGGACTAGACCTAGAGTTTATAGTATTGAAAATAATGCTATTATTGCTGATGTTATCGGTACAGTGTGATAATGATTATACATTAAATATAAATACCTCCGCCTGGCACCAAGCAGTTCTGTTTATACATTTACGCCTTGAAAAGGGATTGGTTTTTGGAACTCACTTTGCGCATGAATTGAATGCCGATACTTGGTGGAGGTTTAAAGTAGACTTACCATGCACATAATAATCGGAGGTAATTTCGAAAGGGTTTCAACGAGCAGTTCGTTATAATATTATAGGCCTCCTAATAAGAAACCTTTATTTAATAGGAGTCGTTAATGTGCGATGATTTGTGTGGATTTTATTTGTGAAAAGGAAATAGAAAAAGCACTTCACAATTGAACCTAGTTATACCTCATGGTTCAAGGTATATCAAATAGGCCTATCTGGCTGGTCAGTGATTTGAACTGAGATAATATCGACGATATTTTAAAAAGAAGGATAATTATAATAGATTTGGTATAAATGATTAAGGCGGCAAATAAAAATAATAAACGAGGAGGAGCTAATTCCTGGAAGGCATTGAGTGTAATGGGCCTGTATGGGAAAGTCCAAAATCTTGTACATGTAGATGCACTATGCTGTCACCCCCCCCCCCCCTTTGCTTTCGCGGTACACAATACGGATGCCTTAATGCAATAAGCCATGTAGGTACACTGGCAAATCAAACGAAATTTACCGATTGCACAATCAGAAACCAGGTTACAAAAGTACAGCTCCTTTTTACAGCGTGTGAAATATGTTGTTGGTGGCCCGTTGATTATGAAAATGTTTCTAATGGGCTGGATGCAATAATTTGGCTCGATTATTTCTGCAGTGATATAGAGCTAAACCGAATACTTGAAATAATTATGATAATATATAATCAAAACGATAATAGTTATAGTCATTTGAAAAAGATTATTTGAAGCTTAATCTGGTTTTGAAATATAAGTTCGGACACGCACATGTATGCAGATGATATTGCATCGCTGGTTTGGTTTGTACTGTAATGAATTTGAAAATTAAAGTTAGAAGATGTTTCATTAAAAGATGAAACATAAGGAGCAGTATCACTGATTATTCAATGATTATGAAGGCGGCTTTCAAATGTTTCGGGAAGCTGCTCCTTTCGTGTTAAGTGATAAATCGGAAGGGAAAGCAGAGGGACAAACCCGTTTGGTGCTTGATACAGACTTAGGTGTTCTGCCCAGGCTTTTTTCTTGTTTCCTTTTGCAGAGTCGGCTCTTTAAGTAAAATGGATTCAAGCGGACTACTGCGAGGCAAGGTAGGCTGGCAGGAAGGTTTGATGACAATTGGACCTACTATAGTATGACCGGGAACGCTCCAAGTTTGGCTGCCAAAGAGTTTCCCTTTGGTTGGATCTAGTTCCTGACCAGATAGCCTAGAGTCCATGGTAATGGATGTCATGTTTGCCGTTAATACGCTCTTGTAATAAATAGAACTGAACTGGGTATAGCCTGAGAACTATGCTGCCGGGAATTACCCTAATTGGAGCAGTGGTCAACGTCTTCATCACATCTTAGCCTTCAAGGAATAGTTTCGCAGCAGGGAAACCAATTTCATGTTTGAAACATCATGATACAGTGGGCTTTCTTGAATGATGAGCCATGATATGAGGAAGAATTCATTATGATTTCATTTTCAGACTTTTTATGAGGTCCTCCATATTATTCAAGTGGAAGTTATTGGAACTTGAACACATGAAGAAAGCCCTTTGCCTCGTGCTTTTGCCAACAAGAATGCAAAAAATATATTGTTCAGGATAAATATATGTATGAATGTATGACACGTCACATTTTATTCATTATCATTTGAAGGCGTACTCGTTGGATGTTATTTGAATTTTGAAATAAACAATTATTTCATGGATGTGGTGAAGATGATAAGACAAAAAGTCATTCATGTTGATATGACATTTACGTTGATATGTGAATACATAATCGAAAAATGAAACATCCCGGGTAAAATTCCAGTTTATGTTAACTGGTTCTTAGTTTAGCAGTATGAGGAGTGTAGCTCTAACGGAGTAGTCCTGAACGGGAAGGTTTCATGTTCAAATCGATTTAGTGCCTTCAATTATCATGGTTATACTCCATGGGTTATATGGGGTTATTTTGTGGAAGTTACTTTAGTTTTCAGTTTTTATTTTATCTTATCTTATTTCCAACAGAACAGTATACAAAATCCATTATAATTCAGGAATGGTATGATATGTGTTTGTTGGCATTAAGAGTGAGGTGACTAACTAAATACTTCAGTAGGGTGGAACCGTGGTTTGCATCCACGTGCCCTGGAAAAAGAAGGGTGGAGCTGTGGAGTCCCGTCCACGTGCCCAAGAGGGTGGAACCGTGGCGCGGCGGCCACGTGCAAAAAATGGTTATACTCCATTCGTTATATGGGGTTATTCTGTGGATGTTGCTCAAGTTTTCAGTTTCAGATTTTAGTTTATCTTGCAACAGAACAGCATATGAAATCCATAACAAAAACTAATAATAGATAAATGAATAAAATAAGATTATAACTCAGAATGGTATGATATGTACCGTATTTGTTGGAATTAAGTGGGAAGTGAATCATATCGAATCCTACGGGACACTAACTGCGCGTGCTTTCCGCGAGTGTCTACCACTCTATGGAAAGTACCATTGGAAATTTCATGTTAACAATTTTGTCATTCCTGAAAAAAGTTCCCACTTCTATCCCTAGTTCCAATGATATAATGCTGATGATATAACATTTCCATTAAATAATTGAAATTTTTGCAAAGATGTTGATATAGCCTTAGCGCTAGCCGGCTGGGCTGCGCTTGTGCGACTGTGCGTGCGCCGTCGCTGAGCATTGGCGGGCGCAAGGGGTCCAAAAGGCGTAAAAGTACTTGATATGAGCTAAATGCCGTGGTTGGATTTTATTGATCGATTGTCCACAATTGAATTATTTGTGTGCATAGGGTTTAATTATGCACTGTTATACATTTATGGCAAATATGACAAGAAAGAGGCAGTACCTCAGTGCGGCATGCATTGCCGGTTTAGCAATGTTGGGATGCCAGTATTTGTTAATTATATGTTCAAGTTGAGGGCCTTCAGCCACCATTGTTAACTTAGCAAAATTAGTGATCCGATGAATTTCAATTTGAAGCTTGCAATAGGTTGTATAGATTTAATGATACTTAAGAAAATGGCATAATTTGTCTTCCTTCATATGTATTGTTTAGTTTTGGCATGGTAATTTGATTTTAATTGTGAATAAAGTTCTGACACGGTTGTGTTTTAATGTATTTCTATTGGGAGATTGTTTCCAACAGCTGAATATATTGAAGTGTTTTTCATGCTCTCATACTTGAGATGGATAATTGTTCATATACTTGAATTGAATTTTTCTATCTGGTTTTGGAATGTAATAAGTGAAATATTCAGGTGCAAACTATCCTGCCTAAGTGTTCTTTGGCGGCGAGCTTTTCGCTCGTTGGCGGAATTTCAAAGGGCAGGTGCATGGAATTTCTTTAGCATATAAACAAAGCCATTTGGTTTAAAAGTTTGTAATTATGAGAATTTTGTACCTTGCAGGAGAAGTTGTTTGAATTTCACAATTAAGTTCATACATGACAAGTTACAGATTACTCGGATGGGAAGCAATTTGCTTGGTCGCACAAATATCTGCGGTTTAAAAGTGGCTTCGCAGGCGTGGGCCGTGAGGGAATTTTGTCCCAGTCATTAGTTCTCGTCAGATCAAGGATCTGTAGATTGGGTTTTCGCCCTCACTTCATCCGAAAGGGGGTCACTGAGTGACCTCGGGGGTGGGGAGGGGGTAGTATACGCTTATGTTGCACAAGAATTGCAATAGCTATACATACAAGAAAAAATCATGGTCGGATCCAGGCTGGTCCGGGCTGTATTTGCATAATATACATGTATCTTTTTCATGTCTTTACCGCTAATTTGCGGAATTTATCAATTTGGGCCTTCATCACACTTGCATATAACTAGAAATGATATTAGCAGTCGTAATACTTGTAATTTCGACCAGGAGCCTCGCTCGATTTTACATGCGGGGAGGTATACCTGAAGGGAAGTGATGGGGGCCCCGGTTGGAAAAACTTTTGCTGGAATCGTTGATGAAAGCTGGGAATGGGCGGTGCACCCTGGGTACATAAAAAACTTCCCCGTCTGATCGGGCATTCCTGACGGATAGCAAGGGGGGCTCGTGGCAATGCAGGGGGGACGGGACATTCGTTTATCAGGCGTGAATAATAAATTTTAAAGAGTTCAGAAACGCTTTCAAAAAGATTTATACACGCCTGATAGCCCCTCCCCTTTGGTTTGTTTCGGTTTGCCGTTCATTGTGATGCAACAATAAGCTTGTCTAATGATGAGTTACCGTTCATTGTGACGCAACAAGAAGCCTGATTAGTTTTGGTTTGCGGTTTATTGTGACGTAACAAATTTGCTTGGCAACAACATGCGCGCTACTGGATGTGCGCCCCTGTTGCACACGGACATCACATGCACATCATGTGATCCCGGTGGCGCGGAATCGCGTCGCGCGGAATCGCGTTATTCTTTCGTGGCTTTTGTCGAGATAGGACGTGTATGTCTCGTCTGGAACAATTTAAAATACCCACCCACCATCCCCAGTAGCGCCGCCTCATATTCAGGCGTGGAAAAGAATTTGTACCAATGATGGGATGGTTTAATGTAAAATATGATTGGCACAATACTTAGTATTTCATAATTGCGAAAGCACTTATATGTTGGTGAACTGTAGGTAAAAGTGCACGTGATCAAGGAAAAGAGCAGACCGGTGCGGTAGGAATTCACTTGTAAAAGAGTTGTCATAACATGTCCCAATATAGCAGAGTAATATCTCTGGTCCCATAGCTGTGTCTTATCGTTCTGTTATCTACTTTAGTCTGCAATAACTGCATACCCGAATATCAAAGGGCAGGTGCATGGAATTTCTTTAGCATATAAACAAAGCCATTTGGTTTAAAAGTTTGTAAGTATGAGAATTTTGTACCTTGCAGGAGAAGTTGTTTGAATTTCACAATTAAGTTCATACATGACAAGTTACAGATTACTCGGATGGGAAGCAATTTGCTTGGTCGCACAAATATCTGCGGTTTAAAAGTGGCTTCGCAGGCGTGGGCCGTGAGGGAATTTTGTCCCAGTCATTAGTTCTCGTCAGATCAAGGATCTGTAGATTGGGTTTTCGCCCTCACTTCATCCGAAAGGGGGTCACTGAGTGACCTCGGGGTGGGGAAGGGGTAGTATACGCTTATGTTGCACAAGAATTGCAATAGCTATACATACAAGAAAAAATCATGGTCGGATCCAGGCTGGTCCGGGCTGTATTTGCATAATATACATGTATCTTTTTCATGTCTTTACCGCTAATTTGCGGAATTTATCAATTTGGGCCTTCATCACACTTGCATATAACTAGAAATGATATTAGCAGTCGTAATACTTGTAATTTCGACCAGGAGCCTCGCTCGATTTTACATGCGGGGAGGTATACCTGAAGGGAAGTGATGGGGGCCCCGGTTGGAAAAACTTTTGCTGGAATCGTTGATGAAAGCTGGGAATGGGCGGTGCACCCTGGGTACATAAAAAACTTCCCCGTCTGATCGGGCATTCCTGACGGATAGCAAGGGGGGCTCGTGGCAATGCAGGGGGGACGGGACATTCGTTTGTGAGGGGGGTTCTAGCCGTGGGTTAACCCTTCTCTGGCTACTTACTTGGTTTTCACATATTTTGATTCAAGGTTTATGTATGGGGTGCAGATTGCATTTATTCACATAATTCCTCATTCAGCTTAGATTTCAGCACTAGTTCTGTATTTGTGTTACCCTGACTTTACAATTACAATATTCATGATATGATGTGAATTCAGGTGGGTTTTACAATTAAAAGATTCATGATATTAATGTGTATTCATGTATTACCATGGAAAATGAGGCATGTAAAACTGACAGTAAATCATGTTGAATAAAAGCCACGAAAAAACGCACGATTCGAATAGTTTCACGATTCTCATTTATCAGGCGTGAATAATCATAAAATTATTTTTAATGCTAAAATTTGTATTATTTTTTTTCTAAATGTACTCTAAATGAGATGAAAATTACTTGATGAAATGCTATTTAGGATTTTGTGCATTTATATGATTATTTCTCCAATACCCACTCTATGGGTGACATGGGAATAAATGTCATTGTCACTGTCATTGTCTGATTGGCCTACTCTGACGTCATAATGGAAAATTTACCAGCAGACGTAAAACAACTTCGGATGAAACAACTCCGTTCAGAACTACGCAAGAGGGGCCTAAATGCTAATGGAGTGAAGGCAGTGCTAGTTGATCGATTAAAAAATGCAGTTGATGCCGTCCGTGAACAGGAGGTAAATGACAAAGAAGAAGCAGAGATGATAATGAAACCAACAGGAGACGCCCTAAATGATGACGAAAATTGCCGAAACTTACTCCAAAAAATCTTGAGAGAAATGGAAGCTTTAAATAAAAGGACACAATCGAAACACATGTCGTGGGTGCTGTATCGATTGGACCTGGAATTTTCAAAGAGACTGAGCGAGAAGAGCAACGACTTTCAACCACGATTCCAACTCAAAATCATTACGATGTTCTATCAGTGACGGAAAATGAAGTCGACAGCAAGACGAGAAATGACGAAAAGCTCACACAATCGTCAATTCAAGAACAACTGCATGAATATAAAGCGAAGCATCAGCAGTCTTATGCCGCCATCAACAACAACGTCATCCAGGATTCAGCATCAATGTGCGATGTTCTTCTTGTTGGAGACTCCATGACTAAATACTTGATTCCATCAAAACTTTCTCGAGATAAGACAAACGTCACCAAATCGCTCTCCGGCGCAAAAATTGAGGACGCGTCTGAGCTAATCTGCACCAAAGTGCAACGATTGATTTAGAGTCATGTTATCATTCATCTTGGGACAAATAACTTATTGAATGATGGAGTCGAAGTAATCGTAGCAAAGGTAGCCTCACTTTGCGATCAGATCAAGAACACAACACCAGCAACAATATCAATATCGTCAATCATCCATCGCCTGGACGTGACTCCAAAGATGACATCCAAGACGAACGAAGTTAACACAGCTCTCCAGCTACTTGCATATACCCAAGAATGGTTGTACAACTCAAATATCGATGTTCATTTGTAGCTATCACATGATGGGGTTCACCTCAACAGGAGTGGCGTAAAGACACTGGCATGGAACTTCATCAAACATCTCAGAAGACCAGATCAGCAGTATGCGGATCAGACCCGAGGGCAGAAGCCGGATCAGAAGTGGAATCAGGAACAGAGGCGAGGTCAGCACTGGAATCCGAGACAGAAGCGTGACTGGAACCAGAGACAGAGGCATGACTGGAACCAGACATGCCAGATGAGGAGCAACGCGACTCTGAGGCGAGTGAATAGTCTGGACGGAAATCAGAGGTGTTGGCCTAAACAGAACTGGAACGAGACCCAGAGTGACGATCGGAACTGGAAGCTGAGGGATAGCGATGATCAACTCCGAATGCGAGGCAGGGATCGTGACCATCAGAACTGGCACCGCAGTCTTGGTAGCGATCAGGAATGGGAGCAGGGACAAATGAACCATTTTCGGATGCATCACCTCCAGACACCCAGAAATCCTGGACACAACCATGACAACAGACACGGCGGTACAGCTTCAGGGAGCCCACCAGGACCAGAAGAACGCCACCATCCGGTTCAGGAAGGGTACCAGAGTCCACCTAGACGTAGAATCAGCCCCGTCAAATCCTACGCAGAGGCCGTTTCTGGATATGGGGAATCTTTGGATTTCAGCCCGGTCAGTCAACGATCTCGACTGAAACGAACCCCAAGATCATCCAATGTAGACTTGAAGGACTGGGAGAGATATCTCCACTTTGTAGGAAGGGTAATGAATTAACTGAACATCTGACTCTGAGTAAATCTGGTGGTAATTATTTGATGAATCAAGAATATGATATCATGATAACAACGACAAAAATAATAAGTTATATTGTATATGGCAAAGCATTGGATCTTTTGAATTGTGTGCATTACATTAATTTAATCTGCCCAAAAAAAATAAAATTCATGAAAGAATAACTGTCAAAATAATATATCACAAAATGTACATTTTTAATTTTCAAAACAAATTGATCCTATTTATAGAGCTTAAGAATATGGAAGTGGCAAATTGGATTGTTTTTATTCTCGTATTACTGTCTGGAGATATAGAATCAAACCCAGGTCCACAATTTAAGTTTCCGTGTGGAAACTGCGAAAAACCAGTAAAATCAAATCAGTGCGGCCTTCTTTGTTCCACTTGTAAAAAATGGTATCATATTCAATGTCAAGAAATAAGTCATGAAATATATTCAAACTTATATTTGAGCCCCGGTGAAGAATGGTTTTGTTCAACTTGTTTTTTACCACCTTTCTGTGAATCTTTATTTGATCCCTATGCTAATAGTACTATAGAAAACAGTGAGCACGAAAATCTAGTACCAGAAAATATACCAGAACCAATTTTACAACCAAAATGCTTGAAGGATCAAACGGCTCTTTATCAAGATTTTGAAAATATATTTGATGTGAAAGGTCTACACTTTGTACATCTCAATGTGAGATCTATCCTACAAAAAATTCCTGAACTTCGAATTCTTTTTAAGAGAAAGAATCTAGCAGTCATTGCTTTCACAGAAATATGGTTAAATGATTCGGTGAACAATGAAGAAATTAATATAGATGCATATAAAGTTATACGCAATGACAGATCATCTGGCCATGGTGGAGGTGTATGTTTATACATAAGAAACAACCTAGCATTCAACATTATTAGTGAAAGGCAGACGGAAGATACTGAATCGTTATGGATTAATGTACTTTTACCAAGATCAAAACCAATCGTTTTAGGAGTTTTATACAGACCTCCTAAAGATAATGAGCTTATTGAACATTTATCAAATTCTCTGGAAAATTTCAGCAAGGATGAAGAAATTATCGTTTTAGGTGATATGAATATCTGTCTACTTCACAATTCATCTTTCTCCAAAAAATATATCGACTTATTAAATCTTAATGGTTTACGTCAACTCATCGACGAACCAACACGAGTCACATCAACTTGTTCATCTTTGTTGGATCACGTAATCTGTAGTAAAGAAAATAAAATCAATAAGTGTGGTGTTATTGATCTTGGTATAAGTGACCACTCCTTTACCTTTTGCACGCGAAAGATGAATAAATTGGTAGTTAACCAGCAAAAAACGACGACTTTGAGATCGCTAAAAAGTACAATGATGAAGCTTTTATTTCTCAACTTTCCCTCGTAGACTGGTCATCGATAACTAATTGTTCGGATGTAAATGAGGCTTGGTGTAAATTTCAAGATGTTTTTATTTCAAAATTAAACGCAATTGCTCCTCTCAAAGAGGTCAGGATAAAACAGAGAACTGAAGTTTGGATGAACAAAGATATTTTGTTTCTTATTAGAGAGAGAAACACAGCTTACAAGAAAATGAAGAAAAACATGAAAGACGAAAATTTGTCTAAAGTATATAGAAAATTAAGAAATTTGGTTCAAAGGGAAGTAAAAAGGGCCAAGCTCGATCATTTACCAAACCAGATAGAAGAAAATAAACAAGATTCACGGAAACTGTGGCAAAACCTAAAAAACTTAGGTTTAAAAAATAAAAAAGGTGGAGATCAAGAGATTGTATTAAATATTGACGGAAAATTATGTCATAACAAAAAAGCAATAGCCAGTGAATTCAATAATTATTTTACAAATGTTGCTACCAATTTAGTTAGTAAGCTACCTCCATCAAATAATTTTTTCCAATGTACTTTATAATGATAATGTTCGTAAGTTCTACAGTGAAAATGGTTTAATCGAAGACAGCTTTGAGCTTTTACCAGTTGGTGAGCAGTTTGTGTATAACGAATTACAAAAATTGAATGTATCAAAAGGAACGGGTCTTGATCTGATTCCTGCTAAGTTTTTGAAAGATGGGGCAATAATTTTATTTAAGCCTATATGTTTTATGATTAATCTTTCTATTATGACAAGTACCTTTCCTGACGATTTGAAAATTGCTAAAGTGACACCATTGCACAAGAAGAAAGATAAAACAGATGTTGGGAATTATAGACCAATTAGTGTATTGAGTGTAGTATCGAAAATTTTTGAAAAATCTGTTCTTGTTCAAATTGAAGATACTACAAAGATAATAATATAATCTATGACTTTCAGTCTGGCTTTAGGCACGACTATTCAACTGAAACAAGTCTGATTCATATAACAGATTATGTAAGAACACAAATCTCGCATGGGCGATTCGTTGGCATGGTGCTTCTTGATTTACAAAAGGCTTTCGACACAGTAAATCATGAGATATTATTAAAAAAGCTACAAGTGTTAGGTTTTAATAAGGCAAATTTAGCTTGGTTCAAATCATACTTTTCAAACCGACACCAACTGGTATCAATTCGTAATGTTCATTCAGAGCTACTTCCTGTAAAGTGTGGAGTGCCACAAGGGAGTATTCTAGGTCCTATACTTTTTACGAGTTATATCAATGACATGTGCATGTACATGACTGCAAGCTACTGTTGTATGCGGATGACATTGTTTTACTTAATTCAAGCTCTAACCCCGAATCCGTTGAAAAAAAAAAATTGAGTGAAGAGCTGTCAGCTTGTGTAGATTGGATAACAGACAACAAACTTTCTCTACACCTCGGTAAAACAGATTTAGTAGTAAAGGTAATACCAGAAAAATTGACGGCTTTGAGGTGAAATATAAGGATCAAACAGTTCAGAGAAAAGAATCAGTAAGATATTAAGGTGTCCATTTAACTAGCCAGGTTTCATTCTCTTCTTTAGTAGAGTCTATAGCAGTGTTGTAGTCAAGGCTCAAACCTCCAAGGCCAAGGCTAAGGCCAAGGCTTTAATACCCAAGGCCAAGGCTTCAATACCCAAGGCTGAGGCCAAGGCATGGAAACCCAAGGCCAAGGCCAAGGCCTGAAAACCTCAAGGCCAAGGCCAAGGCCAAGGCCAAGGCATTTCAAACTTACGATATACAGAACAATGAGCTAACAATGCTTAGGCCGCTAGACATCACACATGGCAAAAATGTATGTGAGCGAGCGGACTGAGCGAATAAAGAATTTCACCCTTGTACATTTAAAACAATAATAATTTCATGATAGATTTAGACATAATATATTACATATAATATTTATTTGGGGGGGGGGGTGGTTCAGAGCCAAAAAGGCACTTATATACCAAAATGGGAATTTTTGGTGCTAACAGATACATGTATTTTCAAAATGAGTTTATCAACTGCGTGAAGTAGTTGTTTGTTTTGTAGAAATTAAGTTGAGCAAAGCCTTTTTAAATTTATTTCTTATTGATAAGATAGATATTTTGATTTAGGTTTTACTTCTCAGCGAGAAAGTGTAGCGAGCAAGCAATTTTGAAAAGAAAATCAATTCTGAAGTTGTAAAACTCGATTTTTGGTCAATTATGGAGTTAATGACTGTTAAATCACTAAATCACTGTTGCGTGATGTTGCCGGTACGAACCACGATCTCAAACTTCTGGACATGTGAAATAAGACATGAAAATTTAATATTCTGAGCTGTTTTTTTAATCATGAAAAAGATGTGTATCTAATTAAAGAAATAATGCTAGATAATGTACAGATCAGAAAAGGAAGCATTTAATGACTGCATTTTTAATAGGATACATAACTCACCAATCAAAGTAATGCGAGCGCAAAGTGCGAGCTAAAAAAAATTGTGATATTCCAACCTGAAAACTGGACATTCTAAGCATTTTTGTGTGTAAACAGGAATAGAATGAGTACAATTATTGATGCGAGTGCAGAAAGCGAGCCAAAAATTTGTGATATTCAAACCAGAAAACACCATTCTATACATTTTTGTAACCATGAACAGGATTACATGTAGTACTGTACTAAACAATAACTGATGTAAGCATGGTACAAAATTTGTGATTTTCAAACCTAAAATAAAATGTATTATTTTTACTATTAAAGAAGGTATTTCTTTTTGAAAAAGGCAAAATCATTCTGAAAAAAAGAAGGCATTTTTGACTTTGGAAAAAGAGACATTTTTTCCTCAGGATTTTTTTTGTTTTGGGGGGGGGGACAAGAGAGCACAGAGCGCAAGCTGAAATTTTCAAATGCTGACTTGAAAATGTGTCATTTTTAGGATTCTTGCCAGTTTTCATGTTTTTTCTGCTTACAAACACTTAATTCAATTCTCATTTTTTGTATCTTCTACACCTATTTTACTTAAAAAAAAGAATAAAGATACTTACAAAATAAAGTTATATTCAAAAGGATACAAAATAAATGGGGTGCACCACATACCCTTAGTTGGGGGGGAGGTAAATCTTGATTATTTCCTGAAACATTCAATTATTAATAATTATTAATAACATTAATAATTATTAATTATATATCATTATTTTAATTAATCATTATTTCTTGAACCCACATTGACACAAAACAAATACGTTATTTCATTGAATTTTTTTCCCTTTGTTTTGTCATTCTGAGACACTAGACCCAAAACAAAATGTATACAATTTAGAAGAGATGTACTGCCTATCATTCTTAACTTATTCTGCAGTATGATCTGCCTAACCAGCCACCCCCATCTTTCTTATGCCCTTACATGTTTCTCCTTACAATTTAGAAAAGATATACTGCCTATCATTAACTAATTTTGCAGTATTTTCTGCCTAACCAGCCACGCCCAGTTTCTTATCCCCTTACATATTTCTCTCCCTTATCCTCTCTCTCTCTCTCTTCCCATTCCTCTATCTCGTCTGTTTAAAAATATATCAGACCCCCCCAAAAAAATGAGAGAGAGAGAAAGAAGTTCCACCACCAAGAATAAACTTAAAATAGGGGGATAAAGGAAAGGAAAATGTGGAGTAAATTTGTTATTATTTTTTAAACATACTGTCACAATTTTTCAAAAAAGCTTTTTTATAGCAAGAGGGTGACATATTTTGTTCGCTCGCTCGCTTCAATCGCTTTCAACTTTTTGGCAGAAATTTTGTTTTATATGCCATGCTTGGCCCCTCTAAATTTTTGGCTCATCATGCCACTGACATAGCCAATTTGGATATAACAAAATTAAAGTCTGTGTTCAAGTTTTCCAAATCTTTTCAGAATATAATTAAGACTTAAATCATTCTTGTTGGCTAAAGAAAATAATACAAGGAAAATCCTAATGGAATAGAAATCAACCTTGTTATAAATCATTCCTTAGAGTTAGCTATGTTTAAACTTTAAAGTATGAAAGTTGTTGTCAAAATTGCAGTCAGATCTGTCAGAATTATTCCTTTCATCAAAGCACTATAATCTTGATCATAATCATTACTGTCATTATTATCATTATTATTAATATTGTCATTATCATCATTAGTCATGATTACAACACATTACCAATTAAACTTTATTTTTCATCACTGCTGTTTTCTTTGTTACAATGTGATGATAATTCTTAATAATGATGATTTAACAATTACAATCGATGACACAGCTAGTACACTTACTGCTGTTGTTACTGTGACTGATGACTGGTAGTTTTGACCATTAGAGTGTCATTAAATATACAGAACAATTGAAACATTTATAATTACTTATATAAAACAAATGAAAGTACAAAATACAAAATGCCTTGAAAAAGCCTTGAAAATGCCTTGAAAATGCCTTGAAATTTCAAGGCTCAAAATCCTCAAGGCCAAGGCCAAGGCCCTTTCAAGGCCAAGGCTTTGAAAAAATAGGCCTTAAGGCGCCTTAAGGCCAAGGCCGAGCATCAAGGCACTACAACACTGGTCTATAGTAAAAAAAAGCAAATTCGCGTTTGAAATACCAAAATTGCATGGATTTGCATGCGAGACGTATACTTTGCTTTGCTCTCATTCAGTGCTTGTTTGATTATGCAAACGCTGCGTGGTTTAATAATTTAGGAAAGTTGGAACAAAAGAAATTGAAAATAATTCAAAATAAAGTGGTGAGATTTATTCTTTGTTTGGGTCCAAGAAACCATGTTGGTTACTCTGAGCTGTCTGCTGTTGGTCTTCTGGATGTCAATCAAAGATCGAAGCAACTCATACTTCACCACGCGTACAAAATATATCATTCAAGGGTGAATCATTACATTGGCTATAACTTTGATCTTGTTAGAGATTTGCATGATCATGACACAAGAAATCGTCAATTTAACTTTGTATTGCCCGAAAACGTTGCCCTTATTGACAAGTGTTTTATTATAATGCAATAAAGTACTGGAACTCTCTCCCTAATCACATTAAAGCGATCAGAAACTTCGCAAATTTTAAGAGAGTGCTAAAAGATTACTTAGCCAATGAGTATGAGATACTCGAACAAATAAGTTAACTTCTCTAAACTGTTTGCGAGAGATTGTCAACAGTTTTAGCAATTATATTTTAATTTGTTTTTGTTTACAGTTAAAGTGATATTCAGATTATTTCCTTTCCTTCTTTCTCATACCCTTCTTATTACTCCTCCTAATCTTCCTGCCCCTTCTTAATCTTCTGCTTTTCTTATTTTTTTCTTCTTCCCTTCTCCATATTCTTTTCCTCTTTTTGCTCCTTCTCCTTTCTTTTCTCACTTTTTTTAATCATTCTTTTATTTCTTTCTCTCTTATCTCTTTTAGCTTATTCCCCTTCTTGATCATCTTCCTATATCCTTCTTTTTCTTTTCGTTCTTCTTCTTCTTCCCTTCTGCTGTTTTTCCTCCTCCTTTTCTTTTTCTTCTCCTTTTTTTATGTCTTCTTACTTCTGTTTTCTACATGTATATGAATTCTCTATTTCATTTATTTTGATTTTTGATTGATATTAATTTCAATTTTTTAATGTGTATATACGTTTTGCTATTCATTACTATAAAGTGTGATTTTACTATTTAGGACCCCATTGGAAATAAGCTCTTGAGCTTTCATGGGTTCATCCTGTCAAGCTTTATGAATCGATATACCATGTATACCTTAATATGCTTGAAATGTATGTGTATATAGACTTGGCAAATAAATCAAATCAAAATCAAATAAAATCAAACAGTTTATCTGAATTAACAACAATTTCAAAGTTCCTGTTTACTTAAAAAGGAGACAAACATAAATAAATGGTGTGTATTGCTTGAATAACTTTGATAACGACGTTAATGATTGATATAATATGCTTTAATGTATGATAATTGTCATGAAGATTGCAATTCGTCTTTAAAATCATGGGACATTTCACACGCTCACTTAAAAACTATTATTTGAATCCGAATTCTCGAGCGAAGGCGGTATGGGTTCTTGGTGACTTGCCAATCAAAGTACCGCATCGAAAATACAAACTACATGTACGATTAGTGAATGACAATTGTCATGATTGTATTATCTTCGGAAGGGCTTGAAAGGTCACGTAAGTTGTGTCTCCAAAAGATGTTTTGGAGATCAAGCCTTTCACACGCAAAATACGTGCCATTATTTGAGTGAAACTTAACTGGAATTCACATCCAGTAAAATTAAAATTCATGATTGTGATTTATAGCGTTCGTGATTCTGTTCTAGTTTGGTTTAACACGTGCTAACAATTCGTCATTAGCCTTATTTTTTTACTGGAATCATTGTTAAATTTACGATTTTTTTAACCGTGTGAAAAGGCGGTTTCTAGGTTGAGACGGCAACCTGCGTTTGTATATATCTCTCTCACATACCCCAAAGCCACGCCCGCATAGACCCACATACACCCTCACCTCTGCTGTTTCGAAGGTGTGGGGACACTCAACTCACACTCCGCGAACACGGACGGTCACCACAATCCTAATTTATTTGCGTTGCAGAACAGTCTGTAAAAATTGCGATGTATGTTTTCGATTCTTTTGAAGGATGTCATCATTTACTTTTTATTTCAGGTATTCAGTAGATGAAAAAAAAATCTCTCAAAATTAATAAACTCTTTAATATTCAATATGCTCACTGTAAAACGATTGAAAAAAAACAAGCATACAATTGTTACTTTATAAGCTTATACTAATGCTTGACATACTTGACATTCATCATCTTTTTACGAATGCGTTTTTATCATTTGTCACGCAGTCTCCTGATGCCACTATGCCTGTCTCTCTCAGTGTTTGGCGTGCCAGGATCGGCACGTACATGCGCCGTAAGCCGAAAGTATATGACTACTTCTACTACCTGAGGAGGTATGTTTATGGTCTTAAGTTAATTGAAAAGGCGAAGAAAGCAGCTGAGCACTCAAAAGAAAATGACAAAGGCAATTGCCACAACTCGTCTTTCAATGGCTCTTCAACTGGTGAAAATGGCAAAACTGGTAACGCATCATGTCGAATACCTCCGCCATCTAACGATGTAGACCAGAGTCTATCCCAAACTGAATCTCCAAGTGACGGTGAGGTTAAATGTAGCAAAGTCGAAGCATGTTCTCAGACCAGTTATGTTGTGGACATTGGCTCTTCGTGTAATACCAAAAGTCCCGATCAGATCGCTCAGGATATGTCTTTGAGTGCAGATGACCGTACTCTTTCAACCTGTTCAACAGAACAGGATTCCATTCCTGCCCCGGAACCTACCACGCCCTGTGAAGTAGACGACGAGCTGGACCTGAGATACATAACTATTCATAGCGCATCACCTGTCAACGTCTGCAATTCAACTCCAACAAGTAAACTAGACAAACCAGACGGCACATCAAAGTCATACTCGCAGGTACAGGTAGCTACATCCGTCATTGGTCAAGAAGATGACAGTGATCATAGGGAGACATCAAACCTTTTACCGTCGAGAGCAGCTGCAGATGACCTATTTTTAACTAGTTCTGAACCTGTACACACGTCATCGAGAACCAAGGCAGGTTTTACATTAAATAACTTGTTTGAGCCCATGTTATCTATCATCAGTAAGAACGATTAGGGAGCAAAGATTTTAACCATAAATGAGTTAAAAAATCTTTGTAATGTTTCCATGCAAAATCAATTTGTAACGATTCTTATAGAAGTAGGCCAACCTTACACGGTTAACTAGCCATTTTTCAATAATAGAACTATAACATACCGTTTGCATTGTTAATTGTTTGTCACAGTGGCTTATTTCGAAAGGGTGGGTGCTGTCGCGTTAGGGTGCGTCAACGCGAACGCGAAGATTCGTCCAAAGCCCCCCCCCCCCACGGTTTGGCCGAAAGGGTGCGTTGGGAGCGCCACGTCGCGTCGCGTTCACTGGAACGCGCCCTTTCGTCCAAAGCCCCCCCCCCCAGTTTGGACGAAAGGGTGTGTTTAATAATAATGAATAAATAAATAAATACAAATATTTATAAGAAAGCTGAACAAACAAAAAGGACGAGTGATATGGGAAATTTGCATAGGAACATAAATCATCATATTGCACAAACATTCTTGTTAAGGTAAAAAAAAAACAATGACGGCATGCTGCATGAGGATTTTTCGGTGGAAATGTTTTATGGTGTAATATTGATACATGTAAAAACTATGACTGATTTCAAGGTTCTTTCAAATAAAAAAAGTAACTGACCTTCAATTTTATACTTTGCAGGTGTGTATATATTACAAAGGAAAACATTCGTATACCTGGAGATAATTGGTGTCCCCCAAATTATAAAACTTACGGCAGATGTGCCCTGGAAGGGCAAGGCCAAAATTGATGTCGGGTCAGCATTCACAACATTTAACTCTTCAGACCCTACCTTATTATATTTTACACTTGAGACCCTGCCTCAGTATATTTTGTGAGATGTATCTGTTGTGTATGTGTGCGTGTTGTTTGTATAATAATACTAATAATATGTGCGTGTTGTTTGTATAATAAAAATAATAACAATAATAATGATAATACTTATAATAATGATAATAATAATAATTTTCACCCCAAAGAGTTAGTTTATGGAAATTTGGAGTGAAAAATTGGCTCCAAGTGGCTTATTGCAAGGGTGGGTATCTGATTTTATTATCATTATTATTATTATAATCATTATTATTATAATCATTATTATTATTATTGTTATTATTATCATTATTATTCTTAGTTGAACTTTTCTTTTCCTCAAATTGTCAATGCTTGGAATGATTGAAAATCCTCTATTTTACATGCAAATTGGCAATGTTTGACAAAATACCTTATATTCAGCTTTCTTATAAATATTTGTATTTATTTATTCATTATTATTAAACACACCCTTTCGTCCAAACCGGGGGGGGGGGGGTTGGACGAAAGGGAGCGTTCCAGTGAACGCGACGCGACGCTCCCAACGCACCCTTTCGGCCAAACCGGGGGGGGGGGCTTTGGACGAATCTTCGCGTTCGCGTTGACGCACCCTAACGCGACAGCACCCACCCTTTCGACATAAGCCGTCACAGTTGCCTCTTTATTGTTAATCTGTCTCTCCCTCTTCGTAATCAAAGGTCGCAGAGCATCACGGAATACCAATCTTTGTAGGCAGTATATCTTATTCATTCAGTGGAGAACCAGATGAAATCAAGAGGAAGAGCAATGCTGTTGTGACCAATGTGCTCCTACTGAGGTCTGGTGACGTGGAGCCAAACCCGGGTCCAGATACCAAGTGAGCAGATTTAATTCAGGTCCTACAGTACCACAAATCCAGTGCTTACTTCAAAAATGGGCTACTACATTCTAGTATAGTCCAATTATATTCATCGGAATTGGAATGAGTCCCATCAAGGGGTTCTCAAGGCTGAAAATAGGATGATGTGAACAGAAAATATATCTGCCAAATTAGAGAAAGAAGACGCCGAACATTTAAGTTAAATCACACAAGGAACACTAAATGTTTACAAGTTGAAACTCTCAATTATTTCATGAAACAGTATTTATAGATATCGAATGAGTAAACTAATAATATCGTATTCCTTTTTTATTATCTTGCATATTTCTGTATGAAATTATAATTTTATTCAAATTATGTCACCCGAAACTAAACAAAATTAGATTGCCAAAGGATTTAATGCATTAGATAAAGAATCCAGTGACCTTCCCCCTTTTTCAAGGAGGACATATCAAACACCAATGAATAAAAATGTCTAAACATATAAAAAAGTAAAGTGGGGACACCATCAAACCACCTAATAAATATTCAAGCATCTTTTAAAACATTTTGAAGAAATATTGCTTAAAATCAAAAGTCATTACCTTGGTGACTTGTTATATGAATGTGATGACATTTTCGGCATTTGGAGAGGTGACTTTTAATCGTTTTCATTAAGCTGATATACTCGTTTTAATATAGATTAACACTTTTCTTTAAAAACTGTCTATATCAGGCTGCAACCTTCGATTTTTTTTTCATATTCATTATTTATTTATAATTTGCTTGTTATCTTTGAAGTGAAATGTTTATTTCAACTACATTAACTAGGGGAAGTACTTTCTTGAATCTCGATAATAACAATTTCCCCCAAATCAAAATAAAAAATGTACCAGCAGCATTGGACACCTTTTGACTCATTTTATTTGAATACAATATAGCCCTGGGAATCTAACTGAGCTCGAACTCATTCTTCTTGCTGACGGTATGGATCCATCAGACTTCAGGAAGGTTGGACTAGCTCTAGGATTCACTGAGGCTAAGCTAAGTTGGTTTGAGAGAGATAATACTGGCATCCTAATGGGAGCTACCTATAAGATGCTTTACGAATGGCTAAAGACAGTAAGGCATCAAGAAGCGAGGGAGATACTGTCCAACAAGTTAAAAGACATCAATCTGGTTCAGCTTGCCGACAGTGTAGAAAAAGGTGATAACCACTGTCAGTATTATACAACCACCACATGTACACTACTGCCATGTAGATAAAGGAAAATGATAAAAATGATAGTTTGACGAAGAGTCACAGTATGACGAAGAAAATATATTATACAACCACCACATGTACACTACTGCCATGTAGATAAAGGATAATGATAACAATGATAGTTTGACGAAGAGTCACAGTATGGCGAAGAAAATATGAATGCTAATTGTAATGGTACAAACATGCGAAGAAGATATCGATTAAAATTAAAATACAATAAGTAGTGCAAGTAATAAAAGCAATGCTAATTACGATTCGAGAACAATTGACAAGAACATAAAAGATTGAACATTGTAATCGTAATAATGATCACAAGAAAATAAAGTTGGTCCTTCTCAGTCAAAGTCGGCAGCGAAAAAATAAATATGCCTTATTTTAAAACTTTACATGATGTACTTCCCAAATATACATCTTCCAAACAAAAAATCAATTCGAATTGTATTATAATTCAATTAACACATATTAGTTTATTTCTCATAACAGGCCAGGTCGGTGATCACATATTATCAATGACAGAAGAGGAAGTCCAACGGGTCATTAAAGAGGTCAAAGAATATTCTGCACTTCAATACTGTCAGATTCAAGCCGATCCACTGAACAGCAACGTTCTGTTTCAATTGGACAGGATCTTCACCAACTTAACGTTGTTGGAAGAAGACAAAGGAACAACTTTAAAGGCGCCGATACTCTACGCAGACCTGCTCAAGACTAAAGTCAATGGAGTCCTTCCTAAACGTCTGTTGGTTGAAGGTGAAGGTGGTGTGGGGAAGACAACTCTCTGTGCAAAGATCGTTTGGGACTGGATTCATGGAAATGGTTACAAAGATTTCAAACTTGTACTTCTCGTCCTCCTTCGTGAAGTAAGGGAACAGACCATTGGAGAGATCATAATGTCTTATCTCCCAGACGACATCAAGGTTACAGCCATGCAGCTAAACAAGTATGTGTTTTCCCATCAGAAAGACGTCCTTCTAGCTCTGGACGGTTTCGACGAGTTAGCTGGCGATCTTGATAGCTGTTACCAAATCGCCCTTATCATCCTAAATCGGCTGTTCAAGTCAGGGAAAGTACTAATCACATCAAGACGATGGAGATCAGATGAGATACGGAATATTACAGAGCTTAGAAAGCTTTATGCCTTCTTTGCCGTGGAAGGTTTCTCTGATGAAAATCTTTCCTCCTACATCAGCAAGTTCTTCCGTCCAGACACAAGTTCATCTGAAGATTTGAATCGATTCATATCGAACAACGATGTGATCAGAGAGAACATGGCCCCTTTCCCAATATACACAGCAATGCTGTGTATTATGTGGAAAGACTTTGACGCCCAACGCCGTGAAGCAATGTCCAAACTGCAAACATTTTCTCAACTAATCGATGAGATGGTCCAATTTTTAATCGATCATCATCTTTCCAAGTGCAATATACCTGCAGGTGATATTGGTGGAGAACTGGATATGAAACGTAAGGAGATTCTGTGTCATCTGTCTGATATCGGTTGTCTTGCCTTGAAGGGGCTCCATGAGAGGAGACTGGTGTTCACTGAACAGGAGTTCCAGCGCTGGCCGGGATCTATGGAAACAGGTTGCCAAGTCGGAGTGCTCACTAAGCAAACACAAACCCCTTCGATGAGAGAGAGAAGACACCGTTCTCATTCTGCAGTCACATCTGTGCAGTTCCCTCATAAGCTGTTTCAGGAGTATCTATCAGGGAAGTATCTGGCATCTCTCCACAATTCAGACAGGAGCGAATACGACAAATTAATGAAGGATATCATCGGAAAGGAAAGAGAATTCCGGGAGCTTCTCTACTTCACCTCAGCCCAGCAGAAGGAGGTCGGATTGGATATCGTATCTTGTCTAACCAAACAACGCAGTGATAATGACTTCATTGTTGATGTAGCATATGAGAGTCAAGACCAAACAGTGGCTAAAGCTGTAGCAGATCATCTATCGACTTCATCCAGCAAGACACTTGTGATCGAGGAGGAGATGCCGGCACACACGGTATCAGGACATATCTTTGTCATGGATCATTGTGTAGTGGTAAGCGACTTTGTAAATGCTAATTATACAGACATTCACCATTCATATCAAACCTCTCATATTCACAATGTACATAATAAATTATTAATAAAATAAACGTTTAAGGGAGTATCAAAAAGTAATTGATTACTTTGTTTCCTTTGAAAAGCTCTAACCCATTTTAGCTTTCTTGTCCCCCCCAAAAAAAAATTGAAAAAAAAAAAATCTATCATATGACTTGTCCCGTCATTACTGCCTTCATTAACCAACAACAATGCATTTTTAAAACCAAAATTGTAGACAGTGGCTAGTTTATACACTGTTATAATGAGAAAAGTACACAGAAAACATACATTTCGGCCAATGATCATAAACATTGCCTCTTTAAGGCCACCGTACATTACGACCCGACCGGTCGCCGACTGGCTAGCGACTGGATGAGGGGAGATGAGACGTCACAGCTCTTGTCAGCTTGAGCGTCGCAGACCGGTCAGAGACAAGTCGCAAGGAAAATCGGAAGGATTTGACGTGTCGAATCCTTATGACTGGATCGCAAGCTCAATCCAACCTCCAGCCAATCAGACAGCAGAGTTGCATAACGCGTATTACAAGCATTTTCTCAGCTGATTGTTGAGTCCAATTTTTGGTCGATCATTATCTCACAAAGCTCGGTCTAACGTCAAGAGACGAGGAATGGCATGTTCAGCGTGCAGACATACTTCTCCATCTATCAAACATCGGTTGTCTTACCTTCAAGGGCCTCATGGAAAGACGATTGGTGTTCACCGAGCAAGAGTTAAAGAGCTGGCCAGGGTGTGTGACAATAGGTTGTCAAGTTATCGTACTCACTAAACACAAACCTATCCTTAAGAGGAGACACAAATGTACCATACACATCCCGCAGACTCATCACAACTCAAACAGAAGTGAGTACGACAGATTGATTGCGGATATAGTCGGAAATGCACGTGAATTCCGCGAGCTTCTGTACTTCACCTCGGCCCAACAGAAGGAGGTCGGATTGGATATCATAACTCATCTCATAGCGTCAACGTCAACACGATCAATGAGATATGGAGATAACGATGATGACTACATTGTCGCTGTAGCATATGGGAGTCAAACAGTGGCCAGAGCTGTGGCAGATAATCTATCGACTTCATCAACCAACACACTCGAGATCAGGGAAGAGATGCAGGCCCACACGGTATCAGGATTCGTCATGAATCATCGTAAAGTGGTAAATGATTTCAACAAAAAGTACACACCCTCTTAATTCGAAGATATAATTTGTAAAAGCTTAGATATTATTTCTTTCTTATTTCTATTTTCTACCAGCAATATTCAAAACAAACGAGACCAAAGAGTACTGCTCCTCAAAAACATGAAACATTCACGAACATCACTTTCACTGTTATTTAGTTTTATATCTGTCACAAAATACACCCCTTGGAAAGGAAATCAAATGACGCGAAAAGAATAATGTAATTTCAGATAGTTGATAACATTTTTTTGATAACTATTTAAAAACAAACAAAACGTAGAAGGAGGGGGAATAAGTAATACGAAAAGTGTATATACATGTATTTTGTTTTGTTGTTGTTCTTAAACGTACAAGAGTTAGGCCTCGGGTATGCAGATAGGACTCAAATGTAATCAGGGGCGGAATCCAGCTTTCGCCAATGGGGGGGGGGGATTTACCGGTGCCAGTTAAAAATGGCAGAGGTAAAAATGGCAGAGGTAATAATCGCAGAGGTAATAATGGCAGAGGTAATAATGACAAAGGTAAAAATGGCAGAGGTAATAATGGCAAAGGTAAAAATGGCAAAGGTAAAAATGGCAGAGGTAAAAATGGCAGATGTAAAAATTGCAGAGGTAAAATTGGCAGAGGTAAAATTGGCAGAGGTAAAATTGGCAGAGGTAAGAATGGCAGAGGTAAAGATGATAAAGATAGGCTACGTTATGATTATCATCCATGACCGGACTATTGTCGACGAAATGGGGTAAAAAAACTGATTAAATATTATGTTGTTTTTCGTCATTTAAGATCTAAACTCATTTTCTTGCCAAAATGATTTCAATTAGTGACTGCATGATGAAAGGATCTTAAGCTCGTAAGCTGGCAGAACAACGCTTTACATACAAACCCATCGATTTTTAAAATGTAAACACCAATGTGTGCAGCCACTTACCCTCTGAAACGAACAAGTTCAGGTCTACGTCGAACTACTTTCATAATCTAAACTGGATAAAAACTGAACATTCTGTAATAAAAGTTTTTTTTTTAATTTCCATATCATGATGGATCATGATGAATAGATCCGCCAGTGATGTCACTGGCGGATCCATGGGGCACAGCTGGCCCTTGGCCCCCCCCCCCCTTGAGAGGTAATTATTAAAATCTTAGCAAATATGCTAACTCAAGTGTGCCCCTTTTTTAAAGCGAGACCCTTTTCTGCTTGCTATTTATTTTGTTTACGAGTTAGTAGGCGGAATTTTTTTTGCATGTCATTTTTCAGGAAAATGTGCCCCCTCCCCCTTGGAAAATCCTGGATCTGCCCCTGATTGATGTGATACGTTAATTGTAAATGATACAATTATTGTTCAGTCTTTATAGAGCAATACCTCAATGCAGCTAGTCCAAGTGGATGCCAGGTTCCCATTGCAAAGGGTTTGACGTCACATATGGGAAGCTGCCCCATGACATTTTATGCAATAAAAAATGGTTCATAATTGCTTTAAAAAAATATTTCAGGAGCGTCAGTGAAATGATTTGTCGCTTGATATATACTGGAGATAATTTTTTATTTTTATTTTTCTAGAAAATTACATTTCATTAATATTTTCTATACACCAAATATGGGAAAGCTGCTCGCAAATGACGTCACCATTGAAATATAAAAGTATAGCTTTTTAAATCTTTAATTGATTTCCTAAACCGTCACCATTATCATTTTATTTTTTTCTGCTATTCTACAATGACTTTTAACCGAGGTTGAACTTCCCCTGTAATGATTTAAGTACAATTGCGATCAAGGGTGTGCTTCAAATTTGAATACTAATACAGCGATTTGACATGAGAAGGCCATCCATGAGAGTCCAGAAAAAATAAGATATTCTAGCCAAAAGATTATCAATTTGGTGCAGACGATCTATCTATGATTTTAAGAATGTCACCCTTTCCATTATTTTTATTTTCTTAAAACCTTTCTTAGTTAATCTATGTACATGTAGGGCTTACATGCGGGGGCTTTTTATTTTTTTTTTCATGGGGGTTGAAGACTCTTTTTACCTATACCATTATGACCTCTGCCATTTTTACCTCTGCCATTATTACCTCTGCCATTTTTACCTCTGCCATTATTACCTCTGCCATTTTTTACCTCTGACATTTTTACCTTTGCCATTATTACCTCTGCCATTTTTACCTCTGCCATTATTACCTCTTCCATTTTTACCTCTGCCATTATTACCTCTGCCATTTTTACCTCTGCCATTTTTACCTCTGCAATTTTTACCTCTGCCATTATTACCTCTGCCATTTTTACACCGAGCCGATTTACCCATATTCTCCCCGATCGGCCGCTCAAAGTTGATTGATATTTGTTTCTTTGAAGGGGTAGTCCTAGCAGTAGCTTCTTTGCTTTATTCTCACAAAACATAAATAAATAATAATCTCATATAAACTCCTCAAAAAGGTTTGGAAATCTGACTTTCATCGATAGTCCCTCCGATCGTTTTTAGTAAATATCGATATCTAATTAACATAAAAAATACATTATTTCATTATCTTTAAAGTGATAACCTACATGATATGATTATGGTTCACATGGAGGTGCAGTGCCTTGAAATGTGGGGCAAGGTGTAAATTTAAAAGTCGCAAAATGACTCAATGTTGAAAGTCACTCTGCTTTTTTCAATTGTGATGAGTGAGTTACTCGGTAGTTTGTTTTGAGTATGATCGAGAATCCCTCCCCTGTTATATAAATATCAATTTGTAATTGGTATCAATGAATAGATCATTTAACTCTCTTTAAAACGATACCCTATATAATATGATTAGGGTTCACATGGAGGTGCAGTGGCTGTTCTTTTTTTGTGGTGATGAGTGAGTTTCTCAGCGGTTTCTTTTAATTGTTTTCATGCACCTAAACATCAACATTAACATGGAGTCAAACACACCTCTGCACAAGCAAACATATAACAAACAACATGCATGGGTATTTCAAAACACGATTAAAACCATGTTATTTCACAGAATCATCACTACATAAACCACAATAAAACATAGCAAATGAAGAAGCAGGGGCTTGATTTGATTGTATTGTATTGACCTTTTATGACCATTTCTGCTTGTTTTGCAGCTTTCCAGTTCAGACCTCATCCAACACTTTTGAGTACTGCTCTTTTTGTGGTGGCTTGATCATATCAAGCATGGTATCAATTTAAAGGGGAAGTTCACCCTGAAGAAAACTTTGTTGCAAATATAGCAGAAAAAATAATAAACAATAATGGTGAAGGTTTGAGGAAAATCCGTTAAAGAGTAAGAAAGTTATTAGAGTTCAACGTTTTGGATTCGTGACGTCATAAACGAGCAGCTGCCCCATGTGTTATGTAATATAAAATGCATGAATTTCAAATTTTGCACGGGTCCTGATGACTTAATTTTGTTTTCTATTCATGATCGGGTATGAAATGATTTGTCTATTGATATACAAAAGGTACAGTGAAAACCATTTTCAATTTTCTGAGAAAATGAAATTTTATTGATTTTTACCATTCGCTATAATGTAGGAATGGTGCTCGCATATGACGTCACAAATCAAATAATTGAAATTCTAATAACTTTTTAATTATTTGATGAATTTTTCTCAAACCTTCGGCAATATTTTTTTCTTATTTTTTCTGCTATTTTTACAATAAAGTTTTTGTCAGGGTGAACTTCCCCTTTAAGGAGAATTAAGTGATAATGTCAAATATGCATTGTGTAAAATTGGAATTCGGGAGAAAATATTTAAAGGAAATTGTATGTATTTTGTCTTGACAATATTAATATTTTGAGCAACGATTGTGATCGTGAACAAGATGTGTATGTACCACTGCTAGCACGAATCGCGAGCAGAAATTTCTGATATCCGCTCTGGCCTGATGGGAAAACAGACCTACTACTGTTTGCAGTTACCTTTTAAAGCAATACATATTTCAACAATCAAATAATACGAGCGCCAAGAGCGAGCTGAAAATTTATGACATTTCGACCTAAAAATTTGACATTCTAAGCACTTTTGTCATCACAAAAATGATAGGTATACAAATTAACATTTAGAATTAGACCTAAAAATGTTCAGATTTCTTAATCACAAAAAGGATGACTTATCTTCCTTCATTAATAATGCAAGCGCAGCGCGAGAAGAAATGTTTTGATATTCTGATGTGAAACTTGATAAATCAAGCACATTTTGAATAAAGAACAAATTGCGTATCTATTGTGTGCGCATGTTTTTTGAGATTTATACCTAGAATCTGGGAATTCGAAATTCTTTTATTATGAAGAAAAGCAATAGTGCGCGAGCTTAAAAAAAAACCATTATGGCTATCTAAAAAAAGTCATTCTAAACACTATTTCAAGCATCGTAGGAAAATCGTTAAGTGGATATGTATCGTACTACTCGTACAAATGATGCAAGCGCAAAGCGCGAGCCAATTTGATTTTAAGTATTTTTTAGACCAAGCACACGGGGAAATTGCAAGTATATTGATTTTTCAGATTCCATTCCACAAAGAACCATTTTCAAAAGAATTAAAGATTTCACAGTTAGCAGACGACACCGCTCTTTTTGTTAATTCCGTCCAGGCAGGAAATGTCGCAATTCAAGATGTTATTAAGTTCGGGGAATATTCTGGCTTAAAACTTAATTTAGATAAAAGTTATGCCACTTAATATAAATCATAATGAAACAAATTGTATATGCAACTTGGAATGGTCTGATGAACCAATTAAATATCTTGGTGTTGTATTGTGCAAGAACACAAATGACTTCAATGTCCTTAATTGGTCTGTAAAGATAGATAAAATTAAACGTATTATAAATCTTTGGAAGATGAGAAATCTGACATACTATGGGAGAATAGTTATTATAAAAATTTTACTTGTATCACAGTTAATATACATGCTATATCATGCCCCATAATTATATCAACGAACTTAATAAAATAATTCATTCATTTTTATGGAATTCTAAAAGAGAAAAAGTGAAAAGAGTTTACATTATTCATTCACCCCAATATGGGGGTTTGGGTATAATTGATATAGATTCTAGATTGAAATCACTCAGACTTTCTTGGTTACCAAAACTGGTAAGAGGTGATGAACCACCATGGAAATATATTTGTGAGTTTTGGTTACATAAATTACATGAATTAGGCGTTATATCTTTATCAATTCAATGTAACTGTTCTCCTATAGACATGATCAAATTATGCAAAAAATATTCATTACCTAAATTTTATACAGATTTACTTACTTCATGGGCTGAACTTCACTATCTTAACCCTATCTAGGCCGGGGGGGGGGGCCTCGGAGGCCCCCCCCTCAACAAATCGCTCGATATTTTCGCCGTGCGAAATTTTTTGACTGCGCCACTCGCTGAGTTTTTATATTCAAGTCTTGCGCAACTTTTGAGACCAATTTTGCGTCACCCGGGTATGTGGTTCCGAAATTACGTAACATTATGTAAGTGCATGTCAGACCGAAAATTGCTCAAAAACGTGATTTCGTGTACAAAGTCAATGCAAATTGTGTTTTCAACCAAATTTCATAAATGTATGATTATTTTTAGTTCTGCTTGTCTAAATGTATTCATTTTTGCTTTTTATGATCACAGAAGAGTCCCCAACAAATTTCATTGAAAAAACAATGAAAAACAAAAGGTCCAAAAAACAAAGAAATACATAAGAAATTGCAAAAAACAATATAATACATAAGAAAATGATTTGATATCACAATTTTTTTCATGTACTCTTGCTTAGGACACATCAAAGAGTTTCTATACCAAAAATTAGTACATTTGGAGCTTTATTTAGGGAGTTAGAGGAAAAAGTATGATTTCGCATACTAATTACGCATAAATTAGCATAATCACTTAATAGCGATTCGCATGAAATAAATTACTATACAATCTTGTAGATTATGTCCCAGGCAACCCGTGTGCCAATTTTCGGCGCGATCGCGCGGTCGACGGCCGAGATCTTAGGGGGGGGGCCTGGGAGGCCCCCCTCGGCCATAGGAACTCCCAAAATACCCCGGCCTAGATAGGGTTAATGTATTCGAAGTAACTCAATTTTAAAATGAAATCATATAGTCCAGTAGACGGTCTCATAGGCCATGTACAAGACCTGGAAAAGTTGTTAAGTACAAGGTTTTTTTGTTGATTCGTAATCTAGATGGGTATTGAAGTAAATTCAGCTTGGTTGCCACCTTGGCAACCTTGAGCAATTTTTTTAATTAGCCTAATTAGCATAATCGTCTAATTAGCATACTTCTCTTAAACCAGAAAGACTAAAAACATAAATAATATCATTTGTCTAAGAGGTCCTGTGACTTTGAATCCATGCATAACAATATTTTAAATATCTAAGTTATGCAATTATCGTAATCAGCCTAATAAGCATAATGAGCTAATTAGTATACTAAGTGTAATACACTGTGTATATGTATTTCATTCATTCATTCATTCATTCATTCATTTATTCAATTTTTCCAACAAAATTAAGAAGCATTAATTACAATAAATAAAATATGACATCAGAAAATACAAATGATAAATATTCAAGTAAACCAAATATATAGAATATGCACCTGATACAGAGGATAATATATCAAAAAAGTTGGAAAAACGGAGTGGTCCACTGAAAAGCAAGGCTTGTAGAGTGTGGACCACTCAAGACGAAAAAAAGTATAACACAAATAACTATATATCTATACAAAATAGATAATGAAATAAAGATATAAATAATAATTATAATAAAGGAAATTAGAATTAAAAGATGAGCAGAGACAAAAGACAAAAAAAAAAAGACATGAAGATACACACAAAAAACAAAACAAAAACAAAACACAAAAAACAAGAGTAAAAATAAACAAACATTGCTGCACAATCTGCGAAAAACGAAGAAGGGATAAATGGAGAAAGAGAAAGTCAAGGATAGGAGAGGGGGGGTAGAAGTGTAGTCAATCTGACACCAACACCGAGGGCAACCTGTAGACAGGTAAACAATAAATAAACAAATAAATTATAGAGGAAAAGAAATCAATGTGAAGTTTTGTAAGATTGTAACAAAATAAATTTTAATTTTCTTTTGAATGAATTAAGAGAAGGGGAAAACTGGATATCAGGGTGAAGAGAGTTCCAAAATTTTGGGCCCCTATATATAAATGTATTTTGGGCGAACAGTGTTCTGAGCATGGGCAAATGAAGGTCGTCGCGACCTCTAGTAGGGTAATTGTGAGAGGAGCTGTTTTTTAAGAACATGTCATGAAAAATAAAAGGAAGCATATTATTATTGTATTGGTACATGAATTGGCCAAGCTGGAGTAGGTAAAGATCACTGATCTTCAAAATTTTGTTTTCGAAAAAAATAGGATCAGTGTGGGAACGTACGTGAGAAGAAAAAACAATACGAAGTGCTTTCTTTTGCAGCAATAAAATCCTGTTAAGTAAAGTTTGATGTGTGTTTCCCCATATAAGCAGACCGTAGTGAAGATATGGTAATACTAAAGAAGAGTAGAGTGTGAGTAAGGAAGTTGATGGGAGGAACATTCTTAATTTATTCATAACACCAATATTACGAGACATTGTTTTGCAAATACTGTCAATATGACACTTCCAAGAAAGCTTATTATCTACAATGACACCTAAAAATTTAATATTCGATACACATTCCAATTGAAAATTATCAAACTTAATACTATTAGGTAATGAAGTTAAGGTGTTACTATACAACATGTATTTTGTTTTTTCAATATTAAGAGAAAGTTTATTGCTTCTAATCCATTCGAGTATTTTAGACAGTTCTTGATTGAGTGTTTGAACAAGAGTGTGTGGGTCTTTATGAGAAAAAAATAAATTGGTGTCATCAGCAAAGATTATGAAAGACAAAATTTCAGATGATCTGCAAAAATCGTTAATATATATTATGAAAAGAAGAGGTCCCAAAAGGCTTCCTTGTGGCACACCGCAATTAATGTTACATAAGTTGGAAGAATGGTCGTTCAGTGAAACAAATTGTTTTCGATTGGAAAGGTAATTCCTAAACCACTCCAAGGCCTTGCCACGTACGCCATAATGAAAAAGTTTGCTGAGTAATATTTCGTGGTTGATTGTATCAAAGGCCTTGGAGAAGTCTAGGAATATACCAACCATATGAGAAGATTTATCTAAGGCATGAGCTACCTTTTCAATAAATGACAAGAGAGCATGAACGGTACTATGTTTTTCTCTAAAGCCGAATTGAAAATTTGAGAATATATCATGATCTTTTAAGAAAGTGAAAGTTCGAACATATATAATTTTTTCTAAAATTTTTGAAAAACACGGTAGTAAAGAGATTGGGCGATAATTATTAACACTCAACCTGTCCCCCTTTTTATACAATGGGATAACTTTAGCTATTTTCATAGAATCAGGAACTTGCCCATTACTTAAAGATAAATTAAAAATATGAACTAGGGGAACAGCAATGAATGGAATAATCGATTTTACTATAATATTATTAATATCGTCATATCCAGAGCTTTTCTTGTTTCCTAAGTGAGAAACAATGTCCATGACTTCATGAATATGCGTTGGATTTAAAAAGATCGAGTTTGGGTTAGAGGGACCAAGAAAATCAGAGAAATGCCCACGAGAGGGCGGTATATTGTTGGCCAAATTTTTGCCTATGGAAGAAAAATGAGTATTAAAAATATTTGCTATGTTACCACAATCCTGAATAACCATATCATTTGATGATATTTTTGTAATATCAATTTTGTTATCCGCTATGTTCATAGCTTGTTTAAGAATTTTCCAAGTATTTTGCATATCATGTTTATGTAATTCTAGTTTATTAGTAAAATATTTTTTCTTTTCTAAGCGAATTATTCTCGTCAACGTGTTTTTGTAAGATGTATATTTATCTCTATTTCTTTCAGTAGGTTTGGATTTGTATTTATAATATAGATTATTTTTTCGGTTTATTGAACGAAGTAAAGATTTTGATATCCAAGGAAGTCTAGGTGTTTTCTTGTAATTATTTTTGTTGTTATTTCTTTGCTTTGGAAGAAAAGTATCCATGTGCCTATTAAGTAAGGTAATAAAATTATCATATGAAGAGTTCACATCAGTAGAATCAAGAACACAAGACCAGTCCACATTTTCTAAACTATCATTCAGTCTAGATAAATTCCGTGCGTTAACTATACGTTGGAGAGGGCGGGTGCCGTGAATATTGTTGGGTTGCGATAATTTGTAGGAAGTCATGATCGGATAATGATCAGTTATATCTGAAAGAATAATGTATGAATCAGGATGAGGAACAACATTGGAAAAAATATTATCAATTAAAGTACTAGATAAATTTGCAACACGAGTGGGTTTGGTAACGAGTGGCAAGAAAGAGGCAGACAAAAATGTTTCTATAAACTCATGGGCAATATTATTAGAGGCACATTTAAGAATATTTATATTAAAATCTCCCATAATAAAACAATCTTTATTCTTAAACATGTTGTTACGAAGTATGTCAGATAAACGAGCAATGAAATCGTTACCATTAGAGCTGGGAGGGCGGTAAACAACACCTACAATAACATTCCTACCGCCTGGAACTTCAATTTCTAGAAAAAGAGATTCCATTATATCATTACTAATTGAAATTGTTTCGTGGACAAAGTAACGGAATTTATGAAGAATATACAACGCGACGCCTCCACCCAATCTCCCCTGACGGTTTTTAGTAACAAGGTTATAATTGTCAATAGAGAGTGGAAGGTTGGAGTCATGTGAAAGCCAAGTCTCTGTTACACCTATAACAGATAATGGTTTAGGAGAGGGATTATTTAAAAGCAACTGTAATTCATCAAAGTGTCTGTTCAGGCTTCTTATATTAAGATGAAGTAGAGAAAGTGTGTCACAGTTAAAGTTCATGGTGATGTTGTCAAATTGAGAAACTGTAATGTATTTACTAAAATGATTATTTGCTGGATCGTGTTGACCGAGATTAAGCAGCAACTCTTCAGCCGATGAATTTATTTGATCCGCTATAGAATCATCATAAGTACTTGAAAAATTTGATTGAGTTGTGTTGCTTGGACTAAGAGAGGACCTGAACAAATTAAATAAATCATCGTCTGTTATAGAGTTAAAAGCAATATGATCATTCGGCATAGCCATGGCGAAACGGTGAAGAATTACTGAAGCCAACGGTGTGGTTAGAAGACTGGTAGAAAGGAAAAGAAATCATGGGATGAAGAGTGAAAGAAGGACAGATTTGAGCAGCAGGACAAACAGAAACACAATGCTCACAAAAAACTAAGATATTCATTAAGAACATGGACAACTTACTTAAGCAATATATATCAAAGGAAACAACAAGATACTTAGAAAAACTTAACTAAAATATATGGTTACAAAAAACGATAACAACAACAAAAACTTTAAGTATCCGTCTCTCCTGATGGTTTTTCTTGTATACATCAATGAAAAAAAAATGAGGATATGGAATGAATATGAAATAAATGTGTCAAAAACAAAATAAACAATTCGAAATAACGACCAATCAAAGAATGAGGGCTAGAGCAGGTAAATAATCGAGAACCTCGAGAATATAGAATCGTATCACTTAGGGGGAAAAAATCTTACATAGAGTGAAGGGGGACAATAACATTACAAATGTAGAAAAAGAGAGAGAAAAAAAGAGAAAATTGTTCATACAAGGGAAAACAAATCCACAAATCCCTGCATGTAATTGACATAGAACCCAACTTCTTTTTGTTGGTTTGTAATATAAAATGATTTACGACGAAGTTAAAAAAAAAAGAAGACCCCAAATAACAATCGGCAGTCTATAAAGTAAGATATTCAAAGCCACTAACAAACATAAATACACTCTAAGTTCCCTTGAGTGCACTAAGACAACAAACCAAAATTAGATTTTAAAACATCACAGATAGATTCCGAATTTTTTAATAGAAATTCTAATTCAATCCTGGCTTCCTCCCTAAAAACAGGCACCTAGATTGTAATCTAGGAAACTTAATGACCTATCAAAATAATGTATTACGAAGACCAACGTAGGTGAGCAACACATCGACTATCACTTTTTTTTAAACAGAGTATTCAAAGAAGTATTGAACAAAGGAACTTTTCAACTCAATTCGGAATAAATAATACTTGTGTATTACAGTGTACATAAGAAACAATAAATATGGAAACTTGGGGTTTCTGCACATTGAGTTCATGTCGTGCTATAATTCTAAAATAGCTGCAAGAAAATAATTATCATTGAAACATGATGAGTAAAGCCTATAACAACAAGGTGCAAACAAGTATCCATCTTGCGATCTTATCAAGACTGGACATATAGGATGGAAACCCCTAATTATATATTCAAGTAATTCCTTTTTATCAAATAAAACAGTAAATAACAATGATGGGAAAAGTATTAATATTTTTCACGCTTTGTCACATGAAAATAATGGGAAAAATACAATAGACACGAATAAACTAGTGTACACAAAAAGGTTCGCGAATTCAATTTTCTAACAAGGGATGATGGTAACTCAAGAAAACGATTAACGCCATCCTTGTAAGTTAAGAAAAACCCATTCTCATCATAACAATAATGGTGAGGGGGAAAATATAACTAAGTTCATTGAAACCTGAACAAAAAACCTAATAGCTCTGGGATTATGAACTATAAATAAAACATCTCTATAGAGAACTCTGATCTGGCAAACCAGCACGCATAATGGAAAATTAAAACAAAAATTATCAAAAACATTCTTGATCCAATCATCCGTGGTAACAAGGGCTTGTAAGGCTGGTTGAACACACATACATGTACACAGTTACATGCAAATGACTTTCAATGACTGTCCTATCCGGCTCAGACATGACATTGGACACTTGATCATTGGTTATAACCTAATCTTTACCTTTACAATCGACTGCACAAAGAGTGCAGATGAAAGTCTTGTAATGGATGGTTGGACACAAAAGTAAACAGATAACAACCAGGGGTATAATTACGATAGACATCAATTGACTTTTCTGAGCGAGTAACGAACATTATTTTATTATTTCCTTTTTTTTCAGAAAGTGTAAGCCCCACATTAAATTTACCTCTCTATGTACTATGTTATTTTACCTCCTGAATAATGAGTTTTAACGTCAACTAGCTATTGAATCACTAAAAGAAAACCTACACTCTAAATTACTTGGAGTGTTCAAGGGATTAAACGATAATTAGAGTAAAATAAGAATCATAGTCTTGTTGATTAAACAGCATCGTTCCCATTAACAGACGCTTTGTTTGCTTTGCAATCCAAGAAACCCAGAGTGTATTAAAAATTCAGTGAACTATGATACTCTAAAAACTATGAATATCAGCAGATATAATGGATTATTTAAGTCATTACAGAGACAAAACAATTGTAAATAATTAATTTGCAAAGTTCGCTGATGAACAAACCATGTATAGTCGTAGCATAACCAGGTCGGTTAGTTGGTGGTTAGAATTAGGAAGAGAAAAATTTATCCAATATGACCAAAACAAAACTTGAATCGAATATATCCAAAACAAAACTTTTCTTAAAATGATTAGTAAAGAGAAAAGTATGTATATAACGACCAATTGACAAATAACCTCCAAAAGACAATATTTTGATTATCAATAGTACCCACATAACAATATGCATATGTATTATAATAACGCCCAAAGGATAGAGCTAATAATCAGCAAAATGATCTGAATATATACTTGACTGTAAATGTACATTTCAGCAATGACAGCTACACAATTAAATTAAAGAAGAGAAATAACAAAAGTAACTAAGAGATCAATTAGGAGGGGGAAACATGAGAAGGCTGTCATCCTGGAGCTGGACTAACCTGGTACAGTAATGAATCTTTAGGCATAACCAGAGGCTGAATTGAAAGAGTCGTGGCCTACATGATGAGAAGTGTCCCGGGATGTTTCCTCAAAGTTGTAGGCATCTCCTCCACGAAGACGCCACTTGCCAGCGTAGAAACGCATTCTTACACCTTGTGTGTAAAGCGATTGAACCTGTTTCGCCCATTTACGCTTTTCGTAAAGATCAGCGCTCGTGAGATCATCTATGATGAAGAATTTTTCTTTTTTCAGAACATCGCGAGCTTTCTTCATAACTTCAACTTTGTCACGGTATGATAATAGCTTTACTAAGATGTGACGGGGTTTTCCGGAAACCTTCTTCCCGTCGCGGTGGGCCCGCTCAACCTTCGAGCTGATACCAAAGAGCGATCGAAGCTTATCTTCAGCTATCTCGATACAATTTTCGCTTTGTTGGGGCTGGGATGTTGCTCCGATGACCTCCGAACGCGATGTAGGCTCTGTTTCATCAATCCCGACGATACGGATGTTGTTTCTCCTCGAGAACCGCTCACTCTTGTTAACTGCTGCCTCGTTTTTAACAGCATCAGCACGTAGTTTAGAAACCTCCTGTTCTAAGGCCTTTAATTTAGCTTCCATGCGTTGCTGGTGATCCTGGAGGGCATTGACCCTTTGGCGCTCGTATTCAACGGAGGCCCCTAGAAGAGATTCCACGGCCTCGATCTTTTTGGCCAGCCGATCAACTGCTTTTTCGAGCATTCCTTCGAATTTCTTTGTTAAGAAGGATTCGTATTTAGAAGGCATGTATTCATCATGAATAAGGTGATCGGGCTGAGCGACGCTGTCAGGTGTTGCCATGGCGACTGGTTTGGCGGGGCCTGACCTGCTTAGGTTCTCAGAACTCGGGCTCGATAAAGGATCCACAGCAGGCTGGTCAGCCAGAGTTTTCGGCGAAAATGGATTCGGCCTCTTGTAAGTCGATTTAGAAGGTGGGCCAGTTTGAGCTTGCTTGGCACTCTTAGTCGATTTTTGTGACTTACGCAAATCGTACGACATAGCTCCTCCAAGACACCCAAACAGTAGATGAACAGCAGTCCAGTGGTTAATGTGAGAAGGCAAATAAATTGTCAATTGCGGCTAAAAATCCTCAAAAAATAGGAATATCAGGAGAGACGGAAAATCCGTGTACGATTAAGACAGCGCCATCTTGTCTCCTATTTGTGGATGTCTATCCAGAAAATTCCCAATACGTAAATAATGCAACCTTTTTATGGTTTTCTATAGCGAGGAATTAAGTTATGACATTATTTTTCCATTTTAACCAATGTAATCGCCGTAATTAGCATAATTAGCATAATGCACTAATTAACATATATGTGTGTAATATATATAAAATACATGTTTCTTTGTCATTTCATATCGAGAATGCCCGAAAAATTAATAATACAGCTATCTTATGGCGTTTTATGGCGAGGAATTCATTTATGACATTACTTTTCCATTTTAACCAATGCAGTCGCTGTAATTAGCATAATTAGCATAATCAACCTAATGCACTAATTAACATATATATATATATATATATATATTTGTCAGAGTACTACAACAGCCAGAAAACAAATAATAGAGCTATCCTATGGTATCATTCTATGAGGAATTCTTTTGTGAAATTATTTCTAAAAACGTTTAAGAAATGTTACTGTTTTAATTAGCGTAATTAGCATAATCCGCTAATTAACTTATGAGCAATATTTTACAATATATATTCCTTGTCATTTTATAACAATAATGCCTGAAAATATGAATAGTACAGCTATCCTATGATTTCCAATGACTAGGAATTCACTTATGACATTATATTACCTTTTTACCAATGTAATTTTCGTAATTAGCATAATGCGCTAATTAACATATTTGTGCAATATGTATATATATTTTTTATATTGAGAAAGCCTGAAAACAAACAATTACAGCTATCCAATGGTTTTCTATGATGAAGAATTCTTTTGTGACATTATTTTCCCCGTTTAACAAATGTTATTGTGTAATTAGTGCAATCAGTATACTGCGCTAATTAACACAATTAACAATATATATATATTTCTTTGTCATTTTATTGTCTCACCTGCATAGCAGAGTGAGACTATAGGCGCCGCTTTTCCGACGGCAGCGACGGCGGTGGCGTCAACATCAAATCTTAACCTGAGGTTAAGTTTTTGAAATGACATCATAACTTAGAAAGTATATGGACCTAGTTCATGAAACTTGGCCATAAGGTTAATCAAGTATTACTAAACATCCTTTTAGAGTTTCATGTCACATGACCAAGGTCAAAAGTCATTTAGGGTCAATGAACTTAGACCATGTAGGAGGAATCAACATCAAAATCTTAACCTGAGGTTAAGTTTTTGAAATGTCATCATAACTTAGAAAATATATGGACCTAGCTCATGAAACTTGGACATAAGGTTAATCAAGTATCACTGAACATCCTGCGTGAGTTTTATGTCACATGACCGAGGTCAAATCATTTAGGGTTAATGAACTTTGGCCGAATTGGGGGTATCTGTTGCATTCCCATCATAACTTTGAAAGTTTATAGATCTGATTCATGAAACATGGACATAATAGTAATCAAGCATCACTGAACATTTTGTGCAAGTTTCGGTCTCATGATTAAGGTCAAATGTCATTTAGGGTCAATGAACTTTGGCCGATTTGGGGGTATCTGCTGAATTACCATCATAACTTTGAAAATTTATTGGTCTAGTTCGTTAAACTTGGACATTAGAGTAATCAAGTATCACTGAACATCCTGTGCGCATTTCAGGTCACATGACCAAGGTCAAAGGTCAATGAACTTTGGCCGAATCGGGTGTAACTGTTGAATTACCATCATAACTCTGAAAGTTTATGGATCTGATTCATGAAACTTGTACATAAGAGTAATCAAGTATCACTGAACATCCTGTGCGAGTTTCAGGTCACATGATCAAGGTCAAAGGTCATGTAAGGTCAACGAACTTTGGCCATGTTGGTTTTTTTTTAATAACCATCATATCTCTGTAAGTTTATTGGTCTAGTTCATAAAAAGTGGACATACAGTAAGAGTAACCATGTATCATTGAACATCTTGTGCGAGTTAGAGTAGTTTTCAAAGTCAGCACTGCTGCTATATTGAACCGCGTGATGCAGGTGAGACGGCCAGAGGCATTCCACTTGTTTGTTGAATAACCATCATATCTCTGTAAGTTTATTGGTTTAGTTCATAAAAAGTGGACATAATAGTAACCATGTATCACTGGACATCTTGTGCGAGTTAGAGTAGTTTTCAAAGTCAGCACTGCTGCTATATTGAACTGCGTGATGCAGGTGAGACGGCCAGAGGCATTCCACTTGTATTAAAAAATGCCTGAAAAAATTAATAATACAGCTATTTCATAGTTTTCTATGACAAGGAATTAATATGATATCGTATTTCACTTTAAATGATGTTAATGGTGTAATAAGCTTAATTGGCATAATGAGCTAATCAAAGTGGAACTCATCTGGCAGTCTCGACTGCATTACGCGATTTTATACAGCAGCAGGTTTGACTTTGAAAACAGCAATTGCATATAATATTAACGTAAGAACAATTCATAAGATGTCCATTGATCCAAAATGGCCTTAGACCATGATCAAGTGACCTAACATGTGTGCAAAACAATCCTTCATCCTAGATTACCCATATGTTTATGTTTCATGAACAAGACCCATTATTACCCATATGTTTATGTTTCATGAACAAGACCCATAAACTTTCTAAGGTATGATGCCAAGTTAAAACATACCCCTGACATGGCCAAAGTTCATTGACCTTATATTACCTTTGATATTGGTCATTTGAATTCACATAGATGTTATATGCATTGGGCCAGTAATAATAATTAAGGCATTGACATTGGTTAATATGGAAAATTACTGTCATAAATGAATTCATCAACATAGAAAAGATCAGAAGAGCTGTATTATATATGTTTTCAGGCTGATGTAGACAGTACTTTGACACAGGAATCTATTTATTGCAAATATATATTAATTAGCGCATTATGCTAATTAAGCTAATTATAACAATAACATTGTTTAAAGGAAAAAGATGATGTCACAAAAGAATTCCTCATCATATAACTACAGGATAGCTGTATTATTTATGTTTTGGGGAATTCTCACTCGGTATAAAATGACAAAGAAATATATATATTGCACATATATGTTAATTAGCGCATTATGCTAATTATACTAATTACGACAATTACATTGGCAAAAAGAGGAAAAATAACTTCAGAAATTAATTCCTCGTGATAGAAAATCATGGGATAGCTGTTTTATTTATGTGTTTGGCATTTTCGATATAAAATGACAAAGGAAAGTATATATTGCACATATATAATGGTAATTAGCGTATTATGCTGATTATGCTAATTACGACAATTACATTGGTAAGAAGGGAAAAATAATGTCATCAATGAATTCCTCGCCATATACATTAAAACAAGCATAGGGTAGCTGTATTAATCATGTTTTCGGACATTCTCGATATGAAATGACAAAGAAATATATAAGTTTATATGTATTACACATATACATGTACATGTGTTAATTAGTGCATTATGCTAATTATAAATAATTACAGCAATTACATTAGTTAAAATTGAAAAATAATGTCATAAATGAATTCCTCGCTATAGAAAACCCTAAAAGGGATGCATTATCTACATATTGGGCATTTTTGGGATAGACATCCACAAATACGTATATACAATGTATTACACTTAAGCTAATTAGCTCATTATGCTAATTAGGCTGATTACGATAAATGCATAATTTAAATATTTAAATTATTGCTATAAATCGATTCCTTGTCACAGGACCTCTTAGTAAAATGACATTATTTGTGTTTTTAATCTTTCTGGTGTAAGAGAAGTAGCATATTACATAACATAATATGCTAATTAGATGATTATGCTAATTAGGCTAATTAAAAAATTTGCTCAAGGTTGCCAAGGTGGCAACCAAGCTGAATTTACTTCAATACCCATCTAGAACGCAAATCAACAAAAAACCTTGTACTTAACAACTTTTCCAGGTATGAAAAATATCTACTGGACTAATATGGAATAATTCAAATATAAAACATGAAAACAAGTTACTGTATTTCAGAAAATGGTACGATAAGGTTATAGTTAAAGTACACCATTTAATTAAAAATGGTTCATGGAAAAACTCTGAAAGTATTTCAGACTTACTGTCGATGAATTCTCTTTGTATCTTATTTCAATATGCTAAAATTAAAACTGCTCTTTCAAAACATTGGTTCGATAAGTTGAACACTGCTCAGCATGAAAATCACGATGATCAACCAACGCAAAACGACAAATTTATTCAAATAAAAACCGGTGACTCAATTGACATTACAATATCAAAAACAAAACAATTCTTTGTAGCTATAAAAAAGAATTAACACCAAACGGTGTTATATTTTCGGCAAGACAGTCTATCACTTGCAGAAGATTATGATTGGTGGAAATTGCTAAAATTTAAGTTTAGAAAATTATTTAATAACAGAGTTAAAAAATATAATTTCAAATTGCTGCATCGGATTTTGTCGTACAAAGAGAATTTAGTTCGATGGAATATCACATCAGACATGACTTGTAACCATTGTAAACAAATTGAAACTTTAGATCATGTTTTGTTGTATTGTCCACAGGTGAATTTATTTTGGCAGAAACTACGGTATTTCATTATCCAGTTTAATGTGAATATTCAGATTAATGAGAAAACATTATTGATTGGCCACGATGTTGAAAATGAAAACATGACTTTGCTTAATGTAATTTTGGTTTTCGCACAATATACGATTTACAGAGTCTATATGTTGGCTCAGTTCACTTAAAAAAAATTCAGTTATTTTTCTATGTTGTCAGATTTCAAGAGAGAATTAGTTATTAATTTAAGATTTCTTGGAAAGAGTATAAAACTAACAGAAAAACAGTACAACGAAATCAAAAGCATGTGAAATGTGAAAATAATTAAATATATTGTTTGTGTTTAGTTTATTGATTTCAATGTAAAAGAGTAACAAGATAAAAATATCAGGAAAACAGTATAATGATATCAAAAGTTTGTGAAATGTGAAAGTAATTGTATATACTGTATGTGTTTGATTATTGATTTTAACGTAATAAATACCTCTGATGAGGACAGAAAAAAAATAACCGGATTAAGCTTCCGAACAATAATAAAGCAAACCTTTGAAGTATACAGAAGTTGTAATAATAATGCACTTCCCATATTTTTGATGCCATGTTCCCTAAAAATCAATTTGATCATAACTACCCCACGAGACACTCTGACGAACTTTAATTCCACTTTACAGAACTTTACTGGCCAAAAATACATTCCTTTTTAACGGTCCTAAATTCTGGAACTTACTAGCTAATGATATTTAAGACAGTGTCTCCTTAAATTCATTCAAACGTAAACTCAAACTTAGTCTGCTTAATTCCTATAATTCTTCTCAACGGAACTAACACTTCATTATCTTGATTATAATCCTTGCATTTTTAACTTTTATTGTTTTATCTTTTTTCATCTCATATTGTCCAGTTATATCATCCCTTGTTATTTCACCAGATCGAGCTGGTTCATGGTCAGCCCTTTCCCATTCTCAGTTTTCCTCCTTTAAACAAAAAACAGTTATCTTGTCTTGTACTGTCCTGTCTCTTGTTTTGTTTTGTCTTCCCCTCTCTCTGTTTTTTCCGTCTGTTTTGCACAATATATCCGTTACAACGAAGACCTCTTTGTGTGAAAAGCTTTGCATCATTTCAGTAATTATGTTTGCATTAATATTATTTCTTTTGTTATCTTTTTCTTTCCTATAATACATGCATATACGCATATAAGAATAAGTCAACTATAATTTCTTCATTTCCAAGGGGATCCACACTTTACAAGCTTTGCACTTTAGTTGATCCCCTCATTTCCATTTATGCTCTATATTATACCGTTTTTTTTTTCTTTTTTACGAAGAATGCCCTATAAACAGTCAGGACCATATTCGATTTTCCACTAAGGAAAAATTAGTGTGGAAACGTTCATGGCTCACTTATGCCCATAGAGGGATTTCGATCGGCGTCGGCGTCTCTATCGATACGCTCTGTGTGTGTGTGTATTTTGAGTTTTGTCAGACGTGTATCAATCAGATATGATTATTTACGTCTGGGACCGACCTTTTACGTCACCATCCGAAAGACGTGACCAGGGCTCGAACCTCGAACCTCTGCATCAATTTGTAACTTCCCCACAGCTTGGATTACAGGCGCACGCCACAACGCCCAGTTATTCGATCTGTGCGATCGAAAAAACTAGCATTTTCACAGCCGTTTTCTCAAATACGAAACATTCTACGATCTCGCATCGGCGTAACTCCCGTGTGCATGGTGTGTATGAGTATGAGAGTACATTGTGTACCCGTCTGCCCGTACCGTCTTGTATACACATAAGATTATCCGCTTCTCTTTCCCTCTCACGCTCTCTCTCTCTCCCTCTCTTCTGTATCCTCTCTTCCAGCCCATGGAGAAATCACATGGGTAGCCTAGCTTAGCCCAGCATTTGTAAAATAAGCGCATAACTATGATTATTAAACCACAGGAGTTCATGTATCCTACCTTAAAATGAAATCCATTGCTAACCTGCCATTAGAACAGCGATACTTCACAGAAAATTATGTTATTCCAAATTAGAGTATTCCACGCTTGTCCATCATGAGTCAATCACTGAGAAATACATTTCATTAAGTTGTTCCAACAAATAACAAGTGGCACACTTTTCTTCGATCGTCCCAGTTTGGGACCAATCGCTTCCACAGTCATTGGTGATAAACCCAAAAAAATAATATCTGTATGGTTAATGAAAGTTAATCTCTCCATATAGCCCCTGTTCATGAAAGCACACACAGCAAATATAGCACAGGAACACCAACCGAAGAGATGTTGGCGGGAGTTTTATACTCTGGCATATCTGGGGTCTGTTGCATAAAACTCCAACCTGCCAACTGATTTTCAGGTTGGAATCCCCAAATTCTGATTGGAGCCCAGCCTCCATAATATTACCAGTTGCTCTCAGAGTACTGCCAAACTAAGCAGCTGATTCGACCCGAAAAAAAAAAACTAAATTGCAGTTTATGTAACAGACCCTTCTCTTATCCGTAGATTGGTAGTCTTACCGTTGAAACATCTTATCGTATTTTTGCCAATTATTTGAGTCGTCACAAAATAAATATTTTTCACCAATTCTCCTCTCACACTCCAATGATATACAGCAGTTGTCTTTTGTATCATTTTCATTACGAATGCCTTAATGATATCTATTTAAAGAACGGGAAAGGGGACGGGAAGATAGTAAGGCACAGTGCAAGGTATTACTAAAGAATTCGAATGAAAGACTATTCCGAAAAGACAAAGCATCAGTGTTCATCATGTTCATGGTGTTATGCAATGCCAGCATACCAAGCTTGCATGTGAATAGCGCATGCTCGCAGTCAATGCATATTGCATGCTACGCATACGTCGATCGTGTGCTGGCTGTATGTGTTAATATGGGTTGACAGTCCGAACTTACGACTGTCCTTCCGAGACTAGTGTACGAACAACCGTTGAGGATTTCTTAGCCAAAATTCAAACTTGTTGTTTCGACGCGAATTTCGCCCAATGTACAGGTTGGTTTATTCTGAAAAATTCTGAACCGCTAGTTCATTTATTCATCTTCCAACACAGGGAACTAAAAAATAAACCAACCTGTACATAGCGCGAAATATTTTTTGGTTTCATCGAATGTCAAAACCGGAGGTCGGTTTCCCATAGCTATAGCACAGCGGCCAAAGTATTGCGTAATGTTGCATAACAGGTTGAACCTCGAAACTAACGTTTTCGCATCGTTAGCGGTATATCGAATATGGTCCTGACTGATAAAACTATACTTGATTTCTACTGCTTTATATTACTTTGTATTATGTTTTTTAATGAAAATGAAATAAAATAATTGAATTGAAAAGTATATTACTACAATTGTTATCATTATTATTACTATTATTATTCAGCTTTTCTGGCCACTTTCATTTTGATGTATATTTCATTCACATTGGTTTGGTATATATTCATGAATGACAAAAAACCCGAATCATATAGATTGGACGATATATGATATTAAACTATCAGATGAAACTGATGTTTGGTTGTCTCCACATACTATAAATTGATCTTTTTCTCATAAATATTGTACATAATAGGAAAAACTGGTAATTGAAAGGCCATGTGGACGGACTGTTTCAGAGGACCTGGCTGAATTCATGTGCTCCTCAAACACCCTGAGCTCTGTGAAGATCAGTATGCCTGACTACGTACGTTACCTAGAGGGTGCAAAAATGCATGATGCGTTCTACTCTGTGCTTGCTCGGAACGCCACTGATACAAAGGTACGTTTAACAATGATTTTTTTTTCCATATAACAAATTCGTATAATATAATGTCAATTAAAGTCATTTTTGTAATTAATATGTTTTGGTAATATATAATTGTACATCATGACCAGGAATGGTGGTAATCATAACTGCGTCTATCTCCATGACATAAATGGAGAACACTACTGATGAATGTTAATTGCTATTTACTATCAAAAGTATTACAATCCTCTTGCTCAGGCTACTTAAGATATTTCGGTGATTTTCCGTTATTCCGCATTCACCCCCCTTGCTCTCTCCCTTCTCCCTCCCTTTCCCTCTATTCACATGATATGATTAATTTCGCTTTCTCGTCTCTTTCCCTCCCTGGCTCTATTCTCGGTATTTTTTTTAATCTCGTGCAGTTCTTAATTTGTGTGCTTAATTTTACTTGTGTTTTGTCCGCTGTTGTATGATTTGTTAAATGTCCCGCTCTTGCCCCATGCTGTCATTCTTTTATTTATTTTATAGATTTTTTTTTTATATATCTTTGTCCTTGTTCAGCTCGCGTGTTGGCCCTTTTTACGTGTAGAAGTCAAATCATGTTGATATCCACCCTCATTTTCCTGATAACAGAGAGAATATCAAAAATAAACATTATATAAACAATTAAAATTCATTCATATTTGAAAGAATATAAATAAAAATGTGATGATATTCATTTCTGTATTAATGTATCACTCATTTATTGAAGGGAGCTTTCAACAACAAGGTTTGCCTTCCAGTAGGTTTCAATTTGATACCATTCTCTGTTGAAATATCAAATGAAATAAATTTTTGATCAACCAATTAATTCATTGATATAAAAACTGTGATTGCCTGGCTTTGGCCATAAAGCTATAAAAACAGCATGACTGTAACATATAAACCTAATAGTTCAGAAAATAATTACAATTTTACGCCATTTCACTTCATCATTTCATACGCTTGTTTAAAATGTTGGTCGTTGATTAAAAGTTTAAGAAAAAAAAAATTTTTTCCTTCTTTTCAAAATTCAATTTGTTCATTTATTATTTTTTTATCAATATTATCGCTTAAATTGTTTATTCATTGTTTTATTTTTAATTTGATTATTCATTATAAATTGATGGGAGGGGGGGGGGTGTCCCCAAACAATGTGGTAATGGTTGTTATAGTTTTATTTTCGGTCTTGGAATTTTCGCCTTGAATTGCTTACTGCGTTTATATAATTTCTTGCATAATTAAAAAAATAAATGAACTCCAACTTTCGTACTTGTACATCAAACAATACAGCACTGACTACAGTACGTATAAAAACAAGTTTGCACTTAAAAATAGTTGTGTGAAATGACATATAATACCCTGAATCTTCTTCCACATTTAATGATCGGTACAAATCTATTTAAGCAGATGACGATATAACTGTCAAAAAGTTTTCCGCCTGCTTGCTTTTGAAAAGTTCGTAAAAATGGCTTGCACAGAACTTTGAAATGATTATATGAATACGAGTAGACGATAATCATGAAGAACACATGGTGTTAAGCTAGGTAGATTGTTTGAAGATATATCTTTAGTTTTAGCGTGTTTCCTTACCCAAAACACTTCATAGAGCGCAATTGTGCACCAAGCCCCACATTCCAAGGCCATCATGATAATCTGCTTTACAAAGAGCTGTGATGCACATGGAATGACCAAGGCTTGATTTATACGTTAATCATTGTCAAGCTTGGGGAAAGTGAAAATAAATTTTAACCCCATTTTTTTGAAAAAAAAGCTGGGGAAAAAATGATGGGGTAAACTTTTGAGTTGTCCTCAGATCTGACTGGCACAAAAAAGGAAAAGGTTGTGCTTACTTAGGATTAAAATTGGGTGGCATAAGCCGTTACAAAATCATTAAATGCTTATGTTTTATTTCAATTGGCTAACAATTCCAAACACAGAGGAGTTTGTCTTCGCCTCATTTCATTGACAGCGGGCATTTCTGACAGTGCTTTCTGAGGTGTAACATTCTGTCAAAATGTTTACTTTCATTTGATAGATGAGACCCAAACTCAAGAAGTATGTGCAAAAAATAAAATATCCCCAAGTTGTATAGTTTTCAATTCCCAGGACTTTTTCAAATTGTAAATGTTTCATTGATACGCACTGTAGAGGGCGTCAAATACCCGAAACTGTCTCTAATTTATGTCCAGGCTTACAAACTGTATGCAACAATTGTTGGAAGAATCAATCTGTTTAATTTCGATGAAAGAGCTTAATGGATCAGATATAAAAGAATGAAGCAAATATTCTCAACACTTTTTACATTGTAAAAAAAAACAATTGCTGGAGTCATGATAAAAAAAGCCTTGTACAAATTCAACCCAAAACTTTAACTGTTTAATGTGTTTTCTACGACTTTAAATGAAATCAAAATAATCAAACACATTAAATTGATGAATGTTCGGTGTATTTTCAGAATATTTTTAATGGTAATTTTAGTTTCGAAAGGTCTGTATTCATATTAACTTTAGACGCGCTACTTCGTACACAATCAACTGTTTAATATCCCTTTAGATATAAATGAGGAAAAAGGTTTCTGGTATATCTATATATTTTCTTCACATATCTTTAGGGTAAAGAATCAAGTGGCACACTTCTTTGATGAGGAAAAACAAACAAATCTTTAAGATGTTGAAATCCAGAATGTATCCGTAGAAAAAATAATGTAGAAAATAAAAATCAGTAATAAAACTTCGCCCATGCAGCACATTTTTCGATAAAACATGTTACATTTCGTCTCTGGATCATTCCGTCCCTGAATACCATTTCTATTTTACTTTAATTGTTTATTGAAACGAACCCAAAATGTAGGAACCGTTGTTTCCTTCAGGCGCGGATCCAGGATGGGTCCGAGCCGGCCCCGCCCCCTATTTTTTGACAACCTGCAGAAAAAAGTGTACTCTTTACCTTGATAGAAACTACGAAAAACAGAAATAAAAGTAAGAAAGAGGTAATTTACAGCCTCGGCCGGCCCGACCCCGAAAGGAAACAAAAAAGGTGAGGGGAAGAATTGGAAAATAGACTTTATATAAAAAATTTCGCTCGCGCTTTGCGCTCGCATTGCCTGTGTAATGAATCCCATTCAAGAGGGTTAAATGACACTAATATAAATAAAATATATCCAGTTCTGATATAAATTTGCACACAATGTTTCCAGCTCGCACATCAAGCTTTCATTATTTTGTTTGATTTACATAAATTGTTTATGTATATCAAAATGTTCAGCTCGCGCTGCGCGCTTGCATTGTTTGACGTGTGAGATACCTATCCTCTTTGGAAATTCTAACCATTTTTTTTTCAAAATGCTCCTTTATCATGTCGCATTTAATTGTTTGAGACACACAGCTTGTTTATTTAAATGAAAACGAACTTAGACTGTCCATTTTTCAGGTCGGAAGATCAGAAATTTTGAGCTCGCGCTTTGCACTCTCATTATTTATTTGGTGATACTTGTATCTTCTTCATTAATCACTAAAAGAGTCCTAATTGAGTCACTTTTCACGTTATTGTAATAAAATTTCGGCTCGCGCTTCGCGCTCGCATTCTTTAGTTGGATACATATCTTTGTTCATGATTATAAAAACTGCTCTGAATCTTCAGTTCTAAGGACATAAAATATCAAAGATTTTTAGCTCGCGCTTCGCGCTCGCTTTATATATTAAGATCACGTGAGATTTACCTTATATTGTTTATAGCAATACAAACTAACATATACTTAAAGCTTCAGTCTTTAGTTAGGACTACCCCCTGAAAAACCAACAAAAAAGCCAGACTGTAGCGGCCAATCGAGAAAAATGTTGATCAAAATATTTTTGCCCCCCCCCCTATTGGCGAAAGCTGGATCCGCCCCTGTACTTTTTCCTGTGTTGAAAAGTGTGCATATATGTGCCCCTCTGATATTGTTTTAGCAAACAAGGACAATTCAAACAATGACAAACGTGTCCCTCTAGTAATGTGCATAATGCTTTAATACTTCATTGAAATAGTAAACTATGAACATGGAAGTACCATTCGAATTGTTTCATCAAATCTATTTGGAGTCTGTCTCTTTTTGGGTTTAAAAAGCAATTTGAACATGTTTGTACCTTCAAATGAAATCGACATTTATTGACATGAAAACAAAATGACCGATTAGGGTAACCTGTTTAATCTGATCATTCATTGTCGTCGTACTTAGCACTGAATGCAATATAAAGCAAACTCAGACAAAGAGCACAATTTGAGTATATAACCAGACCGGGAATGACGAAGCCTGCATTATATTTGATGAAACAGTTTGAGGCATGTCTTCAATGAATATGCAATAAACATAACGCGTATGTTCATGTCAAATCCTCACTTATCATTTTTGTTGTTTGAAATTACGTTTTTGAAAATAATGTCAACCGCGAAAGGACAATTGTTTTTTTAACAGCACTTCAGTAATCGTGAGATGAATATTATTGCAACTGATTTTGTTACGAGGGAGACATATTCAACATCCACGTGCTTTTGTTTGTTTTTGTTTTTAATCATTTCCACTACCTTTTTTCATCTTTCTGGCCCAATCCTCTCTTTGTATTTTCTATATCTTCATTTAATTAGCCTTTCCCTTTACTCACCTTTTCTCTTTGCCGTCTCTATCCTTTCCCATCTCTTCTTTTCTTTTACTTTCCATTTATGTACAATGTGCCTCTTTGTATTGGTTATACAACATTTTTGCGTACTTAACATGCAAATGTTGAATCCAAAGATGATTTTTTCCCCAACAATTTATTTCCTTGTATTTTGATATGAAATACTAGTAATTGTATTCAAATTATATCATTTCATGTTTGTACTGTAAGTATTATTCTGTCATTGTAGATTAGACACAGGTTTATTTTTAATTCTGCCTTTGGCTGCGAGGCATGTTTTAATCAACCATTTTGCATTTAATTGAATTAAATCCACATGTTTCAATTTGGAATTGATTGGATATCATGTTATGTCCAAGGAAAGCTGGGAACTGAAGTCATCAGCACAACTATTGCATACTGCATTCATGGCAGCGTGCTTTTGACCGTTTTCACAAAATAAAGCTTAATTATGAATTTCAACCATATTTTTTTTATTAATAAGAAATAAAAGGCAAATTCACAGCCTTCGATCACATAAGCAAATACAGCATGAATAAAACAATAATTTTCCTTTCATTTATAGTGGGTAGAGGCTTTAGAGCAAATTACTGTGATTCTCATAACATTATGTGAACGACCAAGAGTTATTTCCAACGATTCGATGATCCATATTTGTTCTTTAATCGAATGTAGAATAGAGTTCAATGGTTTAGTCAGACCCTTGTTTGATGACGTATTTTTTATTTCAAAATTATGTCACCATTATTCCAGATTGAGAGTCTTGATATCGATGACATTAAACTCAGTCAACGTCAGTCTGCATCGCGTGATCTCGCTCAGTTCATTTGTAAGATGCCTCATCTCAGGGAACTTCATCTCGGTGGTGCATACAGAAACATCAGTCCCTCGCTTCATGACGAGTTCTATTCAACGTTGTCATCATTAGCATCGTCTGCAAAGGTATTTTTTTTTTTTTTTCGTTCTCTTCAAGTTTCATAGCATTTTTCTCCAGTTGATGCAGTATAAGGTGATGAGAATTTTCACTTTTTAAAACTGAATTTTGTCTAATGTTATATACCAGAGGAATGATATATCATTATGGTTTGAACATTGTGTATAGGCATAAAGTGTTTGGCCCAATTTGTATTATTTTATTATTCTGTGGAACATTTTTAACCATTACCTTGATTTACTTTTAAAGTTATATTATAATCCGTTAGTTATTCCAGGAAACCGAGATAAGCAGACTCTGCTTCAAATTGAATTTCATTTTCTTTTATGTCCTTTATATTTTACTTAAGTTTGTATTGTATTTTATGTTTGAATTGAAAGAGAAGCAGAACGAATTCAGTCAATCTATCATGATATTCTTAATTCACCTTCTTATAGTCACAGACTCCAGTACGCAAAAGTTTTGGAAGCCATATTGGATTTTTGGTCATACCAGACAAATGACTGGCCTTAAAAGGAAATGCCCTTTTTACACAGGATTTTCTTAACCCCGGACTATCGCTAACCCCGTACTATCCTTAACCTCGTACTATTTTTTTCCTTTTCACGCATGCCAAATTGTTATTGCTAACCCCGGATAAGAAATGCTTGCTTTTCACACACGAAACTCGCTAACCCCGGACTAGTGGTTTTTGTCGATCATTCGTAGTACAAGCAGGGTACAAGTACTTCACTCGTACACTTTTAACACACGCTACAATTTCCTTAACCCCGTACGATAGGTGGGGCCGAATTGCCATTTAGCCCAACCTATAGTATGGGGTTAGGCTTAGCCCACTTTTGTTTTACACATGCGATCTTAACCCCGTACTATTGCTCTTAGCACTGCAATTGGTGGGATAACCCTGCTTTTTTGCAGGGCCAAATAATCCCGTACTATAGGTGGGGTTAGCCCACTTTGCAAAAATGCTGTGTAAAAAGAAAGTGGGCTAAGCTTAACCCCGTGCTATAGGTGAGGCTAAATTGCCATTTAGTCCCACCTATAGTACGGGGTTAAGGAAATTTTAGCCTGTGTAAAAAGGGTGCTAATGTATTATTTTGGCCCTTAACCCAGTGGTTTAGACACCAAAATCGCATCTCCCAGGCCAATATGAAATAAGCTATGTCCGCTTTAAATAGCAGCAGTCAATTTAGAATCAATTTTTGGAAGCCAACTTAGATTTATTTTTTACCGACCAGGCGACCGACTGTCCTCGTAACTTGCACTAATGTATTAATTGATCCTTGAAACTAGTGGTTTAGGCACAAAAATCACATCTCCCAGGCCGATATGAAATAAGCTACGTCTGCTTTAAGTATCAGTAGCCTATTTTTAAGATCAGATCAATTTTGGACTCCATCTTCGATTTTTGGACATACCAGACCATTGACGGTCCATGAAACTTATCCTTGTATATTATTTGACCATTGAAATCATGGTCTAGACACCAAAATTATTATATCCCAGGCGGATATCAAATGAACTATGTCCATTTTAATTATCAACGGCCATTTCAGAATCAATTTTTGGAGTCCATCGGGGATTTTTGCACATACCAGACCACTGACTTTGCTTGTAACTTGCCCAATGTATTATTTGACCCATTTATCCATGGTATAGACACAAACAATCATATTTCTGGACCTTTAGCAAAGTATGTAGGGATTTTTTCAGCAGCAACAGCCATTTTCGACTCCCTTTTTGGAAGCCATCTTGGATTGTTGAACATACTGGACCACTGACTGTCCTTGTAACTAGTCTCAATGTCTTTTTTGACCATTGAAATCATGGTCTAGACACCAAAATTATTATACCCCAGGCGGATATCAAATGAACTATGTCCATTTTAATTATCAACAGCCATTTTAAACTCCATTTTTCGAAGCCATTTTGGATTTTTGGACACACCAGACCACTAGCTTTCCTTGTAACTTGTTTCAATGTACATAAAACCCTTAAAACCCCTGAATAAAATAAAATAATTTAGATGAATTGTGGATTTTCAGCCTACGGCAGCATTTCGGGTGCCATCGTGGATTTGCCTGGTACACAGGAGGGCCTACTGAATGGATCAAGGCAAATAAACTCTCACTTAACTTACAAAAGACCAATTACATGTTATTTAGTAATAGAGTAAATAGTTTGCCTGACAATCTCATTTTTGAAAACATCGTCCTTGAAAATGTTTCTCAAACAAAATTCTTGGGTGTACTTATTGATAATAAATTGTCATGGAAACTACACATCGATAATATATGCAAAACAATGTCAAGAAATATTGGAATTATCAAAAAACTCAATTTTTTTCTTCCATCTTGTACACTACTTACACTATATTACACCTTAATATTACCATACATTAATTACGGTATTTTGGCATGGGGTTGTGCAATTCAAACACAATTACATAGGATACTTTTGTTACAGAAAAAAGCACTTAGGATAATATTTCATACACATTTCAGATGTCACACGGATAAATTATTTTTTGAAAACAAAATCCTTAAAGTTGATGTATATCTGTTCCAACTCGGCCAATTTATGTATAAACTAAATAAAGATGATCTCCCCGCAATTTTTTCAATTATGTTCTGCAAAAACTCCTCTGTACACGATTATCCTACAAGACAACGAAACTCTTATCACCTACCTCCAACCCGAACTTTACTTGCAAAAAAATCTTTTGTTTTTTCTGGTCCCGTATATTGGAATTCCTTGCCCAACGCCTTTAAGGAATCCCCAAGCATCACAATTTTTAAACATAACCTTAAAAAGATGCTTATTTGCCAATACTTTACACAAACAAGTCAATCTACCACATAACGAAAACCATATACAATTTTTTCATTTATTTATTTATTATTATTTTTTCCCCTCCCAGCATACAACTTGCCTGCCGACCTGTTTCCGCACCTGCCATGCTCCTCTTTGCACCTCCATTGTACCTGCACCCCCTCTCTCCCTACATTTGCCTCTCTGTTCTTCCCTCATAATCAAAATTATTGTAGCCATGTTGTTATTTTTTTATTATTTCTATTGCTATTACTATTATCATTTATTCTAATTTGGTTCACTCTTTCGTTGTTACCTTCGATATTTTGTATAGCCTCCTTTTAAACTGTCTTCCGTCTCTCCTTTATACTATATTTTTGTAATATACGTATTGAAACTAAGTTACGGGAGCTTGCCTCCCATACAAGCTTCGCTTTTCTTAGCAAGCCCCTCCGTTCTGTTTTATATAGTTATTATAGTCAAAGTTACTTTAGTTTGCATTAGTTCTCATTGTTTATACTTTATTTCGATTGATGTTGTACTTTAAATTTCACTATGTATTGTTTGATTTTGTTGTGCTTTGTGAACGGAAAATGAATAAATCTAAAATCTAAATCTATTATTCATTCTACCCTAAATCAATGTTTAACACCCCCCGACCATTTAATATGAACCGAAATAGGATTCTAGGTTGGATAATGTGTCAGTTGTATCCATTTTCAGTGAATGGCGGCCATCCTGGACGCCATCTTGTAAAACTAACCACTTTCCCGGATGCGGATTTTGGTAGATTTTTAGTATATTATTCCTGAGGTCAAATAGTACAGAACACCGTTGAAAAATCATTTGTTGCAATTTGTTCCGGGTAAGGCCGCGTTTGGTCGTATATTGACCCGTCTATATGTTAAACACTAGAAAAAACAGAAATCATGTAATATCATTTAAGGCACTTGCCGGTTTAAAACGAAACTCGAATTTCAATTTCATTTTTTTTCCCAGAGTGTTTGTCCCATTGAAGACACCGATGGGAAAAAAATCGCGTCGAAATAAAAAAAAAACCGCCAGAAATCCAAAACCCAAGCGATTTCGCACGCGACCCGAGTGATTAGTATAAGCCCCTTGAAGTGTTTTGGGCAATAAAACAAGTTAAGTTAAAAATAGTAAAAGATATCTTCAAATCAATTTTTTTCTTCTTCATTATTACGGTGTACACTTATTCGCCTAACTATTTTAAAGTCTTGTGCAAATAATTTTTCACTAACTTTTCAAAGGTAAGTGGTGCTTACTCAAGCAGAAATATTTTTTGTACAGTTATATCGTAATTTGCTTAAATTTATCTGTACCAATGTTAAGATGTGGCAAAAAATCTTCAGGATATTGCAAATGTCTAATTTTACAGGATTTTTTTCGAAGAGTATTTTTTTATACGCACTGTATATTTGCAACTAATTTTGTTACAAGAAAGACATATACAGCATCCACGTGATTTTGTTTGCTTTGATTTTAATCTTTGCCACAATTTTCTTCGTCTTTCTGGCCCAATCTTCTTTCCTTATGTTCTATCTATATATCCTTTTAATTACCCTTTCACTTTACTCACCTTTTCTCTGTCTGCCTCCCTTTGCCGTCTTTATTATTTCCCATCTTTTTCTTTTCTAATAATTTCCATTTATGTTCAATGTGCCTCTTTGTTAGTGGTCATAATTAAATGTGCGTACTGAACATTAAAATATTTAATACAATATATGTTTTTTTTTCAACAATTTATTTCCTTGTGTTATGATAAAAATGCTAGTAATTGCATTCAATTTATATCATTTCATAATTGTACAGTAAGTATTATTCTGTAATTGTAAATTGGACACATGTTTTTTATTCAGTCTTTGGATCCGAGGCAAGTTTAATAAACCATTGTTTGAATGGAATTGAATCCACATGTTTCAATTTTGAATTGATTGGATATCATGTTATGTCCAAGGAAAGCTGGGAACTGAAGTCATCAGCACAACTATTGCATATTGCATTCATGGCAGCGTGCTTGGCCGTTTTACTTATGAAATTCAACCATATTTTGTATTAATAAAATATCAAGGGCAAATTAACAACCTTCTATTACATAAGCAAATATAGCATGAATACAACAATAATTTTCCTTTCATATATAGTTAATACAGGCTTTAGAGCAAATTGCTGTGATTTTCATAACATTATATGAACGTCCAAGAGTTATTTCCAATGATTCGATGATCCATGTTTGTTCTTTAATCGAATGTAGAATAGAGTTTAATGGTTTAGTCAGGCCCTTGTTTGATGTATTTTTGTTGCTTCATCACGTTACTATTATTCCAGATTGAGTATCTTGACATCAGATACATTGATCTCAGTCAACGTCTGTCTGCATTAAGTGATCTCGCTCAGCTCATTTGTAAGATGCCTCATCTTATCCAAACAGTCTGAAATATCATGACGAGTTCTATTCAACATTATCATCCTTGGCATCGTCTGCAAAGACTTTCAGTTTCTTATTTTCTTCCAATTAGTGCAGTATGAAGTGATTCGGATATTCACTTTTTTCAACTCAAATTTGTCTAATGTTATATACCAGAGGAACGATATATCATTATAGTTCGAAGATTGTGTATAGGCATAACGCGCTTGGCCCAGTTTGTATTATTTCATTATTCTGTTAAACATTCTTAATTATTATCATAATTTCATTATAATCCGTTATTTATTCCAGTAAACCGAAATGAGCAGACATTGCTTCAAAGTGGATTCCCTTTTCTTTTATGTCCTTTATATTTCACTTGAGTTTGTGTTTGAATTGAAAGAGAAGCAGAAAAAATTCAGACAATCCCTTAATCAATCATGATAATCTTAATTTCACCATCTTAGAGTGACATACCCCAGCCCGCAACAATAAAGGGCTTTCCTTTCCTAATTCGAGAAGCATTCAACGTTAGCCTATTGTCTGCGGTTTTGTGTGTGTGCGTGCGGGGGGGGGTGCTTGTTGTTTCCAACCATCCGTCGAATAGGTAGAAATCAAGCATGTTTTCATCCAACCATTTCTTAACCTTGCGTCAATCATATTTTACGCTTTTGGTCTCATATGGAAGAAGAAGAGATGGCTGATTGATGTATGACTTTTTATCGAAACAGATAGCAGTAAAAGCCAGAAAAACTCACTCAAAATTGCAAATTTTCTCGTGCAAATTAGATTGGTAGCACCATTTTCCATTGTTTTTACTCAGTCATGCATGCGTTATAGAAATGTTGAGGTGAATATCAAATACAAGAATCGAAGCATAATTATCTTTCCATTCATTTTAGGAGGAAAATTTATGATTCTAATGGCAAAAATTACTTTTGATTCCGGTGTCCCTCTTTCGGTGACGCACTGTACTTTACATTTTCCTTCTTGAATAATTGAAGACAATTACTTGTTACTCTTTTCCCCTGTTGACAATTACGTATAAAATAGAAACAAACGATTATAGAACAAACAACATCAGACGCATCCATCTAGTTATGTACATAATGTCTAAAATATTACGTTCAAATAATCTTTAGCATCATCTGCAAAGGTATATTCTATTTATCAAAACCTAAAATCTGACTAAAACGACTATATATTTCACCTTAAGTTTTTATCGTGTATTTTCAATTAATAATCGGGCCGATACTTTCAAAAATACGGAGTGTGGAAAGTAAGCGAATGCAAAACGCGATTTCCATTAAGATTTTTTATTATCATGATTATGATAACAATGTTTATTACCATGATTGCAGCCATACTAGATTGGTGTGTTGTTTCGTGCATGATATTCATGCTAGATTTGATTTTTATATCCCCATTTCTGTGTACGTATTAATGTACAGTAATCTTGATTCCATCTTCATGTTACTATTATATCAGATTGAGATTCTTCATCTCAGTGAGAATCTCAGTGAACGTCCATCTGCATCACGTGATTTCGCTCAATTCATCTGTAAGATGAATCATCTGAAGAACCTCACACTCTACGGTCAGTATCATGATGACTTCTACTCAACAGCATCGTCGATGGCATCAACTTCAAAGGTAATATATGTGAAGAGGTTTTTACATGTAAAAAAAGTACCACTTACAAGCAAACCATACAAGTTCTGATTTTTGTTCATGCTCCTCATTCGGCTGCCATTAATTTGTCTAATGGGGCTATGATGCCTCATATAAGGTGAAATTGTACATATCTTTACTGAATTGTTATTCTTGTAAATCTTATTTCATTCTTTCAAGTATGTTTCAGGTATTAAAGTAGCACCTTTCTTAGTTCAATTAATTATAGAGTGTTATGAACATTTTATTCAACAACTTGGTTTGATTGGTGCTATTGTGTTTCATATAGCACTTGCAATTCTTGATATTAAATGAATTGTGGAGCGTTGTGGCCCAGTGGATAAGTCTTCTGACTTTGAAACAGAGGGTCGTGGGTTCGAATCCCAGCCATGGCGTAATTTCCTTCAGCAAGAAATTTATCCACATTGTGCTGCACTCGACCCAGGTGAGGTGAATGGGTACCCGGCAGGATTAATTCCTTGAATGCATGAGCGCTGAGAGGCAGCTCGAGCTAAAGCCGGGGTAATAATAATAACAACGCGCCTCGGAATAGAATATTTCTAGATAGAAGGCGCTATATGAATGCCTATTATTATCATTATTATTATTAACAATAATTTTATTTATCAAAACCTAAAATCTGACTAAAAGGACTATAGGCTATATTTCACCTTAAGTTTTTATTGTGTATTTTCAATTAATAATCGGGCCGATACTTTCAAAAATACGGAGTATGGAATGTAAGCAGATATGCAAAACGCAATTTCCATTAAGATTTTTTATTATCAGGATTATGATAACAATGTTTATTACCATGATTGCAGCCATACTAAATTGGTGTGTTGTTTCGTGAATAATATTCATGCTAGATTTGATTTTTATATCCCCATTTCTGTGTACGTATTAATGTACAGTAACCTTGATTCCATCTTCATGTTACTATTTTATCAGATTGAGATTCTTCATCTCAGTGAGAATCTCAGTGAACGTCCGTCTGCATCACGTGATCTCGCTCAGTTCATCTGTAAGATGAATCATCTGAAGAACCTCACACTCTACGGTCAGTATCATGATGACTTCTACTCAACAGCATCGTCGATGGCATCAACTTCAAAGGTAATATATGTTAAGAGGTTTTTACATGTAAAAAAAAGTACCACTTACAAGCAAACAATACAAGTTCTGATTTTTGTTCATGCTCCTCATTCGGCTGCCATTAATTTGTCTAATGGGGCTATGATGCCTCATATAAGGCGAAATTGTACATATCTTTACTGAATTGTTATTCTTGTAAATCTTATTTCATTCTTTCAAGTATGTTTCAGGTATTAAAGTAGCACCTTTCTTAGTTCAATTAATTATAGAGTATTATGAACATTTTATTCAACAACTTGGTTTGATTGGTGCTATTGTGTTTCATATAGCACTTGCAATTCTTGATAGTAAATGAATAATTATATTTATCAAAACCTAAAATCTGACTCAAAGGACTATATATTTCACCTTGCCATTTTATTTTGTATTTTTAGTTAACAATCGGGCCGATACTATCAAAAATACGGAGTGTGGTATGTTAGCAGATATGCAAAACGCGAATTCCATTTTGGATTTTCTATTATGATATCATTTTTATTACCATGATTACAGCCCTACTAGATTGGTGTGTTGTTTCGTGGATGATATTCATGATAAATTTGACGTTAATAGTCCCATTTCTGTACGGATTATTGTACATGTACAGTAACCTTGATTTCATCTTTATGTTACTATTATATCAGATTGAGACTCTCAATGTCTTTGGTCATCTCAGTGAACGTTCGTCTGCATCACGTGATCTCGCTCAGTTCATCTGTAAGATGAATCATCTGAAGAACCTCAAACTCTGCAGTCAGTATCATGATGACTTCTACTCAACAGCATCGTCGATGGCATCAGCTTCAAAGGTAATATATGTCAAGAGGTTTTTACATGTAAAGAGAGTAGAACTTACAAGCAAACCATACAAGTTCTGATTTTTGTTCATGCTCCTCATTGTGCTGCCTTTGTCTATGGGGCTATGATGCCTCATATAAGGCGAAATTGTACATATCTTACTGAATTGTTACTTGTTACTTGTCGCAATAATCCCAAGACGCAGCTCCTTGGAAGCTATACTGGGATGTCAATAATGTCATGTGCCAATGGAGGTGACAAGGTGCAGGATTTGGGTTGGCTCACATATATACAATAAAAATGAGCATGCAGGGGTGCGAGTAAAAACATGCATTGGTCCATTTATAGCATGTGGGACCCAACAGGAGGCTGCATCATGCTGATGATAGGTAGTGCAGCCTCTCTGAACGTAGTTGGGTTTCCATGGAGAATGACATGTCCTGGTAATCTGTTCCATATCCGTACTGTCCTAGGGAACATTGTATATTTGTATGTGTCTATTGTAGCTTTGGGTATGGCATATTTAGCTTTATGGTCGTGCTTACCAAAGTAGGTTGCTGGAGAAATGACCTGTGGCAAAGGCACGCGAACCAGTTGATGGTGCTATTCTTGTAAATGCTATTTGATTCCTCTAAATATATTTAGGGTATTCAGGTAGCACATATCTTATTCCAATTCATTTTAGAGTATTATGAACATTTTATTCAACAATTTGGTTTGATTGGTGCTATTGTGTTTCATATAGCACTTGCAATTCTTGATATTAAATGAATAATTATATTTATCAAAACCTAAAATCTGACTAAAACGACTATATATATTTCACCTTAAGTTTTTATTGTGTATTTTCAATTAATAATCGGGCCGATACTTTCAAAAATACGGAGTGTGGAATGTAAGCAGATATGCAAAACGCGATTTCCATTAAGATTGTTTTATTATCATGATTATGATAACAATGTTTATTACCATGATTGCAGCCATACTAGATTGGTGTGTTGTTTCGTGAATAATATTCATGCTAGATTTGATTTTTATATCCCCATTTCTGTGTACGTATTAATGTACAGTAACTTTGATTCCATCTTTATGTTACTATTATATCAGATTGAGATTCTTCATCTCAGAGAGAATCTCAGTGAACGTCCATCTGCATCACGTGATTTCGCTCAATTCATCTGTAAGATGAATCATCTGAAGAACCTCACACTCTACTACGGTCGGTATCATGATGACTTCTACTCAACAGCATCGTCGATGGCATCAACTACAAAGGTAATATATGTTAGGAGGTTTTTACATGTAAAAAAGTAGCACTTACAAGCAAACCATACAAGTTCTGATTTTTGTTCATGCTCCTCATTCGGCTGCCATTAATTTGTCTAATGGGGCTATGATGCCTCATATAAGGTGAAATTGTACATATCTTTACTGAATTGTTATTCTTGTAAATCTTATTTCATTCTTTCAAGTATGTTTCAGGTATTAAAGTAGCACCTTTCTTAGTTCAATTAATTTTAGAGTATTATGAACATTTTATTCAACAACTTGGTTTGATTGGTGCTATTGTGTTTCATATAGCACTTGCAATTCTTGATATTAAATGAATAATTCTATTCATCAAAACCTAAAATCTGACTAAAACGACTATATATTTCACCTTAAGTTTTTATCGTGTATTTTTAATTAATAATCGGGCCGATACTTTCAAAAATACGGAGTGTGGAATGTAAGCAGATATGCAAAACGCAATTTCCATTAAGATTTTTTATTATCATGATTAGGATAATAATGTTTATTACCATGATTGCAGCCATACTAGATTCATGAGATTGGCGTGTTGTTTCGTGAATAGTATTCATGCTAGATTTGATTTTTATATCCCCATTTCTGTGTATGTGTTAATGTACAGTAACCTTGATTCCATCTTTATGTTACCATTCTATCAGATTGAAATTCTTCATCACAATGAGAATCTCAGGAAACGTCCGTCTGCATCACGTGATCTCGCTCAGTTCATCTGTAAGATGAATCACCTGAAGAACCTCAAACTCTGCGGTCAGTATCATGGTGACTTCTACTCAACAGCATTGTCGATGGCATCAACTATAAAGGTAATATCTGTTAGGTTTTACATGAAAAATGTAGTACAAACAAGCCATACAAGTTTTAATATTTTTAAATAATACTCATTCTATTGACATCATCTCTAATGAGGCTATGATTAACTGTAAATATACAATAAATTGATATTGTTCATATCTATACTGAATTGTTAATATATCAATTGTCAATTAATAGTTAACAGTAGCCATGAACCAATTGTATAAATCTTTCGGCCATTGTTTACATTTTCGTTCAAGAATATAGAACAAACAAGTAAGGGATTAGTGCCCCCTTATTTGATTCTTGAGCTCTACCAAATGATACATAATGAACTGATGATTTTAAGCATAATGCAATCAGATATATGTGTTTTTTCCTATTAATTTTCGAATCTTATTGTGTTTTGATGAGGGCTTTTTATGCAATGGAAAACTTACAATTTCGGAGGTTTGGACAGCATTTTATCAAAGCTAAATTTCTTTTGAAAACTTATCGAGTATTAAAATTGATTGACCCATTAACCTCGTCTACATTACTAGTATATTCATGATAAATATGTATCACATGACGAATAGGCCTGTAAGTTTTACCCAATTACGCAAAGTTGTTATCTAAATTGACTTTCGGATATATAACACTTACACTTCGTAATGCACATTAAGGTTTAACACTTAGCAGATTAAAAAAAAGGTGTGTTATGCGGGATATTTTAGCAGGATAAATTTTCCCAAAATGTGGTGCGTGACATTTTCGTTCTGGTCCTTCTCTATATAAATCAATTTCTCGTTTTCTTACCTCTGTATTGGGATCTGTGAATTAGATTTGTTTATTTTTTTTATTCTAATTTTGATTTCAGCTGTTATGATTAAACTACAATCTTGATACATTGTACACTAGGGGGCATATCAGGCTCAAAAAGAGATGTAGATGTATTCGTCGGCATAGCAATAAAAGAACATCGGATTACAGATGAAAATCACAACATGATTGTTCCTTTATTACAAAGGCAAACAAATTTATTCGCTGCTTTCAATCTATCGTTGGTTTTTTTTTGCCTCTCTTTCCACGCTCGCCCCCCTCAAAATATTTAGTTCTTTCAGCCACAGATTGTGATTGCACTGATGAATGTACTAGGGTGTGGAAGAGAAATACGTTATGTTTTCTAGCCATACCGAGCCCGCATACCATTTTGCTGCACTTCGAAGGGTTACATTGAATGAAAATAAAAATCAAACGAGCTCTCTAGTTTGTTTCAAAAACTGGATGTCAAATGAGATTTTGCTCAAATTCATAAAATAGTTATGTACACATTTTAATTATCAAGCAGATGAGGAAACCAAAGAAGTCACCCACTTACAATTGTATTTTGATATACTTCTCCTCATGTAAAACAAAATTTGGTCTCTAAAGAAGGTAAATTGTCATTTTTGTAACGTCATTGTGCTTTGATGTAGAGTCTCTGTACTGTAAAAAAATATTGTTTAATTATAACGAGAAATTACGAAATGGATAGTGAATTAGGAGCATCGACTATCTCGTTTGCATATCGGTATGCTACGCATAGTGTGTTTTGTAAAAAAAATCTATGCCATAAGCTTCTAATTTTAAATCAAATTTTTATGAAATCATCAGTGCTATGCTATTTCTTTCATTTGTCTCGTTTTATTTTATGTGCAATTATTGGTTCGCTGTTCGTATTTATGAAATAATTTGCAAGACATGTTAGTTTATAAGTGAGTTTAGCCTTCAAATTCGAAATAGGGTGCAGGAAAAGTTACTAGAAATCAATCTTAATGCATTTGTTTTTTTAATTATGATTAAACTGACAATAATACAAACGTAGTAAAGAAAACACTTCATTGGTGATTTGTTATTGATAATTTGTCATCTTTAGCGTTTTTAATAGTTTCTCTCTCTCTCTCTCTTCATTCTCTCCTCCATTGTGTAAATTATATTGTTCATTTTACATGACCTTGTCTATAAATAATTAATCTGTCTTAATTATTTATTTGCACGGCATGTACACAATTTTCATTTATTGACAATGTGTGAATAATTATACTTTCATATACGTATGCTTATATATTGTCAGTCAATATGGATAGTTATAAATATAATGTTTCCACTAGTATGATGTCTTGTCATCACTTTCGTTCACTTTATTATTTTTTTCATCAATTAAAGGATGACTGCAACACGAGCTCAAATGTGACTGATCTGACCGTTACTGATTATACACTAGAAGAATGGCAGGATTGTGGATCGATGTTTGACAATGTGAAGAGATTCACCATACAGGTATGGGACACGATTACATGTGACGTCATCCAGAGGATCCATCTACCAGCAGCGACAGAGCTCACCATTCAAACACGTGAGCGTGTGAACCAACTGGCTTCTCTCCACGATGATCCCACTTCACTACCAAATGCACTTCACAAGGTCTCATCTCAGCTTGTCAAGGTCACATTCAGAGATCTCAACATCGGTAATAGTGAGGTTAGAGACATCATTCAAGCTTTCAGATCATCGGACGAGAAACTTCTGAAGATCTTAAGGTATGATATATTCAGTTTATTTAATACTCCGTTTGGTCATGACGAGCGTTTATCGGTTGATATATAGGTCACCATTTTCAATTTTTCAAGGTTTGATTCTTTATTGTGGAGAGTAGGTATTTCCTGGAATTATAATAAGAACCCCTTTTGGAACTCCCTGACAATGTTAAACATGTACTTTTGAATATAATACATCATGCATATACAGTGCATGTATAACGTAAAATAAATGCTCATCATAGAGCAAAAAACCCGAAAATGCATTATTTTATTATACGCCATTATACGCATTATACGCCATGCTGCTCTTTACCACATAGAGATAAAAGCTATGATACTTTAAGATTAAATCCCTCTTTGGCATTTCTGTCTACAATGTGGAACCCCACGTATTGACATTGTTATAATGTAACATAGCTTAGATCCTACCAAATGTTTCCATACTTACCGTAATGATTTGTTGTCTTACATTTCACTTTATGTTCATGGGCATTGGGCATGCATGGGGAAGCGCGCTTCTGGTTAAGGACGACAATACCTTGCTCTAACATTTTATTTCATTTTGATTTGATTTCATTTGTTGTAAATCTAGTTTTCTTGTAGTTACAATCTAATCCCTGCAACAAATAATTAAACTTATCAGTTTTGTCTCCGCCTTTGCCGGTGTTTTTACTTTGCGTTCCCCAGAGCAGACCCACCAAACACCAGCCTTCCCCCATATAAGATACACAAAATATTTCTTCTCTACATGTTAATACTATTAGATTCATACGATGTGGGACTGATGAGAGATTAGATCGTTCTAGTATTGATTCCGGTGATGAACATAAGGTAAAGGTGGAGATAGAACGTGGCAAACCAGTTGGGTAAGTCATAAGACCTCGTTTTATCAAACATTCCACTTTTTCAACATATTCAAGTTTCTTATACAGAGGAATTAGCTAGGTGTCTTTTTTTCGTGTTTGTTTCTTATGTACGAATTTTCTGTCTCCATTTACAATTGGCCATGATATATGACGAGCATCACTGCCTTTTTTCAGCTTTACAACCAAATATAGTATGCAAAATAAATCTTATTCTTGCATTGTGCTCTTCTTATATTAAATATTAATCTTCTTATATTAAATATTCTGATAGAAAGTATGCCCTCGAATATTTATAATGAAGTAATATATGTGTTTTGGGTCGCGTAGTCTTAAGCAGAGAAATGAAACTGCATTCGGGGGGGGGGGGGGTAGTCAAAAATAACACGAGCTGACTAAAGTTAAGAGTGTTTAAAAGAGTTGAAAGTCAGATGATCTCCCATACTTTTTTTCAGACAGGAATAAAAATACGAACTGAAAATCAATGGAAAAACAAATGCCTGAAATGAGCTAAAGTAACCAAATTCTTTCACCCCTGGCATGGCTACTGCTACTTTCTTACATTATCATGGTTATTTAGACGTAGTTGAAATCTTCATGAACCTAAGTGACTATTCAACAAAAAACTTGATCACTTGATCATAATGATAACGAGATCATCTGATGATGCAAAGAATACATTGTTAGCCTACAATGCGGTACCTGGAAATCGAACATGATTTTTTTTAAGACAGTGATGAAATATATTATCTGATCACGTTGTGAACCTATTAATGAATACATTCCCAGCATGGTACACGATGATTTACTGAACTCACTATACACACGCTAAATCGAAATTACCTGTCCTAATAAATAATCCCCACTCAACTGGCGTTCCTCAATTTTTTTCTTATTTACTTATTATGTTCTTATCCTGTTTTGTCCTGCATCTTGTCTTGTCTTCTATGTATTGTAATTCACTCTCTCTTCTTTTTCTCCTCTCTAATTGCGCAATATATCCTTCTCAGCGGAGACCTCTTTGTGTGACTAGCTTTGCATTTGGTCAGCGATTTAAAATATGTTTACATAAATCTGATTTCCATCTTTCTGTTTCTTCTCTTTTTTTCCTTTATAATATGTACGCATACATAAATATGTCGATAATATTTTTTTTTTCATTTCCAAGGAGGATTCACGCTTTACAAGCTTTGCTTTTAGTGGACCTACCCCCCCCCCCTTATTTCCATGTATATGCTAAATTGCATTTTTTAGCGAAGTAAGAATGTTCATCTGTAACATTGTTTCTGATTTATATTACTTAGCATTATTTTTCGAATGGAAATAGAATAAGGAATTTAATATAGTATCTGGATATAAAAACAGCACAAGTCTGATTTTTGGTGAAATTGAGTTATATATGGGAAATTATTACAATGACTCATTTTGTGTATAAATGATAAATCTAAAATCATCTCAGAAATGTCTTATTAAAGTAGGAAAATCTGGTATGAGTATAAGAAAAGCCCAAGTCCAGGACATGGACTTTTCTTACATTCATGTCATAGCGACCTCTCTGATTCCTTTACTACTTACTACAGAATTCTACCACGTACATGACGTATATGAATGTAAGAATGTCCCAAGTCCATATTCGTAAAGCAACCCAAGTTCACCAGACAAAAGAACCCACCCACAAATATCGTGAACATTAATGTTCCCCCAAAAATATACACTTAATTTGTCTTATGATACTTAAATTTGTTTTATGATGTGTTGTAATTTCGTCAAATATAGGCCTACATTAATTGCCCAAAATAAAATATCCATGATTTTTTCCTTATTTTTCTCGAAATGACGTTCTGAGGACTTGTTTCATATTCATATGCCCTATTGAATCGAATTTAATATAAAGGTCACTGTGTCGGGTTGCAAAATTCCCGGGAATTTTCGCAGTGGAAACTTTCCATGGGAATAATGGGAAATTATTGGGAATTTGGGGAATTCTTGGCAATTTACTGGAATTTTAAAGAATGTTGGGAATTTTCAAAAAATATACATTTTCTGATATTTATATACAGGAATGGAAAGGGTTACGGTGGCAGACGAAGCTTGATTGTGCTTTGTCAGCAAGTTTAAAGCCAAATATTATGCTAAGATAGTCAGACAATGCAGAATTTCAATGAATTTAAAGTAACAGTTGATTACTGTTTGAGTGGCTGAATGCTACGTGCGATGGCAGTACATGTACACTGCAAATGCTTTACACAAGGGATATATAGGATATACACTGTTCATGCGATGATGCCTATTGGATATTCTAATCCTTTTGCAGATGAGGATAATCATTATTAATGAATATTATAACATTATTGTTATTTATCATTTATTTCTGCATCGCAGAAATGAGAAGTTTCGGTTTTTTGTGGCGTTAATTGGATGAGTATGAATTTAGATTGCTGGTTTTAGTAGTGTAGATCAAATATAATGAAACTGATATGAGATTGTCATTTAATAGCCACAGAAGATAGGTAATTAATACTAAGTTTCTCAATCTCAATCAATGAACGTCAAAGTTCATTTGAGGTCAACAAACTTAGTGCATTTGTCTCCATTTGTGAAAAACTATTCATCGTGATTGCTTTCAAAGTCAACCATTATTGTAATATTTCTTGCCCCCCCCCCCAATTTTTTTTCGTGGGTGGAGGGGATTTAGAAATAAATTAGCAATGTAACATTTTTGTTCCTGGACCTGATTTTTCCCATTTGAAGACGCAAGCCAGTGCCATTGCCGCTGGTGGGATAAGTATGCTGTGCATACCTAGTCTGCAGGCACATACCATGGATGGAACTTTGATCAACAAGTGGGTCTCCACACAAAGACTAACACATACAAAACTTGCCTGAGCGAGAGGGCCTTCAGTACACAAGTCGTGAGTAGGCTGCACATTCATATCCTTAACTCGAGTGAAGGCTTTGCACAGTAGACAAGTGCAATCCCTTCCTCGAGGAAAGTGGTTTGAATATGCAGCCTAAAGTTTCGGCCAATGACTCCAAAATATCCTTTTGTTCAACAGAAAGTTGTATTTAAGCTAGTCTTGTGAGAAGACCCACTTGTGGATCAAAGTTTTAATAGGGGTCTGTGCGTGCAGACTATTTGTAGGGGGGGGCAATATTGTCTTAATGTGTTATTATAAAATGGCATAAAAAAGTATTGACATTCAAGGAAAAATTAAAAATATATAAAAAATAGTGTAATGCAAAGTTTTATTTTTTTCATGTTGAATTTAAAAGCATTAATGCTCCATCGTGTAATGGATACATGGACTATAATGTTTTTATCTACAGTTTGATAAGTAATATATAGCCTGGGCAATTTAAAGAATGAAGAAAATTTTAAATACAAATGCAAAATATAATATTCGAGGATATCAATTTATAATTTTGTTTTTAAAAACATAATTTGTCACTTTTTGTGAAAAAAAAAATGAAAATTCCCGGCAGCTGAAAATTCCCAAAACTTTCCATGGAAATTTTCCAAGATCTCCAGAAAATTTTCTGCCCTTCGCAACCCTATCACTGTGTAATACCCCCCCCCCCCCTACCCTGAACAAACGCGCCCTCTCCCTTTCTATTTATTCCTTTCCCTCTCCCCTCAATTTCTCCCCAGACTCCTTTAAATGCAAATCTCTCTTTGTATTACTCGTTTACTTCTCTTTCTCCATTTTCTTACTTTATTATCAGTCTTTTTTTATTTCCAATACACAACAACCTTATTAAAATGTGTATATTTCTCTCTCTTCTCTCACACACCACTATACAGTAAGTACTTTTGAAGATGAAGTTGCGGCATCAAGGTCATGACGAATCAGACGAGCTTAATATTCATGTATGATGGCAGCCAACAAGAAGCCATGAGTTATTTCATTTCGGAGTACCATAATTGGAACAGATTTCCTGATAACATGGATAATGAAGATCCCACACCTCAACCATTTGTTAATGTGTCGGTTAAATCATGGACCTATTAGAAATGGACTTTCAACGCTATCTTTTTTTTTGATCGAACGAGATCCGCCGCCCAATGATAATGTGCATCTTAATGAGAACATACAGGTATTTTGACAATAGCGATTACCATGGCGTATATCTCATTATTTTCAAAGCACAACTTTACTGGTTTTAGTTATGTTGGCTGATGCCCTGTGTTAGAGAATGTTTTTCAATTAATAAGCAGCCAAATTTTGTGAATAAATTATAATTTTATCCGCTGACTTCCGGACGCAGATAATGACCTCAATCAAATTAAGAGATAAACGCTCTCTACATAATATGAGACATGCATATCTTTAATATTAGGATAAAAAATTAAAAAGGGATTATAAATATAAGGCAATCAATCACAATATTGCATCTATCTTGAAATATGCATAGGGTAAACCAGAACTGTACATTTATTTTCTAGGATATAAGTGATTTTTTCATCTTCTGCGCATGCAGTTTGTGTAATATCAATGTCTAATCACGAACTGCTTCTTTCACCTCAAGGCCGAATTGATGGCGGAACATGGTAGGATGAAAGTAGAAAACATATAAACCGAATGAAATTCAGCAACATTGGCCACGGAATGATTTTTTAGAGGGTTGAAGCCCCGCCCCTCCCTCACCGCCCCCGCTTACGCAGACCCTGCATAATACTCATGAGGAGGGGGGGGGGGGGTGCGCATTCTGGTATTCTGGTCGTTATGCAAATGAAGAATTAATACAATAACCGACTCATTATTCCTGTTGTGTTTCATTATCAAGCATTTCTATATGTTATTTGCCATTGTTGCAATCTATGGCGATTCAGTGACAATTGATTTCCTTATGTAAAAAATCCATACATTGGATAAAAGAATTTATTATGGAAATAAGCGAGACTCTTTAAAAAGTGTATAATTATCAAACTTTTTTTTATATATTACCGAAGCGATGACGTCGGTTGCCATGGTGCCATGGCGGCCTGGTTCTAAACAAGTGAACCCGGAAGTATTGCGAACTGCTCATATCACAAAGCACGTGTTTCTCAGGAAAAGAAGGTTGCTATCGGAATTTCATCAACCTCACAATAATGGTAACAACCAGGGACAAACACATCATCATTTTTCAAAATTAGAATGTGTATAAACGATTGTCACCTGCGACTCTGTTTAGAACCAACCGGTTCATTGCCATGACACCGTGACGTCACAATTCGGTACTGAAAACGTCGGTCCATATTTTACATCCGATTTTGAAGAAATTTCGCTTGTTACACTTGTTTTGCGTCCCCTATTTCATTCAAATTTATCTTCCTGGTGGTGGACGGGTCCTTAAATTATTTTGTGACCAACCGATTCAAAGACTCGAAGATAAAAAGATACCCAAACATAACCACTGCAGCTGTAAGACCGTCCTCTACCATGGAGGATTTGATCGAATATTGCCACAGTTTTATTAGATATTTCATTCCTGCCGAGCAGTTCCAACCTTTAAGAAAATAATGGACGTTCGTACACAATTAATTTCTAATGCCTGATACGATACTTATTGCTCGATTTTTTTGTTACTTTTCATCGAACTTTTACATTGTTATTATCTTGTTTAGAAACAAGCAATCATTCTAATGTGTGATATGAAGTTGAATCGTCTGTAAATAGGGTAACTACATTATTTGTACCAAACGTAATCTAAGCAGAGAAATGCTAACTTTCTAATATGTTTATTTAAAAAAAATCTAATTTTATATCGTCATTGCATCATTGGTTCGATGTCTTTCTTGTTTTGTAGCATTTTATATATATATATATATATACTGTAGAGATTGATGGGATGACCAAACAAAAACAAAATCCGATGAGTTTCTATCATCTCATAATTTCATTCAATTTTTCATATCACTCTTTCCATTTCCCACGATGGCATGTACTGTTTCGTTTGTTCATCCTGACATAATAAGCAAATACAACATAAAAATATATTTAAGTACAATCTTACAAACTGGTTATGAATGGAGGATGCTGTCAAAAAGTTTGTAGAGAGATTGAATGCATGAGCGCTGAAAGGCAGCTCAAGCTAAAGCAGGGGGAAGTAATAACGACATCGCGCCTAGGAATAGAATATCTCTAGATAGATGGCGGTATATAAATGCCTATTATTATTAGTGTACAGTGCATCTTTCTTTTAAAATATTGTTGTAAATATTATGAATAATGAAAAAAAAAATCAGAAAAAGGAAAAACCTTATTGCCCACAAATTGCACAAAATTAAAGAGAAATGACACAAAGAGATCAGGATAACCATTTTTGTCAATACAGGGCAGTAACATGAATGCGAAGTACGTGAAAAAATGCATGGTAAACCTTAAACTGGCGTGCAGGAAAAGATGGGTAATCATAAATGGTTCGCTATAATGGTATAAGTTTGAATAAAAAAAACGGATTATGTTCAACGATCTCTACAAACTCTCAATATTGCTTGTTACTGTATTTGGATCAAATCACATAGTATCTGATGTAAATAGATTAAAAGTGGTGTCTGTATATTGTGTAAATACTATATTACATAACGTAGTTATATTATTTGTTCATTGTTTTTTGTGAATTGTTTTGCATTACGGTAATTATTTACAATGCCCTACCAGACGAAGTTTGAAATGAAATGAAATGTGGCTCACAAATTGGTCTCGAGGTAAAAATGTGCAGGAAATAATGCTTCCATAAGTCACAAAACTACTTCATCAGTTTATAAGCAATTATCATGATATGTATCTCACACATTAGTCTTGAGGTAAGAATAGTTAAGACATTTATGTTCATGTGTTGGAAACTGTTGACGTGGTAACGACATACAGGTGGGGCATTGGTAACCTACATTGATAGTTCTAGTTCCTATGTTTGAAGTCAACAAGGGCACATGACAAAATGTATATATATATTTTTGTATGGAACTAACCTTACAACGTAAGTTTATTAAATTTGTATATAGTTTGTTAAAAAGTTTTTTTAAGATTTGGTCTGATCCAGGTATTATAATATATTGATCATTAGGAAGTTACATTAATCTTCCACTAAAGTTAATTTACTTGAGTTATAGTATAAAAATATTTAACGTTGTAAATTTTACTATTTCGAGGCCCCGTTCCGATGTTTTGTTTAGTTGAATACTCGAGTTCTAGCCAACAGAAACAATGATTTTTTTTTTTGCTGTCGAGGCAACATGCATAGAAATCCAATCAATAGATTTGTATTCTAAGTATGCTTTTAAAGAAAAAGCCAAATATATAACAACTATAAAGTTGGACATGATCGCATGTATACATACTGTATTTTCTAACAAGTATACAATGTAATGTACTTTTTTTTAAGGGCAAGAAGGGGAAGAATGTTGCTGCAAGATTGGCGTGTTTATGAAGTGTGTAACATACTGGTTACTAAGTGCTTATTGTCCCTAACAAACACCATGGGTGTTGTTAATAAATACTTGATAAGTGTAAGTGACGCCTGGATTTAGCCCTGGAATTTGATTCGATCCTATGACCTGATAATTGACAAGGAAGAATCAGAACCACTGCCATGACTACTAGTCTCTGTTATCATCCATGTTTATGTTGACTCGCTGAAACATTTCAATTCGGTATAATCTATATTGCTTAATGTCTTGTGATTCTTTTTAATTTGTAATTTATGTTTAAATTGCTTAGTGAAAATAACGCATGAGGTAAGATTCGATCCTACGACCCGATGATTGAAGTAAGAATCAAAACCACTACTAGTCTCTGTTATCATCCAGGGTTATGTCGACTCGCTGAAATATTTCAATTTTGTATACTCTAAGCCGCTTTATGCATTGGATTTTTTTTATTTTTAAATCATGTGTATATTGCTGAGTGAAAAAAACGCATGAGGTAAGATTCGATCCTACGACCCGATGATTAAATAGGAGGAATCAGAACCACTACTAGTATCTGTTATCGTCCAGGTTTATTTTGCCTCGCTGAAATCTTGAATACTCCATATTGTTTAATGTTGTGTGATTCTCTGAATTTGTAATTCATGTTCATTTAAACATGTAGGCCATCTACTAGACATGATGCTTTGGTAAGATCGATTTATATTAGAGATTGTGGATATTTTTTTTAGATCTATTCAAGGTCAGAATCATAAATGATTCATTCTGTGGAGGCATATTATAATAGTTAATATCTAAATACATTTATTAATCATGATCGTTCTATGCGTTATATCACAGTGCTAAAAACGGTTTATTGCCTTAATTATCAATATGTGCCCGTCAATCAAAATCTGTCTTTCTACTTCGTATCATAAATTAAATGATTACCGATGTGTTACATATTCGTTCTTCATTTACCGAATAAAGAAATAAAGACACAAATAAATGTTCAACATTTTTTTTATTGAGTTTGTAAAGATATTCTATGTAATGAGATCTCGCCTCGAATACACATATCATAAACGAAGAAACCCTTCAGCGCCATAAAATAAAGGTTGTGTTATTCATGTCATAGCGCCACCTTATCTCGATTTGGCTTGTTAAGTTTCTGCTTGTTTTCGATGCAATTCGGTAATGCCGCCGCCTACCTGTTGCCACATTTATGGTTTGACACTTAATTGGAACCTTTTTTAAGGGTGAGCTTATGTAGATTAGAGCCGTAAAAACGGAAAGAAAGGGGCAGGGGTCAATAAAAACATGAAGTCCATTTTGGACCCGAGAAATTATACAAGAACAGAATTAAAGAAACTAAGAGAGACAAAATGAAGGTCATTTTGTTTTTATTTCTCATTTTGCAACACCTACCAGAATTCCATGTGGTGCTGCCTATGGGGAATAACACATAGACCAGCCCATGTAAATTTGTGAGGGTGTTTCAATGCTTCACCGCCCTGCTTCCGAGGGCCATGGGTTACACGTGAGACCAAATGAGATCAAAATCAGAAAGTGCATTTGGATATGACTATTAAGTACAACAATGTTAATTTGTATAAAAGAGTGAATGAATATTTATTTCAATAGGGAATAATTGCTTAATTTGCATGACCATTCATTTAGACCACTTCTCCATGATTGAATGAGTGGCATGTTTCTTACATTTTTTTCTTACTGTTTCTCCCAATGTGTGCATAAGGAAGATGTCTGTAAAATTCTACCTGAGAAAAATATCAGATACTACCGATATCATCAATAATGCTTAAAGTGTATATTCATGTTGGAAGCCTTAGACAAATATCCAAAGGCGTATATCACTAGCCTACTACATGTCCGAGCCCCTGAAATAATATGAATTATAATGAATAAAGATATATATGTTTTTACAATAATTCAATTTTCGATTTTGTATGAAAATCAAAATAAAATTGATATGGTTGTGAGTCCAAACTGCGCGGATGTCCATATTTTACGCATTAGTACAATACGCGATATAATGACTGCGGAAGGACGTTCGAAAAACGGAAGCAACCAACCAAAGTTCAAAATGCGACACGAAAGACGTAAGTTAATTCATTTTAAGTTCATTTCATGCAAGTAAATCATGATTATTTACAATATTTCTGCTTTATTTGAAAGAAAAATCTAAAAAAATAACCATCAAATTATCGAATTCTTGCCAAAAATTTAGCGTTGATTCTCCCGTTGTCAGATACATGTAAATCATTTTGCCATGATTCAAGCATAGAAACTAATCGATGTATTCATGTGCAGATACACCTTTTTGCCATGATATTGCTGTATGAATTGTATGATGTATCTACAGATATATCATTTTGCCATAAACGCAGGACAGTTGAATAATTTTGCTTATATGGTGTATCTACATAAAAACAGTTATTTTGATGAAAAACAAAAGTTAAATGTTATAAAAACTATTACGGAAGATGAATTGAATGACATTCTTATAAATCTAACTAAATTCAACACTGGGAAATTTTCTTTTGAAGAAAGACAAAAGCTGTAACTTCAAAGTGATTTTTCTAAGAATGTGCATTTTGCAGATACATCGTTTTGCCGTGTAACGGCCGCTTTGTTAATGGAAGTACATTCAAGGATAACAAGGGGAAGACTTTTGTTTAAAAAGTTTGATTTCTTTTCCCATAGACATTGTATAAACAATGAATGCATGAGCTTGATAATGAGTAACCCCTTATTCAATATGGTGAAACTTTTTTTTTCAAAACTGTCTTTAGCAATGTTATTTGGTAGTAATGTTGATTAATCTATCGGCAGAATTCTGTGCAAAAATTAAATCGATTTATGTATTTATGGATGAGTAAACACGCATTACAGAGGAAAATGACATTTTCTTACGGCACAGAGTCTTTTCTGAGGGGTTATAAAGGGAATATTGGAGGCAAAATCAGTTTTAGATATGACTTAATTGTTGTTTTATCATCCATAATTTTTATTGCCACACACTCTCTGAACTTTTTTACACCTTCATGGTTGAGCGAGCACATTGGAAAACTTATAAATGAATGCTATTTATATTGCATAAATGCATTATGTTTTAGAACAATTTCTCAGGATCAGCTAAATTTATGGAGTATTCAGTGATGGATCCAGAATTCAAATATAGAAAGGGGCCGATGATTTGTGAGAGGGGAACATGATTAACATTTCCCAATTTTAACATTTTTAGTGATAGAGGATATTAACATAAACCCCTAAGATGATACGTCACCAAAAATTGTGGTCACTCAACCATGAACATACTATGATGGATAGTAAAACGACATTGGCACTCGAAAATTCACCAACAACATTCGCTCGACTTTACCCAATCTGAAAAACGACTCATGAGCCTTTATAAATTGTCATTTATTATTCACTATGCTGCTTGCATAGTTGTAAGACCCTACATCTAAATAACAATCCATAATATCAGTAATCAAATCACCCATTGATATAATCGGAACGTTGACTTCCCTTAATAAATCAATTTTCATAGGAATGAAGTACTTTACAAATTTACAAAAAGACAGGTTTTGAATATTTGATGTTAAGAATACAAACATTTTCTTAGTGTTCAACACAACTGGGTATGCACACTTGTCAAATATGATACTTTCATGTACATGTATGCTAACCCCTCCTCCGTTTCTGCTTGTATATCTTCGGCCATGCGTTTTGAGTTTTGCCAGTTTTGTGCGGCGAGTTTTTGCGACATGCAAGTTTCGTCTTTTTTAATATGAACACTTGTTTAAAACGTTTATACAACTTCTGTGCGATTCACATAATAAACACTGTTGTTTACTACTGTGTAGTATTTAACCAGACCCATCTGAATCTAGCTAGTCGCTATCAAAATGATTGTCAGGACCCTGCTGTATGTAATCAAACAAAATAAGAATAAATTATTGTTTGTTTGCTTAACATTTAGTATGGCGTAACATTTTACTCATCTATGGTTATTAAAGGTTTGATCTCCATGTTATCCAAAGTGAATAGACGGATTTAGATAAAAGTTACAAGGCAGTTGTACACATTAGGTCTCCAAGACCCTCTTTTTCAAGAATGCAAAAGTTATCTGTCTTAGGAAGATGTATTCCCCAAGTTTGGATTTAGTACAATTATATTGCCTCTTCCATGTTTTTGGTACTTCCAATACTTCACATTGCCATTCCTTCAGTTAGACTTACATATTTCTTGATAAATGACAATGACGTTAAATAATTCTGTTGAGGGCTTCCATGTAACGAGGATTTCATTGCTGAAAATTGTCTCGTAGATGTCTGTCCTCTACTCAACATATTACTGGCTCAAATCAAAACGCATGGGTAGACGCTTTGGCAACCAGAAATATAACATTTTTTTGAATACATGTAATATATCACTAATTTCATCGACGTTCTTCAAATAAGCTGACCCCATTCAATTGAATAAATTTTACATCGCTACCCCACAATTCCCTGAAATTACCGGAATTGTAATGTGCTTAAAAATAAGAATTATTGATAAAATTGTGTTACTGTTTTGCTTTCCGTTTTTGGATGCAAAGGGTCTTACTCAGCTGAAAAGAGTAAATGTTTAAATACACAACGTGGACAAATCCATTTTACAAAATGTTAAAATAGATCATTGTATCATAATAGGTATCTCTTTAAAACGTTTATAGTTTACTTTCACAAATCTTTGACATATTTGCCACAAAGATTATCCCTACCCCAAAACGAATTTATCCTTAAAACAAAACTTATGACAAAAAAAGTTCATCAAAATGAGAAAAAAGTGAGATGTATTAGAAGGATGTGAATAGACCTGCAACATGGCCATGGGAAGCGGGGATGCCGAAGCACCTCGAATATTTTCCAGGGGTGATGCGCGTATTATTCTACATAAGCAGCATCCCTGGAATTCTGGAAGATGCGAAGCAATGGAGAAATATAAACCAAACTGACCTTTATTTTCCAGTGGAATACCTCATTTGCCTTTCAAATTTACGTCAGCATCCCCAGTGGAAAAAAACTCGCTCCCAGAGTCTTGACTTGCAATGATGGAAAATGCAGGAAGAAAAAAAAAATACATGTATAAGTAATATATAGCGTACATTTCCATATAGGTCTGATGCTTTTTTTAACGGACGTAATGGGTTTCTTTATGGACTTTACAGAGCTGCGAATATTTTTAAATCCATTAGAGACCAAAAAATGAAACAATTTTTTTAAATCCCCGTTCTGTGTTCAAGATTCCATACTTTCAGTTTTTGGCGGTGAGGTCCTCGGAAATTGATATCCCAGTTTTATTCAGTTTTCTTCTGTTAAGGAAGGTCAAAAGTTTCTGATGCAATTTCGTCTCCAATTTTGTTCCTCTGAATTGCCATCATTTTTTATGACTTAAAATCTTAAATTACCAATTGATTACTTCTGACTAATCATATATCTGTTTCTCCAGGTCGTTCAGCGTTGAATATTTTGAATCTCTGTCAATTTCAAACACTATAGATTTCATTTTTATATTACCTCCCCTATGCAGATGACCCGGTTCTTTTGGCTGAATGCAAAGAAGATATACAGTCACTTGTAACCAATATCAAACATAGAAATGAACAATTAGACCAGAAAAGAAACATCTAGAACACAAATACGGAATGTCCTAATATAGATAGTATTATAAAGTGAAAGGTGGTGAAAAAAGGTCAATAGAATATATATTTTGGTCAGCAAATAACAGAGGATGACAAATTTGAACGAGAAATTAAAAGAAGGATCTGCCTTGCAAAGAACGCTCTCTCATCAACCGGATTATAAGCTGTATCAGTTAGCACACGATAATGCCTCAATAAATGCTTCGTTTGGTCCATCTTCATGTACAAATATTATGGAAAGAAAGGAAATCGAAAGATTATATCCCGAAACTCATGGATCTCACACGGAAAGAACGATTAATATTATTCAAGGATCACAAACTCTCATACAATGGCCATACAAGAAGACACGAATTTTTGCCAAATAAAATAATAGAGGGTAAATTTGAGGGAACAAGAGGGAGGGGCGAAAAGACAAATCTGGTTTAGGAATATATTGATGAGATGACAGGCAAAAAGATATATGCATGTTGTGATATAGCGCTGGACACAGACAGACGGAAAACCATGACCTCCAACCTCTTTTAAGGAGAAGGAACAGCAGTAAGGCACGGTAAGATTTTTAGAATCACTTTGTTTTGCAAGATTCGATAACTTTTACCTTTCATACTTCAACTCTTGTATTTCCTCTATTATCACTTGAAATGCAATATTCCTTGCGTGGTATCTCATGCAAACATTCACGGGTATACGAGTGCGTTATTATTTTTTTTCTAAGCCGGATCATGCCTATAAAAAGTCGCATTTAAACTTACTAGATATGATAAATTAAATACGCGAAAAAAAACCATAGGGGTGCTTTTCAGAGAGCTTATCTTGTATAAATATTTTATAATAAATAAATGAAATGAATGAATCCACTCTTAACTTATACACACCCATAAACGCCCACAACACGACACCCTGAGGATCAGAAAATGATTTCCTCTTCCATGTATCAAGTCAACATATATCATTGGACACGAACGATAGACATTACGACATATTATACAGTATTTTATTTTTCTCTCTCTCTCTTTTATTCTCTCCCTCTAATTTCCGTCCCAATTTTTCCATTGTTTCCATCTACAGTATCTCCACATGTCAACGAAAAGAAGAAAATGCGAAATAAATAATGGAAACACCCACTCCCCTTGTGCAAACTAGAGTTGCCTAAAAAATCCACAATACATTCGCACCAACACTCTCATGGCTATCAAGCTGCACAAAACCTCGTCCCGCGTGATCGAACAAAGATTCCAATGTCATATTCGTGGTTAAAACCCCTTTATACAATTTAAAAACTTTGCTTGTGGGCGTCGATGAAGTTCGTAGTCGGTTTTGGCATTTTGCAGTACATAAACTAAGTTGCAATAATTCACCAGGAACCGAATGGCAGGACTTTAAGGGTTGTCCTAACTTTTATGATAGGCCTACCTCTCAGAGGAAGGATACCAAGTGACGTCACCTACGCCTACATCTATCTTGAATGTGCTTGAATGTGGAAGATAAAGTGCAATCCAGTCATTATGGATGGTAATATGATGCACCATGCAGGAAATTCTTTTCATCGTTGATATTGGAAAACCCTGTTAAAGGTAAGCGCATTACAAACGTCCATGACCACGTATATTCAATTTTGACCCAGACAAACCGACACACACCAACTTTTTGGGCCGGCAAATTATTTCGTTTTAGAAGAGTGTTTTAAATTTGCAAACTAATTGAAGCACTAAGGGATGCATTTGAACTTCTTTTCTCACCCTTCCCCCTTATTTAAAATCTTGTCTTTATTTGGTTCTTATCTTTTTTTTCATGTTTCGAATCCATTTCTCTCTCTCTCTCTCTGCTCTTATTTTTCCCCTTCACAAACCATCAGATTCTCTTTAGTCTGCTATACAGACTCTGAATGGCTCGTGAGATTGGAGCACAGCGCGCGAAGCGCGCTGCTGCTGGTTTGCGATGCAAACCAGTCTGAAAGGACGAGCGAAGCGAGCCATTAGACATGTTAGACCTAGTCTGCTATGCAGACTTTGTCTTCCGTTCTTTCCCCTTTTTTCTTTTCCCCCTCATTTTCCCCTTTCATTCTTCTTGACTTCTTTTCCTACATGTATGCAGACTCCTTGAATCAGCTGTGGTGCAAACACTGCAGATGTGGGGCTACATTTGTAGACCAGTTTCTCTTAGCAGTACAGGAAGCGCCCTGGTGTAGCTGTTCTGAGTTTCGCCTTGTAAGCAGAGGGTCATGACTGTTTTCAAATCCCACCATGGCCTAGCGTCCTTTGGCAAGGCTTAAATCCACACTTTGCCACTCTCACCCAGGTTTTTAATTGGGTACCTGTAGGAAACAACCGTCATTGCGGTTGGTTTAGCAAGTGTGCACCTACATTTAACAGGCGGCTTGAAATGCTATAAATCCAGTAACCGGGTAATAATAATTGTGAACAGCTTTGAACAGTCGTAGATTGATAAAACGCCATATAAATGCAAATTATTATTATTATTATTGTTGATATTATTATTACAATTAAAATGGGTTTGCTTACAGCACCAAAGAGAGGTGTCAGTGGTTACATATATGGGCATATTAACATTCAACGCTTTCAACAGAAATGTTCACAACAAAAACGGACAAAAAGAGTGCGCTGAAATGCTTTATTGTAATCAAAGATAATAATCATAGAAAAAAAAGTGTTCCGGCGCTCAGTAACGGTTAAAGGTAAAGCATTGCTAGAGCAGGATTAAATTTCCATTGATGGAGAGAAACCCTTTCTTTGTATATCATTATGATTTCCTCCTGTGTATTCAGAAAAGATCATAAAAACTGATACCTAGCTTTTCTTTTCTGAGCATTGCGTAGATAAAATTTATCTCTCTTAAAAGAAATAAGGTACAATAAATCGTCGAATGTTTTATGGCTACATATGGAATAATGTCAGCAATTTATACAAATGCAAACACTCATCTAAGAGGTATTCTGAATATAAAAATCGTTCTTTCATTTAAATATCTTAGATTCAGGATATTTTTGTGAAGCAAAACGTCGACCACTTCATGGTCATAGACAGAAAACAGATCTCGTCGTACAAACTTTCGTCTTATTTTCTGGAAGTACTCAATACTTCTTGATGTTTCTGTGTACAAGATCAAATTATTTTTTGCTATGCAATAATGTTTGCCGTATACACATGAGCATGTTCATGTATACACAACAAACGGGTTTTCTTCATCTTTTATCACATGAGATTATATCGACCATATGCATCAGACACCTGTCACCTTTTATCTCGTAAAACCATCCTTCATGGAAATCTAGGATACCTGGAACGCACAGAGGTCCACGTGAAAATCAAGACTTTCATTTAGTTTCTCCAAAATACTCTACTATGCACAGTATATTTGCTCTTTGGTTTTGAAAAAAAAATCGTTTATACCAAATTCACTGGGTGAAATGACCCGTCTTTTTTTCTCACGTTTGTATGTTTAACTAGACAACCTGAATATAAGAGAGACTGTGGTATTGTCCTAGTATATTTACCCAACTGGTAATAATTCGTAGATAGAGAGCAGTAATGATTTACAATATGGATGTATAGAATAATGAATGAACAAAGAAACTCACGAACACATTCATTGTATTGTGTGCAATCGAAATTAAATTTCCACACTTTATGTAGAGCTATCTGACCGTGTTTTATTCGTAAAAAAAAGACTCAGGTATTTTGGAATAACTATTTTTCTTTCAAGGTTTATTTTCATTCATTAAATCAACTGAAATTATTGAAAAGAAAAACACTACAAACATTTTTTTCCACAACATATTCATGTTTTTTGTTTTCCTCAATAGGCCTATTGGTATTCGTGTATTGTTCTTTGATTAAAACTGACTCACACCATGTCTCGTTTCGATATCATTATACATTTCCTGTTTATGTTCTATACATTGTTTGTTTGCTAATCTGGATATTTGTTACGATGTTTTATCAAAAAATGATTCTGATAAGGATCAATATTCGTTAGACTGTCTAATCGTTATTTTTTCAGCATTATGAACCTATATATATTTTTTGTACAATCGTGGTTTTAAAACTTACTGAAAATGTCCAGGCACTTTTCGTACCTTACTGCACACTAGTTCGTTGTGTTAGTCATGTTAGTCTGGGGCAAATAATAGATTATCGGCCAGACAAATTTATTAGATGTGATACATGGATTAAATATAAATGATAGATGAACGAATCAAGCACATCTCTCTACTTTTAGTTTTCAAAGTAAAATCCTATATAGCAATGATAAAGAATCGTCAGATTTCACTTCAAACTTTGAAATAGAATCTAAGCGATTAGTTCTTAAACTTTGAAGAGTACATTTCAATTTTGCAATGTTTTTCTGATGATATGGTTGTTTATTTAGGAGGGAGAAAATAATGTTTACAAAAAATGATAGTAATGAGAAACCTCGATTTCGAGAAATACAATACACATGGACGATAATTTGGAAAAGGCGCAACTTTACCAACTCATATTTGTAAATGTATTAAATGTACTGATTCATGACCATTCTGTCATGCCAATATTGCCAACGATAATAATAATGATTATACTATTATCAATTTTATGGTTATGATTGCCGCCATCATTATCACGAATACTGCTAGTGCTACTCTTACTACGATTCATAGGGTTTGTTACAATCATCCGCGTTCGCAGAGCGGGAATCTGGGGATGACCGCACCATTTCGAGAAAAACCGGGAGATTTTCTCGAAAGGGTGGGTTGAGGAAGGGAAGTCAAATTAACGCACGCTTTACGGAAAACCGGGGAGCTTTTCCCGAAAGGCTATTAGCTATCCGAACCAGTTCGTTCTATGACAATTATTCATTAACCAATAACAACAGTTTATTATTGATAGATTATTAGCACTGGCGTACAGATAGAAGGGGGGGGGGGCTGCCTACCACCCCACTTCATTTTTCAAGACCAAGAAAAAGGTAAAGAAAACAGGGACAGAGATGGAGAGCGGGCAAAATTTGCCATTTCGTCAAAAATATGATAGAAAATTGGATTTTCAAACGCATTAATCTTAAAAAACCTTCATATTCATAACTTAAACGAAAGAGGAAGTTCAAACGGCGTATCACCAACTTATGGACAAATAGTGTTTTTGCAAGAGTAACTTCCGTTTTGTTTGTTTCGGATTAGTCTGGTTTTCCCCAATTTGGTTTTATTGTCAAAAATATTTTTTTTCCGCCAGCGTGTCAAGGAATTCGCAGCAATAGTCGCACTTTTGGTAAGAAAAAAATAAATACGTAACAAATAGCAGAAAAGGGTTATTGTTTTGTACAAGAATCGAACTTTCCAAACCCTAATCAATATTTCATAAATCATATGCTTAAAGAGTACTGTATTAAAGACAGCAAATAAAGATCAGTACTATATTCAAAGGAAAACAAAACTATGTGCTCACAGAACGGAATTTTGTATTGGGAATGACGGTCGCAAGTCATCTGTGATCAGCCCTTCCAAAGTCAACAAGTCCTAAGGTAAAAATCCCATTTGGTTCTGCTCTAATCCTTAACATTGCAATTGTCGCATACATATTAATTTACGCAGGTCCCCCTCCCACACCCTTCCCCGCTCGGCTGCTTTGCTTCCACGCCGATCAACCCCCAATCATCACAAGAAATCGACTCCTATGGTAGAAATAGTATGAATGTTAACATACATTCTTCCCAATGTTGGCAAATAATATAATGTATTTAAGGGCAGGATTTTATTTGCAATCAGAATAATCATTAAATTCCTTGAGATGGCAACACATTGAATGTTGAAGATCACCATTTTTCATGTAAATTTGAAGTAAAAAAAATCGAAGTTCCTAAGTATGTGTGTTGGTTTCAAACACCTCACATTCAATCAGAAGCATGTGGCATTCAAACTGAAATATTGATGTTGCCAATTTGAGTAACATAATATTGATTTAACCCTTAAACAAAATAAAATAATTTATTTTCTAAAGGTGTTATTTAGTCAGCCTGTTCGTACAGCTACAACTTAAAGTCTTGTAAATCTAACATGCCTAAAAATACAACGTTTGAATAAAATTGAATAAATAATCATTCCTTCAAAAACTTCAGCCACGTTCCCTTTTAACCAACAAAGTACTAAAGAGTTTCATATTCCCTATTGTGCCAGATATTATGCACACTTTTTAAATAGTAAAACATTTTACACAACCTGTACTGTGTTGCTTTTTACCCAACAACAACAACAACCATGTTCCCATTTTACCCAACATAAATACTTAAAATGTTACATTCCTCGTTGTGTAAAATGTATTCTGCACATTTGTTGAGTAAAATACTACGCATTTATTGTGAAATAGTTTACTCAACCTGTGTAGTGCCGTGTTTTACCCAACAACCGTGTTCCCTTTTTACCCAACATAAATACTAAAGATCTTACATTCTCCATCGTACCAATTGTTCTGCACATTAGTAAAGTAAAATACTGCAAAAAACATATTCCCTTTTTACATATGTAATGTAATTTTTTTTTACTAAATATTGAGCAGTTATTTTTCAGAGTGTAAATTTGAATTATCACCCTTGACAATACTAATCATCTTCCAGCATTGAATTCGTACAAATCTTCCTAGCTACAAGCTTCACCTTTATGTAGAAAATTACAAAAAAGTGTACAACAATAGAGAATACCAAGTTCAATCAAATGAAACATATTTTTCATAAAGAATCGGTAAAGAAGTCGTATCATGTATTCAGACAGGAATGTTCGTACGATATTCCAATATTGCCTCACTTCCATGATTGTGTACGAAGCTTCATGCAGTCTTTGAATTTGAATATACGCCTGATCTGTATTCATTTTAAATGGAATTATTTGACTTGTATCAGACAAGGGAACTCACAATATGTCTGGATCTATCAATGGATAATAAACTACAATATGACTAAAAATAGAGTTCAATGTGAACACTGGCATGCCCTTAGTATTTTCGAGTGACTATATATAGTCTCCAATAACAGTGAATTAGGAAACTAAATTAAAAGCTTTACACACATTTGTCTTCGAACACGTTAGATATTTATGCGTGACTCGACATATCATTATATGTATATATGCCTAATATTTTTTCTCTACATACTGTATTTATAAACAAACGTGTGTTATGTGATGGGGGGGGGGGCTATTTCCTATTCATCATCATCATCATCATATCAGCCATGTTCAGCCCACTGCAGGGCGAAGGCCTCCTCAAGTTGGTGCCAAAGGTGCTTGTCTTGTGCTGACGCAATCCAATTTATACCAATGAATTTTGTGAGCTCGTCACTCCATCTCAATTTCTGTCTACCCCGATTTCGTGTCCTAGCCATGGTCTCCATTCTGTGATGCGTTTGGTCCACCTATTATCATGTGATCTTGCAAGGTGGCCAGCCCATCTCCATTTCATTGATTTAATTGCTTTGATTATGTCTATTACTTTAGTCTGGTTCCTAATCCATTGTATGGTTTTCCTATCGCGTTTTGATATCCCTAGCATTATACGTTCCATACTGTGTTGAGTGGTTTTTAATTTCTGTTCCATTTTCTTTGTTACAGACCAGGCTTCGGAACCATAGGTCATTGCCGGTATAACACATTGATTAAAGACTTTTCTTTTAAGGCAAATTGGCATATTGCTCTTCATAATGTCATTGAAATTCCCAAAAGCGATCCATCCGGCTCTTGTCCTCCTTTTAACTTCTTCCAGTTGTTCATGGTCCATTCTGACATGTTGCCCAAGGTAGATATAATGATCTACTCTCTCGATTTCAGAATTATCCATTATGATTCTTTGCTCTGTAGCAAATTTGTTGAACATTACTTTTGTCTTTTTCATGTTGATCTTCAGCCCTACTTTGTTACTTTCAGTGTTGAGATCGTTAAGCATATTTTCTAGCTTGAGGCAATCATCAGTAATTAGAATGATATCATCGGCAAACCTTAGGTGATGGAGACACTCGCCATCAATGTTTAGCCCTGTACTTTCCCAGTCTATTTTACGTATTATTTCCTCCAGTGCAGCGTTGAACAGTTTGGGTGAAATGGTATCTCCCTGTCGCACTCCTCTGTTAATGGGGAATTCATCACTGTCTTTGTGCAGGTGAATGGTTGCAGTTGCTTGGCTATACATTTCCTGAATTAGTTTAATGTAGCTATGGTGCACACCTTGTACCTGTAAGGCTGTTATTACTGCCTGAAATTCTACACTATCAAAAGCTTGTGCAAAGTCTACAAATGCCACACACAAGGGTTGTCTGTATTCGCAAGTCTTCTCTAATAATTGGTTTAGTGTGTGGAGATGGTCTGTAGTAGAGAAACCACTTCTGAATCCGGCTTGTTCCCTCGGTTGATTAAAATCTAGAGTTCCAGTGATTCTGTTTGTTAGAACTTTTGTAAATAATTTGTAGGTGTTTGAAAGTAAGCTAATTGGCCTATAGTTTTTAATATCCTTTATGTCTCCTTTCTTGTGGATGAGGATTATGATTGCGTTGTTCCAGCTGTCTGGTGTTTGTGTTTTTACTAAACAGAGTGTAAACAGCTTGGCCAGCTGTTCTAAGATGACATCGCCTCCATCTTTAAGGACATCCACCAGCACCTCATCGCTGCCTGGTGCTTTACCACGCTTCATTTCTTGTAAGGCTTTAGCAACCTCATCTACTCCTACTGGAGTTATGTCCTCATCTGCATCTAGAGCAATGATTGGTGCATCAACATGGACCTTGCTGGAGTACAACTGTTGAAAGAAAATCTTCACATGATTAATTATCTGGTCTCTGTCATGAATAACACTTCCATCCTCCCCTTTAATAGCTATCAGTTGTGATTTCCCACTGGAGAGTTTACGTTTGGTTGCTTTATAGCTGCTATTATTCGTTATGGTCTCTTGGACTTTCTTTATGTTGAAGCTGCGAATTTCACTTTTCATACGTTTTCTTATTGTTTTACACAATTCTGTATACTCTATGCTATCCTTCTGTGTTGATACCTTCATCTGTCTCCTTTTTCCCATCAGATCGAGTGTCTCCTTTGTGATCTTGTCAGTTGTTTGATTTTCCCTTTTACCTGCTATCTCAAGAGCACAAGTTTGGACAGTGTGAGAAAATTTATTGTAGATATCATTTATATCTTCCTGGTTTACTTCATCCTGAAGCACTTGGAATCTGTTCCTTAGCTGTAATTGAAACTCATCCTTACGTTGTTTAAGTTTGTCCACATTTAGGCTGGCATTCTTCTTCCTTATTAGTTTACTTCTTTCTAGCTTGAAATTGACATGCATTTTAGCTCTCACAAGCCTGTGGTCACTTCCAGTATTGAAACGATTTAGCACGGAAACGTCTGTAATGATGTCCGGTCTGTTTGTTAGAATAAAATCGATTTCGTTCCTGGTAGTGCCATTTGGGCTTTTGTCTAATGCCAATTCGTCCAATTACCAACTCGTGTACTATCAATTGGCGTACCATTAGTGGGCCCACTATTCACATGGTCCAATTGCCATTTCATCCACTCACCATTTTGTCCAATAACCATTTGGTCCGATGGCAATTTATCATTGGGCCTGATCGGAGTTGGTGTTGATTGAGTGACATGAATTTAAATAAATTGGTATTACACTAACTGGTTATCAGACGAAATGGTAATCGACGAAGTGGTGATTAGACGAAGTGATTATCTGACTAAATGGCTGTTGAACCAAATGGTTGTTAGACGAAATAGTTATGGATGGAAAGGCATTGATTGGTCCAGGGGTGGCGGAACGTATTTTCGTCGGAGGGGGGGGGGGCCAAAAAGCCACTTCTATGTAAAAATTGGAATTTGGGTGCAAACAGTTTTTTCTCCATCAGATTAACATCTGCGAAGGTTAGATTTTGTGCTGTGTAGTAATTGAGTTAAGCAAAGCTTTTTTAAGTGATTTGTGACTGATGAAATACATATTTAGTCCCCCTTTTTCCGCATGTAAATATTTCATGCAGTTTTTTATCATTAAAAGGTTGTGTATTTAAGTAAAGAATTGACGTGAGCGGGGAGTGCGAGCTCACATTTTCAATATACTGACCAGGAAAGGGAGCTGATTAAGGACTGTGTCTAATGACTAAATAATAAGATACACATGCAGTTAACCAATCGAATTAAAATTTGCAATACTCCAACATGAAAACCTGACATTTTATAAACACTTTTCGTAAGGAAGAAAAAATTTAGTACCTTATAACAATAACTAATGCAAGCGGAAAACCTGAGACCACAATTTATGATATTCTAACATGAAAATTTGACGTTATAAGCATTTTTGTAACTAAGGTCAAAATGAGTACCTTACGTAACAAACTTAACAAACAAGCCCCTGTTGCACCCACAAATGTAATAACGCCCACAAATGTAATAACACTTTACCCACAAATTTTTGATCGCCCACAAATGTAATAACACTTTACCCACAAATGTAATAATTTTTGATCGCCCACAAATGTAATAATGACTTTACCCACAAATGTAATAAATTTGAAGGGATTTTTGGCGAATTTGTTCTAAACATAAATCCTATAGTAATGCGTTCATATAGCACAAAAGTGCAAAGTCTTTTTTTCAGACCGGGTTAATAAAACATCAAAGTACAAGTCCAAAGTATTTCTTCCAGGCCCGGTTGTTTAAAAAAATTGTGATATAAGTCCAAAGTCTTTTTTTCCAGACCCGGTTGTTTAAAAAATTATAATATGAATCCAAAGTCTTTTTTCCAGACCCGGTTGTTTCAAAAATTATAAAATAAATCCAAAGTCTTTTTTCCAGACCCGGTTGTTTCAAACTTTATAATATAAGTAAAAACTAAGATATGATAATGATATTCCTGTGGAAAAAATGGGAATCGAGCTTAGTCTTTTCTCCAGACCCAGTTAATTAAAACTGGTGGAATTAATGTCTTTGTTGTTGTTTAAACTTATACGGTGTATATTGTGAATATAATTATGCACTAAGAGTAAATTGAGAATCAAGCGTAGTCTTTTCTCCAGACCCGGTTACCTGTTATTTAAACATTACGAATAACAGTTTAAAAACAGTATAAAGACCCCATAATCTTATTAATGCTGGATATATAGCGTAGTCTTTCATCCCGACCATTTTTTTCTTTAAAAAACGCTAATAGTAAGAATTAAAAAAAATCAAAGTTTAAGACCAAACAAACCTTCAACCTAAGAACCTGTTTTAAAAGAGGTTTAGAGTGTTGTCTTTATTCCAGACCTAAAACAGTTACGAAAAAAATCTTCTAACATAAGACCTTATATTCTTATTCTCGTGGAATAACACGAGTTTTTAAACGTACTCTTTCCTCCAGACCCGGCTATTAAAAAAAGTAACTGAAAAAGTTCGAATCTAAGACCAAATTTCCAAAGTTTCACCCAGTAAAAATATGTCATTTTTAAAATAATACTACTACCCCTACAAAACATTGTAATAACGCGTGGGTAAAGCAGACATCCTTTCTCCAGACTTGGTTACTATTTGAAACATAAATAAGTTTTTTTTACAAATATTCTAAAACGAATACCCAATAATCTAATTATGTGGAACAACATGAAGACCGATTGTCGAAGATCGACTTTCCTCCAGACACAATTATTTCAGGAATAAAAAATCAATAAAACTCAACCCCCAACAACGAATCTAAGAACCAACAATCCTCCAAATTAAGACCATGCATGTAGAAAAGCACACGTTTAGAGCGTTGTCTTTATTCCAGACCCGGTGATTTAAAAATGATTTAAACAATCCTAAAAACAAAAGACTCATATTCTTATTCTTGTGGAATAACACGAGTATTATGCTTAGTCTTTCGTCTGGACCAGGTTATTTAAAAGATAAAGAAATATTGAAAAAAAATGACAGCTGAGACCAATCTTCAAAATTAAACCCATTTAAAATGCTTGGGCTTAGAGTGTTGTCTTTACCCCTCACCGACGTATATTATAACTTTTGAAACGACCGGGTCTGAAAAAAAGACTTTGGACTTGCATTATAATTTTTGAATTAACCGGGTCTGGAAAAAAGACTTTGGACGTATATTATAATTTTGAAACAACCGAGTCTGGAAAAAAGACTTTGGACGTATAGTATAATTTTGAAAAACCGGGTCTGGAAAAGACTTGGACTTGTACTGTAATATTTCATTAACCGGGTCTGGAAAAAAGACTTTGAACTTTTGTGCTATATGAACGCATTACTATAGGCTATTAGTTTAGAACGAATTCGCCCAAAATCACTTCAAATTTATTACATTTGTAGGTAAAGTCATCATTACATTTGTGGGTAAAGTGCATTATTACATTTGTGGGTAAAGTGTTATTACATTTGTGGGCGTTATTACATTTGTGGGTAAAGTGTTATTACATTTGTGGGCGATCAAAAATGATTACATTTGTGGGTAAAGTGTTATTACATTTGTGGGCGTTATTACATTTGTGGGCGATTATTACATTTGTGGGTGTAACAGCCCCCCAAATTGTTTTTTTAACCTAAAATTATGTTTTATGTTTTACTTCACAAAGGGTATAACATTTTGAAAAAGGGCAAATTTCACACTTCATTTTGAACAAAGAGAGTTGGCTGTCATGTCTGACGCTCTTTGAAATTGTGAAAGTTTTAATGAGGGAAAACCAGCTGAAAAGAAAATGGTTCGTCCGGTTATGAGGTATAGCCCAGCTTCAACGGGATCTGTCCAAAACCCTTGTTGGTTGAGTGATAGAGATGCTGGGCACTCAACTGAATCACGAGCATCGGAGAAAGGAATTCATACTACATGTACTAGTTCAAATCTTCTTCAGAAATCTATTGGTGAAGCTGTTTTTGTCGAGGAGACTCGTAAATCGCTCGTGGATGCTATTGTTGAAGTGATCGTAGACAATGTTACGCAATCAGTCTACGACGCTGTTGAATTGGATCTTCAGTTGAACGTCAAAAGAGCGAAATAACATCTTCGAGCAAAAAGGTTGATGAATAGGAAATAAATCACGAGTCTCAAAACTTCATGTGAAATCCAGGATCAATATAGTCGTCGAAGCTGCCTCCAGTTCCACGGTATTCCAGAGAAGGAAGACGAAGACACGGACGAAGTCATACGACAAGTGGTCAACGAGAAGCTGGGAATCAATCTGACATCAACCGATATCGATCGGAGTCATCGTCTCACGTCGCGATAAGGAATGTCAGAAGGTGCCAAGCCTCGTGTCATCATGATGAAGTTCGTTCGTTACAACGTCAGGAAAATGGTCTATACCAGTAACAGAGCAAAGTTGAAAGGAACTAGGATTTTCATCCATGAAGACCTTACAAGACATCGTCAGTCCCTCGTCAACGCTGCTAACAAATCTGATCTTATATCGAACTGATAATAGAGTCAAAGCCCTTCTGAAGTCAACGCAAAGATGAGCAACTATCACTTCTGAAAACCAAATAGAAAAACTGTAGACTCATGAAAACTACTCTAGTTCAAATATGATCGTATAACGCTCAGATTATGAACCTAGCTTTCCCATGCATTTTTTCGTTAGAAACAATTAGAAAGATATTCTTTGTGTTAAAAGAGAATAGATGGACCTTGTGGAGCTGGTGGTGGTGTTAGCTGCTATTACATATAAACGGAGAAATGACCTTGAAAATATTTCTTTGGAATTAATGTGGATAGAAATCCAAAGTAACAACCAACCAGAAATCATACCCACTACATGTAGGTATTGTTGCCTCCCAATGCAACAATAGATGTGTTTGAAGAATTAGAATATAACATTGAAAACATTTGTAATAGCCTATAAGTACTAATATACTCATCACAGGAGACATGAATTGTAATACGTTAACAAACAACGATACCAATTGTCTCGGAAAATCGCAGACTTGTGTGATTCCCTTCAGTTTAGACAAGTGATCACAAAGCCAACTCGCATTGCTCCATATAGTGAAACACTAATTCATCTTTTTTTTCTTATATCTGATAGCCTGGGTACATTGCTGCGTGGTGTTTAGTCGGTCGGTATAAGCGATAATTCCTTGATATATATAAATCTCAAAGAAAAGAAATTGAAATCCTATCCAAAGATAACCATTATGAGATCTTTTCGTATGTATGATACAGAAAACTTCAAAGGTGACCTTACTTTATTAAACTGGGATAAACTATTTTCAGACAAAGAAAACGTTATATGATGTGGTTAACTTTTAATAATAATTTCATTGAAGTGGGTGACAAACACGCGCCTTATATTTGTATGAGAAAAAAAAGAATAATCATGCTCCATGTATTGAAAGAGCTTAAAAATATTGATACGACTAAAGTTTATGGTCTCGAGGACCTTCACCCTCGATTGATCAAAGACGCTGCAGATTTTATTGCAGGACCTCTAACCTACATATTATTTTTTTTAACTAGAACTGCGTGTGTTCCAATTGATATTAAATCAGCCAAAATAATACATAAAAGTGGTGATACGTCACAACCAATGAACTACAGAGCTATATCTATTCTGTCTGTATTTTTTTTTGGGAAAATTCTATAGAAGGGAATTCATAAACAGTTGTATAAATATTTAAACGACCATTCATTGCTTACTGATAATTAATCGGGATTTCGACCATTTCATTCCACAAATTCTTGCCTCCTTGACATCAATGAATATATTTTACAAAATACATGTATGAGCTCTGGCTACCTAACGGGTGATGTATTTTTAGACCTTCGGAAAGGTTTCGATGTAATTCTGCGTGATAAACTATTAAAAAAAATGTTATTGTATGGTATACAATGCACTGAATATAACTGGCTCAAATCATATTTAACAAATAGAATACAACGTGTCATCGTACATATTGATGCACTTTTAAGCAAACTCTCTCGTTTCGCTGCATGTATACGTCGAATTAAGATTTATCTAACACAGAAAACAGTAACTGATATTCTGTTTGTACCACACCTTGATTATTGCAGTATTATTTGGGGAACCTCAACGAAGCATAACTTTACCAAACTACAACGAGTTCAAAATAGCACGCTAGAAGGATTTTTAATGTCGCTAGATATACACCAACTAAGGTTCTGTTACATACCGCAAACTAGCAACCCGTCCAACAACGTTTTCAATTCAATTACTGTACAATGATGTAAAAGATAATTAATAACCTTGTACCAATGTATCTAACAAGACTCGTTTCCTATAGACCAATTAATTACTCTACAAAATATGCTGCAATCAATCCTTTACATGTCCCAACACCTAGAACAGTATATGAAATCGACTTTTTCTTATCAAGCAATCGTCATTTTTAATACCCTTCCTTTAAAGATACAAACTTGTGGATCATTTGTTAATTTTAAGAAGCATTGTAAACAACCATGTATACATGTATATACGTATAAATATATTTATGTTACTCCTAACTGAAGGTCATTTCGGCCCGAGAAATAATGATGTTCATGATTATAATTTTTTGTTGCTTGTCAATTTGACATCAACAATGCCATTCAAAAAAATCATTCTTAGGGCCATGTATTTCGATTTTAGAATTAGATACATTTAACAAATATAATCGAAGTTGTAGTACATACTCAAAACAGTGTAGACATTTCAGTGACACTTTATAACATATATAGAATATAAATTACCTGAACTTGCCAAGAAAAGTAATGCTTCTATAAAAGGCAAGTCATTAAACGTAGTTTCAATACTAGTTAAAGATATATACAATAATAGAGACGGTAAAACAATTAATTTACAAAAACAAATCAAAATAAAGCGACTACAATAAATAAGAGAAAGTGATTTAGGTGATAATAGTACGAATATATTACAGGTATAAATGCTAAGGAGAAACGAAAAAGGCAAAGGAATAGATTTCGGTATACATTTCAGGAGAGAAAATTAAGATATTGGGTAAATCAGATTAAATCATGAGCTCTAAGACCCACCCGTATTACCGTATAGCATATACCATAAAAAGGGGCTATTGTATTAATTGGCGCTCACCAAAATCGTTGTTTATTTTAGTATATATGTTTATCTTGAATAAACTTTCTATGTCATAATAGTGATAAGCCAGCTAGATGGTAATAAGTAAACGGATTAGTATAGCATTCAGACGTTGATTGATATGTCAATTTATATTTCGGTTGATACGCTTTAAAAAATATGGCATGCCAATAATGATAAACTTGAACTCAAGAAATACTAAAAGTAAAATGTATAACAAGATCATTCATATTAACAGTTCAATGTAAAAATGGTGGAGGTACAAATTTGACCCCCCCCCTGGCTATTTTACCCGGCACTCGTTTTGTAAGTTTACACACTCCTGGCGTCTTTACTCTCAAAATTGTCAGAGCATATCAGGTAATAAAGTATCCCATTAAATGTCATCGAAGATCTGAATTTGATAAAAATATATATTGGATGATGGGGGGGGGGGGGGTATTGATTGAGCGTTGAATTGAACTGCCCCTTTAAATCATATTTTTATGTTGTTTTCCTTTATTGATTGATCTTGGACTTAGACCTATTGCGTTCAAAGGGGTCAGAACATGGAAAGGAATATATTGACGAACTTTGCACAACTTTGTACATGTAATTTATATTGATATATTGTACATGCAATTTATATTGATATTGACTGCACATTTGCACCACAGACATACATGAACACCCGTTCAATCACTTGCAAACACACCTACACCACAAGCACCCTTGCAGTTGACCCCTTTCTTAGTTTATGCTACTTTACATTTTTATCAATTTTGTTGGAGTCCCTCTCTTTTATTCTTGATAATTACATAGACAATTCACATGACAGCAAATACTATACACCTCAAGAATTTAATAATTTGTTTGATAGTAATTCCGATCATATTTCCCTTTTACATGCAAATTTAAGAAGTCTCAATAAATAGTCTCAACATGAATAATAAAATGATAGGAGGAATTCTATGCTCTGAAGTTTCAGACCACCTACCAATATTGTTAACTTGTGAAATGAAATTACCTTTCCCCAAATCAATTAACCAACGCTCATATCGAAAAGAATCTAAACGTAATATTGAATTAATTATAATTCGTTAATACTCCCGTATATAACATATTGCAACATTGTTTGGGCTAATTGTGGTTCCACAAAACTTACTTCTATTTTTAAATTACAAAAAAGAGCAATTCGCATTTGTACAGGATCACATTATTTGGCTCACACCGATCCTTTATTTTTTAAACTGAAAACGTTAAAAATTGCCGACTTACAATGTATATACTATTCAAATAACTATAATTATGTTTAAATATATTAACAGTCTGCTCCCTTCGTCCTTTGATAACATGTTCAAATTTAATAGTTCTGTCCATACTTACCCAACGCGCATATCCGGAAACTTTCATCTCTCTAACCCCAGACTGTTAATTGCCTCTAAATTAATATGACCCCATGGTCCTGATTGGAATGGTCTTCCAAACAATATCAAAACGTGTTCAACCATATACTCATTAAAAGCCACTCTAAAGAAAACTATCATTCAATTTTATCAACCCCACCCTCCAAATTAAAACATTCACTCAAATATTCACATTCGCTATTAAATATTCTGATTTTACTCAACTGCTATACACAGCACCAGCACCTGCACTTGCAATGCACCCATTTGGTCAGTAAATATCAATTTTAGTCACGAATGTTTTACGAGGCCGCCATCAATTCAAGCCTAACCGGTCACGATGGCGGTCTCCTGCGTACATTTATTACATTATATGTATATGTTTACATTTATAAAAGATCAATTTATACTCACATCCTTATTTGTATTTATTATGCAATATGACCACATTGTTTATATTATGAATTATTTTGTATTTTGTAATTATAAATAATTTTGTATTGTGTTTTTGAACGCAGAAATAAATGCAAACAAACAAACAAAACAAGGCATGATAGTGATTTAAGAATATTATACCCCTTTCAGTAACTCGCTGGCCCGGGCCAGGCCCGGGCTAAGTCGTAAAATTTTGAGTTTATGAACGGATAGCAGCACCAGGCCCAGGCCAAAATTCCTCACACGGTCAAAGGTCACACAATTCTGGCCGTGCCTCCGCATCGCGTGTACATCAAATTTACCGCGCGAATATTCAGCGAATACGGAGCACTTCCGCTCTGTATATGGCGTGTTCAGTTACCATGACAGTTTGCCTTTACGTGCCCGAGATTTTGAATGGGTGATTGTAAAAGTGGCGCGGTTGTGCTATAGTTACTGAACCAATTTTTATCGCTTGGTGCGGACTATTTTAGCGCGGGCCTGGTACTGACCAAAAAATCATGAGTTACTGAAAACGGTATTATACTGCTTTTGGTAACTCATGATTTTTGGGTCCGTAACAGGCGTGCCAGGATCGGCACGTACATGCGCCGTAAGCCGAAAGTATATGACTACTTCTACTACCTGAGGAGGTATGTTTATGGTCTTAAGTTAATTGAAAAGGCGGAGAAAGCAGCTGAGCACTCAAAAGAAAATGACAAAGGCAATTGCCACAACTCGTCTTTCAATGGCTCTTCAACTGGTGAAAATGGCAAAACTGGTAACGCATCATGTCGAATACCTCCGCCTTCTAACGATGTAGACCAGAGTCTATCCCAAACTGAATCTCCAAGTGACGGTGAGGTTAAATGTAGCAAAGTCGAAGCATGTTCTCAGACCAGTTATGTTGTGGACATTGGCTCTTCGTGTAATACCAAAAGTCCCGATCAGATCGCTCAGGATATGTCTTTGAGTGCAGATGACCGTACTCTTTCAACCTGTTCAACAGAACAGGATTCCATTCCTGCCCCGGAACCTACCACGCCCTGTGAAGTAGACGACGAGCTGGACCTGAGATACATAACTATTCATAGCGCATCACCTGTCAACGTCTGCAATTCAACTCCAACAAGTAAACTAGACAAACCAGACGGCACATCAAAGTCATACTCGCAGGTACAGGTAGCTACATCCGTCATTGGTCAAGAAGATGACAGTGATCATAGGGAGACATCAAACCTTTTACCGTCGAGAGCAGCTGCAGATGACCTATTTTTAACTAGTTCTGAACCTGTACACACGTCATCGAGAAGCAAGGCAGGTTTTACATTAAATAACTTTTTTGAGCCCATGTTATCTATCATCAGAAAGAACGATTAGGGAGCAAAGATTTTAACCATAAATGAGTTGAAAAAATCTATGTAATGTTTCCATGCAAAATCAATTTGTAACGATTCTTAAAGAAGTAGGCCAACCTTACACGGTTAACTAGCCATTTTTCAATAATAGAACTATAACATACCGTTTGCTTTGTTAATTGTATGTCACAGTTGCCTCTTTATTGTTAATCTGTCTCTCCCTCTTCGTAATCACAGGTCGCAGAGCATCACTGAAAACGGTATGATACTGCTTTTGGTAACTCATGATTTTTGGGTCCGTAACAGGCCCGCGCTAAAATAGTCCGCACCAAGCGATAAAAAATGCTTTCAGTAACTATAGCAGAGCCGCGCCACTTGTACGATCACCCATTGAAAAACTCGGGCACGTAAGGGCAAACTGTCATGGTAACTGAACACGCCATATACAGAGCGGAAGTGCTCCGTATTCGCTGAATATTCGCGAGGTAAATTTGATGTACACGCGATGCGGAGGCACGGCCAGAATTGTGTGACCTTTGACCGTGTGAGGAATTTTGGCCTGGGCCTGGTGCTGCTATCCGTTCATAAACTCTTTGGTCGGCGCCTGGCGATGGTCTGGTGCTGATAAAAGCAGCACCAAAATAGCCCGGGCCTGGCGCGGGCTATTTTGGCCCGCGCCATTCATAAACTCAAAATTTTACGACTTAGCCCGGGCCTGGCCCGGGCCAGCGAGTTACTGAAATGGGTATTAGAGTATGGAAGAGAGCTTTGAAGAGGCTAGACGTGTTTTGTCTGTGCTCCGTGAATTTAAAGGTTTTTACCGTTCATACTTAATTTCTATTCAATAAACCAATATCGATCTCTTGGATATATTTCGGCAATTCCGGATATCTCATAGTCTTTAACGGTATGTGAACATTTAATTAGATATTCTTCAATTTCATCATTGTTTTTTTATCATTTTAAGAGCAGAATTATATTTCAAATTCGGACATTTGCGTATTGTCATAACATTGCAATTGCGCAACCAACATCAACGCTTCATAACGACGCTGCCTTCCTGAATGAATCAGCTGTTTAGCTGTGAAAAAACCAGAAATCCGTTCCAACCTTGTTAAATTTTGCAAGAAAATTATGCTTCGTTTCTAAATAAGTTATGCTCTAAATTCAATATTTTGAGCTGTAATTGAAAAGTGGTATAACAGGCAATCATATGCTGATGCCATTACTTGCCTTGTATTAAACAAATGTTTATGCTAATTATAATGTTAATAACCTGGGTTTTTAATCTTTAGTTTATCCATTATCTCATCTGTAGGCCTTATTATCAAATTCTCTAAACTCTGACACGCTCGAAATATAAAATTTTGAGCTTTTTTTAAGGCTGTGGTTTAATATCCAACGATGCGATAATGTCGTTACTGTATGATTTATCTTTTTTTTAATCATATGTAAACTTTGATTATATTTTTGAAGCTTCAAGGTAATATTTTAAATGTAATCATAAAATTATTTTTAATGCTAAAATTTGTATTATTTTATTTTTTTCTAAATGTACTCTAAATGAGATGAAAATTACTTGATGAAATACTATTTAGGATTTTGTACATTTATATGATTGTTTCTCCAATACCCACTCTATGGGTGACATGGGAATAAATGTCATTGTCACTGTCATTGTCTGATTGGCCTACTCTGACGTCATAATGGAAAATTTACCAGCAGACTTAAAACAACTTCGGATGAAACAACTCCGTTCAGAACTACGCAAGAGGGGCATAAATGCTAATGGAGTGAAGGCAGTGCTAGTTGATCGATTAAAAAATGCAGTTGATGCCGTCCGTGAACAGGAGGTAAATGACGAAGGAGAAGCAGAGATGATAATGAAACCAACAGGAGACGCCCTAAATGATGACGAAAATTGCCGAAACTTACTACAAAAAATCTTGAGAGAAATGGAAGCTTTAAATAAAAGGACACAATCGAAACACATGTCGTGGGTGCTGTATCGATTGGACCTGGAATTTTCAAAGAGACTGAGCGAGAAGAGCAACGACTTTCAACCACGATTCCAACTCAAAATCGTTACGATGTTCTATCAGTGACGGAAAATGAAGTCGACAGCAAGACGAGAAATGACGAAAAGCTCACACAATCGTCAATTCAAGAACAACTGCATGAATATAAAGCGAAGCATCAGCAGTCTTATGCCGCCATCAACAACAACGTCATCCAGGATTCAGCATCAATGTGCGATGTTCTTCTTGTTGGAGACTCCATGACTAAATACTTGATTCCATCAAAACTTTCTCGAGATAAGACAAACGTCACCAAATCGCTCTCCGGCGCAAAAATTGAGGACGCGTCTGAGATAATCTGCACCAAAGTGCAACGATTGATTTAGAGTCATGTTATCATTCATCTTGGGACAAATAACTTATTGAATGATGGAGTCGAAGTAATCGTAGCAAAGGCAGCCTCACTTTGCGATCAGATCAAGAACACAACACCTGCAGCAACAATATCAATATCGTCAATCATCCATCGCCTGGACGTGACTCCAAAGATGACATCCAAGACGAACGAAGTTAACACAGCTCTCCAGCTACTTGCATATACCCAAGAATGGTTGTACAACTCAAATATCGATGTTCATTTGCAGCTATCACATGATGGGGTTCACCTCAACAGGAGTGGCGTAAAGACACTGGCATGGAACTTCATCAAACATCTCAGAAGACCAGATCAGCAGTATGCGGATCAGACCCGAGGGCAGAAGCCGGATCAGAAGTGGAATCAGGAACAGAGGCGAGGTCAGCACTGGAATCCGAGACAGAAGCGTGACTGGAACCAGAGACAGAGGCATGACTGGAACCAGACATGCCAGATGAGGAGCAACGCGACTCTGAGGCGAGTGAATAGTCTGGACGGAAATCAGAGGTGTTGGCCTAAACAGAACTGGAACGAGACCCAGAGTGACGATCGGAACTGGAAGCTGAGGGATAGCGATGATCAACTCCGAATGCGAGGCAGGGATCGTGACCATCAGAACTGGCACCGCAGTCTTGGTAGCGATCAGGAATGGGAGCAGGGACAAATGAACCATTTTCGGATGCATCACCTCCAGACACCCAGAAATCCTGGACACAACCATGACAACAGACACGGCGGTACAGCTTCAGGGAGCCCACCAGGACCAGAAGAACGCCACCATCCGGTTCAGGAAGGGTACCAGAGTCCACCTAGACGTAGAATCAGCCCCGTCAAATCCTACGCAGAGGCCGTTTCTGGATATGGGGAATCTTTGGATTTCAGCCCGGTCAGTCAACGATCTCGACTGAAACGAACCCCAAGATCATCCAATGTAGACTTGAAGGACTGGGAGAGATATCTCCACTTTGTAGGAAGGGTAATGAATTAACTGAACATCTGACTCTGAGTAAATCTGGTGGTAATTATTTGATGAATCAAGAATATGATATCATGATAACAACGACAAAAATAATAAGCTTTATTGTATATGGCAAAGCATTGGATCTTTTGAATTGTGTGCATTACATTAATTTAATCTGCCCAAAAAAAATAAAATTCATGAAAGAATAACTGTCAAAATAATATATCACAAAATGTACATTTTTAATTTTCAAAACAAATTTATCCTATTTATAGAGCTTAAGAATATGGAAGTGGCAAATTGGATTGTTTTTATTCTCGTATTACTGTCTGGAGATATAGAATCAAACCCAGGTCCACAATTTAAGTTTCCGTGTGGAAACTGCGAAAAACCAGTAAAATCAAATCAGTGCGGCCTTCTTTGTTCCACTTGTAAAAAATGGTATCATATTCAATGTCAAGAAATAAGTCATGAAATATATTCAAACATATATTTGAGCCCCGGTGAAGAATGGTTTTGTTCAACTTATTTTTTTACCACCTTTCTGTGAATCTTTATTTGATCCCTATGCTAATAGTACTATAGAAAACAGTGAGCACGAAAATCTAGTACCAGAAAATATACCAGAACCAATTTTACAACCAAAATGCTTGAAGGATCAAACGGCTCTTTATCAAGATTTTGAAAATATATTTGATGTGAAAGGTCTACACTTTGTACATCTCAATGTGAGATCTATCCTACAAAAAATTCCTGAACTTCGAATTCTTTTTAAGAGAAAGAATCTAGCAGTCATTGCTTTCACAGAAACATGGTTAAATGATTCGGTGAACAATGAAGAAATTAATATAGATGGATATAAAGTTATACGCAATGACAGATCATCTGGCCATGGTGGAGGTGTATGTTTATACATAAGAAACAACCTAGCATTCAACATTATTAGTGAAAGGCAGACGGAAGATACTGAATCGTTATGGATTAATGTACTTTTACCAAGATCAAAACCAATCGTTTTAGGAGTTTTATACAGACCTCCTAAAGATAATGAGCTTATTGAACATTTATCAAATTCTCTGGAAAATTTCAGCAAGGATGAAGAAATTATCGTTTTAGGTGATATGAATATCTGTCTACTTCACAATTCATCTTTCTCCAAAAAATATATCGACTTATTAAATCTTAATGGTTTACGTCAACTCATCGACGAACCAACACGAGTCACATCAACTTGTTCATCTTTGTTGGATCACGTAATCTGAAGTAAAGAAAATAAAATCAATAAGTGTGGTGTTATTGATCTTGGTGTAAGTGACCACTCCTTTACCTTTTGCACGCGAAAGATGAATAAATTGGTAGTTAACCAGCAAAAAACGACGACTTTGAGATCGCTAAAAAGTACAATGATGAAGCTTTTATTTCTCAACTTTCCCTCGTAGACTGGTCATCGATAACTAATTGTTCGGATGTAAATGAGGCTTGGTCTAAATTTCAAGATGTTTTTATTTCAAAATTAAACGCAATTGCTCCTCTCAAAGAGGTCAGGATAAAACAGAGAACTGAAGTTTGGATGAACAAAGATATTTTGTTTCTTATTAGAGAGAGAAACACAGCTTACAAGAAAATGAAGAAAAACATGAAAGACGAAAATTTGTCTAAAGTATATAGAAAATTAAGAAATTTGGTTCAAAGGGAAGTAAAAAGGGCCAAGCTCGATCATTTACCAAACCAGAGAGAAGAAAATAAACAAGATTCACGGAAACCGTGGCAAAACCTAAAAAACTTAGGTTTAAAAAATGAAAAAGGTGGAGATCAAGAGATTGTATTAAATATTGACGGAAAATTATGTCATAACAAAAAAGCAATAGCCAGTGAATTCAATAATTATTTTACAAATGTTGCTACCAATTTAGTTAGTAAGCTACCTCCATCAAATAATTTTTTCCAATGTACTTTATAATGATAATGTTCGTAAGTTCTACAGTGAAAATGGTTTAATCGAAGACAGCTTTGAGCTTTTACCAGTTGGTGAGCAGTTTGTGTATAACGAATTACAAAAATTGAATGTATCAAAAGGAACGGGTCTTGATCTGATTCCTGCTAAGTTTTTGAAAGATGGGGCAATAATTTTATTTAAGCCTATATGTTTTATGATCAATCTTTCTATTATGACAAGTACCTTTCCTGACGATTTGAAAATTGCTAAAGTGACACCATTGCACAAGAAGAAAGATAAAACAGATGTTGGGAATTATAGACCAATTAGTGTATTGAGTGTAGTATCGAATTTTTTTGAAAAATCTGTTCTTGTTCAAATAGAAAGATACTACAAAGATAATAATATAATCTATGACTTTCAGTCTGGCTTTAGGCACGACTATTCAACTGAAACAAGTCTGATTCATATAACAGATTATGTAAGAACACAAATCTCGCATGGGCGATTCGTTGGCATGGTGCTTCTTGATTTACAAAAGGCTTTCGACACAGTAAATCATGAGATATTATTAAAAAAGCTACAAGTGTTAGGTTTTAATAAGGCAAATTTAGCTTGGTTCAAATCATACTTTTCAAACCGACACCAACTGGTATCAATTCGTAATGTTCATTCAGAGCTACTTCCTGTAAAGTGTGGAGTGCCACAAGGGAGTATTCTAGGTCCTATACTTTTTACGAGTTATATCAATGACATGTGCATGTACATGACTGCAAGCTACTGTTGTATGCGGATGACAGTGTTTTACTTTATTCAAGCTCTAACCCCGAATCCGTTGAAAAAAAATTGAGTGAAGAGCTGTCAGCTTGTGTAGATTGGATAACAGACAACAAACTTTCTCTACACCTCGGTAAAACAGATTTAGTAGTAAAGGTAATACCAGAAAAATTGACGGCTTTGAGGTGAAATATAAGGATCAAACAGTTCAGAGAAAAGAATCAGTAAGATATTAAGGTGTCCATTTAACTAGCCAGGTTTCATTCTCTTCTTTAGTAGAGTCTATAGTAAAAAAAAGCAAATTCGCGTTTGAAATGTCTGTATACACACAGAGAAATGTTTACAGAAAAAATGTAAAAAGTGATGTAAAATAGGAACTCCATAATTTCTGTGTAATTTTTACCTAACAGTAAATTCCACAAATATTATGTAAATCATTATGTAAACTACAAAACCCAATTTATTGTGTAAATATTACCTAATTAAAATGTTTTACAGAAATTATGTAAAAAGTGATGTTAAATAGGAACTCCATAACTTTTATGTAATTTTTACCTAACAGTAAATTTCACAAATATTATGTAAATCATTATGTAAACTACAAAACCCAATTTATTGTGTAAATATTACCTAATTAAAATGTTTTACAGAAATTATGTAAAAAGTGATGTTAAATAGGAACTCCATAACTTTTATGTAATATTTACCTAAAAGCAAATTTCACAAATATTATGTAAATCATTATGTAAACTACAAAACCAAATTTATTGTGTAAATATTACCTAACTTGAATGTTTTACAGAAATTATGTAAAAAGTGATGTTAAATAGGAACTTCATAACTTTTATGTAATATTTACCTAAAAGCAAATTTCACAAATATTATGTAAATCATTATGTAAACTACAAAACCCAATTCATTGTGTAAATATTACCTAACTTGAATGTTTTACAGAAATTATGTAAAAAGTGATGTTAAATAGGAACTTCATAACTTTTATGTAATATTTACCTAAAAGCAAATTTCACAAATATTATGTAAATCATTATGTAAACTACAAAACCCAATTCATTGTGTAAATATTACCTAACTTGAATGTTTTACAGAAATTATGTAAAAAGTGATGTTAAATAGGAACTTCATAACTTTTATGTAATATTTACCTAAAAGCAAATTTCACAAATATTATGTAAATCATTATGTAAACTACAAAACCCAATTCATTGTGTAAATATTACCTAACTTGAATGTTTTACAGAAATTATGTAAAAAGTGATGTTAAATAGGAACTTCATAACTTTTATGTAATATTTACCTAAAAGCAAATTTCACAAATATTATGTAAATTATTATGTAAACTACAAAACCCAATTTATTGTGTAAATATTACCTAACTTGAATGTTTTACAGAAATTATGTAAAAAGTAATGTTAAATAGGAACTTCATAACTTTTATGTAATATTTACCTAAAAGTAAATTTCACAATTATTCAAATCATTATGTAAACTACAAAACCCAATTAATTCATTTTCTATTTTCAAAACCAACCTACATACCTGAGGCCTAAAATATTATAGTTTACATTGTAAATTACCATGCAAAAAATCATAACCATTGTGACATAAAATGATACAGGTGTAATAAGTAGGGGAAGGCGGGGTAAGGTGAGCATAGGGGCAAGTTGAGCCACCAGCCCCAGGCCAATAATGAATGAGTCAGACATTGTGGTGGTGTCATGTATTGATGACCCATAGCATAACCCCTAACCCCACCATATTGTTTTCAACTTTGAAACAAAAAGTAGTTTTTTAGAGGGAAAAATATGAATTTCAGCCAAAAAAGTAAAAAAGAGTGTGAAATAGATAAGTGCTTTATAAACACACACGTCTTTAAATATAATAAAGACATGATAACAACATTATTAGTCCAGGTATGGATCTTCATTCTTGTCATAGTATTTTATATGATGGATGCATAATAAATGTGTGGATACAAAATTATCGCACTAAGTTCGGACTGGGGTAAGTTGAGCCAAACAGCATGGGGCAAGTTGAGCCATGGTAATTCCTATGGTAATGTATCTTAAAAAACAAACAAACCATAAAAATCGATTGAAATGCTGGCTGAAAGGAGCAAATTTACATGAATGCTCTTTTCCTTTTAAAGGATGTTAGTATTTATAGAGAATTATCAAGTGAAAAGACTTTAAACAAAAAATTGACATGCTGGTTCTCCCTCATACATTTTGTACATAGTTTTTGTGGCTCAACTTACCCCAGAAGGTGGCTCAAACTTACCCCATATATGGGGCAAGTTGAGCCATTTGATATCGTTTTTTTCAAAGGTCACGATGACTTTCAGTGTGGGGATAGAAAGTTATATATAGGTGGAAAATATTTCAGAAGAATTAAATTTCAAGGCAAGGTACTTATTTCGACAAGATTATTAATCATATCAATTCTAACATGCAAAAAGCAAAAACTGTCACAACTTACCCCGCCTTCCCCTATAGTTAAACTGCCTTTGAAAAAAAATCTAATTGTGTCAAGATATTTCCCAAATAATTTTATCTAAATTAGTGTATTACTACCTTCCAAATGTAGACGGGAGGGGCAACATTTGACTATGTGAACATGCATAGAAAATTAAAATGCATAAATAAGTCAAATATTTGACAAAGAAACCATGTACATTATTTGGTGTTTATTTTAAGAAATAACATCCCTTGACAATAAAACATCAGATAGAAAAGAAATTGAGTTCTTAAAATTAATTAACCAACTTGCATTGAACTTTTTTTAAGGTGAAATAATAAAGCTGCAATATGTTCATTACAACTTCTCTACAAAGAAATCTGGAATTTTCTGTGACATGCCATGACTTACATCTGAAATAAGCATAAATCAAATCTAATCACTATATCAGACATATTTATAAAGAAAATGGGCCTTTGCTCTCTCGGTGTCATATTTCAAGACATACCTCCCCCATCACCAGGGGGGTAGAAGACCAAAAACTCTTTCTTGTAAGCTTTTGTTTACAATAGACACATGTGACCACCAGATAAACACTTCTCAGATATTTGTGCCACCTATACGGTATTCTGTATTTCTATCAATTATGCAAAATTCTTGTAATGGCTTAGTACACAGTATCCAATGTAAATCTGGGGCTAGTACTTTCTCTTATAATCAATATCACATGATTCAATTGAAAAATTGAATATTTTCATTGAATGGTAAACTTTTACCTCCACATGTTTGTAAACAAATGTATGCCCTATCACATACAACCCCATTTTGTTTTTGCTTTTTATTTTAAATTGGTTGCATGTTCGAAGCAACTTTTAGAAAAAATTATCTTAAAATAAAGTATTGTATTCTAAAATGATTTCATTGTATTGGGGTATTGCATATTTGAAAATTAAAATATATTCAGAAATGTCCCCTTTATTGAATACCCATACACACTGTTGATATATTTTGAACCTCTGGTTTCCCCATGTCTTTATAAAATTATTGACAAAAGTGCTTTCACTCTTAACATTGGTATCAATTACATTTTAAGGCTATAGTCTCAATAGACAGAGATGGATTCTTGGCATGTCTTACCATTGTAGCCTTAACCGATGGCAATTTTAATCTATATAGGGAGCAATGTGTCATTGAATTATGTTTATGCTACACATAAAATGCAATCGGGTGTTCTCCCATTTTAATCTAAAAGACTTGAAATTACCTCTTGAGAGGGATATCAACATTAAGCATTTTTACAGTTTATATGAAACACTTTGAAATATTAATAATTGAGTTCACAATTAATACTGGACAGTTTTAACCTTTTTTTTTGGGGGGGGGCAAAATGGGTGCGGAAAAATCTACCATTGTATCTTTCTGGCATCTTAATCAAATAAGCAAGTCATTACAATAGAATATGACTATCAAATCTATAAAGGTTCCTCCATTGTAATTACTTCACACAGAGCTCTATAAAACTAGAAGGCCATGAACCATTTACTGGCATGTTACACCATATAACACTTATTCAGTTTACACATGGTGATGGTAATAACAGTTCTCAATTACAACTAAGATCAAAAGAATAAAAAAAAAATGATATCAATGTAGTTTCCCCCTGTAATGTCTTCAAAGGAACATGCATTCTTGAACAACTTACATGTATGCTCTATAAATGACAATGATCAAAATTGAGTTATAAAAAAAATAATGAATTTCTTAAGGCTAAACCTTTTAAAAAGCCTGTTGAAAAAAGGTGTACTAGTTCCTTTTGAATATAAACAATAAAACAAACAAAAAATATACAAATAACAACTAAAGGTGTTTCCCTTTCTAAACAATGATTGTTTAAAAGTCTTACAAGAGCCATGATTTCTTGGCAATAACACTCCAAGTTAACAATAATTAAAATGCTTTGTAAATGAGCTAAAAAGCAGCTACAAGGTTTGATAGGCTTTCTTGAGAATCATATTCAGTGTCATTAACGATATCAGCATCTACATTCATTTCAACACGATTACAGTCATCATCACTTGATTCCCCATGACTGCTTACATTAGATAAGTCAGATATGTCAATATGAGGAAATCTATTAGCTTGGCACTGGTCATCAGCGTGAACTGTAGGGGGTTGCAAATGCCCTATGACATGTATGAGGTGCCTTTTGTATGATGATCCACGGCGCAAAATTTCCTTACATTCTACACAAACAAGTTTTGTGCAAGTAGATTTTAGTATACCATGGACTACTTTCAGGTGGCAAAATAGCCCAGAAATTCCTCCAGGAATTTTAGAAAGACATTTGCAGCAGATGAAAGATGACATGTTGATTATTTTTGGCAGCAGTTACTGGAGAAAAACAAAATGAATTATTAAATAATCAAAACACATCCCTGGAGATACATACACTTTGGGATGAGGCAAGAATTATTTGAAAGCAATTTTGTCAGTTGAAAAAATATAAATTCTACATATGGATAAACTTAACTGTTAAAAGTGATAATGAACTATTGATATTTCTTTTTCAGAAATTTATTTTTCCCGTTTCCTGTTATTTATTAAAATCTTACTACATGTATCATTTGTATTTTTTTCAGTCATGAATAAATTTTTCTTTTGTTGTCTTTATTTAATTCTTATTCATATTTTAATCTGTTTTTCTTTTGGTTTTATTTATTTTCTTAATATCAACAAGGTCTCATCATATCTTTCTAGGTTGAAACAGATTTTACTCTAAAATTCAAATTCAATAGTTCAGGAATATCAGCAAAGTTGTAATCAAATGAAAAAAAATACAAACATGTACCTGGTAGGCAATGTTTCAAAATTACCCATCATATTACATATTTTTATTTAATATTTTGAATATCAATGATGATTATAGCTTGTGTATAACTTTGGTAAAGGGTCAACAATGTAATTGATAATCAAATATAATTCGATATAAAAGTCTTACTGAAGCATAGAGACCGCTAGATATTTTTCCCACCACCCCTTCTGAGAAAATTTCAAATCTTCAAATTTTGGATATCAGCGCCTTCTCTCGGCGATGCTTGTTTTTAAATTTGAAAAAAATTGTCTTTCAGCATTTATCTAATTTAAAGCTTAGATATCCTTAATAACAGACAAAGAATATATCCTGAAAGTTTCAACCCATTCCATGCTCTGAAATAGGTTTTAATTGAAAAAACAAAAACATGCAGATATTTTATTTTGATTTGGGCACCCGATCAAATTAAATTTTCATGTAAATCGCAAAATTTATCCTGTAAAATACATTTTCATTTCATATCCTCCACCTCATAACTGTTATAGGGCATATCCATTCATATTAGCTAGCAATGAATTGGAATAGTGTTAGGTGCATTTTGGTGGATTTACCTAAACTATACACAGGCTTTACAACTAGAATACAAAATAGTCATACCTGTACAGAGAATTTTTTGATGAATTTTAGCCTAGGTCCCATCTTTGGAATAAGCTCTTTAATTTCCTCGCTCTCCAACAGCCAGAAACTATCATCATCAATTCCATTTACTGTTTGTGGAGAAACAAATATTTGAAAAGAAATTAATAATAAGCTTAAATGTAAAGTACTTCACATTTATGATAAACAAGTGGATCCCCTCTGGCAGTTTCGCCTTGATCACATAATTCATTATTGCAGCAGTGCTGACTTTGAAAACAACTACATGTAAAACAGAGAGGAAAAAAAGTACACATGCATGTGATAATGATTATAGCATGTTGACTTTGACCTGAGATCACATTTGTCCATTTGCTGATACTTGATTTATGTGAAAAGGATATAGGGCCTACTTGCAAAATATTCTTCAAAAATTAAAAATGTTATATTTGATTAAGAATAAGATTTCAGTGATGTCACCCCAACATGGACAAAGTTTGACCCTTAATGATCTTTGACCTAGATCATGTGACCTAACACTCATACAAGATTATCAGCAATACTTAATAACCTTTTAAGCCTCATGAAATATGCCCTTATACTTTTAAAGTAATGAACATAAAAAATGAGCATTTTCTAAGTATATTGACCCTGAATTACCTTTGACCTTAAACGTGTGACCTGGAAACTCATGTAGGATGATCAGTAATACTTGGTTACCACTATGTCCAAGTTCATGAATTAGGTCCATATATTGTTTAAGTTATAACATTTAAAAAAAATCAACATATTTTATGTTTATTGACCCCAAATGACCTAGGCCTAGATCTATAATCTAGATCTAGTAGAATCCTAGAATCAAACTGTATGAAGTGCATAAATGGTGATGGCTAATTTAGTTTTAGACATACCAATTTGTATTGACATTATTGGTTATCCGCCCAATTCCCCCCCCCCCCCCGGCCCGCCTGGGCATCAATGGCATGCGCCTATAGCCCTAGGCCCGAAAGCTGCCTGGCTAAGGAAAGGTTTGCCCTCGGTGCCGGCAGCGCAGGGCAGGTTGTCACGGGCGAACGGTACGGTACCGTTAACTTCAATGACGTCGTAGGCCTAGGCTACAATCTACGAACAACGGTAGATTGTGAGTCGGCCAATTGATTTTCAGCCATTCAAGTTTAACATTTATAAAGACCAAGGTAAAACGCTACAAAGAAAAAAAAACGAAACTCACCTTCAAAAGTTTCAATGAGGACTTCATGGTCCCATTCTTTTAATAAGATTTGCCAGGTCGCCATTCTGATTCTGGTCAGTCACTCTTAACTTCAAGATCTTGCGAGCGCTGGGTCTGGGTACCGGAACGTGGCGCTGCCCCCCCCCCCGCCGGCCGTAATACTTGGTTACCACTATGTCCAAGTTCATGAATTAGGTCCATATATTGTTTAAGTTATAACATTTAAAAAAAATCAACATATTTTATGTTTATTGACCCCAAATGACCTAGGCCTAGATCTATAATCTAGATCTAGTAGAATCCTAGAATCAAACTGTATGAAGTGCATAAATGGTGATGGCTAATTTAGTTTTAGACATACCAATTTGTATTGACATTATTGGTTATCCGCCCAATTCCCCCCCCCCCGGCCCGCCTGGGCATCAATGGCATGCGCCTATAGCCCTAGGCCCGAAAGCTGCCTGGCTAAGGAAAGGTTTGCCCTCGGTGCCGGCAGCGCAGGGCAGGTTGTCACGGGCGAACGGTACGGTACCGTTAACTTCAATGACGTCGTAGGCCTAGGCTACAATCTACGAACAACGGTAGATTGTGAGTCGGCCAATTGATTTTCAGCCATTCAAGTTTAACATTTATAAAGACCAAGGTAAAACGCTACAAAGAAAAAAAAACGAAACTCACCTTCGAAAGTTTCAATGAGGACTTCATGGTCCCATTCTTTTAATAAGATTTGCCAGGTCGCCATTCTGATTCTGGTCAGTCACTCTTAACTTCAAGATCTTGCGAGCGCTGGGTCTGGGTACCGGAACGTGGCGCTGCCCCCCCCCCCCCCGCCGGCCGCCGGTAAACGGTAGCTAGCTCTCGTACGTATTGCACGTACGTGGCCACGCGCGCTGCGCTGTGTGGTCTCTGCACATGTACCGTCAGTACATGTGCTCAATCGCATGATGACCGTCGCCATTTTTCAAACGGTAGAAAGAAATGTAAAAAGAAAATGTGAAACACCGGGGTATAACATCGCGTTACTTTTGTTTGGGGGGGGGGGTTGGGAAAGCTAACACCTTTTTCCCCTGTTGTTTTTATGATTTGATTAATAAGCACGCATAAATTTAGGGCCTATCCACCTTGATGCACCGTGAAGCATAATATAGCCTAAAATGTCAAGTGATTTACACATGGACTTACAACATTTTGCAGTTTGATGATTTGACAACTGAAGTTCGTTGTGCTTAACGAAATTTAGATTACAGAATGCAAATATGTAATCCTTACAGAAGAATTAGGCTTTTCAAAATTTTTTACATAATAGCCAAAAAATACAAAAACTGAGAAGTGCATAAAGAAATATTAAAAAAAATAAATGGGACCTTCTGCCAGTCTATGCCTATGGCTCACTAATAGTTTATTGAAGTGGCTACACTGGCTGCCCCAAAAACAAATGTTTTTTTTTCTTTTAAACTTTTTATTGATCAAACAATCGGTATGTACAACAATAATCATGATATCAATCACATTTACAATGGTATAGGATACACTCACAAACAAAACGATACAAAAACATACATCACAGTTGTACATGAAAAGTGGGTAACAAATAACATTATCTGTATATCAATGGTATAATCAAAAGATTTTTTCAACAGGGGTCCATTTTTTATAGTGCAATCCTTCAATATGCCTCTGTTTTGCAATGTTAAGTTCAATCAGTTTAATATTAGAAATAAAAGATATTAGCCCTCTTATACATGGTTGTGTGTTTTTACACTTTTCTACGTAAACATATCTTTTGAACATTAGTACCAAATGGTTTAGTAGCATTTTGTGGGGGCCTTTCCAGTCCATAATGAATCCAAATATCATTCTTTTCTTAGTAAAATCTTCAAACTTAGTATTAAAGCTCTTGCCAATCTTATAGATAAATTCCCGTCGAAGATTATAAATAACATCACAGTCATAAAACAAATGAACAGGTGTCTCCAAATTTGAGTGACAGAACGTGCAAGTTTCTGAGTCGACCACTTTCATCTTAAACAATCTATGATTAGTATACAGTATATTATGAATTAATTTGAATTGAAAAACTCTCATTTTTGCTTCTATTGTGCACTTGTACAGAAGGGTGTAGATTTGAGACCAGTCATCATCTTGAATATTAAAGGTTATAGAAAATAATTGTTCACTAACTGGTCTGGTTATCAACCCAGATAAAAGGTTCTTGTAGATTGCTTTGGATTTCACATTACATAATGCAGAATTCACTTTTTCTTGTTGTAACTGATATTCATTATTTTTATCCCAAAACATTTGTAATATTAGGGGATGGAATTCACATTTCCATTCTTTCTTCACTGACTCGATTATTGCCATGTATTGTAGAAAATAATTATTTTTAACACCTTTTCCATTCCAATACTCAAAATGTAAAAAATTTCCATCACTGTTAAATAATTGATAAATATTAGATAGCCCTGCTTCAGGAAGGGCACTGCAGTACATTGACTTGTTATTTATCAATATGCATTTGTTATTCCATACACCTTGTCTCAGTATGCTAACCTGGCTTGTATCATTAGTAACCAAGTCCAAATAGATATCCGTCTTTAACCACGCTTTTAATAAAGCAATATAAAATGGAGGGATATCCTTAATTTTGGTAGTTTCTCCATTGCATAATTACTGACAAATATAAATTTTCCACCATATGACTTTACAAAATATTCACACAAGGTTATCCAACTATGATTTGATCTAAAGAAATATCGCTGGACCCATTTCACTAGCTGAGTGTTGATCATACATTGAATGTTTGGGAATTTTAGTCCCCCTTCTGCATAATCAGCAAACATAGTAGTACGTGCGATTTTATCTGGGCCATTCCACAAAAATGAAAACATGAGCTTCTCAACTTCTTTAACAAAAGCAATGGGTAATGAGATGTTGGATAATAAATAAATTACTTTGGACATTATAAAAGTTTTCAATATCTGTGTTTTGCCAATCAAGGTAAGTCCTCTGTTTTTCGTCAACCCAAGATGGGAGGCTGTCACTAGAGCTGTAACAAATTCCTCATTCCTTAGTAAGCTGTTGTTAAATTTCCAATATGAGGGTCCCATTTTTTGTTTTTCAATATGGAGTTGCAAGGTTACATAATCATGATCAGATAAGACACATGGGTACATATCATTTTCTACGACAACAGACCGCAGAGCGTCTGTGACCAACCAGAAGTCCAGTCTTGACTGAATATATGGATTAAGTCTCCTCCATGTAAACCTCTTTGTTGTTTGGTTTCTTGTTCTCCAAATATCAATAAGACAAAAGCATTCTTTCAGTTTTTCTATTGTTGTACATGAACGTTTCCACACTGTTCTCATACTACCACCTTCTCTATCCATATCCAAGTCCTGTATAAAGTTAAAGTCTCCTCCTATTATGCATTTGTGTCCTTCATCATTAAATTCTTGTAATTTCAAATAAAGATCGGTAAAATATTCCACATGATCCTTTTCATTATTGGGTGCATATACATTAACAATGATATATATTTCCTTTCGTACTTCAACTTTGATGCATAAAAAGCGACCTACTTTATCTTTAATCGAGTCGAGAAGTTTAATATCAGGTGTCCTCCTCAAAATCATACAAACTCCTCTGCTCATTGATGTACCATGACTAAATAATATGTCTGATCTAATTTGATTCCTCCACCATATCTCATCCTTTTCTGTGGAATGTGTTTCTTGTAGCAAAATTATGTCCTTTTTTAATTTCGATAAGAAATTGAAGTATCGTTTTCTAGTCTTGAAATCCCCTAATCCATTTACATTATGCGTCATTAATTTTAAATCCATTGTTTGAAAAAATCAGACGATGGTCCCACTAAAAAACACAAACAATTACAATATAACGGCAAACAAAAAAACAGAATGATTGCGGCTTTCCCAACCACTTGCTTCATGCTTGGAGTGACGCTTTGCGTGGTGAACAAAATGATCTTATAAGCCTTGTTTATACTCTTCTTCCTTCTGTGTTTGTTTGTCCCGATAAAACAGCCTAGCCGGATACTTGAAGTAGGCCTTTCCATGCTCTTTCTTCAGCTTCTGTCGGGTATGCGACATCTTCTTTCGCTGGTCTCTTATCTCCTTCGGCAGCATTTCATCAATGAATATGGGGTTCCCCTTCCCCTCGTAGACGAATGGCTTGTCTTTTAGTAGTTTTCGAGCACTTGCAAGTACAGAGCTTCTTGTGGTATACCTATTGAATGCCACCATAATCGGGCGGGGTGCCCCTCTTTCAGATCGCTGACCTGAACGGTGTGCCCTCTCTATGCATAAATCCTGCCCTCGTAGATCCAAATGAGACTCTCCAAAGGCCTGAATCAGCTTCTAACAATTGCCTTTCTCACAGCCTTCAGGAAAGCCAAAGAATACAGCAGTGCATCTCATTTCTCTGGCTGCAAGATCAACAAATTGACCCTTCATTCTTGCATTCTCTTTCTCAAGCTCTCTAACTCTGTCCTTCATTTCCTTCAGCTCAAAATCAGTGTGTTGTTCCTGCCCCGAAAACAAATGTTATTATTCATTGATATTAGGCCTACATAATTAAATTTTATATAATTATGTGCAACGCTTAACCAAAAACCTTGCAAAAGTTTAAATAATGAAATATTCAGTAAACATCAGAATTTTACATTTTGGCAAGGCATGAAGAATGTAATTCTTACCGTTATTACATAATGAAATTAAATTGAAACAACTAAAACATTTACAAAAGGAAGCATACTGAAATATACTTTAAAATTCTATATTTTACAAGACATGTGAAATGTAATTTTTACAAATATTTCTTAAATATTACTTAATGAAATTGCATTGTAACATTTGTTACATATTTATTAAGCAAAACATTCACAAAAAGAAGTTTACGTAATGAAATATTAAGTAAACTTTAAAATTTTACATTTTACAAGACATGTGAAATGTAATTTTTACAAATATTTCTTAAATATTACCTAATGAAATTACATTGTGACATTTGTTACATATTTTTTAAGCAAAACATTTACAAAAGGAAGTTTACATCATGAAATATTAAGTAAACTTTAAAATTTTACATTTTACAAGACATGTGAAATGTAATTTTTACAAATATTTCTTAGATATTACCTAATGAAATTACATTGTGACAATTGTTACATATTTTTTAAGCAAAACATTTACAAAAGGAAGTTTACATAATGAAATATTAAGTAAACTTTAAAATTTTACATTTTACAAGACATGTGAAATGTAATTTTTACAAATATTTCTTAAATATTACTTAATGAAATTGCATTGTAACACATGTTACATATTTATTAAGCAAAACATTCGCAAAAGGAAGTTTACATAATGAAATATTAAGTAAACATTAAAATTTTACATTTTACAAGACATGTGAAATGTAATTTTTACAAATACTTGTTAAATTTTACCTAATGAAATTAATTTGCAACGATTTTTACATATATTAAGCAAAATTTTACAAAAGAAAGTTTACATAATGAAATATTAAGTAAACATTTCTCTGTGTGTAGATACCAAAATTGCATGGATTTGCATGCGAGACGTATACTTTGCTTTGCTCTCATTCAGTGCTTGTTTGATTATGCAAACGCTGCGTGGTTTAATAATTTAGGAAAGTTGGAACAAAAGAAATTGAAAATAATTCAAAATAAAGTGGTGAGATTTATTCTTTGTTTGGGTCCAAGAAACCATGTTGGTTACTCTGAGCTGTCTGCTGTTGGTCTTCTGGATGTCAATCAAAGATCGAAGCAACTCATACTTCACCACGCGCACAAAATATATCATTTAATGGTGAATCATTACATTGGCTATAACTTTGATCTTGTTAGAGATTTGCATGATCATGACACAAGAAATCGTCAATTTAACTTTGTATTGCCCGAAAACGTTGCCCTTATTGACAAGTGTTTTTATTATAATGCAATAAAGTACTGGAACTCTCTCCCTAATCACATTAAAGCGATCAGAAACTTCGCAAATTTTAAGAGAGTGCTAAAAGATTACTTAGCCAATGAGTATGAGATACTCGAACAAATGAGTTAACTTCTCTAAACTGTTTGCGAGAGATTGTCAACAGTTTTAGCAATTATATTTTAATTTGTTTTTGTTTACAGTTAAAGTGATATTCAGATTATTTCCTTTCCTTCTTTCTCATACCCTTCTTATTACTCCTCCTAATCTTCCTGCCCCTTCTTAATCTTTTGCTTTTCTTATTTTTTTCTTCTTCCCTTCTCCATATTCTTTTCCTCTTTTTGCTCCTTCTCCTTTCTTTTCTCACTTTTTTTAATCATTCTTTTATTTTCTTTCTCTCTTATCTCTTTTAGCTTATTCCCCTTCTTGATCATCTTCCTATATCCTTCTTTTTCTTTTCGTTCTTCTTTTTCTTTTTCTTCTTCTTCCCTTCTGCTGTTTTTCCTCCTCCTTTTCTTTTTCTTCTCCTTTTTTATGTCTTCTTACTTCTGTTTTCTACATGTATATGAATTCTCTATTTCATTTATTTTGCTTTTTGATTGATATTAATTTCATTTTTTAATGTGTATATACGTTTTGCTATTCATTACTATAAAGTGTGATTTTACTATTTAGGACCCCATTGGAAATAAGCTCTTGAGCTTTCATGGGTTCATCCTGTCAAGCTTTATGAATCGATATACCATGTATACCTTAATATGCTTGAAATGTATGTGTATATAGACTTGGCAAATAAATCAAATCAAAATCAAATAAAACAGTTTATCTGAATTAACAACAATTTCAAAGTTCCTGTTTACTTAAAAAGGAGACAAACATAAATAAATGGTGTGTATTGCTTGAATAACTTTGATAACGACGTTAATGATTGATATAATATGCTTTAATGTATGATAATTGTCATGAAGATTGCAATTCGTCTTTAAAATCATGGGACATTTCACACGCTCACTTAAAAACTATTATTTGAATCCGAATTCTCGAGCGAAGGCGGTATGGGTTCTTGGTGACTTGCCAATCAAAGTACCGCATCGAAAATACAAACTACATGTACGATTAGTGAATGACAATTGTCATGATTGTATTATCTTCGGAAGGGCTTGAAAGGTCACGTAAGTTCTGTCTCCAAAAGATGTTTTGGAGATCAAGCCTTTCACACGCAAAATACGTGCCATTATTTGAGTGAAACTTAACTGGAATTCACATCCAGTAAAATTTAAATTCATGATTGTGATTATCGTTCGTGATTCTGTTCTAGTTTGGTTTCACACGTGCTAACAATTCGTCATTAGCCTTATTTTTCACTGGAATCATTGTTAAATTTACGATTTTTTAACCGTGTGAAAAGGCGGTTTCTAGGTTGAGACGGCAACCTGCGTTTGTAGATATCTCTCTCACATACCCCAAAGCCACGCCCGCATAGGCCCACATACACCCTCACCTCTGCTGTTTTGAAGGTATAGGGACACTCAACTCACACTCCGCGAACACAGACGGTCACCACAATCCTAATTTATTTGCGTTGCAGAACAGTCTGTAAAAATTGCGATGTATGTTTTCGATTCTTTTGAAGGATGTCATCATTTACTTTTTATTTCAGGTATTCAGTAGATGAAAAAAAAATCTCTCAAAATTAATAAACTCTTTAATATTCAATATGCTCACTGTAAAACGATTGAAAAAAAACAAGCATACAATTGTTACTTTATAAGCTTATACTAATGCTTGACATACTTGACATTCATCATCTTTTTTACGAATGCGTTTTTTTATCATTTGTCACGCAGTCTCCTGATGCCACTATGCCTGTCTCTCTCAGTGTTTGGCGTGCCAGGATCGGCACGTACATGCGCCGTAAGCCGAAAGTATATGACTACTTCTACTACCTGAGGAGGTATGTTTATGGTCTTAAGTTAATTGAAAAGGCGAAGAAAGCAGCTGAGCACTCAAAAGAAAATGACAAAGGCAATTGCCACAACTCGTCTTTCAATGGCTCTTCAACTGGTGAAAATGGCAAAACTGGTAACGCATCATGTCGAATACCTCCGCCATCTAACGATGTAGACCAGAGTCTATCCCAAACTGAATCTCCAAGTGACGGTGAGGTTAAATGTAGCAAAGTCGAAGCATGTTCTCAGACCAGTTATGTTGTGGACATTGGCTCGTCGTGTAATACCAAAAGTCCCGATCAGATCGCTCAGGATATGTCTTTGAGTGCAGATGACCGTACTCTTTCAACCTGTTCAACAGAACAGGATTCCATTCCTGCCCCGGAACCTACCACGCCCTGTGAAGTAGACGACGAGCTGGACCTGAGATACATAACTATTCATAGCGCATCACCTGTCAACGTCTGCAATTCAACTCCAACAAGTAAACTAGACAAACCAGACGGCACATCAAAGTCATACTCGCAGGTACAGGTAGCTACATCCGTCATTGGTCAAGAAGATGACAGTGATCATAGGGAGACATCCAACCTTTTACCGTCGAGAGATGCTGCAGATGACCTATTTTTAACTAGTTCTGAACCTGTACACACGTCATCGAGAACCAAGGCAGGTTTTACATTAAATAACTTGTTTGAGCCCATGTTATCTATCATCAGTAAGAACGATTAGGGAGCAAAGATTTTAACCATAAATGAGTTAAAAAATCTTTGTAATGTTTCCATGCAAAATCAATTTGTAACGATTCTTATAGAAGTAGGCCAACCTTACACGGTTAACTAGCCATTTTTCAATAATAGAACTATAACATACCGTTTGCATTGTTAATTGTTTGTCACAGTGGCTTATTTCGAAAGGGTGGGTGCTGTCGCGTTAGGGTGCGTCAACGCGAACGCGAAGATTCGTCCAAAGCCCCCCCCCCCCCACGGTTTGGCCGAAAGGGTGCGTTGGGAGCGCCACGTCGCGTCGCGTTCACTGGAACGCGCCCTTTCGTCCAAAGCCCCCCCCCCCCGGTTTGGACGAAAGGGTGTGTTTAATAATAATGAATAAATAAATAAATACAAATATTTATAAGAAAGCTGAACAAACAAAAAGGACGAGTGATATGGGAAATTTGCATAGGAACATAAATCATCATATGGCACAAACATTCTTTTTAAGGTAAAAAAAAAACAATGACGGCATGCTGCATGAGGATTTTTCGGTGGAAATGTTTTATGGTGTAATATTGATACATGTAAAAACTATGACTGATTTCAAGGTTCTTTCAAATAAAAAAAAGTAACTGACCTTCAATTTTATACTTTGCAGGTGTGTATATATTACAAAGGAAAACATTCGTATACCTGGAGATAATTGGTGTCCCCCAAATTATAAAACTTACGGCAGATGTGTCCTGGAAGGGCAAGGCCAAAATTGATGTCGGGTCAGCATTCACAACATTTAACTCTTCAGACCCTACCTTATTATATTTTACACTTGAGACCCTGCCTCAGTATATTTTGTGAGATGTATCTGTTGTGTATGTGTGCGTGTTGTTTGTATAATAATACTAATAATATGTGCGTGTTGTTTGTATAATAAAAATAATAACAATAATAATGATAATACTTATAATAATGATAATAATAATAATTTTCACCCCAAAGAGTTAGTTTATGGAAATTTGGAGTGAAAAATTGGCTCCAAGTGGCTTATTGCAAGGGTGGGTATCTGATTTTATTATCATTATTATTATCATTATTATTATTATAATCATTATTATTATAATCATTATTATTATTATTGTTATTATTATCATTATTATTCTTAGTTGAACTTTTCTTTTCCTCAAATTGTCAATGCTTGGAATGATTGAAAATCCTCTATTTTACATGCAAATTGGCAATGTTTGACAAAATACCTTATATTCAGCTTTCTTATAAATATTTGTATTTATTTATTCATTATTATTAAACACACCCTTTCGTCCAAACCGGGGGGGGGGTGGACAAAAGGGAGCGTTCCAGTGAACGCGACGCGACGCTCCCAACGCACCCTTTCGGCCAAACCGGGGGGGGGGGGGGGCTTTGGACGAATATTCGCGTTCGCGTTGACGCACCCTAACGCGACAGCACCCACCCTTTCGACATAAGCCGTCACAGTTGCCTCTTTATTGTTAATCTGTCTCTCCCTCTTCGTAATCAAAGGTCGCAGAGCATCACGGAATACCAATCTTTGTAGGCAGTATATCTTATTCATTCAGTGGAGAACCAGATGAAATCAAGAGGAAGAGCAATGCTGTTGTGACCAATGTGCTCCTACTGAGGTCTGGTGACGTGGAGCCAAACCCGGGTCCAGATACCAAGTGAGCAGATTTAATTCAGGTCCTACAGTACCACAAATCCAGTGCTTACTTCAAAAATGGGCTACTACATTCTAGTATAGTCCAATTATATTCATCGGAATTGGAATGAGTCCCATCCAGGGGTTCTCAATGCTGAAAATAGGATGATGTGAACAGAAAATATATCTGCCAAATTAGAGAAAGAAGACGCCGAACATTTAAGTTAAATCACACAAGGAACACTAAATGTTTACAAGTTGAAACGCTCAATTATTTCATGAAACAGTATTTATAGATATCGAATGAGTAAACTAATAATATCGTATTCCTTTTTATTATCTTGCATATTTCTGTATGAAATTATAATTTTATTCAAATTATGTCACCCGAAACTAAACAAAATTAGATTGCCAAAGGATTTAATGCATTAGATAAAGAATCCAGTGACCTTCCCCCTTTTTCAAGGAGGACATATCAAACACCAATGAATAAAAATGTCTAAACATATAAAAAAGGAAAGTGGGGACACCATCAAACCACCTAATAAATATTTAAGCATCTTTTAAAACATTTTGAAGAAATATTGCTTAAAATCAAAAGTCATTACCTTGGTGACTTGTTATATGAATGTGATGACATTTTCGGCATTTGGAGAGGTGACTTTTAATCGTTTTCATTAAGCTGATATACTCGTTTTAATATAGATTAACACTTTTCTTTAAAAACTGTCTATATCAGGCTGCAACCTTCGATTTTTTTTTTCATATTCATTATTTATTTATAATTTGCTTGTTATCTTTGAAGTGAAATGTTTATTTCAACTACATTAACTAGGGGAAGTACTTTCTTGAATCTCGATAATAACAATTTCCCCCAAATCAAAATAAAAAATGTACCAGCAGCATTGGACACCTTTTGACTCATTTTATTTGAATACAATATAGCCCTGGGAATCTAACTGAGCTCGAACTCATTCTTCTTGCTGACGGTATGGATCCATCAGACTTCAGGAAGGTTGGACTAGCTCTAGGATTCACTGAGGCTAAGCTAAGTTGGTTTGAGAGAGATAATACTGGCATCCTAATGGGAGCTACCTATAAGATGCTTTACGAATGGCTAAAGACAGTAAGGCATCAAGAAGCGAGGGAGATACTGTCCAACAAGTTAAAAGACATCAATCTGGTTCAGCTTGCCGACAGTGTAGAAAAAGGTGATAACCACTGTCAGTATTCTACAAACACCACATGTACACTAATGCCATGTAGATAAAGGAAAATGATAAAAATGATAGTTTGACGAAGAGTCACAGTATGACGAAGAAAATATATTATACAACCACCACATGTACACTACTGCCATGTAGATAAAGGATAATGATAACAATGATAGTTTGACGAAGAGTCACAGTATGACGAAGAAAATATGAATGCTAATTGTAATGGTACAAACATGCGAAGAAGATATCGATTAAAATTAAAATACAATAAGTAGTGCAAGTAATAAAAGCAATGCTAATTACGATTCGAGAACAATTGACAAGAACATAAAAGATTGAACATTGTAATCGTAATAATGATCACAAGAAAATAAAGTTGGTCCTTCTCAGTCAAAGTCGGCAGCGAAAAAATAAATATGCCTTATTTTAAAACTTTACATGATGTACTTCCCAAATATACATCTTCCAAACAAAAAATCAATTCGAATTGTATTATAATTCAATTGACACATATTAGTTTATCTCTCATAACAGGCCAGGTCGGTGATCACATATTATCAATGACAGAAGAGGAAGTCCAACGGGTCATTAAAGAGGTCAAAGAATATTCTGCACTTCAATACTGTCAGATTCAAGCCGATCCACTGAACAGCAACGTTCTGTTTCAATTGGACAGGATCTTCACCAACTTAACGTTGTTGGAAGAAGACAAAGGAACAACTTTAAAGGCGCCGATACTCTACGCAGACCTGCTCAAGACTAAAGTCAATGGAGTCCTTCCTAAACGTCTGTTGGTTGAAGGTGAAGGTGGTGTGGGGAAGACAACTCTCTGTGCAAAGATCGTTTGGGACTGGATTCGTGGAAATGGTTACAAAGATTTCAAACTTGTACTTCTCGTCCTCCTTCGTGAAGTAAGGGATAAGACCATTGGAGAGATCATAATGTCTTATCTCCCAGACGACATCAAGGTTACAGCCATGCAGCTAAACAAGTATGTGTTTTCCCATCAGAAAGACGTCCTTCTAGTTCTGGACGGTTTCGACGAGTTAGCTGGCGATCTTGATAGCTGTTACCAAATCGCCCTTATCATCCTAAATCGGCTGTTCAAGTCAGGGAAAGTACTAATCACATCAAGACGATGGAGATCAGATGAGATACGGAAGATTACAGAGCTTAGAAAGCTTTATGCCTTCTTTGCCGTGGAAGGTTTCTCTGATGAAAATCTTTCCTCCTACATCAGCAAGTTCTTCCGTCCAGACACAAGTTCATCTGAAGATTTGAATCGATTCATATCGAACAACGATGTGATCAGAGAGAACATGGCCCCTTTCCCAATATACACAGCAATGCTGTGTATTATGTGGAAAGACTTTGACGCCCAACGCCGTGAAGCAATGTCCAAACTGCAAACATTTTCTCAACTAATCGATGAGATGGTCCAATTTTTAATCGATCATCATCTTTCCAAGCGCAATATATCTGCAGGTGATATTGGTGGAGAACTGGATATGAAACGTAAGGAGATTCTGTGTCATCTGTCTGATATCGGTTGTCTTGCCTTGAAGGGGCTCCATGAGAGGAGACTGGTGTTCACTGAACAGGAGTTCCAGCGCTGGCCGGGATCTATGGAAACAGGTTGCCAAGTCGGAGTGCTCACTAAGCAAACACAAACCCCTTCGATGAGAGAGAGAAGACACCGTTCTCATTCTGCAGTCACATCTGTGCAGTTCCCTCATAAGCTGTTTCAGGAGTATCTATCAGGGAAGTATCTGGCATCTCTCCACAATTCAGACAGGAGCGAATACGACAAATTAATGAAGGATATCATCGGAAAGGAAAGAGAATTCCGGGAGCTTCTCTACTTCACCTCAGCCCAGCAGAAGGAGGTCGGATTGGATATCGTATCTTGTCTAACCAAACAACGCAGTGATAATGACTTCATTGTTGATGTAGCATATGAGAGTCAAGACCAAACAGTGGCTAAAGTTGTAGCAGATCATCTATCGACTTCATCCAGCAAGACACTTGTGATCGAGGAGGAGATGCCGGCACACACGGTATCAGGACATATCTTTGTCATGGATCATTGTGTAGTGGTAAGCGACTTTGTAAATGCTAATTATACAGACATTCACCATTCATATCAAACCTCTCATATTCACAATGTACATAATAAATTATTAATAAAATAAACGTTTAAGGGAGTATCAAAAAGTAATTGATTACTTTGTTTCCTTTGAAAAGCTCTAACCCATTTTAGCTTTCTTGTCCCCCCAAAAAAAAAATTGAAAAAAAATCATATGACTTGTCCCGTCATTACTGCCTTCATTAACCAACAACATTGCATTTTTAAAATCAAAATTGTAGACAGTGGCTAGTTTATACACTGTTATAATGAGAAAAGTACACAGAAAACATACATTTCGGCCAATGATCATAAACATTGCCTCTTTAAGGCCACCGTACATTACGACCCGACCGGTCGCCGACTGGCTAGCGACTGGATGAGGGGAGATGAGACGTCACAGCTCTTGTCAGCTTGAGCGTCGCAGACCGGTCAGAGACAAGTCGCAAGGAAAATCGGAAGGATTTGACGTGTCGAATCCTTATGACTTGATCGCAAGCTCAATCCAACCTCCAGCCAATCAGACAGCAGAGTTGCATAACGCATATTACAAGCATTTTCTCAGCTGATTGTTGAGTCCAATTTTTGGTCGATCATTATCTCACAAAGCTCGGTCTAACGTCAAGAGACGAGGAATGGCATGTTCAGCGTGCAGACATACTTCTCCATCTATCAAACATCGGTTGTCTTACCTTCAAGGGCCTCATGGAAAGACGATTGGTGTTCACCGAGCAAGAGTTAAAGAGCTGGCCAGGGTGTGTGACAATAGGTTGTCAAGTTATCGTACTCACTAAACACAAACCTATCCTTAAGAGGAGACACAAATGTACCATACACATCCCGCAGACTCATCACAACTCAAACAGAAGTGAGTACGACAGATTGATTGCGGATATAGTCGGAAATGCACGTGAATTCCGCGAGCTTCTGTACTTCACCTCGGCCCAACAGAAGGAGGTCGGATTGGATATCATAACTCATCTCATAGCGTCAACGTCAACACGATCAATGAGATATGGAGATAACGATGATGACTACATTGTCGCTGTAGCATATGAGAGTCAAACAGTGGCCAGAGCTGTGGCAGATAATCTATCGACTTCATCAAGCAACACACTCGAGATCAGGGAAGAGATGCAGGCCCACACGGTATCAGGATTCGTCATGAATCATCGTAAAGTGGTAAATGATTTCAACAAAAAGTACACACCCTCTTAATTCGAAGATATAATTTGTAAAAGCTTAGATATTATTTCTTTCTTATTTCTATTTTCTACCAGCAATATTCAAAACAAACGAGACCAAAGAGTACTGCTCCTCAAAAACATGAAACATTCACGAACATCACTTTCACTGTTATTTAGTTTTATATCTGTCACAAAATACACCCCTTGGAAAGGAAATCAAATGACGCGAAAAGAATAATGTAATTTCAGATATTTGATAACATCTATTTGATAACTATTTAAAAACAAACAAAACGTAGAAGGAGGGGGAATAAGTAATACGAAAAGTGTATATACATGTATTTTGTTTTGTTGTTGTTCTTAAACGTACAAGAGTTAGGCCTCGGGTATGCAGATAGGACTCAAATGTAATCAGGGGCGGAATCCAGCTTTCGCCAATGGGGGGGGGGGATTTACCGGTGCCAGTTAAAAATGGCAGAGGTAAAAATGGCAGAGGTAATAATCGCAGAGGTAATAATGGCAGAGGTAATAATGACAAAGGTAAAAATGGCAGAGGTAATAATGGCAAAGGTAAAAATGGCAAAGGTAAAAATGGCAGAGGTAAAAATGGCAGATGTAAAAATTGCAGAGGTAAAATTGGCAGAGGTAAAATTGGCAGAGGTAAGAATGGCAGAGGTAAAGATGATAAAGATAGGCTACGTTAAGATTATCATCCATGACCGGACTATTGTCGACGAAATGGGCTATAAAAACTGATTAAATATTATGTTGTTTTTCGTCATTTAAGATCTAAACTCATTTTCTTGCCAAAATGATTTCAATTAGTGACTGCATGATGAAAGGATCTTAAGCTCGTAAGCTGGCAGAACAACGCTTTACATACAAACCCATCGATTTTTAAAATGTAAACACCAATGTGTGCAGCCACTTACCCTCTGAAACGAACAAGTTCAGGTCTACGTCGAACTACTTTCATAATCTAAACTGGATAAAAAAAAGTAACTGAACATTCGGTAATAAAAGTTTTTTTTTAATTTCCATATCATGATGGATCATGATGAATAGATCCGCCAGTGATGTCACTGGCGGATCCATGGGGCACAGCTGGCCCTTGGGCCCCCCCCCCCCCTTGAGAGGTAATTATTAAAATCTTAGCAAATATGCTAACTCAAGTGTGCCCCTTTTTTTAAAGCGAGACCCTTTTCTGCTTGCTATTTATTTTGTTTACGAGTTAGTAGGCAGAAATTTTTTTGCATGTCATTTTTCAGGAAAATGTGCCCCCTCCCCCTTGGAAAATCCTGGATCTGCCCCTGATTGATGTGATACGTTAATTGTAAATGATACAATTATTGTTCAGTCTTTATAGAGCAATACCTCAATGCAGCTAGTCCAAGTGGATGCCAGGTTCCCATTGCAAAGGGTTTGACGTCACATATGGGAAGCTGCCCCATGACATTTTATGCAATAAAAAATGGTTCATAATTGCTTTAAAAAAATATTTCAGGAGCGTCAGTGAAATGATTTGTCGCTTGATATATACTGGAGATAATTTTTTATTTTTATTTTTCTAGAAAATTACATTTCATTAATATTTTCTATACACCAAATATGGGAAAGCTGCTCGCAAATGACGTCACCATTGAAATATAAAAGTATAGCTTTTTAAATCTTTAATTGATTTCCTAAACCGTCACCATTATCATTTTATTTTTTTCTGCTATTCTACAATGACTTTTAACCGAGGTTGAACTTCCCCTGTAATGAATTAAGTACAATTGCGATCAAGAGTGTGCTTCAAATTTGAATACTAATACAGCGATTTGACATGAGAAGGCCATCCATGAGAGTCCAGAAAAATAAGATATTCTAGCCAAAAGATTATCAATTTGGTGCAGACGATCTATCTATGATTTTAAGAATGTCACCCTTTCCATTATTTTTATTTTCTTAAAACCTTTCTTAGTTAATCTATGTACATGTAGGGCTTACATGCGGGGGCTTTTTATTTTTTTTTTCATGGGGGTTGAAGACTCTTTTTACCTATACCATTATGACCTCTGCCATTTTTACCTCTGCCATTATTACCTCTGCCATTTTTACCTCTGCCATTATTACCTCTGCCATTTTTTACCTCTGACATTTTTACCTTTGCCATTATTACCTCTGCCATTTTTACCTCTGCCATTATTACCTCTTCCATTTTTACCTCTGCCATTATTACCTCTGCCATTTTTACCTCTGCCATTTTTACCTCTGCAATTTTTACCTCTGCCATTATTACCTCTGCCATTTTTACACCGAGCCGATTTACCCATATTCTCCCCGATCGGCCGCTCAAAGTTGATTGATATTTGTTTCTTTGAAGGGGTAGTCCTAGCAGTAACTTCTTTGCTTTATTCTCACAAAACATAAATAAATAATAATCTCATATAAACTCCTCAAAAAGGTTTGGAAATCTGACTTTCATCGATAGTCCCTCCGATCGTTTTTAGTAAATATCGATATCTAATTAACATAAAAAATACATTATTTCATTATCTTTAAAGTGATAACCTACATGATATGATTATGGTTCACATGGAGGTGCAGTGCCTTGAAATGTGGGGCAAGGTGTAAATTTAAAAGTCGCAAAATGACACAATGTTGAAAGTCACTGTGCTTTTTTCAATTGTGATGAGTGAGTTACTCGGTAGTTTGTTTTGAGTATGATCGAGAATCCCTCCCCTGTTAATAAATATCAATTTGTAATTTATATCAATGAATAGATCATTTAACTCTCTTTAAAACGATACCCTATATAATATGATTAGGGTTCACATGGAGGTGCAGTGGCTGTTCTTTTTTTGTGGTGATGAGTGAGTTTCTCAGCAGTTTCTTTTAATTGTTTTCATGCACCTAAACATCAACATTAACATGGAGTCAAACACACCTCTGCACAAGCAAACATATAACAAACAACATGCATGGGTATTTCAAAACACGATTAAAACCATGTTATTTCACAGAATCATCACTACATAAACCACAATAAAACATAGCAAATGAAGAAGCAGGGGCTTGATTTGATTGTATTGTATTGACCTTTTATGACCATTTCTGCTTGTTTTGCAGCTTTCCAGTTCAGACCTCATCCAACACTTTTGAGTACTGCTCTTTTTGTGGTGGCTTGATCATATCAAGCATGGTATCAATTTAAAGGGGAAGTTCACCCTGAAGAAAACTTTGTTGCAAATATAGCAGAAAAAATAATAAACAATAATGGTGAAGGTTTGAGGAAAATCCGTTAAAGAGTAAGAAAGTTATTAGAGTTCAACGTTTTGGATTCGTGACGTCATAAACGAGCAGCTGCCCCATGTGTTATGTAATATAAAATGCATGAATTTCAAATTTTGCACGGGTCCTGATGACTTAATTTTGTTTTCTATTCATGATCGGGTATGAAATGATTTGTCTATTGATATACAAAAGGTACAGTGAAAACCATTTTCAATTTTCTGAGAAAATGAAATTTTATTGATTTTTTACCATTCGCTATAATGTAGGAATGGTGCTCGCATATGACGTCACAAATCAAATAATTGAAATTCTAATAACTTTTTAATTATTTGATGAATTTTTCTCAAACCTTCGGCAATATTTTTTTCTTATTTTTTCTGCTATTTTTACAATAAAGTTTTTGTCAGGGTGAACTTCCCCTTTAAGGAGAATTAAGTGATAATGTCAAATATGCATTGTGTAAAATTGGAATTCGGGAGAAAATATTTAAAGGAAATTGTATGTATTTTGTCTTGACAATATTAATATTTTGAGCAACGATTGTGATCGTGAACAAGATGTGTATGTACCACTGCTAGCACGAATCGCGAGCAGAAATTTCTGATATCCGCTCTGGCCTGATGGGAAAACAGACCTACTACTGTTTGCAGTTACCTTTTAAAGCAATACATATTTCAACAATCAAATAATGCGAGCGCCAAGAGCGAGCTGGATATTTATGACATTTCGACCTAAAAATTTGACATTCTAAGCACTTTTGTCATCAAAAACAGGATAGGTATACAAATTAACATTTAGAATTAGACCTAAAAATGTTCAGATTTCTTAATCACAAAAAGGATGACTTATCTTCCTTCATTAATAATGCAAGCGCAGCGCGAGAAGAAATGTTTTGATATTCTGATGTGAAACTTGATAAATCAAGCACATTTTGAATAAAGAACAAATTGCGTATCTATTGTGTGCGCATGTTTTTTGAGATTTATACCTAGAATCTGGGAATTCGAAATTCTTTTATTATGAAGAAAAGCAATAATGCTCGAGCTTTAAAACCCATTATGGCTATCTAAAAAAAGTCATTCTAAACACTATTTCAAGCATCGTAGGAAAATCGTTAAGTGGATATGTATCGTACTAATCGTACAAATGATGCAAGCGCAAAGCGCGAGCCAATTTGATTTTAAGTATTTTTTAGACCAAGCACACGGGGAAATTGCAAGTATATTGATTTTTCAGATTCCATTCCACAAAGAACCATTTTCAAAAGAATTAAAGATTTCACAGTTAGCAGACGACACCGCTCTTTTTGTTAATTCCGTCCAGGCAGGAAATGTCGCAATTCAAGATGTTATTAAGTTCGGGGAATATTCTGGCTTAAAACTTAATTTAGATAAAAGTTATGCCACTTAATATAAATCATAATGAAACAAATTGTATATGCAACTTGGAATGGTCTGATGAACCAATTAAATATCTTGGTGTTGTATTGTGCAAGAACACAAATGACTTCAATGTCCTTAATTGGTCTGTAAAGATAGATAAAATTAAACGTATTATAAATCTTTGGAAGATGAGAAATCTGACATACTATGGGAGAATAGTTATTATAAAAATTTTACTTGTATCACAGTTAATATACTTAAGTACATGCTATATCATGCCCCATAATTATATCAACGAACTTAATAAAATAATTCATTCATTTTTATGGAATTCTAAAAGAGAAAAAGTGAAAAGAGTTTACATTATTCATTCACCCCAATATGGGGGTTTGGGTATAATTGATATAGATTCTAGATTGAAATCACTCAGACTTTCTTGGTTACCAAAACTGGTAAGAGGTGATGAACCACCATGGAAATATATTTGTGAGTTTTGGTTACATAAATTACATGAATTAGGCGTTATATCTTTATCAATTCAATGTAACTGTTCTCCTATAGACATGATCAAATTATGCAAAAAATATTCATTACCTACATTTTATACAGACTTACTTACTTCATGGGCTGAACTTCACTATCTTAACCCTATCTAGGCCGGGGGGGGGGGGGGGCCTCGGAGGCTCCCCCCTCAACAAATCGCTCGATATTTTCGCCGTGCGAAATTTTTTGACTGCGCCACTCGCTGAGTTTTTATATTCAAGTCTTGCGCAACTTTTGAGACCAATTTTGCGTCACCCGGGTATGTGGTTCCGAAATTACGTAACATTATGGCCCGAATTCACAAAGGTGGACTAAAGTTATACCCGGGGTATAAAACGCGTCATTTGACGTCATTTTAATCCATGGACTAAAGTTAGTACCTAGGTACTAACTTTTGCGATTCACAAAGGTGGACTAAAGTTATACCGGGGTATAAAACGCGTCATTTGACGTCACGATTTAGTCAGCTCTTTGGGGTGGACTAAATCGGTGGATTAAAGTTAGTCCACGGTTTTAACCAATCAGAGAGCAGCATTGCGGTTGCAGAAAAGTTTGCTGCAAAAAAAGTTTTTTGGACGGAGACGAGATTCGGTGTGATCGGCTTATCTAAAGCTTAAAATTTCACGACTTCGACCGAGATTGTAAGTAAATTACATAATTTATTGGAGCTTAAATCATGACGGAGCCTTCAGTTCCATCTGTAACTATCATTGATAGCTTTAACTTTCCAAAAAGTGTACTCGAAAACTTGAAATGGTATCTTAATCATTGTTATCGTCGCGTCTCTAAGCTGCTCAGTCCCAGCCATGTATTTTTGTGTGCGTTCTTGGTTATCAGATGAGCAGTGCAGTGCGAGACGCAATTAGCAGTCACACTCACAGGCGAGGTATAGGTAGGCGTGATTGAAAGGCCGATACTAGTTATGCCAGGCAGTGATTTTGTGTGATTTTCATGGAATTTTTGTTGTCTACGATACCCCTGCCAACACAATACTATACTGTGCATCAAATTTTGTCTGAAAAGTGAATCAAGACCAAGGAGAGCAGCGATAAAAATAAATGAAAAAAAATTCTAACGTTACAAATACAAGAGCCGGTCTAACTTACGTTAGAGTACATTCTACCCTGGGCTGGCTTTGCCTTGGCTTGGTCGATGGCCAGGCTTACCTGGTAGCCATGTTAGAGTTAGTCCTACAACATCGTTGGAGTAAAAAAAAAAATTTAATAAGGGTCAACTCGAGTCTAAGGCTAAGCCCTGATTTAAATATTTTTGGAAAAAAATGTTTTAAAAAGATTGGGTTCCACTCACCACTGTTTACTCCAACAGCTGTATATGAACTTAATTTTAATATGACTTTGATTTTACTAAAACTAAGTTTTACTTACCTTCGGCATCGCATTTGCGATCACTTCTAGATTTACGGTGTCGTCAAAACAAAAAATAATGGAAATCCTAGGCCTAATTGAATAATTTGAGTAATTCTAACTGAGGTCTAACTTTGAAAATTCTATCTTTTGGGGGTTATTTTCTCTACCCCACTCTCTTTGTTTCAAGTATTTTTTTTCACAAGGTGTCCTTCCAATGTTAAATCCACACGAGACCGCACATAACTACAAGTGCATTTGATCTTTAGTTCTAAACATTTGTAGTAGACCGATAAATAGGTTTATTTCTGTCAGAGATATGCTCCCCTGAGACTTCATGTGGCTCCGCAGCATCCCCTCTCACAAAAAATCAGAAAATGTTGAAAGACTCCTTTGAAACAGCGGATTTTATCATTCTACAATTGTACCTGCTTATTATTTTTTCTTTGATATAGGGCCTAGTACATTGCAGTATGATTGATGAATAAATATTTTTTCATTCTTTTTTTTCTTCCATATCAGAAACAGACCATACTCGGCAGATTGTGAGATTGTGATCAATCAAGACGACAAACATGGCTCACATTTTTGAACTGCTGTGCCTTCTTGCAACAGAGTGAGGTATGTCTTATCAATTCATATTGAAAAAATTAGATATCATTAAAATGGCATTTTGCATTAAATGTTATTTCTGTGATTTGAATTCATCTTGTAATTGTTAATGTATCACGTATGTTACTTTTTCATTCTTGTCATAGTAATTGACAAAAAGGAAGAGGGGGGGGGGACCTTGCTTGTATGTTATAAGCATATGTGTACTGGTCACTAGCTTTTTTTTAAAGGCTTGTTGATCTCCAATTAATCCTGACATTTTGTTGAATATTTATTTAAAAGAGAGAAAAAAGCATAGTCTTATGAATGCCAGGGGGGGGGGGGTGGATGTAGAAAAAAAAGTTTAATGAGACTTTGATGAAGATTCATGAAAATATGTTATTCGAAAGTCACTCGCAAGCAATACCCTCTTTTTGTGTAAACAATGTTCCATAAAATTAGTGCCTTGCCTTCACTATTCAAGCCAATTGAAAGTGATTCAGCATCTCTTAGACGCGCATGGTTTGATCAATGATGATGATCAGCAACAATTGGCAGTTTTCTTTCTTCACATTTACAAGTACATGTAGGTAAATAGAAAAGCTACTCATGACAATTAGACATTTTTATCCTATCTTTTTTTAGGGATTTCTGTATAATCTTTGACATTCTGTTCCTCACTTTAAACACTTTTGAATTAAATGAAATTCAAAGAGTAAATTGCCCATTCATGATGACTCTTCAACACAATCTTTCAACTTCCATGCAGATTCAGCAACACATAGGAAGACCACAGCATGGATTAAGAGACAGGAAGAATCCATTTGAATGCTACAAGGATGAACCTTTCAGAGTGGGCTACCAACAGAGAGAAACGACACATTGCCTGACATGTTACATGTTTTGACAGGACTTTGTTTTTATGCCATTGGTGAGTTTGCATATGCGAACTATAAAGCAGAAGGTAATTGGGGGGGGGGGGGTCAAATTATGTTCTATGAAAGCGATTCTCCAGGCCAAAAATAATGAGATTTTTATAAAGAAAAATTCGGCTCGCAAAAACCATCAATATTGGATGGAGAATTATGAATTGATTCAATTTTAAAGTTTTACATTACTTGGGGGAAACAGTTCTGTGTATCCTCATGAATATGCAATATTCACATTCCCACTTGTTCTCTAGTGATTTGAAATTATAATCGTTCATTTTTTTCCTCCAGGAATGTAAAAATGTGGTTGACTGCTGATTATATATTTAAGATAGTTATTGCGAGTTCAGAATAATGTAAGGATCAAGGGTTGGAAGTATCTAGTCATGAAAATTAAGTTTTATGTTTTGCATAGCATGCAGATTTTCCATTAAGTAATTGTCACCAGAGCAAATATCGTGGAACCCTTGTACATTCATGTATGGAAAATGTGTGGATGTGACATCATCAGGCCACTTCTTGCATATTAATGATAACATGCACATGGTTTACAGAAATAATTAATGCAAAACCTAATATAATTCATCATCCAAATTGTATGATTTTTGTTTCTGCTTTCAGTCAGGAGTACAGGGGAGGGGGAGTGTTGGGGTATTTCAGAGAAAGGTTTTTGTGGAAATGAAACAAATGAAGCAAATGGGTGGGGATTTTATTTTTCTCTCATTTTTTACAATGTAACAACATTTTTTAATACAAATATGTCATTCAAGTGGGAAATTATCATGAAGGATGGTTTATAATCACCCAAAAAGAAATATTGGTATGTCATTCCAGCTTAAGAGAGATATTCTCCATTTTGCATGGATTGTTATTGCAGTAGATTTTTTTTTAGTGAATCTAAGAAAAATCTCTTTAATCAGTTCCAGTGCATCATAAACATCAGCTCATAACAGAAGCACAATGTTTGCAAATGTAAATGGTAAAGTATCAATTGGCTTTCATATCAATAAAGCAATTACACAACATCACTTATCATTCATTAACTAAAGGTACCTTTTAGAAGATGCAAGCAGACAAAGCAACTATATCATAGTCATCCGTGTGCAGAATCATCAAAGATTTTTCTGAGGCAATGGCAAGGAGTAACAGTTAATGAAGTGTCCGATGACGAGAAATTCAAACCACCCAGCGACAATTTGATGATTGCTACAGGTTTCCAAGAGTCGCAGGTGCTATCGATTGGGGCCATGTCTACATCAGGAGTCCTGATGGGGAACAAGCCCTGTACTTAGCAGGAAGAACAGGTCTTCTGTAAATGTATAGGTTGGTATACACACTCAGTTTTCAATTTGATATTCTCTGTATTCAACACCTACTAGATGTATGTGATAATGAAGAAAACATATATTGGCCCCTACTACATACTGTATTTAATCAAATTTCAATCTTGTTGGTCAAATTTTCTTGTAATTTTATACTCTTTATATGTGAAATAAGACAATTTTAAAGATTTCACAGAAGAAAAAAATATATAGATAATCTGCTAACTTTCCTATTGCAGGAGAAATGAAAAATAGTAAAAAAAAATGCATTTTGCTCTTCAGGTAAAGGGGGTATTAATTGCTTGATCAATGAAGATGTATTTCCAGAAAGAATAACGAAGAGCAAATTTTTTTAATATTCATTTTGTTTTTATCCTTATTGCAGGTATCCGTTGCTCCTCTCTTTGATGAATTCCTGCCTGCATTCTGTTGTCAATAGAAAAGGACCATGTGCTTCGGGTATTAAGCATTCCATTGGATTATCTGTGTATGAAAGTGGACACTTGTGATCACAAAATGGTAGCTTAGTTGATAGGATGTATTCATGCATTCCGATTTATCATTAGTGATCAAATGACCATCTTGCTTTTAAAAACCCAAATTCACAACATTTTTCTTGTTTGACAAAAGGTTTGGGATGTGAATTCCAGGAAATAAATGACACACACGATGGGCTAATGTATAAGCAGGGATGTGAGAGGTATAAGCAACATTTTGCTCATGCTTAACTAAGTTTGGCATGAGATGGTCTTGGTCATTCTTATGATTCAAGTCTATTTTTATACCATTTTTTTAAAACAACAATCAATGTTTGAAGCCTCATGATTTCAATATCAAAACCTCTTTGTTAATTAAATGGTCATATTTCTAAGCATATGCAGCTTCCTAATTTATCAAATTTAAATTATATAATATCATTTTTGCTGAATATCCTTTTTTTTCCCACCTATTTTCATAGGCACTAAGATACATTTCTGTAGTAAGCACTATATATACATTGCAAGCTATTATCATTTGTTTGATATTACTATTTTATGATAGAATCATCCTTTAATTTCTTTCAGAAATATAATTGCCTAATTACCTGTGATATTCATGCTTTAGCTGTAGAGTTTAAAATCTTGACTAAACTTTTTTTAATCCATTGTTTATCTATTTTTATTCAGAGTTTCTGATGCATTGTTAAGAAAATGTAAACAGTCTATTCAATCTTCGTATCATTATGTAAAGAATTTCAATCTACTTTAAAAAAAAATAATGTACGAAATAAACTGCTCTGTCTACTACACATGTACATATAAGTTTTGATTTTAAAGGTCAAGTCCTCCCCAGAAAGAATTCGATTTGAATTAATAGAAAAAAATCAACCTAGCATAATGCCGAAAATTTCATCAAAAATGGATGTAAAATAGGAACGTTATGACATTTATAAGTTTGGGTTATTTTTCACAACACAGTTATATGTGGAGATCAGTGGCATGCAAATGAGACAGTCAATGATGTCCTTCACTATTTCTTTTGTTTTTGTTGTATGAATTGTACAACATTTCATTTTTTTACAGATTTGACATTGAGGGCCAACTTGACTAAACCAAATTATATTATTAAAATAATGCAAATTCCACATGCTCAGGGAGTGACTAATCTTGGGTTCACTTGACAATGAAGAGAAATTCGAATATTTCATCTAGTAGAATAAAAAGAAATAGTTTGCATACCGACCTGGATGTACATATAAACTGTTATGTGTGGTCAAGCGAAACTTTAAAAATGTCATAATTTAATATCTTTACATCAGATTTTGATGAAATTTTCAGTGTTACACTTGTTTGATTTTTCTCTTTTTATTCAAATCAACTTTGTGGGGGTGGACTTGTCCTTTTATTTTGATATCGTTTTCAAGTAATTGTGTCAGGAGAAAACAAAAATGAAATTCTTTTATCAATTCTGTCCATATGCTGCATGGTTCATCGTTCTTGCAGGAAGCAAAAAATAAATTTATATAAGAAAGACTGTTAAGGAGAGATTAATGTTATGTGTAAGGCAGGGGCGGTGGTAATGGTATGTTGGTTAAGGTTGTGTATGAAGAAAGTCAAGTGATTGCTTGCTTGTGCAGGAGGATATACTTCAAGAAACTTGTTGTAGGGTATACTGCAAAATGATTTATAGTAAAACTTTTGAGAGAAAAGTATTTGGCACGTTAAGATGCACAATAATGTACATGTGATGGAAGCAAATGAGAAATGAAAGGAGTAAAGGTTGCTACATGTGTCACTGAGAGAATGGCCAGTGGTGTTATAGCATAAATCTTTGTTAAAAGTTATTTTCTTTTAGGGAAATTTAGTCCCTTCAGTTTGAAAGTATAGAGGGGGACCACTGACCATGGAAAAAAGCCCCTCCCCCAAAAAAATCTTTATTACCAAGAAAAAAAAGAAAGAAGGGTAAAACATATTTTTGAATATTATGTCAAATCTATCACAAAATTGGATATTTGCAATTAAAATTTTGAATATTTTTCCTTGCAATTTTTATTTTATTTTACCTGATATGCCATATTTAGCCCCCTCAAAATTTTGGGCTTAATACGTACACCACTGTTATTTCCCCAATTTCAAATATATCATTGATTGGGTGGAATACCCTTTACACTTATCCACGGTTGATAAGTCTTTATTTTTCTGATAAGGAAATTGTGTTTCTTTTAAAGAAAAAAAAATACTGCAAGCATGGTGAATAGCTTAACCCCCCCCCAAAAAAAAAAAAATACTGCAAGCACAAACTGGAGAATAGGTAAAGGTTGGGAATAATGCGATTGCAAGAGTGACCTGAGTGTGGAGGAGCTACCAATGAGTTTCTCAGCTCCTTTTAGAGATGTTGGTAGAACTGACTTACAGAGTGGGGGGGGGACTTGGGGCTCTTCCCCCCCCCAAAAAAAATAATAAATTCATGACCAAGAAAAGAAAGATAAAAGAAATTAGGGTGAAATAGAATTATTCTTTTATATATATCATGTGAAAATCTAACAAAAACTTGGATATTTGTTAATTTAATTGTCAATTAAAAAAAGTTGCTCGCTTAAAATTATTTTTTTTAATCCATTTATCGAGATACATATAAAAAGACAAGAATAAATAAATGAATTGAAAAAATACTTCAAATGGGAAAGTCAATTCTGAGGGAAAGGAAAAGGGGCACGCTTGTGGACGCGGGATCAGATCAAGGTCATGTCGCTCGGCCCCACGCGACGCTGGCCCCGGCCGGCCCACCATGTACCAATTAACGTACACAACCTTAAAGCTTGTGTATAGTTTTGGTAAATCCACCAAAGTGCACCTATCACTATTCCAATTCGTTGCTAGCTAATATGAATGGATATGCCCTATAACAGTTATGATGTGGAGTATATGAAATGAAAATGTGTTTTACAGGATAAATTTTGCGATTTTACATGGAAATTTAACTTGATCGGGTCACCCGATCAAATTAAAATATCTGTGTGTTTTTGTCTTCCAATTAAATCCTATTCCAAATCATGGAATGGGCTGAAACTTTCAAGATATGTTCTTTATCTGTAACTTTTGGATATCTAATCACTAAATTTATAAGATAAGTGCTTGAATGCCCATTTTTTAATTTAAAACAAGCATCGCCGAGAGAGGGCGCTATATATCCAAGATTTGAATATTTGAAATTTTCTCAGAGAAGTGCAGTTGGAAAAATATCTAACGGTCTCTACGCTTCAGTAAGACTGTCATATTAGATGATATTCGATTATCAATCACATTATTGACCCTTTACCAAAGCTATACACAGGCTTTAACCCGGGACAAAACCCAAACAAAGATTCAATTTCATATTTCCATTTTCAATCAAAGCTAGCTCCGGGCAAAGTTCCACCGGACTTCGATAAGGTAGGTAGGATTATACAATAGTATCAGATTGGTTATTATTTATTTCAAACAAATCATAATGTGCACTCAATCTAACATTTAGATTTAATTGATGTGTAACGTTAGATTTAACTTCCGTAGATCTAACTTCTTCAAGCCTAAAAAAACGCAGTACAGTATTAGATAGATTAGGTAGGCCTAGATCCACGTCGTACTGCTGTGTTACGATGCCGATCGATATGGACTTCATACATAAGACCAAAAAGGCAAAACTAAAAACAACTTTGGTCTCTGTGATTGTTCCGCTGGACTCCGTTGCCTCCACTCACCAATTGAGAAATAAGAAATTGAAAAAAAAATGTTTACAACCCCCTCGAAACAGCCGGTTGCTGCAGCTGTCTAAAAAAAGTTATAACTTGTTCACGTTACCATACGGTGTACCGTATACATTGTGGTGAGCTTGAACTTCTCGATAGAGATACGGTACGATGCTGCAGGCGCAGCCGAGCTAGCTCGCACGCAGGTAGCGCTAGTCCGAACCTAAGTTGGCCAATATTAACAAATAAGTAATGACAATGTTCGTTCTCAACACCGCATTGCTAAGAAATTCAAGTGCATGCTGCTGATACATGATTTTTTGGTTGAGTTCTGCTCCTAATTCATGTGATGGCGACGTTTCATACGGCCCTAGCAGACTAAACTCTCAAATACGGCTCTGAGCATGCTCAGTACTGCTTTATTACACTGAGCATGCTCAGTGCAGTGCTATAATAGTATGCTAGCTTCAGTTCATGATTTAATCCATGGACTAAAGTTATACCCGGGGTATAACTCAGCCGTGGACTAACTTTAGCACCCGGGTATAAAGTTAGTCCATGGATTAGTAAGTCCACCGTTTGTGAATAGCGCGGTGGACTAACTTTATACCCCGGTATTAGCTAACCCCCGACTAAATTTAACCCCGGTATAACTTTAGTCCACCTTTGTGAATTCGGGCCAGTGTAAGTGCATGTCAGACCGAAAATTGCTCAAAAACGTGATTTCGTGTACAAAGTCAATGCAAATTGTGTTTTCAACCAAATTTCATAAATGTATGATTATTTTTAGTTCTGCTTGTCTAAATGTATTCATTTTTGCTTTTTATGATCACAGAAGAGTCCCCAACAAATTTCATTGAAAAAACAATGAAAAACAAAAGGTCCAAAAAACAAAGAAATACATAAGAAATTGCAAAAAACAATATAATACATAAGAAAATGATTTGATATCACAATTTTTTTTCATGTACTCTTGCTTAGGACACATCAAAGAGTTTCTATACCAAAAATTAGTACATTTGGAGCTTTATTTAGGGAGTTAGAGGAAAAAGTATGATTTCGCATACTAATTACGCATAAATTAGCATAATCACTTAATAGCGATTCGCATGAAATAAATTACTATACAATCTTGTAGATTATGTCCCAGGCAACCCGTGTGCCAATTTTTGGCGCGATCGCGCGGTCGACGGCCGAGATCTTAGGGGGGGGGGGGCCTGGGAGGCCCCCCTCGGCCATAGGAACTCCCAAAATACCCCGGCCTAGATAGGGTTAATGTATTCGAAGTAACTCAATTTTAAAATGAAATCATATAGTCCAGTAGACGGTCTCATAGGCCATGTACAAGACCTGGAAAAGTTGTTAAGTACAAGGTTTTTTTGTTGATTCGTAATCTAGATGGGTATTGAAGTAAATTCAGCTTGGTTGCCACCTTGGCAACCTTGAGCAATTTTTTTAATTAGCCTAATTAGCATAATCGTCTAATTAGCATACTTCTCTTAAACCAGAACGACTAAAAACATAAATAATATCATTTTTCTAAGAGGTCCTGTGACGTTGAATCCATGCATAACAATATTTTAAATATCTAAGTTATGCAATTATCGTAATCAGCCTAATTAGCATAATGAGCTAATTAGCATAAGTGTAATACACTGTGTATATGTATTTGTGGATGTCTATCCAGAAAATTCCCAATACGTAAATAATGCAACCTTTTTATGGTTTTCTATAGCGAGGAATTAAGTTATGACATTATTTTTCCATTTTAACCAATGTAATCGCCGTAATTAGCATAATGCACTAATTAACATATATGTGTGTAATATATATAAAATACATCTTTCTTTGTCATTTCATATCGAGAATGCCCGAAAAATTAATAATACAGCTATCTTATGGCGTTTTATGGCGAGGAATTCATTTATGACATTACTTTTCCATTTTAAACAATGCAGTCGCTGTAATTAGCATAATTAGCATAATCAACCTAATGCATTAATTAACATATATATATATATATATTTGTCAAAGTACTACAACAGCCAGAAAACAAATAATAGAGCTATCCTATGGTATCATTCTATGAGGTATTCTTTTGTGAAATTATTTTTAAAAACGTTTAACAAATGTTACTGTTTTAATTAGCGTAATTAGCATAATGCGCTAATTAACTTATGAGCAATATTTTACAATATATATTCCTTGTCATTTTATAACAATAATGCCTGAAAATATGAATAGTACAGCTATCCTATGATTTCCAATGACTAGGACTTCACTTATGACATTATATTAACCTTTTTACCAATGTAATTTTCGTAATTAGCATAATGCGCTAATTAACATATTTGTGCAATATGTATATATATATTTTATATTGAGAAAGCCTGAAAACAAACAATTACAGCTATCCAATGGTTTTCTATGATGAAGAATTCTTTTGTGACATTATTTTCCCCGTTTAACAAATGTTATTGTGTAATTAGTGCAATCAGTATACTGCGCTAATTAACATAATTAACTATATATATATATATTTCTTTGTCATTTTATTGTCTCACCTGCATAGCAGAGTGAGACTATAGGCGCCGCTTTTCCGACGGCAGCGACGGCGGTGGCGTCAACATCAAATCTTAACCTGAGGTTAAGTTTTTGAAATGACATCATAACTTAGAAAGTATATGGACCTAGTTCATGAAACTTGGCCATAAGGTTAATCAAGTATTACTAAACATCCTATTAGAGTTTCATGTCACATGACCAAGGTCAAAAGTCATTTAGGGTCAATGAACTTAGACCATGTAGGAGGAATCAACATCAAAATCTTAACCTGAGGTTAAGTTTTTGAAATGTCATCATAACTTAGAAAATATATGGACCTAGCTCATGAAACTTGGACATAAGGTTAACCAAGTATCACTGAACATCCTGCGTGAGTTTTATGTCACATGACCAAGGTCAAATCATTTAGGGTTAATGAACTTTGGCCGAATTGGGGGTATCTGTTGAATTCCCATCATAACTTTGAAAGTTTATAGATCTGATTCATGAAACATGGACATAATAGTAATCAAGCATCACTGAACATTTTGTGCAAGTTTCGGTCTCATGATTAAGGTCAAAGGTCATTTAGGGTCAATGAACTTTGGCCGATTTGGGGGTATCTGCTGAATTACCATCATAACTTTGAAAATTTATTGGTCTAGTTCGTTAAACTTGGACATTAGAGTAATCAAGTATCACTGAACATCCTGTGCGCATTTCAGGTCACATGACCAAGGTCAAAGGTCAATGAACTTTGGCCGAATCGGGTGTAACTGTTGAATTACCATCATAACTCTGAAAGTTTATGGATCTGATTCATGAAACTTGTACATAAGAGTAATCAAGTATCACTGAACATCCTGTGCGAGTTTCAGGTCACATGATCAAGGTCAAAGGTCATGTAAGGTCAACGAACTTTGGCCATGTTGGGTTTTTTTTTTTAATAACCATCATATCTCTGTAAGTTTATTGGTCTAGTTCATAAAAAGTGGACATACAGTAAGAGTAACCATGTATCACTGAACATCTTGTGCGAGTTAGAGTAGTTTTCAAAGTCAGCACTGCTGCTATATTGAACCGCGTGATGCAGGTGAGACGGCCAGAGGCATTCCACTTGTTTGTTGAATAACCATCATATCTCTGTAAGTTTATTGGTCTAGTTCATAAAAAGTGGACATAATAGTAACCATGTATCACTGAACATCTTGTGCGAGTTAGAGCAGTTTTCAAAGTCAGCACTGCTGCTATATTGAACTGCGTGATGCAGGTGAGACGGCCAGAGGCATTCCACTTGTATTAAAAAATGCCTGAAAAAATGAATAATACAGCTATTTCATAGTTTTCTATGACAAGGAATTAATATGATATCGTATTTCACTTTAAATGATGTTAATGGTGTAATAAGCTTAATTGGCATAATGAGCTAATCAAAGTGGAACGCATCTGGCAGTCTCGACTGCATTACGCGATTTTATACAGCAGCAGGTTTGACTTTGAAAACAGCTATTGCATATAATATTAACGTAAGAACAATTCATAAGATGTCCATTGATCCAAAATGGCCTTAGACCATGATCAAGTGACCTAACATGTGTGCAAAACAATCCTTCATCCTAGATTACCCATATGTTTATGTTTCATGAACAAGACCCATTATTACCCATATGTTTATGTTTCATGAACAAGACCCATAAACTTTCTAAGGTATGATGCCAAGTTAAAACATACCCCTAACATGGCCAAAGTTCATTGACCTTATATTACCTTTGATATTGGTCATTTGAATTCACATAGATGTTATATGCATTGGGCCAGTAATAATAATTAAGGCATTGACATTGGTTAATATGGAAAATTACTGTCATAAATGAATTCATCAACATAGAAAACATTAGAAGAGCTGTATTATATATGTTTTCAGGCTGATGTAGACAGTACTTTGACACAGGAATCTATTTATTGCAAATATATATTAATTAGCGCATTATGCTAATTAAGCTAATTATAACAATAACATTGTTTAAAGGAAAAAGATGATGTCACAAAAGAATTCCTCATCATATAACTACAGGATAGCTGTATTATTTATGTTTTGGGGAATTCTCACTCGGTATAAAATGACAAAGAAATATATATATTGCACATATATGTTAATTAGCGCATTATGCTAATTATACTAATTACGACAATTACATTGGCAAAAAGAGGAAAAATAACTTCAGAAATTAATTCCTCGTGATAGAAAATCATGGGATAGCTGTTTTATTTATGTGTTTTGCATTTTCGATATAAAATGACAAAGGAAAGTATATATTGCACATATATAATGGTAATTAGCGTATTATGCTGATTATGCTAATTACGACAATTACATTGGTAAGAAGGGAAAAATAATGTCATAAATGAATTCCTCGCCATATACATTAAAACAAGCATAGGGTAGCTGTATTAATCATGTTTTCGGACATTCTCGATATGAAATGACAAAGAAATATATAAGTTTATATGTATTACACATATACATGTACATGTGTTAATTAGTGCATTATGCTAATTAAAAATAATTACAGCAATTACATTAGTTAAAATTGAAAAATAATGTCATAAATGAATTCCTCGCTATAGAAAACCCTAAATGGGATGCATTATCTACATATTGGGCATTTTTGGGATAGACATCCACAAATACGTATATATTACACTTTAAGGTATTGTTTAACTTTGTGAGCAGCCGATTTAAAAAATTCTCAAACCAAGATGAAACATGTGTACAAGTGCATGTATTAGAACTAATAAACCCTGAAAACAACCATTATTGAGAATGAAAAGCTAAAACTACAAGGCAAACCCCGATTTAGTAAATAGGCGTCTTATAGACACCTAAATAGTACACATAAGTGTATGGGATGAAATAAAGATGGTGTTTCCGGTCACTTTATATTTCAATTTTTGAAGCACTAAATAATCATTTTCGAACGCAATTTTTTCAGGGCTTCATTTTTGGAACATATCAAAGACACAGGTGACAAGTGTGACCTTCTAGCTCAGATTTTTTAAACGTCAAACCAATGTTAACCAATCACTTTAAGCTAATTAGCTCACTATGCTAATTAGGCTGATTACGATAATTGCATAATTTAAATATTTAAATTATTGCTATAAATCGATTCCTTGTCACAGGACCTCTTACTAAAATGACATTATTTGTGTTTTTAATCTTTCTGGTGTAAGAGAAGTAGCATATTACATAACGTAATATGCTAATTAGATGATTATGCTAATTAGGCTAATTAAAAAATTTGCTCAAGGTTGCCAAGGTTGCAACCAAGCTGAATTTACTTACTGTCCGTCTTCAGGAGATGGACAGTCAACCTGTCCGAAACGTCGAGTCTCTCTACTACTCATCATCTCTACTCGCCGACGCAAGCCAGCATCTCCTCATCAGCTCTACTACTCAAGCTGTTCTCACTCAACATTCCTTCTGGTTTACAGTCCTTTTCAGGACTATTCTCAAGAAAGAATACTCTATTCTCAAAATCTCCACTTTCTCGCCTATCCACTTCCTCTCTTCTTCTATCCACTGCTTCTATAACACTCCACATGGTGTACCGTAAACCACATCAGCAAGGGATGACAAGGTTATGGATAGGTGAATAATACAATGAAAATAACTGTTATGCATAAGGTTTGACCTACTCAATTAATTTAGGGGAAATAATAAAGTTAGTGTTTTGCATGAACTCATTAGAATGTCCAACATTGATGTTGCCTTAGCAATACTTGAATTCCACGATAAATATCAATGTTGCAAATGACCTGTTGCCATAGCAACAGCTCATTTACACAAGAAAAGTACCAGTTTTGATTAGAAAAATGACTATAGACTCTGATTTTTCTTTCATTTCTCCTAATTTTGTGATAAGAATTGATATGTTTGCTGTTAACATACAAATAATATCTGAAGCCATTGTCATGGCAACCAAATTACATCGAATTTGAAAAAAAAACATGGTTGACAACACAATGGACAGGTGGAAAATGCAATTAGAATTATTATGTATATGCTTAAGTTTTGAACCCCTCATTTGAACATAAAGTATAGAATGAGTTCTGCAGGAGTTCTTTAGAAAGATAAAAAATTATGTTGCCTTGGTTACGCTTGAATTAAATTCTTTTTAAAATGTTGTAAAGGGCTCGTTGCCATGGCAACAGCTTATTTCCCTATAGAAAGGTAAATATATTGATAAAAATGTAGAATACAGACATGTATGATCATCTTTCCATTTTCAATTATTTTAAGGTACTGATCAAGATATGTTTGTGACTAGATTTATAAATATAACATTTTAAGCCATTGCCATGGCAACCCGATAACATCTATTTTTTCAAAAACAACATGGATGGCAAGGGTATGGAGACTATGGACAGGTGAAAAATTCACTTAATGTGCATGCATAAGGTTTGACCTCAATCTAGGGGAAACAATACAATGAGTGTTCTGCATGAACTAATTAGAATGATAAACATTGATGATGGCTTGGTAATACTTGAATTCAATGATAAATATCAACGTTGCAAATGATCTGTTGTCATAGCAACTGCTCATTTTCCCAAGAAAAGTACCAGTTTTGATTAAAAAAACTGTAGTGGTCTGATGTGTCCAAGACCTTGAGACGGCTTCCAAAAATGGAGTTTAAAACGGCTGTTGATATATAAATGGACATAGCTCACTTCATATCCGTCTGGGATAATTATATGATTTCGTGTCTAGACAATGGTTTCAATGGTCAAGTAATACATTATGACAAGTTACACGGACAGTCAGTTGTCCTGTATATTAAAAGAAATCCAAGATGGCTTTGAAAATGGAGTCTAAAATTGCTGTTGCTGCATTAAAAAGCGTAGTTTCTTTAATATCCTGGAATAAGTTTATGCCATAGTGAAATGTGTCAAATTATACATAAGGACAAGTTACAAGAACAGTTAGTGTTCAAGTATGTCCAAAAATCCAAGGTGGCTTCAAAAAATGGAATATAGAATAGCCTCTGTTACTAACAAATGGACATATTTCGTGTAATATCTGCCAAGTGCATATTATTTTGATATCTAAATCATGGTTTTAAAAGTCAGTAAATACATCATGTACATTGGAACAAGTTACAAGGACACAAGGACAGTCAGTAATCCAGTATGTTCCAACATCCAAGATGGCTTCAAACAATCGGGGTCTATTGAATTGGAGCCTGTTCCTTAAAAAATGACATAGTTCATTTAAATCCACCAAGGAAAACTGATTTTGGTGTTCACACTTTGGTTTCAAGTTTTAAAAGATACGTTTAGACTTGTTACAATGATATCCAGTTGTCCATTTTGCCTAAAAATCCAAGAGGGGTTTTCCGAAATGGCATCCAAAATGACTTCTATCACTCAAAAATTATCAGAGTTCATAAAACCTGTAAGAAACAATTTTGGTGTCTACACTGTGGTATGAAGTGTCCATTATTACATTAGGACAAGTAACAAGGATGGTTAGTTTTCAATTTTGTCCAAAATCCAAGGTAGATTCTCACAAGTGGATATCATATCCACTTCAAAGTAACAGTCGCCATTTTAGAATCTATTTATGGAAGCCATCTTAGATTTTCAGGCAAAATGGACAATTAGTCCCAACGTATCATTTGATCCTTGAATTCCTAGTGTAGACACCAAAACAACATCTCAATGTGTATTTAATGTACTATGTCCACTTTTAAGTAACATTAAAACCCCCATTTTCAAACAATCTTTGAATTTTTGGACACATATTGACGCCTGACTGTCTGTTCAACTGGACACAATGTACAGTATTAGTTGACCCTTGAAACACTTCTGTAGACACCAAAATCATATCCCCAATGTGTATTAGTAATGAACTATATGTCCATTTTGAAGTAACAACAGTCAATTTAGACCCCATTTTGTAGGCCATCTTGGATTTTTAACATATCATTCCATTGATTGTCCTTGTAACTTGTTCTAATGCATTAAAAAATGGTTTTATGATAATGGTTGAGACATCAAGATCATATTCCCCAGACAGATATTGAACAAACTATGTCCTAATTTATTATTTGACTCTTGTAACTATGGTTTAGACACCAGAATCACATTTCACAGGCGGATATAGAATGATCTACGTCAGATTTGATTAAAAACAGTCAATTTTAGACCCCATTTTTGTAAGTCACCTTGCGTTTTTTTACATACCAGACCAATGGCTGTCCTTGTAACTTGTCTTAATGCATTACACGACCCTTTAAACTATGGTTTAGACAGCAACATAATATTCCCCAGACAGATATTGAACAACCAATGTTTATTTGTAAGTAACATTAGATATGGTTTAACAAAACTTTTTTTGTAAGCCATCTTGGAAATGTGGACATACTAGACCACTGACTGTCTATGTAGCTTGTCCTTATGTATTTACCCTTGAAATAACAAATCATATTCCCCAGACAGATATTGAGCAAACTATATCCTAATTTATTATTTGACTCTTGAAGCTATGGTTTCAACACCAAAATCATATCTCACAAGTGAATATAAAAGGAGCTATTCCATTTTCAAGTATCAGCAACCGTTTTAGAATAGTTTTTGGAAGCCATATTGGATTTTCAAACACACCTGTCATTGTAACTTGTCCTAATATTGTTAGACTCTTGAAACCAATGATTTAGACACCAATATATCATCCTCTAGGCCAATATGAAATGAGCTATGTACGCTTTAGGTATCAGCAACCATTCTAGATTCAATTTTTCGAAGCCATCTTGGATTTTTGGACATTCCAAACCACTGGCTGTCCTTGTATTTGGCCAAATGTACTACTTGATCCTTACAACCAATGAATAGAAACCAAATTAAAGCCATTTTATCAAGTAATGGATAAATTGTGGATTTTTAGCTCACGACAGCCAGTGAGGGCATCATCTTGGAACACCCTTGAGTGCTTAAATTATTTTTAACCTTTCAACCAGTAAGGGTATTTTTATCGTATTTGACCAGACTACTTTTCATGTAAAATAACCAGTGAATAGATTAAACTTCGTGTTGAATAGATTCAAACGTTACTTTAAAAATTATCACAGTATTACAAAATTTTCTTCGTCAAAATCAGCAGTGTAATTTTGAGGGGGCCAGATATGACGTATCGAGCAAAATTTACTTTAAATGTTCTCACCGAGCCAGCGACAAAGCAAAAAAATTCATTTTGTTTTTCATTTTGGGTACATTATTCGTAAAATAATATTTCATCCATCTCTCTTTCACTTTCTCTTTATTTTTTTAGTAATGATTTTTTTTGGGGGGGGAGAAGGGTTGCTAAATTACTGGGAATTTTCTTGATGGAAACTTTCCATGGGAATAAATTTGATTTTTGTGGGAATTTTTTTTAATTTTTGGCAATTTTCAGGAATTAAAAAAAGATGATGGGAATTTTCAAAAAGTAACAATTTTCTGATATTTATATGCAGGAAATAGGCATATCCTGGCAGATGATGCTTAATAGTGCTTTGCTATCATATTTCAAGCCAAGTATGCTAAAACAGTCAGACAAGGCATGATTTCAATGATCTCCATGTAAAAGATGGTTTACTGTATTTACCTTAATTTGGATATCAAGACCATGTCGACTTCTTACATAGACCTAAGATTTTGAGTTATCAACCCCTATAATCCCCTTATATATTGATATGTTGAACAGCTTTAAAACACATATCACCCCAAGACGCTTCTTCAAAATGGCCGCCTGCGAATACTTTGAACGAAATTGTCCAGCATCGAGTTTCGGGCATTTATTTGAGCCCACAAAACTCTGATACAAGTTTTGTTGGTCTTATTTCGATGCCACGTATAATGAAACAAGATTGTGCTTATCATTTAGCATTTTTATGTTCAGCACCCCCCTAAAAGAGGAAAAAATAAATAAACATATTTTTATCGAAATTGGTACTTTTTTGGAGCCATTTGCAACATTAATATTCATCTTTATGTTCAGCATTACCAAAACATAAGTATTTTTGTCAACCTAATGGAACAATGCATAACACTTAATGTAACTCTTGTTCAAAATTACATGTAAAAGAGCAGGTCCAATCTTGTGCATATTAAGTTAATTTTATTGTATTTTCCGTCTGTCCATTATTTTGTCAGCTATAGTTTTTTTGGTAAATTAAATGTTATGTTATTGCAATATTAATGACTCAATATGTTATTTATAAACAACAAAAATGTACGAGTATCTTTGGCACCCTAACTTTAGTAAAAAATAAATGAAATATAAGATTCTACTAGGTATTTTTTTAATCAAAGATGGTCTTTTCTGGAGGAAAAATGATCCGTTGCCATGGCAACCGAACACACATTTGCAAACATTGATATCATTAAGTTCAACCGTTACCAAGGCAGCATCAGTTTTATCATGCTATTGTACTCATGCAGAACACTCACTGTAATTTTTGTTCAAAACTTAATGACTGTTCAAACATTATGTAGATTAAGTAAAATTTTATTTTACATTCCACCTGACCATTATCATTTCAACAGTGTAATTTTTTGTATTTATAAATTACATCTTAATCTCAATGGCTGAAGATGTTATCTACATATTAACAAGAAGCACATATGCTTAGCACCCTAAAATTAGGTGAAATGAAAGAAAAATCAAATTTTACCATGTTTTTGTTTATCAAAGTTGCTTATACTTTTCTGGGAGGAGGGGAACATTTGAATTACTAACATTTGAATTACTAATATTTATCATTAAATTCAAGTATTACCAAGGCAACATCAATTTATTATTCTAATTAACTGCAGAATACTTAGTAAATTTTTTGTCCAAAATTAAATGACTGGCCAAACCTTTCACACATTGAGTTATATTGTATTTTCCACCTGTCCATGATATTGTCATCCAAATTAATATTTTTGTAAATTAGATATTATTTGGTTGTCATGTCAATAGCTTTAGATGTTATTTAAACATTTTGCACCAAACATATCGATGTTTAACACACTAAGATTAGGGGAAATGCAAGAAAAATAAGATTCTATAGTCTTTTTTAATAAAAATTGGTACTAAATGATCCGTTGCTATGGCAACAGGCCATTTGCAACATTGATTTTTATCCTTGAATTCAAGTATTACCAAGGCAACATCAATCTGAATCATTCCAATTAGTTCATGCAGAACACTCACTGTATCATTTCCCCTAAATTAATTGATGAGGTCAAACCTTACGCATGTATATATAAGTTAATGTTTATTGTACTTTTCACCTTTCCATAACCTTGTCATCCCTGTTGTTGTTGTTTTTAATTAGATGTTATCTGGTTGCCATGACAATGACTTAAGATGTTATATTTATAAATTTAGTCACAAGCATATCCCGATTAGTACCTCAAAAATGGTTGAAAATGGACTGATGATCATACATGTATTCTACATTTTTATCAATATTTTTACTTTACTAGAGGGAAATAAGCTGTTGCCATGGCAACGGGATCTTTGCAACATTGTTTTTTTAAATTTAATTCAAGCATTACCAATGCAACATAAAGTTTTATCTTTATAAAGAACTCCTGCAGAACACTTTCTGTAGTTTTGGTTCAAATGAGGGGGTCAAAACTAAAGCATACAGATTAAGTCAATTCCAGTTGATTTTTCCACCTGCCCATTGTCTTGTCAACCATGTTATTTTTGTAAATCAGTTGTTATTTGGTTGCCATGGCAATGGCTTGAGATATAATTTATACATCTAGCAACCAAAATATCTTTGTTTAACACTGTAAAATTAGGGGAAATTAAAGATAAATCATATTCTACAACGTTTTTTTTAATCAAAATTTTATTTTTCTGGGGAAAAACAAGCCGTTGCCATGGCAACGTACCAAATGGAACTATCTTGTTGATTTTGAATGTTTCTAAATTTTATATATATTTAATTAGAAGCTTGAAAATTATCATTTTATTCATCTATATCATGTTTATTTACCATTTACATGGGAATGTATGTCATTTTTGAGAAATTATTCCGTTGCCATGGCAACGGCCGAAAATGGCATTTTTAAATTTACCTCCCATCTTTAAAATAAATCTTACGGCATATACTAATACTTGTGAAAGTTTCATGCTTTAGTCAAATTTTGCACAATTGTTCGGCTAATCCGCTCTACTATATGGAATAATTCAAATATAAAACATGAAAACAAGTTACTGTTTTTCAGAAAATGGTACGATAAGGTTATAGTTTAAGTACACCATTTAATTGAAAATGGTTCATGGAAAAACTCTGAAAGTATTTCAGACTTACTGTCGATGAATTCTCTTTGTATCTTATTTCAATATGCTAAAATTAAAACTGCTCTTTCAAAACATTGGTTCGATAAGTTGAACACTGCTCAGCATGAAAATCACGATGATCAACCAACGCAAAACGACAAATTTATTCAAATAAAAACCGGTGACTCAATTGACATTACAATATCAAAAACAAAACAATTCTTTGTAGCTATAAAAAAGAATTAACACCAAACGGTGTTATATTTTCGGCAAGACAGTCTATCACTTGCAGAAGATTATGATTGGTGGAAATTGCTAAAATTTAAGTTTAGAAAATTATTTAATAACAGAGTTAAACAATATAATTTCAAATTGCTGCATCGGATTTTGTCGTACAAAGAGAATTTAGTTCGATGGAATATCACATCAGACATGACTTGTAACCATTGTAAACAAATTGAAACTTTAGATCATGTTTTGTTGTATTGTCCACAGGTGAATTTATTTTGGCAGAAACTACGGTATTTCATTATCCAGTTTAATGTGAATATTCAGATTAATGAGAAAACATTATTGATTGGCCACGATGTTGAAAATGAAAACATGACTTTGCTTAATGTAATTTTGGTTTTCGCACAATATACGATTTACAGAGTCTATATGTTGGCTCAGTTCACTTCAAAAAAATTCAGTTATTTTTCTATGTTGTCAGATTTCAAGAGAGAATTAGTTATTAATTTAAGATTTCTTGGAAAGAGTAATAACATAAAACTAACAGAAAAACAGTACAACGAAATCAAAAGCATGTGAAATGTGAAAATAATTGAATATATTGTTTGTGTTTAGTTTATTGATTTCAATGTAAAAGAGTAACAAGATAAAAATATCAGGAAAACAGTATAATGATATCAAAAGTTTGTGAAATGTGAAAGTAATTGTATATACTGTATGTGTTTGATTATTGATTTTAACGTAATAAATACCTCTGATGAGGACAGAAAAAAAATTAACCGGATTAAGCTTCCGAACAATAATAAAGCAAACCTTTGAAGTATACAGAAGTTGTAATAATAATGCACTTCCCATATTTTTGATGCCATGTTCCCTAAAAATCAATTTGATCATAACTACCCCACGAGACACTCTGACGAACTTTAATTCCACTTTACAGAACTTTACTGGCCAAAAATACATTCCTTTTTAACGGTCCTAAATTCTGGAACTTACTAGCTAATGATATTAAAGACAGTGTCTCCTTAAATTCATTCAAACGTAAACTCAAACTTAGTCTGCTTAATTCCTATAATTCTTCTCAACGGAACTAACACTTCATTATCTTGATTATAATCCTTGCATTTTTAACTTTTATTGTTTTATCTTTTTTCATCTCATATTGTCCAGTTATATCATCCCTTGTTATTTCACCAGATCGAGCTGGTTCATGGTCAGCCCTTTCCCATTCTTAGTTTTCCTCCTTTAAACAAAAAACAGTTATCTTGTCTTGTACTGTCCTGTCTCTTGTTTTGTTTTGTCTTCCCCTCTCTCTGTTTTTTTCCGTCTGTTTTGCGCAACATATCCGTTACAACGAAGACCTCTTTGTGTGAAAAGCTTTGCATCATTTCAGTAATTATGTTTGCATTAATATTATTTCTTTTGTTATCTTTTTCTTTCCTATAATACATGCATATACGCATATAAGAATAAGTCAACTATAATTTCTTCATTTCCAAGGGGGATCCACACTTTACAAGCTTTGCACTTTAGTTGATCCCCTCATTTCCATTTATGCTCTATATTATACCGTTTTTTTTCTTTTTTACGAAGTAAGAATGCCCTATAAACAGTCAGGACCATATTCGATTTTCCACTAAGGAAAAATTAGTGTGGAAACGTTCATGGCTCACTTATGCCCACAGAGGGATTTCGATCGGCGTCGGCGTCTCTATCGATACGCTCTGTGTGTGTGTGTATTTTGAGTTTTGTCAGACGTGTATCAATCAGATATGATTATTTACGTCTGGGACCGACCTTTTACGTCACCATCCGAAAGACGTGACCAGGGCTCGAACCTCGAACCTCTGCATCAATTTGTAACTTCCCCACAGCTTGGATTACAGGCGCACGCCACAACGCCCAGTTATTCGATCTGTGCGATCGAAAAAACTAGCATTTTCACAGCCGTTTTCTCAAATAGGAAACATTCTACGATCTCGCATCGGCGTAACTCCCGTGTGCATGGTGTGTATGAGTATGAGAGTACATTGTGTACACGTCTGCTCGTACCGTCTTGTATACACATAAGATTATCCGCTTCTCTTTCCCTCTCACGCTCTCTCTCTCCCTCTCTTCTGTATCCTCTCTTCCAGCCCATGGAGAAATCACATGGGTAGCCTAGCTTAGCCCAGCATTTGTAAAATAAGCGCATAACTATGATTATTAAACCACAGGAGTTCATGTATCCTACCTTAAAATGAAATCCATTGCTGACCTGCCATTAGAACAGCGATACTTCACCGAAAATTATGTTATTCCAAATTAGAGTATTCCACGCTTGTCCATCATGAGTCAATCACTGAGAAATACATTTCACTAATTTGTTCCAACAAATAACAAGTGGCACTTCGATCTTCCCAGTTTGGGACCAATCGCTTCCACAGTCATTGGTGATAAACCCCAAAAAATAATATCTGTATGGTTAATGAAAGTTAATCTCTCCATATAGCCCCTGTTCATGAAAGCACACACAGCAAATATAGCAGAGGAACATCAACCGAAGAGATGTTGGCGGGAGTTTTATACTCTGGCATATCTGGGGTCTGTTGCATAAAACTCCAACCTGCCAACTGATTTTCAGGTTGGAATCCCCAAATTCTGATTGGAGCCCAGCCTCCATAATATTACCAGTTGCTCTCAGAGTACTGCCAAACTAAGCAGCTGATTCGACCCGAAAAAAAAAACTAAATTGCAGTTTATGTAACAGACCCTTCTCTTATCCGTAGATTGGTAGTCTTACCGTTGAAACATCTTATCGTATTTTTGCCAATCATTTGAGTCGTCACAAAATAAATATTTTCACCAATTCTCCTCTCACACTCCAATGATATACAGCAGTTGTCTTTTGTATCATTTTCATTACGAATGCCTTAATGATATCTATTTAAAGAACGGGAAAGGGGACGGGAAGATAGTAAGGCACAGTGCAAGGTATTACTAAAGAATTCGAATGAAAGACTATTCCGAAAAGACAAAGCATCAGTGTTCATCATTGCATTGACGCCCAATGGCGACAATGCATTGTTCTTGTTCCATATTCCTATTCCGTAATTGCATTGACGCCCAATGGCGACAATGCATTGTTCTTGTTCCATATTCCTATTCCGTAATCTTCTTTGCATTGACGCCCAATGGCGACAATGCATTGTTCTTGTTCCATATTCCTATTCCGTAATCTTCTTCTTCTTCTTCTTCTTCTTCTTCTTCTTCTTCTTCCACCAAAATCCCATTTGTTTAACACATGGTTTTGTTAGCTCTACCCTGACTCCGTCCCTGATCCAAATTCATCCAAATTTGGTAGACATGTTGTCCAGCATCCCTAGTTGTGCCTCTCGTCTTCCATTTTCCAAAATCACTCATGCATGACCATCCAGGCGCCATTTTGTCAATTTCAAGTCCATTTGCATACCATTCTTCATTCTTTCATATCTCAGTTATCCTGCATGCTACAGACTTCTAACAAATTGCTATAGATAGTCCAAGAGTTGCTCTATCATCTGCGACGTATAACTTGACCTTCAAAATGCCATCTTCATGCCTTAAATTCAAATCCGAAATAGCCTTCCTTCAAAAACTTCATATTTATTGAAATGTAATGTCTAAAAGTCGTAAAATGGCCGTAACTTTTGTGTTTTTATTCATTTTGCGCTCATTCTCTTAGAAATTGATCACGGTATCATAGCATACATGCTACTAAGTTTTCACGCATCATTGATCTTCTGTCATTGAAATAGCGCCCTCTAAAGTTTCAAAAACGCTTACCTTTGAATGCCCCTCATTGCGTCATGCATGGCCAAACCCGTACCCTTTCTTGGATTTAGGGTCTTCAAGATATGCCCTTTCATGCCATTTAAAAAAATATATACCTTACAACTGACGAAATATCTCAAAAATGCTCCTGAAAATCAGCAAAATACCCAAAAATGCACTTTACTGCCAGCACAACTTCAACTTGCTCTTATTTCCTTATTATTGAAGCTTATCCTTTTTAACTTGGCAGATATGAGTATTGATATATACTTAAACAGTTCGTTAATGTTTTGTAACAGAAACTAACAAATTGCTGACGGTAGCTTAAAATTATTGTGCAAAACCTTCATTTTTAATGTCTTTCTTTATATGGCATTTACTTCCGGTCTATTGCCTCCACACAAATAAAAGTGGTATCAATGTCACCGCATTGGAATACTCTTTCTAGTGATACCAAATACGACATAGGTTACAACAGAAAATTTCAAGATAAGTCAATCTGAACACATGGTATCCTGCTCACAATGCACACATTTTCAACAACCACATATGGGCCGCCAATATGGTCTAAAAAATTTTACTCGAGAATGTAACTTCCTATGGACAACAAAAAGTGCTAATATCCAATTTGATTAACATGTAATATTTGTTAGTCCTCCCTGCCACCGTTCCTCATCAAAATTCATTTTAATTTGGTAGACATGTTATCCATAATTAGTGACCATAACTTTAGAAATAGCGCCCTCTATTGCAAAGTCTTAAAATAGTTGAATTGCCATAACTTCCTTTGAATTTATTTTTGTCTCATATTTTCAGGGTTTGCCAATTGTATCATTTCACATAATCTAACTGTGTTTTACGCATCAGTGACCATTCCTTTAAGAAATAGCGCCCTCTAATATTTTGAGAATGTATATCATCTACAGTTTTCTTTCTATCTCCTTCTGTTTCTTGCCCTCTATTAAATCAGAGGCGTCAATGCATGCACATCGTTCTGAAACGATTGCAGTTCTAGTCTTCTTCTTCTTCTTCTTCTTCTTCTTCTTCTTCCACCAAAATCCCATTTGTTTAACACATGGTTTTGTTAGCTCTACCCTGACTCCGTCCCTGATCCAAATTCATCCAAATTTGGTAGACATGTTGTCCAGCATCCCTAGTTGTGCCTCTCGTCTTCCATTTTCCAAAATCACTCATGCATGACCATCCAGGCGCCATTTTGTCAATTTCAAGTCCATTTGCATACCATTCTTCATTCTTTCATATCTCAGTTATCCTGCATGCTACAGACTTCTAACAAATTGCTATAGATAGTCCAAGAGTTGCTCCATCATCTGCGACGCATAACTTGACCTTCAAAATGCCATCTTCATGCCTTAAATTCAAATCCGAAATAGCCTTCCTTCAAAAACTTCATATTTATTGAAATGTAATGTCTAAAAGTCGTAAAATGGCCGTAACTTTTGTGTTTTTATTCATTTTGCGCTCATTCTTTTAGAAATTGATCACAGTATCATAACATACATGCTACTAAGTTTTCACGCATCATTGATCTTCGTCATTGAAATAGCGCCCTCTAAAGTTTCAAAAACGCTTACCTTTGAATGCCCCTCATTGCGTCATGCATGGCCAAACCCGTACCCTTTCTTGGATTTAGGGTCTTCAAGATATGCCCTTTCATGCCATTTAAAAAAATATATACCTTACAACTGACGAAATATCTCAAAAATGCTCCCGAAAATCAGCAAAATACCCAAAAATGCACTTTACTGCCAGCACAACTTCAACTTGCTCTTATTTCCTTATTATTGAAGCTTATTCTTTTTAACTTGGCAGATATGAGTATTGATATATACTTAAACAGTTCGTTAATGTTTTGTAACAGAAACTAACAAATTGCTGACGGTAGCTTAAAATTATTATGCAAAACCTTCATTTTTAATGTCTTTCTTTATATGGCATTTACTTCCGGTCTATTGCCTCCACACAAATAAAAGTGGTATCAATGTCACCGCATTGGAATACTCTTTCCAGTGATACCAAATACGACATAGGTTACAACAGAAAATTTCAAGATAAGTCAATCTGAACACATGGTATACTGCTCACAATGCACACATTTTCAACAACCACGTATGGGCCGCCAATATGGTCTAAAAAATTTTACTCAAGAATGTAACTTCCTATGGACAGCAAAATGTGCTAATATCCAATTTGATTAACATGTAATATTTGTTAGTCCTCCCCTGCCACCGTTCCTCATCAAAATTCATTCTAATTTGGTAGACATGTTATCCATAATTAGTGACCATAACTTTAGAAATAGCGCCCTCTATTGCAAAGTCTTAAAATAGTTGAATTGCCATAACTTCCTTTGAATTTATTTTTGTCTCATATTTTCAGGGTTTGCCTATTGTATCATTTCACATAATCTAACTGTGTTTTACGCATCAGTGACCATTCCTTTAAGAAATAGCGCCCTCTAATATTTTGAGAATGTATATCATCTACAGTTTTCTTTCTATCTCTTTCTGTTTCTTGCCCTCTATTAAATCAGAGGCGTCAATGCATGCACATCGTTCTGAAACGATTGCAGTTCTAGTCTTCTTCTTCTTCTTCTTCCACCAAAATCCCATTTGTTTAACACATGGTTTTGTTAGCTCTACCCTGACTCCGTCCTTCATCCAAATTCAACCAAATTTGGTAGACATGTTGTCCAGCATCCCTTTTTGTGCTTCTCGTCTTCCATTTTCCAAAATCACTCATGCATGACCATCCAGGCGCCATTTTGTCAATTTCAAGTCCATTTGCATACCATTCTTCATTCTTTCATATCTCAGTTATCCTGCATGCTAAAGACTTCTAACAAATTGCTATAGATAGTCCAAGAGTTGCTCCGTCATTTGCGACGTATAACTTGACCTTCAAAATGCCATCTTCATGCCTTAAATTCAAATCCGAAATAGCCTTCCTTCAAAAACTTCATATTTATTAAAATGTAAATTCAAAAAATCGTAAAATTGCCATAATTTTCTTGTTTTTATTCATTTCGAGCTCATATATTCAGGAGTTGATTACATTACCATATCATACATACTACTCAGTTTTCACGCATCACTGATTTTTCGTCATTGAAATAGCGCCCTCTAAAGTTTCAAAAACACTTACCTTTGAATGCTCCTCATTGCGTCATGCATGGCCAAACCCGTACCTTTTCTTGGATTTAGGGTCTTCAAGATATGCCCTTTCATGCCATTTAAAAAAATATATACCTTACAACTGACGAAATATCTGAAAAATGCTCCCGAAAATCAGCAAAATACCCTAAAAGGCACTTTAATGCCAGCACAACTTCAACTTGCTCTTATTTCCTTATTATTGAAGCTTATTCTTTCTAACTTGGCAGATCTGAGTATTGATATATACTTCAACAGTTCGTTAATGTTTTGTAACAGAAACTAACAAATTGCTGACGTCAGCTTAAAATTATTGTGCAAAACCTTCATTTTTAATGTCTTTCTTTATATGGCATTTACTTCCGGTCTATTGCCTGCGCACAAATAAAAGTGGTATCAATGTCACCGCATTGGAATACTCTTTCCAGTGATACCAAATACGACATAGGTTACAACAGAAAATTTCAAGATAAGTCAATCTGAACACATGGTATACTGCTCACTATGTACACATTATTAACAACAGAATTGGACACAGTGTCTATTGCATCGGTTTCGCACAAAAACGAACTGAACGTACTATGGCACGCCATTTGTCCAGTAAGGCGATAAACTCAGTTTATGCATGCACATCGTTCTGATATGTACTTAACACTGGGTTACGTTGATGAATTGTCAGCGAATTCGTATGCTTATTTCTATTACTCTCTCTGCGTCTTTCTCTCTCTCTCTTTCTTCAGCGGCCACATGGTCTAAAAATGGACGAAATTTGTTTGACTCGAGAATGTAATTTCCTATGAAAAGCAAAATCTGCCAAAATCCAATTTGATTAACGTGTAATTTTTGTTAGTCTTCGCCTGCCTCCGTTTCTCATCCAAATTCATTTTGATTTGATAGACATATTGTCCATAATTAGTGACCATAACCTTTAGAAATAGCGCCCTCTCGTGCAAAGTCTTGAAATAGTTAAATTGCCATAACTTCCTTGTTTGAATTTATTTTGGTCTCATGTTTTCAGGGTTTGCCAATTGTATCATTTCACATACTCCAACTGTGTTTTATGCATCAGTGACCATTCTTTAAAAAAATAGCGCCCTCTAATATTTTGAGAATGTATATCATCTAGAGTTTTCTCTCTATCTCCTTCTGTTTCTTGCCCTCTATTAAATCAGAGGCGTCAATGCATGCACATCGTTCTGAAACGATTGCAGTTCTAGTTTTCATGGTGTTATGCAATGCCAGCATACCAAGCATGCATGTGAATAGCGCATGCTCGCAGTCAATGCATATTGCATGCTACGCATACGTCGATCGTGTGCTGGCTGTATGTGTTAATATGGGTTGATAGTCCGAACTTACGACTGTCCTTCCGAGACTAGTGTACGAACAACCGTTGAGGATTTCTTAGCCAAAATTCAAACTTGTTGTTTCGACGCGAATTTCGCCCAATGTACAGGTTGGTTTATTCTGAAAAATTCTGAACCGCTGGTTCATTTATTCATCTTCCAACACAGGGAACTAGAAAATAAACCAACCTGTACATAGCGCGAAATATTTTTTGGTTTCATCGAATGTCAAATCCGGAGGTCGGTTTCCCATAGCTATAGCACAGCGGCCAAAGTATTGCGTAATGTTGCATAACAGGTTGAACCTCGAAACTAACGTTTTCGCATTAACATTCTCGTTAGCGGTATATCGAATATGGTCCTGACTGATAAAACTATACTTGATTTCTACTGCTTTATATTACTTTGTATTATGTTTTTAATGAAAATAAAATCAAATAATTGAAATGAAAAGTATATTACTACAATTGTTATCATTATTATTACTATTATTATTCAGCTTTTCTGGCCACTTTCATTTTGATGTATATTTCATTCACATTGGTTTGGTATATATTCATGAATGACAAAAAACCCGAATCATATAGATTGGACGATATATGATATTAAACTATCAGATGAAACTGATGTTTGGTTGTCTCCACATACTATAAATTGATCTTTTTCTCATAAATATTGTACATAATAGGAAAAACTGGTAATTGAAAGGCCATGTGGACGGACTGTTTCAGAGGACCTGGCTGAATTCATGTGCTCCTCAAACACCCTGAGCTCTGTGACGATCCGTATGCCTGACTACCCACATGACCTAGAGGATGCACACATGCATGATGTGTTCTACTCTGTGCTTGCTCGGAACGCCACTGATACAAAGGTACGTTTAACGATGATTTTTTTTTCCATATAACAAATTCGTGTAATATAATGTCAATTAAAGTCATTTTTGTAATTAATATGTTTTGGTAATATATAATTGTACATCATGACCAGGAATGGTGGTAATCATAACTGCGTCTATCTCCATGACATAAATGGAGAACACTACTGATGAATGTTAATTGCTATTTACTATCAAAAGTATTACAATCCTCTTGCTCAGGCTACTTAAGATATTTCGGTGATTTTCCGTTATTCCGCATTCACCCCCTTGCTCTCTCCCTTCTCCCTCCCTTTCCCTCTATTCACATGATATGATTAATTTCGCTTTCTCGTCTCTTTCCCTCCCTGGCTCTATTCTCGGTATTTTTTTTTTTAATCTCGTGCAGTTCTTAATTTGTGTGCTTAATTTTACTTGTTGTGTTTTGTCCGCTGTTGTATGATTTGTTAAATGTCCCGCTCTTGCCCCATGCTGTCATTCTTTTATTTATTTTATAGATTTTTTTATATATCTTTGTCCTTGTTCAGCTCGCGTGTTGGCCCTTTTTACGTGTAGAAGTCAAATCATGTTGATATCCACCCTCATTTTCCTGATAACAGAGAGAATATCAAAAATAAACATTATATAAACAATTAAAATTCATTCATATTTGAAAGAATATAAATAAAAATGTGATGATATTCATTTCTGTATTAATGTATCACTCATTTATTGAAGGGAGCTTTCAACAACAAGGTTTGCCTTCCAGTAGGTTTCAATTTGATACCATTCTCTGTTGAAATATCAAATGAAATAAATTTTTGATCAACCAATTAATTCATTGATATAAAAACTGTGATTGCCTGGCTTTGGCCATAAACCTATAAAAACAGCATGACTGTAACATATAAACCTAATAGTTCAGAAAATAATTACAATTTTACGCCATTTCACTTCATCATTTCATACGCTTGTTTAAAATGTTGGTCGTTGATTAAAAGTTTAAGAAAAAAAAATATTTTTCCTTCTTTTCAAAATTCAATTTGTTCATTTATTATTTTTTTATCAATATTATCGCTTAAATTGTTTATTCATTGGTTTATTTTTAATTTGATTATTCATTATAAATTGATGGGAGGGGGGGGGGGTGTCCCCAAACAATGTGGTAATGGTTGTTATGGTTTTATTTTCGGTCTTGGAATTTTTGCCTTGAATTGCTTACTTCGTTTATATAATTTCTTACATAATTAAAAAAATAAATGAACTCCAACTTTCGTACTTGTACATCAAACAATACAGCACTGACTACAGTACGTATAAAAACAAGTTTGCACTTAAAAATAGTTGTGTGAAATAACATATAATACCCTGAATCTTCTTCCACATTTAATGATCGGTAAAAATCTCTTTAAGCAGATGACGATATAACTGTCAAAAAGTTTTCCGCCTGCTTGCTTTTGAAAAGTTCGTAAAAATGGCTTGCACAGAACTTTGAAATGATTATATGAATACGAGTAGACGATAATCATGAAGAACACATGGTGTTTAGCTAGGTAGATTGTTTGAAGATATATCTTTAGTTTTAACGTGTTTCCTTACCCAAAACACTTCATAGAGCGCAATTGTGCACCAAGCCCCACATTCCAAGGCCATCATGATAATCTGCTTTACACAGAGCTGTGATGCACATGGAATGACTAAGGCTTGATTTATACGTTAATCATTTCAAGCTTGTAGTAAACTTGTTAAGAGGTTGAACGCTGCATTTTTTTAGTACAAATGTCCCACATGGCACAAATGTTCCTTGAGTCAAAAGAAAAAGATTCATCCATTGAGACACGTTGTATCTATGCAAATAAGCAAGTAATTTGCATAAATTTGCATATTATTTCAATATGGTATTAACAAGTAATTCAGAATATATATTTCACCAGAACTGCCCTAAAATTGGAAATAAAGACTTAGGGTTAGACAGGGAAGAAAATTGTCATAAAATAATTGGAATATCCTTGTTTATTATTACCTAATTTAAATAAATTATGCAAATTATAATTTAAAACAGAGTATTTTTTCAAGAATCCTGAACTATTTTATAAATAACAGCAATTAATACAAAATGTCAACATTCTACATGAAAGAGAATGTATTAGCGAAAAAATCGATATGCTTCATGACAGCATTAGTGTCTTAATTTGCTTAGAAAGAGGGCAGATATGTCAAAATGTATGACGTGATATTGCGCTAAAACGAGACCAAAACAACCTTTATGTCATAGTCACACTCACGAATCGGACAATAAAACGATTAATGGTATGTCATTCGATATAACACAATCTCAACACAATAGCTTCCATCGGCTTCTCGTATCGCTTTTGTTGGTGTGTCTGCCACACCGTAATCTATGATACATACGGGCAAAATGCATTTCGGTATCGGTAAAACACTATAAATCTTGTTTTATTTGTTTATAATTTGTTTCTCGTGGAAAATTTACAGGAGACATTGCTTTGCAGGTTACTGCTTTAATGAAGCTCTGGCACATGAATCATGACGAATGTACCCCACCTCAATCCATATATTAACTTTGTTATCTTTTGGAGACCCCAAAGTGGCAAAACTGCATCTCCCCGGCATTCCCGCTACTTTACAAAACCAGTTTGACTTGTATTATCAACTTGGAAATTACAGATATATGGGACATCAGACAACATGATTCCTGAAAAAAGGTTTTTTATTTTGTTTATTTAAGCCCACGGGAGCCCTCCGATTGTACCCCATCCCCTCTCCGTATTTTGACTTTAAATAAAAAAAATATCATGTTTCAAGCCATCGGCAAGGCATATTGCGGTTTTTGGTATAATAAAGCAGCTTTTATATCTATATTTTTATATTTACATTCATCATTATTGATATTATTATAATTATCATTATTATTATTATTATTATTACTATTATTATTACTATTATTGTTCTGCCATTTGTAATAGTGCTCTAGCACAGTAAAGGCTATAACCCAACAGGAACATGCCTAGGATACCCTTTCCCTTTTTGGTTTTAAGTATTAAAAAATAGTTTATTGTCTTTGGAACTCTTAAGAGATTACTTTTGTTTGTATTGATACCTTGGAATAGATTGAGGAGAAAATACTCTTCAACTGACATGTAGAGGAGCTGGGGTAGATTGAAGGGCACTTATTAAAGGCAGCATCTACATTATATAGAGGAGGCCTTGGCACTGGGAAGAGGGGGCTGAAGCTTGTTTAATTTCTTGGGATAATCATTTTACATTGAACCTTTTTATTTTCAAATTTACATCAATTAATTTTACAGGCAAATAAACAAAAAGGATTGCACTTCAAAATGAAGTTTTTTGGGTAACGTTTCTTTTTTTTGTCACATCTGCCAGAATTCCAGGGGGTGCTATATATCGAGAATAATACACGCAGCACCCTCACCCCCTCTTCCGGAAAATCTTGCGGGTGCTTCAGCCCCCGCTTCCAAGTACCAGGGCTGTTACAACCGATAATTGGGACCTTTCGCAATCATCACCGACGCTAATTTAGGGTCCCCTAACACAAATGTTAACGCTTAATCATACACTTGATTTTTAAGATTGATCGTACATTTTAGTCAATAGAATTAAACGTAGAAAACTGTTCTACAATCAATGCTAAGCTTTGTGTTACCGGGGGATTACAGGCCCTACAGATCTGCCTTTCGTGTGCAAAATCCTTTCCCGCGACACCCGCACCGTATGTGCATGTATATTACGACTGATGGCTGGAGATATTCGAAATGCAGGACCTAAAAGAAATTATGACATGGATAAGAAAGTGGTTTTTCAAAAAAATCGACTCCATATTTAGAGAGGAAAAACTTACTGAATGAAGGCTTAGATATAGATCATTACAGTCCATCGAATCGATATTGCATTTAATGTGGATTATTGGTGGATCACTGGCAATTGATTTCATGAGGTTAGATCAACCTCTCCAGCCGAACATTTCATTTCGCATGCGTTGATACACGTATGTACACATCATGCAATACGTTTGACCAGGGACGTGTTGACCTCGCGGGTTTCTTTTGTTTCTTTTGTTTAACCCTTCTACACAAACGATATGCCTCGAGAACACGATGTAATGGGCATTATGTTTTATACTTTCCGCAGAAATGTGGATTAGATTCAAATTCCGGGGGACCACTTTCATTGATGAGTGGATACCAGGCACGACCATGGGGTTTCGAACAGTACCCCGCTAAACAAGGGAAGCAATTAATCATTTTTCAGATTATGAAAATGCATCTCTTAACAAGTGTGAAACCCTACAAGTATTGGATATGTATCATTTTTTCAGCATTTTAAACATCGTTTTGACACCTTTATAACGTTACATAGGTCTATACGTAATGTACTTGCCCACTCTGTCCCCTTTTACGCGTGCTCGCTCTTGGTGTCCACTAATCAATGGAAGTGGGCCCCCCGGGCGGCCTCTCGAGCTCTAGGAGGAGTCAAATGTTGATTTGGAAAGTCGTCCTCAATCGGATATATCGCTGTTACCATAGTAGCAACCAGAATTTTGCACACGAAACGCATATTGAACGTTTCTGTCGCAGATGCGAAACGAAAAAAAAATCTCATGTCACACAATTTGCATTGCCGGCCAGAGTTTTAAGACGGGCCCAAATGTCTCTTCCAAAGCCAACTACCGTTGTAAATTAGCGTCTGCGTCCTCAAACGAAAGGTCGGGAATGTCGCACCAACGCATAATGTCGCAGCAACGCATAATTGTGACCTTTCGCAATCATCACGGACGCTCGTAATAGGGTCCCCTAACACAAAAGTTAACGCTTAATCATACACTTGATTTTTAGGATTGATTGTGCATTACAGTCAATAGAATCAAACGTAGAAAACTGCTCTACGATCAATGCTAAGCTTTGTGTAACAGGGGGGTTACAGGCCCTACAAATCTGCTTTTCGTGTGCAAAATCCCTTTCCGCGACACCCGTACCGCATACATGCATGTATATTACGACTGATGGCTGGAGATATTCAAAATGCAGAACCTAAAATAGATTTATGACATGGAGAAGAAAGTGGTTTTTCAAACAAATCGAGAACATATTGAGTGAGGAAAAACTTACTGAATGAAGGCTTAAATATAGATCATTACAGTCCATCGAATCGATATTACATTTAATGTGGATTATTGGTGGATCACTGGCAATTGATTTCATGGATAAGATCAACCTCTCCAGCCGAACATTTCGCATGCGTTGATATGTACACATCATATGCGATACCTTTGAACTCGTTTCCTTTTGTTTACTCCTTATACACAAACGATATGCCTCTCGCACACGATGTGAGGGGCATTATGTTTTACATTCCCCAGAAATGGGGATTAGATTCAAATTCCGGGGGGACCACTTCCATTGATGAGTGGATACCAGGCACGACCATGGGGTTTCGAAAAGTACATGCTAAACAAGGGAAGCAATTCTTTTCCAGATTATGAAAATGCATCTCTTAACAAGTATTTGGCTTGTGAAACCCTACAAGTATTGAATATATATCCCTTATTTCAGCATTTTAAACATTGGTTTGACACCCTTATAACGTTACATAGGCCTATATACGTAACGTACCTGCCAACTCTGTCCCCTTTTACGGGTGGTCGCTACTGGTATCCACTAATCAATGGAAGTGGGCCCCCCGGGCGGCCTCTCAATCTCTAGGAGGAGTCAAATGTGGCTTTGGAAAGTCGTCCTCAATCGGATAAATCGCTGTTACCATAGTAGCAACCAGAATTTTGTACACGAAACGCATATTGAATGTTTCCGTCGCAGATGCGAAACGAAAAAAAAAATCTCATGTCACACAATTTGCATTGCAGGACTGAGTTTTACGACCATGATGACGGGCCCAAAAAGTCCCTTCCAAAGTCAACGACCGTTGTAAATAAGCGTCCGCGTCCTCAAACGAAAGGTCGGCATTGTCGCAATCTGCGACATTATGCCAAGAGCGTCCGACGCATAATGTCGCAGTCAACGCATAATGTCGTAGTTTTTCTAACGCATAATGTCACATGTCGCAACGCATAATGTCACAGCAAATCGTTAACGCACAATGTCACATGTCGCAACGCATAATGTCACAGCGGTATTTTCTTCTGGAATTGAGCTACAGATAAGATATAAAACATGCTTTTACTTAGTATTATGAGACACGAAAAAGAGAATGAAATTATTTTGAAATCAGGATTACTCTTTGTATGGATATTTGTCGCTTTATTGCCATTTCGTCTACTGCCTTTTCCCCACTATCGCATGGTCTGATATCATTTCGTCTACCATTAGTTAGTCAACTATCAACATAGTCCAATAACCATTTCGTCTAATTACCATCTCGTCTAATAGCCAGTTGGTCTAATAGCCGTTGTGTTTATTATCATTTAGTCTAATTGTATTTTTTTCAGTTGGTCCAATATCCATTTTGTCCAATATCATTACGTCTATTACCTTTTGGTCTAATAGCCAATTGGTGTAATAACCACTTGGTGTACTCTTATTTTCGTCCATGTTCCATTTGGTCTAACTTCAGTTGGTTCGCTATCACTTTGTCTAAATCCTTTTCGGCTAATACTCATTTGGTATCGTTGCCACGGGTCCAATCACCAATAGGTCCAATCATTGGTTCTAGGACAATTACCCCATGGACAATCACCCTTCCGGACAACTAATCCCTGACAATTTTACCCACCCGAGGACAATTACCCCCTGGACAATTACCCCCTGAGGACAATTACCCCCGAGGACAATTACCCCCTGAGGACAATTACCCCCTAGACAATTACTCCCGGACAACTACCCCCTGTAAAACTACCCCGAGGACGATTACCCCCTGAGGACAATTTCCCCCCCCCCCGGACAACTACCCGTAGGGCAATTTCCCCCCGGACAATTACCCCCTGGACAATTACCCCCTGACAACTACCCCCGGACAATTACCCCTTAGGAAAATTACCCCCCCCCCGAGGACAATTACCCCCGGATAATTACCCCAGAGGACAATTACCAAAGGGAACAATTACCCTGCCCCGGGGACAATAACCCCCTAGACAAAGAAAGTGCACAGAGTTAGGGCCTAAATAGTAAAATTACAAGTCGTTCTTGTGTATATTATCTTTGCATATTTTTTTTGCTTACTGTATTAAAACTAAAGCCGTATCTTAATATGGAATGTGCACCAATTGTTTCATAATTCTTAGCTTCTTGTTAGATGAATTGTTTTAAAATAACAGGTTTATAGGTTCTTCTTGTCAAAGTAGTGTTGATGGTTTGCGTTACTGACTTTCAATATTTCTACCTGTGAAGGAGTCTTTTTTAATGTTTTATCTATTTTCCTGATTTTTTCCTGAAATTAAACCCCAAATTAATCAAGAAACAAATCAGATCAGTTGGAATCAGAGAAATTAGGCATTTGTGATTATTATGTCTAATCGTGTCTTTTCATGAATGTTCAATTGTTCTATGAAAACTTAGTATGTGGGCCAGTTTACACATTTTCTGATGTACATATGCGTAGCTATATAGCGCAAGCCCCCACCCCCATTTTTCATGATGCAGAATGCATTGCTAAACAAAAAAAAAAGAAAAAAAGGCGGAAAAGGAAGAAAAAAATAAAAAAAGAAGAAAACGAGAGAGAGGGAGCGAGAAAAAGGGAGAAAGAGCGATAGTATAAAAGAGAAAGTTATTAACATAAGATAAAGTAGAAAATATATTGAAAACCTGTACCACCGACCCAGACCATTATAATGGTTCACGCCCGGGGGGGGGGGGGCACTCAGTATATAATAATGTGCAGCGGAGGGGACCCCCATTTTTACACTCAAATTTTCCGTTCCAAGGCATAGCATCTTTGTCTTATTGAGAAAAAGAACAAACAAAGCCGCTCCAAGGCAAAACATTTTCTTCTTATCGAGAAAAAAGAAGAAAGAAATCCGCTCCAAAGCTTGTCATATTTTTCGTTAAGCCGTTCCGGTCGCATTGATCTGCTACAATGAGCTGCAATTTTGATGAAATGCGGCCGCAGAGCGCTGTCCGACCATCACCTCTGCGCGAGCGCACCCGGCAGACGTGCCGCCGGGCGAGCTACATAATGCACGCATGTTCGTTCCACAGGGATGCATCAGCACTGACTCGCTAGCATGGCTAGCGATCCGTTCCAAGGACCCTGTTTTTGTCTCTCCCTCGGCACACCCCTACCACTTTTTTGGTCGAGTGCCCCCTTCCCCCCTGGGGTCACGCTTGATTCGATGCCAGAGATAAGGTGGGGGGGGGGGATTTTCCGGGGTAATTGTTTGGCGGTAACTGTCTGGAGAATCATTGTCCTCGGGGCATTTGATGGGGGGGGTAATTGTCTGTGAAATAATTGTCCAGGGGATGATTGTCCGAAGGTAATTGTCCTCGGGGGTAATTGTCCGGGGGGGGGGGTAATTGTCCTCGGAGGCTAAATGTTACTAGAGGTGGTTGTCCGGAAGGTGATTTTCTGAGGGGTAATTGTCCTAGAACCGGTGATAGGCCCTAATGGTGATTGGACCTATGGAAACGATACTTAGCCGAAATGGGTTTAGACAAAGTGATAGCGAACCAACTGAAGTTAGACCAAATGGAACATGGACGAAAATGAGAGTACACCAAGTGGTTATTAGACCAATTGGCCATTAGACCAAAAGGTAATAGACGTAATGATATTGGACAAAATGGATATTTGACCAACTGAAAAAAATACAATTAGACTAAATGATAATAAACACAACGGCTATTAGACCAACTGACTATTAGACGAGATGGTAATTAGACGAAATGGTTATTGGACTATGTTGATAGTTGACTAACTAATGGTAGACGAAATGATATCAGACCATGCGATAGTGGGGAAAAGGCAGTAGACGAAATGGCAATATAGCGACAAATATCCATACAAAGAGTAATCCTGATTTCAAAATAATTTCATTCTCTTTTTCGTGTCTCAAAATACTAAGTAAAAGCATGTTTTATATCTTATCTGTAGCTCAAGTCCTGAAGAAAATACCGCTGTGACATTATGCGTTGCGACATGTGACATTATGCGTTAACGATTTGCTGCGACATTATGCGTTGCGACATGTGACATTTTGCGTTAACGATTTGCTGCGACATTATGCGTTGCGACATGTGACATTATGCGTTAGAAAAACTATGACATTATGCGTTGACTGCGACATTATGCGTCGGACGCTCTTGGCATAATGTCGCAGATTGCGACATTATGCGTTGGTGCGACATTATCGGTTGTAACAGGGCCTCCTCTATATAATGTAGATGCTGCCTTTAATAAGTACCCTTTTCCAGATGAGGGCTTCATTTAGACGATATTGTAAAAAAAAAAAATAAAGGGTTGGGCAACTTCGATAGGCAACTGTCATGTACACGAACTTATTTTATGCGATATAAAACAATGCCTTCTATGTTTTTTTTTCAAGAGAGTAGAAAGTAAAGAGGCTTTTAATCTGTGTAGTAGAAATGTATCTTTCTTCCGAATGGGCTCTGAAAATGTTTGAATTAAAATAGAGTGGAAGCAATAACGGGGTTTTAGTATTATAGAGCTTACGTGTGGCTTTTTTTCAATGTACTACAGCTCTTCTGCATGTCAATTATAGACCAATTTCACAACGTGAGAGGGCAGCAGACTGGTCGCCATGCTGCGGTGGGCGAATCAACTTTTATAGTACACAAGTCAATATGGTATTTGGTACATTCGTTCGATTTTTATTTTTATTTTCGACCAATGGAGCAGATTTCTTGTAAGTAGTAAAGGTGTACGTATAGTCACATAACTAATCTCTATTGTTCTAAACAATAGAAATATGAATTATGAATATTCTTTTGTTATAAACAATAGAATATGAAATATTAATAAAGTTATGGAAATATGAAATATGATTATGAATTATGAAAATATGAAATATGATTATGAATTATGGAAATATGGATTAAAATTAAAACAATAGGATTATAAATTATGGATTATAAAGTATGGAAATATGGATCGATAATTATGGAAATATGGATCAATATGGATTATACCTTAAAACAATAGCGATATGGATTAAAACCTAAAAACAATAGCGATATGAATTAAAACAATAGCGATATGGTTTAAAATGTTAAAACAATAAGAATATGGATTAAAAAGTTAAAACAATAAGAATATGGAATAATTATTGAGTGACGTCATAGATTTGAGACGCCTCGAAAACAAATGACGTCACCAGTGTGATGTAAGACAAATGACGTCATAGAGTGACGAAACATGAAAAACAAATGACGTCACAAGTGTGACGTAAGACAAATGACGTCATAGAGTGACGAAGCATGAAAAACAAATGACGTCATATCATCAGGCAGAACAAGAAATAAGTAAAGAAATAGAATTCAACAAGTCCTGACAAGTGTGACGCCATAGAATGGCGAAATGAACGTGCAATACCAATGACGTCATAGAGAATTGCACAACACCGATGAAATCATATCTATAAATAACCATTAAAACAAGAAGAAAGTAAAAGACACATCCAAACAAGTCTGGACCATGTCAAGATAGAACTAAATATAGTAACTTACAGCTTTATAGTGGGGTCAGAAAACGTATAAAAGGGGTTATTGGTATCGTGAAACTTCATTGCGAAACTGCTCTCTATAATTGACCAACACACATGATACAAGATGACCGAAACTCCGGAAGAATGGTGTCGAGATATGCAGACGACGGTAGAAAAGGTCGAACTCATGATGCTGACGGAGTACCTGATGATCGTAGAGACGCAGTGGAGCCTCAAAAACCAGCCCGACGACATATCGAGCTACCTTCCATCATCCGACCCACAACACATGGTACATCAGACAGTCAGCTACCTGGACCCTCAGAAGGTGGAGCAGTTTTACCCACACGTAGCCCGAGTCCTCTGGTTGAAACCGGACCAGGTCGATTGCAGACTGTACATGGAACATCTTCAATTCATCCTGAAAGGAGAGACGGAGGAGGAATTGGAGGCAAGGAGAAAGAACATAGCACGCCATCTGGAAGGAATCGAACCGGCAGTGCAGATAGTTTACCGAGCCATGAATGTCGACAGGGGATTTCCCCCGATGACACCCCCTTTGCTCTGATAGAAGGGATTGTGTTGGAGCTGAATCCTGAAATGACGGAGAAGAAGCTGTCTAAACTAGTGAACATCTGTCAAAGAATAAAGCGACATGGCGACTTCCAGCGTCTGTCAACCACACGTCTACGAGAGACCGACGATATCCAGTTATTTGTTCATATACTACTCTCCGAGAGTCTGGAAAGAAAGGACCATCCTCATCTATTATCCAGGGCTCTGGCAGCGCTATGTTACTTCGAGAAGGTCTACAACGGGAGAGGCATATCGACAGCGAAGAAACAGGAACTCTACTCATTCTTTGTCAAAGGACTGGCGACATACGAAATTCCTTGGAACGACACTACACCCGAGTCACTGTATGGACTAGTACCGTGGTTGCTTCTTAGAACGACTCTACATTCCATTTTGTACATTTATAGCATGATGTGATATAGACTTGTTGGTTGTTGTTTTGTATTATACATGTATATAGTTTGTTCGTAATAATAATAACAATGATAATACTAACTTCAGAAACCAACAAAGAAACGTGTAGCTACGTCATTATTTGGGCAGTGTATAGAAATGTGCGTGTGTAGTTGAATAGAAGAGTGAGTAACCAATCATTTATAACCTAGTGTTTGTGAAAAATAAGTCATTGATAAGAGAAGCTGGATTGCCGTGAACAACAAATTATGAAGAAGTTGGAGAGAGCTTTGAGAGAGATTTATTACAATCCAGAACACGGTGCAGGCTTTGGAAGTGTGATAAAAGTATGGAGGGCTGTGAGAGAACATGGATTCCCAAATGTCGAAGTGAAAAAGGTGAAAGAATGGTTACAACATCAGGATGCATACACTTTGCATACACCTGCAAGAAAGAAATTTAAAAGAAATCGTGTGAAAGTGCGAGGGATAGATGAAATTTGGGAAGCTGATTTGATCGATTTAAATAATTTAACCAAATTTAACAAGGGATATCGATATATTCTAACGTGTATCGACGTTCTATCTAAGTATGCATGGGCCATACCCCCTCAAAACAAAATCCTCCGATGACATCATACACGGTTTCAAACAAATCTTGAAACAAAGTCGAGTCCCTATTATGTTACACACGGACAAAGGAAAGGAATTTTTAAACAAGAAATTTCAAGATTTCCTGAAAGAACAAAATATTCAATTTTTCACCACAGAAAACAGCATTAAATGTGCTGTAGCGGAACGTTTTAACCGTACTCTCATGACTAGGGTATACAGGTATTTAACTTTTAACAATTCTTATCAATACTTGTACTGTTAGGGATAAATCGAGAGATGTGGGTAATGTAAACGTACAAGATGTTTCAGGGCCATCCCATCACCAGGGTCAAGGGACTAGCTACGAATCAAATTCTCCACCCCCACCGCATGTTAATTACTATGCATCCTCAGACGAGGAGGACATGGACACGTGCTCGATATATCAGGTGGGTGGGCAGAAGAGAAAACATAGAGATGAGAACGAGATGAAAAGTATCGCTAGAAAAAAACAAGAAACAAGAAGAGGTTACCAACAGTAAAACTAGTGTTGAAAAACAGGGAGGTAAAAGAAAAACCAAAACCAATCGTCACAATGAAAGTCAAGTCATGTCAGACTCGGAAAACGAGCTTGAGGATGAATATTTTGGCGAACCCTTTTCTACTCCACCTGAACTATCTTCCACCCCCGAATGGGAATATGTAGATCAAAGGATCTCCAAACGATTTGGTGTTCGGGAGGTATGGTACGATTATAAAAGCAAAATAGAAAAGAACGTCTCAATTGAAAAAGTCTTGGATAATATCAGGTCTTCTCTCGAAAAACTCAAACGTACCATACTGAAAGATACCGAACCAAGGGATTACATTCGTCTCGTTCTTGTCTCTGAACAATTGACTATACCTATAGCATTTCCCTGGGCCTTGGTGAGGGATTTCGATATTGAACTTATCCTTGCACGTATCGAAGAGGTGTTGAATAGTAATCAGCACTTCTTCTTAGAGTGTGGATTTACGATCCGTGTACACCATGTAGTAAACCCTGCGGGAGGTCGTGCTAGAAAGTTCGACGGTATCGAATCCAAAATGGCTGCATTGAAAAAGCGTTCAATTATAACGATACCGCCTGCCACTGATAACATGTGTTTTGCGAAAGCAGTGGTTATCGCTCAATTGCATGCGGAAAGAGATGAGAGATACCGTACATGGACTAGAAACAAGCAACGACCTCCCAGCAAACAATTGCTCAAAATGGCAAAAGAACTGCATATGAAAGCTGGCATAGAACCAGGTATTGTGGATTCAACACAATTTGACGCTTTCCAGAAAGTGTTGTCTCCAAAATACCGATTGATGATCTATAGGGGTAGACGAAGTGAGGCGTTGATATATGCGGGTCCAACAAAGGGAACACCCATTTACCTCTATCTTACAAATAAACACTACAATGTCGTAACGAATCCCGAGGCGTTTTTGTGTGCTTTCCACTTCTGTAACGAGTGTCATGAAACTTACCGCGATCCACGCTTTCACGAGTGTTGTCGTATGTGTATCGATTGTCAATCGACAACTTGCGATCGCGGTAATAAGTGTCATGACGGCCTGCCATCTCCCATAGTGTGTAAAAAATGTGGAATCACATTCATTACAGAACGTTGTTTCGAACTTCATAGTGTTACTCTATTTGAAGGTCAAACGGCTTGTCAACGTAAATTCAAATGCCGCGACTGTGAAAGAGTCTTTGATTTGGATGCTCTCGATGGGGACCCCAAAAATCATAACTGTTCAGATATTTACTGTAAAACTTGTAAAGAGTATGTAGATGGTAGGGTTCATAAGTGTTACATGAAGGTGACCAAAGAGAGTCCCTATTACGTGAACAAAAAATCAAAAAAGAATCAAACATCCGAAGAGGACAATTCCCAATCACCAAAAACAGATAAGAAAGAGAAAGAGCCTCCTGTAAAGAAATAAATCTTTTTTGACTTCGAGTGTACCCAGGAAACAGGGTTACACGTACCAAATTTTGTGCATGCGTCATGGGAGTGTACTCGATGTATGGATGACGACAGTCCCAACCGCAACTTTCCGCGTTGTGGTCCACCTGAAAACAGACAAATTACATTCGAAGGCAATGATACATTAAGTGACTTTTCTTCATGGTTATTTAGCGAAGATAACAATCATTCAATCGCCATCGCTCACAATGCCAAAGCTTACGATACATATTTCTTGCTCAACCATTTGGTTTCCAAAGGCATTACACCTCAGGTCATTTTGAACGGTGGTAAAATCATTCAACTCAAAACATCAGACCCTACTATCGTGATCAAAGATTCATTGAATTTTTTTCAGATGGCGCTTGGTAAATTGCCGAAAACTTTTGGACTGAAAGAGTTGAAGAAGGGGTACTTCCCCCATTTTTTTAACAAGCGTGATAATGCCAACTACATTGGTCCCCTGCCCGACAAAATGTACTATGGGTTTGACAGTATGATGAAAAGGGATCAGGAAGTCTTCTCCGCATGGTACCGTGAACTGAACGAAGAGGGCTATGTATTTGATATGAAGAAGGAATTACGCGAGTATTGCATTAGTGACGTGCAGATATTACATCAAAGTTGCAAAGTGTTCCGCGGTCACTTTAAAGCACTCACGACTACTCCGACTAATCCCAAAGGCATTGACCCTTTTCTGAAATCTCTTACACTACCCAGCGCTTGCAACCTACTCTATAGAACCAATTACCTACAACCAGGTAAAATTGGTTTAATTCCACAGGATGGTTACACCAGTGCGAAAAAACAATCGATCAGTGCGGGGGAATGGCTCCACCACGAAACCATAACCAAAGGCATAGACATACAACATGCTTTCAATGGGGGAGAACGTATGGTGCACGGGAGATATGTGGACGGATACTGTGAAATGGGGGAGAAAAACACGTGTGGGAATTTTTAGGATGCTTTTATCATGGGTGTCCAAAATGTTTCGTAAACGATGAACAAATGAATTTGATGGTAGGAAAGACAATGAGGGATTTGTACAAGGAAACCATGTGTAGAATGGACCTCCTGCGAAGTGCTGGATACATCGTCCATCATACGTGGGGTCATGAATGGAAACTAGAAAGGGAAAACCCCGAAGTAATAGAAATAGTCAAACATCTTAAAGACAAGTTCCAACACCCCCTCAATCCCCGAGAGTCATTTTATGGGGGGCGCACTGATGGCTGTTCGTTGTTTTACGAAGCCAAACCTGGAGAAAGAATTCTCTATTATGACTTCACTAGTTTATATCCATACATAAATAAATTCTCAAAATACCCTCTAGGTCATCCAAGGATTATTTTGTCTAACTTTCCATCCCTCGACCGTATTTACGGTTTGGTAAAATGTAAAATAACACCCCCGAACGATCTCTACCACCCCGTGCTACCATACAGGTCTGGTGGTAAGCTTACATTTCCCCTCTGTCGATCGTGCGCCGATTCATTGAATCAACAAAAGTGTAACCATTCAGATAGGGAAAGAGAGTTGGAAGGCGTCTGGGTTAGTGAAGAGCTAAAAAAGGCTGTAGAGATGGGTTATACCAATTTAAAGATGATTGAAGTTTGGCATTACGATCGGTTTACTGTCTATGATAAGACCACACGGACTGGAGGACTTTTTTCTTCATACATCGATGCATTCATGCGTATCAAACAAGAGTCTTCGGGTTATCCCGCCCACGTGAAAACCCCTGAAGATCGTGAAAACTATGTCAAAGATTATTTCACTCACGAAGGTATTCTACTCGATCCCGCTAAGATAACCAAAAATCCTGGTTTGAGGGCTATAGCGAAAAACAATCTGAATGTCCTTTGGGGTAAATTTGCAGAAAGGGAGAACATGAAGAAAACGGTGTTTGTGAAAACTACGGATGAATTGTTGAAATACTTTAGAGATGATGGTGTAGAAGTTAAAGATTTGATCGTTCATAACGAAGACTCCATCGAGCTGCATTACACACAAGCAACGGGATTCGTTACGCAGAACTTAAATACCAACATCGTGATAGCCAGTTTCACGACTGCACTAGCGCGACTTAAACTGTATTCTGTATTAGAACAATTAGGTGATAGGGTATTATACATGGATACCGATAGTGTCGTCTTCAGGACGGATCCTTCTCATGAACACAATGATCCCCAAACTGGGGACTATCTTGGCGATCTCACTGATGAAATTGATCCCACTCATCTTGAATACATTCAAACATGGCTTTGCGGTGGTCCGAAAAACTATAGTTATCGGACCAATAAAGGTAAAACCGTGTGCAAAGTGCGGGGTTTTACCTTAAATGCCGCAAACTCCATGGTAATCAACCATGATAGCCTAAAAGAATTGATTCAAGGTGAGCCTGGTGAATCAATCACTATCAAAGAAAAAAGAATTATAAGGGATGGGAAATCCAAAACGATTCACACTGTTGACTCAAAAAAGGATTACAGAGTTGTGTTCACGAAAAGGGTCCGTCTGCAAGATGAAAACACATTACCCTATGGTCACAAAGATATTCCATCAGCGGAACATCCCTTATAAATACTGTGTATTTTCACATGGAAAGCCAGTATAGTTGTCAACCTTCGTCTCGATAACATTACCTGAGATAACGATTTTTATCATTATGGGGGACGATAACATTTCTTCAAACATACAAAAAATGTTTAAAAGAATGCGAATTAATTCTACATCGCAAGTATTGGTCTTTATTTTTTTTTTCATTTGTAAAAAACAGACGTTATGTAATTTGAATAGATTGTAGAAATGAACAAAATGAAGAAATGAACAATATGAAGAAATGAACAAAATGAAGAAATGAACATATTGAAGAAATGAACGAGATGTACAAATTGATATCATGCTTCGATCGTCAGTAATTTGAATGAATGTATCGTTCTATCGCTACTTTGATAAGTAGACTTGTATAAGTGAAATTGTTTTTTCACGTGTCATATTCAATTATTTTCATTGTATCACTTTACATGGATTTTTAGTGATAGTAGGTTGACGTGTATATTTTTATTTGATTTATTATACCCCTAGTTTTAAGACATTTCATTATCTCAATATCGTTTTTCTTCTCTCTCTCTCCATTCACATTATTTCTCCCTTTCTTCATTTCTCTCTCTCTCTCCCTCTCTTCATTTCATTTTGCTCTCTTCCTTCTTTCACATGGTTTTGATGACAAACTTGTAAATAATGCACAGTGTGGAAAAATGAAATTTCATTGACAAACGATTTATTTAAATGTAATTAAAGCACATACACACGTTGTTACATTCAATATCTTAAATTTCTTCTAGCCTATTGTATTTAATCTACAGTCTTGTTCTTTAAAAATGTTATACAGTATGTAGAGCGCGAGGGAAAATGAATAAAAGAGTTATACCGTTACACGAGGTATTAGTGAAGAAGGTAAGAATACGAGGGGTAATAAAAGATTGGATTTTCCATTGAAGTTTGGAGGTTGAAGAAAAAAGAATGAAAGAAAATGCGAGTAGGTTGTAGTTTGCATGTGCTTGTGTATAACGGTGTCTGAGAGTATGAATAGTGTATAACGGTGTCTGAGAGTATGAATAGTGTATAACGGTGTCTTAGAATACGTATAGTGTGTACATAACGGTGTGTGAGAATACGTATAGTGCATACATAACGGTGTGTGAGAATACGAATAGTGCGTATTAATAGAAGTTATGACGGTGACTGAGGGTATGAATAGTATGTATATAACGGTGCGAGAGGAATAGGGGTAAACAAATGAGAATGAATAAACATACAGTGTGAAATGGTGTGGGAGACGATAAAATTTATGGAAATGAAGAAAATTACGCTTTAAAGGGAGGACAGTTAAAATGACCTTCACCGTTAAAGACGGCGATGGATAATAGAGGGGTCAATTGTGGTATCAATAATATTGTTAGATAAAAGTAAAGAAATTAAAACATAAATTTTCAAATGAAAAGGGGGATTCACTGAATAAAAAAACTAGTTAAATTAAAGCATTAATTATCCGATATAAGGAGATTGAATAGACAAAAAAAAGGTTATAAAGAAATAATAATAAAATTAAAAAAAAAACATAAATTATCACGGCTATAAAGACGATTAAATACCCAAACTTTGGGCCACTTGTCTAAAAACCAAAGACGGGTCTTGTAAGGAGAACGAGGAACCAAAACTTCGATTACACCAGTCGTTGATTTTTTTATCATTTTGTCTATAATCTTTACCAAATACACTTAGTACACGATTAAGTCCTTGCCCCTGGCATCTTTTTATGATATAATATATACAATATTGCCCACACACTGTAGAATTAACCCCTTGCACCCGTTTTTTATTATGAACCCATGACACGGTGTTTCCTTGAAGAAAATTGGTAAATGTAGGGCTATAAAATGAAGGTTCGTTCCCATAAGAGTCAAAAAATTCCCCATAACCCTCTTGAAAAAAAAGCGGTCCAATGTGAGCCCGCTTTACTGCTTGGGTCTGTGTTTACAACGTAGCATTGTCTTTTCTTGTCTATCTCCCTGGGTAATTGGTCCAATGCGCACGTTCCTCTGTAATACGGGCGTGTGGAGGGATGATGCTTCAATATGTAGTCGATCTGCTGAGTATCCATTTTATTTAATAGAATTAGAGGGTTATCCTTGGTGATCGTAGATGATGTTTCTGCTTCTGTCAATCTGGATGAGCCCTTGTGCTTCGGATAAGACGATACAGTTTGCAGTTTTTGTCAAAGGTGTATCAAACTGGAGCTCGAGTCGTAGGTTGCCTTGTTTAACGAGGTTAAGGTGACATCCATCCGATAGATCTGGAGTCAGGTCAAAAGCATACAACGTGTATCCCTTTGAATAGTCTTCTCTGTCAATGTCCAATCCTTTATCCGTAAACATACGCCCACAACCCATAAAGAGTGAATTGTAAGCTTGTAGAAAATTCTGTCCTGGTCCTTCAACGTAATTTGGACGAAGAGGTCTCATAGGTATTGTTTCTCCGTCGATAGTAACCCCAATGAAGTTGAGATTAAGATGTTTGAAGTTATAAGGATTTTTGGAATAGGATCCATTGTAGGCATCGTTGTCTACGAAACCGACGATGATTCGGTTGGGGAGTTGGCCAAGAAATAAATTGTCCTTGCTCACTGACATGTTACCGGCTGGGATCGAGAAGGAACGGACATCTACTTTGTTCACGGGATACTTTGCGGTTGATTTTTCCAATGTTTTAGCGTGTGAGATCATCACCGATGGGTTGACTTTCACTCTCCTGACGTAGAGGGCAGCCTTATCAATGACCACTTTGTACTTTGGATTTACGTCGGATGATAGGAGACAGAACGAGTCCTTGCTACGGTTGAATTTGAGTTTTAAATCGACTCCAGGGAGTAAAAGCCTTTCCTGAAAGAACAATCGGCGTATACAGGTCCTATCATAGAGAGAAGTTTACTTCCAGCTATAAACGTATGTCGTTTTTTTAGTCCCTTGTTTGTTTCCCCATCTAAAGGATTGACGATGTCCATTTTACCCGCCTCGTCTTTGTAGTACAATTGTTGTGTAAGCTGGGATGTTTTTGTTTCACCTCCGTAGTGTAACAATGTTTCCAATAAGGCTCGATAAGGGTAGGTGTTCGAAGGTTGGGATACCAATTTTTCATTGAGCATTACATCTACCTGACTGAAAAGCGAAGGTAAAAATAAATTGACAGGTCCAACCTGCGCATCTGCACCGAGAGGTGAGTTGTCTGGGTTGACGATCTTGGTTGTCACTTGAATCATGGTTTGAGAAAGATCTACGTATTCTTCCGCAGTTCCGCCTACGTTGAATTCAATAGGAGCTGCATCTGTGATGGTACTGACAGGATGATATTCAACCCAAGGTCCTTTGAGAATACTCATTTGTGTACTAGGAATGGTAAAAAGATCCAATTCGGATTTACAACAGGCATCACTCTTGTCGTGTAATTTAGCCATGATGAAAACGTTGTTATGCAGATTGGTAGAATGAATTACTGATCAAAGATGTCTGGTACCCGACGTCTTTTCGCTGGAGGGTTTTTTGACCGAATGGTCCTTTTCCTTGCTTGCTTCTTTCTTTTAACTTCTCTGAAGATCAACCTACGATTCCCTCCTGTCTGCGTTCCTCCTAGTGTCGTCTTGATCCTGCCCATTGTTTTGGATGCCAGTCGCTTCCCGGCTTTCGTCACATTCTTCCTGGTCGCCTTTTTAATATTTTCACCGTTGAGGGTATCTTGAACGATGTTCATGCCTGTACTCATTGCCTCCTTACCCAGTGCCATGGCCCCCCTTTTTAAAAGCGGGGCAGCCGATCTAAATAAACCCTTTACCAAACTGCCCAACCCATGTCCTCGTTGCATGACAGCTCCTTTAAAAACTGGAATACCATAGCCTATTTGGCGTTGATAAATATGCATTTTATTTTTTAACATGGAGGGTCGTCTACGTTGATGTATCATTACAGTTTTATACAAACAATCGTTTTCACAAGGAGGACGCGCGTTCCCTAAAATGAAGCTTCACGATCACCTTCCCTCTTTCAAATGGCACGACTTCACCAGTTTCATTCGTTAATATAATATCTATAGTTTCAAATTGATACAGCTTTAAAGGAACGTAATGAGGGGAATTGTAAGTGCAAATGATGTTATCCGACTCTTTGTTAGGAATGACAGCTACTGTTCTCAAAAGAGGTACGGATGCATCCCCTACATATTGATGTTGCACAATATCTGAATAAACATAAAATGTGTGGAAGAACATGTGAACGTCCATCGGTAGAGGGCTTAACGTAGATTCTGTAAGATAACATTCCCCGTCAAAACCCATCATTCTCGCTAGATTACAGGGTATCATCACCGCCGTTCCTTCTCCAATTTGTATGTAACACTTTCTCATTGTATGTTTATAAAAGAAACCAACGGAAGACCGTATACGTCTATCCATGACAGCATTGATCACCATGATTAATTCTTCTCCCGAATTATAATAACCCGATGGTAATGTAATCGATTTCACCGTGTTGGGGTTATTGGAATTTGCATCATTACGATGAACAGTAATTACATTATTTTCTTCGTTGATTATATTCCAGCTCTTCTGGAATTGGAGTTCAGCGAGCCCTACCTCGAAATTTTCCGTGAGGGAAATAGGTGTATGAAGTTTCGTCGTGTAACGACATGTTTTGTTGTCAGGATAAATATTCATAGAGCTATTGCTCGGTAAAGTGACGTAAAATTGGGAGCTCATGATGAAGACCAAACACAACCCTGTTCGAAACACGATTTGACCTTTTCTTGCGATGTTATGCGTCTTTATCTCTTTTCTATCCTGCTCTCCCAACTGTCGAATTCTTTCCCATAACCCTTCCAACGTACCAGGTATTGTTTTTTACCCTTACGAGTCCTTGTTTTCAACACCTTTTCTATCAAATATTTGGCGTGTTTATCTTTCCTAACCTTTTGAAGTTCGTATTCGTAAAAAGTACCCAATAGTTCCTCTCCGTTGTAATCCTTCAGTTTGTATACCGGTGGTATCCTCCCAATGCATTTGCTGATAGTAAAAATTTCTTCCGACCAGTTACTCGCATACCCCTTTTCAAACCTCAGTTTGTTTTTACTGATACGTACCTGGTCACCCACTGCATATTTCATCTTCTTTTTCCTTTTAACTTTTTTCTTTGTTTTTGTTCCAAACAACGCTTTTAAAGCACGTTTTTGATTCTCGATTGTCACTTCTTTGGGCTTCATACCGATGCTCGAGTGAACAGCCCCATTGTACCCTCGCATGATTTCCTGCAATACATCGATGTATCGATAAGAATTGTTAAAAGTTAAATACCTGTATACCCTAGTCATGAGAGTACGGTTAAAACGTTCCGCTACAGCACATTTAATGCTGTTTTCTGTGGTGAAAAATTGAATATTTTGTTCTTTCAGGAAATCTTGAAATTTCTTGTTTAAAAATTCCTTTCCTTTGTCCGTGTGTAACATAATAGGGACTCGACTTTGTTTCAAGATTTGTTTGAAACCGTGTATGATGTCATCGGAGGATTTTGTTTTGAGGGGGTATGGCCCATGCATATTTAGATAGAACGTCGATACACGTTAGAATATATCGATATCCCTTGTTAAATTTGGTTAAATTATTTAAATCGATCAAATCAGCTTCCCAAATTTCATCTATCCCTCGCACTTTCACACGATTTCTTTTAAATTTCTTTCTTGCAGGTGTATGCAAAGTGTATGCATCCTGATGTTGTAACCATTCTTTCACCTTTTTCACTTCGACATTTGGGAATCCATGTTCTCTCACAGCCCTCCATAATTTTATCACACTTCCAAAGCCTGCACCGTGTTCTGGATTGTAATAAATCTCTCTCAAAGCTCTCTCCAACTTCTTCATAATTTGTTGTTCACGGCAATCCAGCTTCTCTTATCAATGACTTATTTTTCACAAACACTAGGTTATAAATGATTGGTTACTCACTCTTCTATTCAACTACACACGCACATTTCTATATACTGCCCAAATAATGACGTAGCTACACGTTTCTTTGTTGGTTTCTGAAGTTATTATTATCATTGTTATTATTATTACGAACAAACTATATACATGTATCATACAAAACAACAACCAACAAGTCTATATCACATCATGCTATAAATGTACAAAATGGAATGTAGAGTCGTTCTAAGAAGCAACCACGGTACTAGTCCATACAGTGACTCGGGTGTAGTGTCGTTCCAAGGAATTTCGTATGTCGCCAGTCCTTTGACAAAGAATGAGTAGAGTTCCTGTTTCTTCGCTGTCGATATGCCTGTCCCGTTGTAGACCTTCTCGAAGTAACATAGCGTTGCCAGAGCCCTGGATAATAGATGAGGATGGTCCTTTCTTTCCAGACTCTCGGAGAGTAGTATATGAACAAATAACTGGAGATCGTCGGTCTCTCGTAGACGTGTGGTTGACAGACGCTGGAAGTCGCCATGTCGCTTTATTCTTTGACAGATGTTCACTAGTTTAGACAGCTTCTTCTCCGTCATTTCAGGATTCAGCTCCAACACAATCCCTTCTATCAGAGCAAAGGGGGTGTCATCGGGGGAAATCCCCTGTCGACATTCATGGCTCGGTAAACTATCTGCACTGCCGGTTCGATTCCTTCCAGATGGCGTGCTATGTTCTTTCTCCTTGCCTCCAATTCCTCCTCCGTCTCTCCTTTCAGGATGAATTGAAGATGTTCCATGTACAGTCTGCAATCGACCTGGTCCGGTTTCAACCAGAGGACTCGGGCTACGTGTGGGTAAAACTGCTCCACCTTCTGAGGGTCCAGGTAGCTGACTGTCTGATGTACCATGTGTTGTGGGTCGGATGATGGAAGGTAGCTCGATATGTCGTCGGGCTGGTTTTTGAGGCTCCACTGCGTCTCTACGATCATCAGGTACTCCGTCAGCATCATGAGTTCGACCTTTTCTACCGTCGTCTGCATATCTCGACACCATTCTTCCGGAGTTTCGGTCATCTTGTATCATGTGTGTTGGTCAATTATAGAGAGCAGTTTCGCAATGAAGTTTCACGATACCAATAACCCCTTTTATACGTTTTCTGACCCCACTATAAAGCTGTAAGTTACTATATTTAGTTCTATCTTGACATGGTCCAGACTTGTTTGGATGTGTCTTTTACTTTCTTCTTGTTTTAATGGTTATTTATAGATATGATTTCATCGGTGTTGTGCAATTCTCTATGACGTCATTGGTATTGCACGTTCATTTCGCCATTCTATGGCGTCACACTTGTCAGGACTTGTTGAATTCTATTTCTTTACTTATTTCTTGTTCTGCCTGATGATATGACGTCATTTGTTTTTCATGCTTCGTCACTCTATGACGTCATTTGTCTTACGTCACACTTGTGACGTCATTTGTTTTTCATGTTTCGTCACTCTATGACGTCATTTGTCTTACATCACACTGGTGACGTCATTTGTTTTCGAGGCGTCTCAAATCTATGACGTCACTCAATAATTATTCCATATTCTTATTGTTTTAACTTTTTAATCCATATTCTTATTGTTTTAACGTTTTAAACCATATCGCTATTGTTTTAATTCATATCGCTATTGTTTTTAGGTTTTAATCCATATCGCTATTGTTTTAAGGTATAATCCATATTGATCCATATTTCCATAATTATCGATCCATATTTCCATACTTTATAATCCATAATTTATAATCCTATTGTTTTAATTTTAATCCATATTTCCATAATTCATAATCATATTTCATATTTTCATAATTCATAATCATATTTCATATTTCCATAACTTTATTAATATTTCATATTCTATTGTTTACAACAATAGAATATTCATAATTCATATTTCTATTGTTTAGAACAATAGGGATTAGTTATGTGACTATACGTACACCTTTACTACTCTTGTAAGATTCACAATGAGCATTAATCGGAGAAGTTCAGGTCGCAGCTGTGCTGTGTTCAATTGCCACAACAATGGAGAAAGCTTCAGGATTGGAAGCAAAGTGAATGTGAAATTCACTCGCCTTGGACTCATGAAGCCTGTTTGTGTGTGAAGCCGTACTCCCTGCATAGGTTTCCAGGCCGTGATGAAGGAATGCGTCGCCAGTGGATCTCTCTTCCCCTTCCTCCTTTCTCCTTCCTCTCTGTTTTATTCTCTTGCCTTGCCCCCTCCTTTTGGATACTTATAGGGCTGCATAAAATGTGGTGGTGGTGGTTTTTTTGTGGGGGGAGGGGGGATTTATTTGATCATGCTTAGATGGAAATATCAGTCCCTCTCTCTCTCTCATGCTATCCCTCTCTCTCTCTCTCTCTCCCTCTCACTATCCCCTTCTTTGTATTACACTATCCCTCTCTCTCCCTCTCTCACACACTCTCTCGCTAGCCCCCCCCCCCCCTTTCTCACTATTCCCCTCTCCCCTCTCACTATCCCCCTCCTCTCACACATACTCTCTCCCCCTCTCTCATCACTCTATGTCTCGTTCACTCTCCCGCTACTCTAACACAATTTACTAGCAACAAAAAGTGAGCTCCCTGATGAAAACCAACAGCGATTCTTGGTCATCGTCAACTCACTTTTACTGACAAAACTAAGGGGAAAAAGCAGCCAAAGTGCAAAAAATTCATCATACCATCATCGGTCAGATATGGCCATTGTCTTACATCGTCTACCCAGGTGTCCATGCTTTATTTTATTGATTTATGATGAAGTTAATGACACAATATCAGAGCTTATCTGTAATCTTTCATTGAATTTGTACACAAAGCCAATCGCGGTCAGCGCACTTGCCCACCGCAGCAATGGCGTCGCCGATAGAGGGCCAAATACATAAACCGGCCGTGAAATTGGTCTATAGAGTATTTTCTTTTCAATCTATTCCAAGATATCAATACAAACAAAAGTAATCTTTTAAGAGTTCTAAAGACAATAAACTATTTTTGAATACATAAAACCAAAAGGGAAAAGGGTATCCTAGGCATGCTCCTGTTGGGTTATAGCATTTACTGTGCTAGAGCATTATTACAAACTGCAGGACAATAATAATAATGATAATAATAATAACATTAATAATAATATTGATAAAGATAAATATGAAATATAGATATAAAAGTTGCTTTATTATATAAAAAACGCAATTTGCCTTGCCGGTGGCTTTTAAACACGATATTTTTTATTTAGTGTCGAAATACATAGAGGGGATGGAGTAAATTCGGAGGGCTCCCGTGGACGTAGGCTTAAGTAATAATAACAAAACTATCTTCAGGAAACATGTTAACTGATGTCTGATACCAGTGGCGTACCGTGGGTCATGGCATGGGGGGGGGGACCAGCTCAGTTGCCAGGTATACTGACCTAATAGAGTCACTTTAAGGACAGTGTCATTAAACGGATATGTATTTCATTGGTCAAATAATGCGAGCGCGAAGCGCAAGCTTAACATTTTTGATATTCAGACCTAAAAAGGGACACTATAATTAATCTTTTGTAATCATGATACCTATGTAAACTATGAAATCTATGTAAATATTGACCCTAAACAGGAAGATTTTAAGGACTATATTTTAGGAATCCATTAAGAGTATACACATCTCACCATAGCCATCTAATGCGAGTGCCAATAAGCGCTTGCTGATTTTGTTAGAATTACATCTAAACATGCACATAATGCACTTGTAATCATGATTAACATACCCATCTCACTAATCAAATCTGAAAATTTAGGATATTCAGACCCGAAGAGGGGCATTGTTTGTAGGAATTGAAGACCATACGTAATTCACTTACCATATGATGCTAGCGCGAAGCGTGAGCTGAAAATTTTGATATTCAGATCAGAAAAGAGAAATTTTAAGGACTGATTCTAAGAATTCATGGAGAGCAGACATATTTCACCAATCCACTCTTGCGAAGGAAAAGTTTTATATTAAGACCTTAAAATGGGGCAATCACGTTGAGTAGTCATGAAAAAGAAGCATACTATTGTACATAAAACAATAATAACTCGAAGTGCGAGGAAATATATTTGACAGTATGCTGTATATTGACTTGAAAACGGGAGGATTTAGTATATATATATATATATATATATATATATATATATATATATATATATATATATACTCGTTAAACAGACAATGCGAGCACAAGGAACAATGAAGACATAGGCCCTGAGCAAATTATGTGTCGTAAAATTATGAAAAAATGTTTTTTATGTAATATAACATAACATAATTACGATGTAATATGACATTATAATGAACAATATATCTTTTTTCCCCACTATACGTTTATCTTCTTTTCTCCCTCTTTTTCTCCTTCTCCCCGTTTTTTTGGGGGGTCAGCCGATTGGGGGGGGGGGGGGGGCGGCACGTGCCCCCCATGCCCCCCCCCCCCCGTAGTTACGCCACATCTGCCTTTTCCAAGTCGATAATACAAGTCAATCTGGTTTTGTAAAGTAGCGGGAATGTCGCGGGGGAATGCAGTTTTGCCACTTCGGGGTCTCCAAAAGACATATATTTTAACAAAGTTGAAATATGGATTGAGGTGGGGTACATTCGTCATGATTCGTGTGCCAGAGCTTCATTTAAGCAGTAACCAGCAAAGCAATGTCTCCTGTAAATTTTCCAAGTGAAACAAATGAGAAACAAATAAAACAAACTTAATAGTGTTTTACCGATACCGAAATGCATTTTGCCCGTATATAGCACAGATTACGGTGTGGCAGACACACCAAAAAAGCGATACGAGAAGCCGATGGAATTTATTAAGACACTAATACTGTCATGAAGCATATCGATGTTTTCGCTAATATATTCTCTTTCATGCAGAATGTTGACATTTTGTATTAATTGCTGTTATTTATAAAACAGTTCAGGATTCTTGGAAAAAATACTTAATTATAAACAAGGATATCCCAATTATTTTATGACAGTTTTCTTCCCTGTCTTACCCTAAGTCTATATTTCCAATTTTAGGGCAGTTCTGGTGAAATATATATTCTGAATTACTTGTTTTTAAATATAGACATAATATGCAAATTTATGCAAATTACTTGCTTATCTGCATAAATACAGCGTGTCTCTTTGGATGAATCTTTTTCTTTTGACTCGAGGAACATTTGTGCCAAGTGGGACATTTGTACTAAAAAATGCAGCGTTCACCCCTTTGTTTGCAGTTAACAAGTCTACTATTGGGGAAAGTGTAAAAAAAAAATAACCCCCTTTTTTGAAAAAAAAGTTGGGGAAAAAATGCTGGGGTAAACTTTTTAGTTATGTCCTCAGATCTGACTGGCACAAAAAAGGAAAAGGTTGTGCTTACTTAGGATTAAAATTGGGTGGCATAAACCGTTACAAAATCATTAAATGCTTAAGTTTTATTTCAATTGGCTAACAAATCCAAACACAGAGTTTGTCTTCGCCTCATTTCATTGACAGCGTGCATTTCTGCGCAAACCGGTTTCTGCGAGCTTTAAAAAATGGACAGTGTTTACTGAGGTGTATCATTCTGTCAAAATGTTTACTTTCATTTGATAGATGAGACCCAAACTCAAGAAGTATGTGCAAAATATAAAATATCCCCAAGTTGTATAGTTTTCAATTCCCAGGACTTTTTCAAATTGTAAATGTTTCATTGATGCGCACTGTAGAGGGCGTCAAATACCCGAAACTATCTCTAATTTATATCCAGGCTTACAAACTGTATGCAACAATTATTGGAAGAATCAATCTGTTTAATTTCTATGAAAGAGCTTAATGGATCAGAAATATAAAAGAATGAAGCAAATATTCTCAACACTTTTCACATTGTAAAAAACCAATTGCTGGAGTCATGATAGAAAAGCCTTGTACAAATTCAACCAAAATCTTTAACATGTTTAATGTTTTTTCTACGACTTTAAATGAAATCAAAATAATCAAACGCGTTAAATTGATGAATGTTCGGTGTGATTTCCGAATATTTTGAATGGTAATTTTAGTTTCAAAAGGTCTGTATTCATATTAACTTTAAACGCGCTACTTCGTACACAATCAACTGTTTAATATCCCCTTAGCTATAAATGAGGAAAAAAGGTTTCTGGCATATCTATATATTTTCTTCCCAAATCTTTAGGGTAAAGAATCAAGTGGCACACTTCTTTGATGAGGAAAAACAAACAAATCTTTAAGATGTTGAAATCCAGAATGTATCCGTAGAAAAAATAATGTAGAAAATAAAAATCAGTAATAAAACTTCGCCCATGCAGCATATTTTTCGATAAAACATGTTACATTTCGTCTCTGGATACCATTTCTATTTTACTTTAATTGTTTATTGAAACGAACCCAAAATGTAGGAACCGTTGCTCATAATCTTCAGTTATAAGGACATAACATATCAAAGATTTTTAGCTCGCGCTTCGCGCTCGCTTTATATATAAGATCACGTGAGATTTACCTTATATTGTTTATAGCAATATAAACTAACATATACTTAAAACTTCAGTCTTTAGTTAGGACTACCCCCTGAAAAACTAACAAAAAAGCCAGATTGTAGCGGCCAATCGAGAAAAATGTTGATCAAAATATTTTTCGGCCCCCCCCCCCTATTGGCGAAAGCTGGATCCGCCCCTGTCCCTTTTCCTGTGTTGAAAAGTGTGCATATATGTGCCCCTCTGATATTGTTTTATTAAACAAGGACAATTCAAACAATGACAAACGTGTCCCTCTAGTAATGTGCATAATGCTTTAATACTTCATTGAAATAGTAAACTATGAACATGGAAGTACCATTCGAATTGTTTCATCAAATCTATTTGGAGTCTGTCTCTTCTTGGGTTTAAAAAGCAATTTGAACATGTTTGTACGTTCAAATGAAATCGACATTTATTGACATGAAAACAAACTGACCGATTAGGGTAACCTGTTTAATCGGATCCTTCATTGTCGTCGTACTTAGCGCTGAATGCAATATATAGATAAAGCAAATTCAGACAAAGAGCACAATTTGAGTATATAACCAGACCGGGAATGACGAAGCCTGCATTATATTTGATGAAACAGTTTGAGGCATGTCTTCAATGAATATGCAATAAACATGACGCGTATGCTCATGTCAAATCCTCACTTAGCATTTTTTGTTGTTTGAAATTACGTTTTTGAAAATAATGTCAACCGCGAAAGGACAATTGTTTTTTTAACAACACTTCAGTAATCGTGAGATAAATATTATTGCAACTAATTTTGTTACAAGAGAGACATATACAACATCAACGTGCTTTTGTTTGTTTTTGTTTTTAATCTTTCCCACTACCTTTTTTCATCTTTCTGGCCCAATCCTCTCTTTGTATCTTCTTTTAATTAGCCTTTTCCTTTACTCACCTTTTCTCTGTCTGCCTCTCTTTGCCGTCTCTATCGTTTCCCATCTCTTCTTTTCTTTTACTTTCCATTTATGTACAATGTGCCTCTTTGTATTGGTTATACAACATTTTTGCGTACTTAACATGTAAATGTTAAATCCATAGATGATTTTTTCCCCAACAATTCATTTCATTGTATCTCGATATGAAGTACTAGTAATTGTATTCAAATTATATCATTTCATGTTTGTACTGTAAGTATTATTCTGTCATTGTAGATTGGACACAGGTTTATTTTTAATTCCGCCTTTGGCTGCGAGGCATGTCTTAATAAACCATTTTGCATTTAATTGAATTGAATCCACATGTTTCAATTTGGAATTGATTGGATATCATGTTATGTCAAAGGAAAGTTGGGAACTGAAGTCATCAGCACAACTATTGCATACTGCATTCATGGCAGCGTGCTTTTGACCGTTTTCACAAAATAAAGCTTAATTATGAATTTCAACCATATTTCTTTATATTAATAAGATATAAAGGGCAAATTCACAGCCTTCGATTACACAAGCAAATACAGCATGAATAAAACAATAATTTTCCTTTCATTTATAGTTGTTAGATGCTTTAGAGCAAATTACTGTGATTTTCATAACATTACGTGAACGACCAAGAGTTATTGCCAACGATTCGATGATCCATGTTTGTTCTTTAATCGAATGTAGAATAGAGTTCAATGGTTTAGTCAGACCCTTGTTTGATAACGTATTTTTATTTCAACATTATGTCACCATTATTCCAGATTGAGCGTCTTGATATCGATGACATTAAGCTCAGTCAACGTCAGTCTGCATCGCGTGATCTCGCTCAGTTCATTTGTAAGATGCCTCATCTCAGGGAACTTCATCTCGGTGATGCATACAGAAACACCAGTCCCTCGCTTCATGACGAGTTCTATTCAACGTTGTCATCATTAGCATCGTCTGCAAAGGTATCTTTTTAGTTTTTTATTTTCGTTCTCTTCAAGTGTCATAGCATTTTTCTCCAGTTGATGCAGTATAAGGTGATGAGAATTTTCACTTTTTAAAACTGAATTTTGTCTATTGTTATATACCAGAGGAATGATATATCTTTATGGTTTGAACATTGTGTAGGCATAAAGTGTTTGGCCCAATTTGTATTATTTTATTATTCTGTGGAACATTTTTAACCATTACCTTGATTTACTTTTAAAGTTATATTATAATCCGTTAGTTATTCCAGGAAACCGAGATAAGGAGACTCTGCTTCAAATTGAATTTCATTTTCTTTTATGTCCTTTATATTTTACTTAAGTTTGTATTGTATTTTATGTTTGAATTGAAAGAGAAGCAGAACGAATTCAGTCAATCTATCATGATATTCTTAATTCACCTTCTTATAGTCACAGACTCCAGCACGCAAAAGTTTTGGAAGCCATATTGGATTTTTGGTCATACCAGATAAATGACTGGCCTTAAAACATGTCCTAATGTATTATTTTGGCCCTTTAACCAGTGGTTTAGACACCAACATCGCATCTCCCAGGCCAATATGAAATAAGCTATGTCGGCTTTAAGTAGCAGCAGTCAATTTAGAATCAATTTTTGGAAGCCAACTTAGATTTTTTTTACCGACCAGGCGACCGACTGTCCTCGTAACTTGCACTAATGTATTAATTGATCCTTCAAACTAGTGGTTTAGACACCAAAATCACATCTCCCAGGCCGATATGAAATAAGCTACGTCTGCTTTAAGTATCAGTAGCCTATTTTTAAGATCAGATCAATTTTGGACTCCATCTTCGATTTTTGGACATACCAGACCATTGACTGTCCATGAAACTTATCCTTGTATATTATTTGACCCTTGAAACCAGTGGTTTAGACATCAAAATCACATATCCCATGCCAAAATGAAATGAGCTATGTCCGCTTAAGTATTAGTAGCCATTTCAGAATCAATTTTTGGAGTCCATCGGGGATTTTTGCACATACCAGACCACTGACTTTGCTTGTAACTTGTCCCAATGTATTATTTGACCCATTTATCCATGGTATAGACACAAACAATCATATTTCTGGACCTTTAGCAAAGTATGTAGGTTTTTTTTTCAGTAGCCACAGCCATTTTCGACTCCCTTTTTGGAGCCATCTTGGATTGTTGAACATACTGGACCACTGACTGTCCTTGTAACTAGTCTCAATGTCTTTTTTGACCTTTGAAATCATCGTCTAGTCACCAAAATTATTATATCCCATGCGGATATCAAATGAACTATGTCCATTTTAATTATCAACAGCCATTTTAAACTCCATTTTTCGAATCCATTTTGGATTTTTGGACACACCAGACCACTAGCTTTCCTTGTAACTTGCTTAAATGTACATATAACCCTCAAAACCCCTGAATGAAATAAAATAATTTAGATGAATTGTTGATTTTCAGCCCACGGCAGCATTTCGGGTGCCATCTTGGATTTGCCTGGTACACTGGAGGGCCTATTATTCATTCTACCCTAAATCAATGTTTACCCCCTGTTACACCCACAAATGTAATAATCGCCCACAAATGTAATAACGCCCACAAATGTAATAACACTTTACCCACAAATGTAATAACGCCCACAAATGTAATAACACTTTACCCACAAATGTAATAATTTTTGATCGCCCACAAATGTAATAACACTTTACCCACAAATGTAATAACGCCCACAAATGTAATAACACTTTACCCACAAATGTAATAATGCACATTACACACAAATGCAATAATGACTTTACCCACAAATGTAATAAATTTGAAGTGATTTTTGGCGAATTCGTTCTAAACTAATATCCTATAGTAATGCGTTCATATAGCACAAAAGTTCAAAGTATTTTTTCCAGACCCGGTTAATGAAATATTACAGTACAAGTCCAAGTCTTTATCCAGACCCGGTTTTTCAAAATTATAATATACGTCCAAAGTCTTTTTACCAGACCGGTTGTTTCAAAATTGTTGTTGTTGTTGTTGTTTTGGCTTATACGGCGCGTGTCATTCAGTAGTGAATATTTGCGCCAGTAATATATTTATAATATACGTCGAAAGTCTTTTTTCCAGACCCGGTTAATGAAATATTACAGTACAAGTCCAAGTCTTTTTCCAGACCCGGTTTTTCAAAATTATAATATACGTCCAAAGTCTTTTTACCAGACCGGTTGTTTCAAAATTGTTGTTGTTGTTGTTGTTTTGGCTTATACGGCGCGTGTCATTCAGTAGTGAATATTTGCGCCAGTAGTATATTTATAATATACGTCGAAAGTCTTTTTTCCAGACCCGGTTAATTAAAAAATTATAATGCAAGTCCAAAGTCTTTTTTTTCAGACCCGGTCGTTTCAAAAGTTATAATATATGAGGGGTAAAGGCAACACTCTAAGCCCAAGCATTTTAAGTGGGTTTAATTTTGAATATTGGTCTCAGCTGTCATTTTTTTCAATATTTCTTTATCTTTTAAATAACCGGGTCCAGACGAAAGACTAAGCATAATACTCGTGTTATTCCATAAGAATAAGAATATGAGTCTTTTGTTTTTAGGATTGTTTAAATCATGTTTAAATCACCGGGTCTGGAATAAAGACAACGCTCTAAACATGTACTTTTCTACATGCATGGTCTTAATTTGGAGGATTGTTGGTTCTTAGATTCGTTGTCGGGGGGTTGAGTTTTATTGATTTTTTATTCCTGAAATAATTGTGTCTGGAGGAAAGTCGATCTTCGACAATCGGTCTTCATGTTGTTCCACAGTAATTAGATTATTGGGTATTCGTTTTAGAATATTTGTAAAAACTATTTTATTTTTCAAATAGTAACCAAGTCTGGAGAAAGGATATCTGCTTTACCCACGCGTTATTACAATGTTTTGTAGGGGTAGTAGTATTATTTTAAAAAAGATATATTTTTACTGGGTGAAACTTTGGAAATTTGGTCTTAGATTTGAAGTTTTTCAGTTACTTTTTTTAATAGCCGGGTCTGGAGGAAAGAGTACGTTTTAAAACTCGTGTTATTCCAGGAGAATAAGAATATAAGGTCTTATGTTAGAAGATTTTTTTCGTAACTCTTTTAGGTCTGGAATAAAGACAACATTCTAAGCCTCTTTAATACAGGTTCTTAGGTTGAAGGTTTGTTTGGTCTTAGACTTTGATTTTTTTTAATTCTTACTATTAGCATGTGTTTTTTGAAGAAAAAAATGGTCGGGCTGAAAGACAACGCTATATCCAGCATTAATAAGATTATTGGGTCGTTATACTGTTTTTAAACTGTTGTTCATAATGTTTAGATAACAGGTAACCGGGTCTGGAGAAAAGACTACGCTTGATTCTCAAGTTACTCTTAGTGCACATATTCACAATATACACCGTATAAGTTAAAACACAACAAAGACATTAATTCCACCAGTTTTAATTAACTGGGTCTGGAGAAAAGACTAAGCTCGATTCCCATTTTTTCCACAGGAATATCATTATTGTATCTTAGTTTGGACTTATATTATAAATTTTGAAATAACTGGGTCTGGAAAAAAGACTTTGGACTTATTAAAATTCTTGAAACAACCGGGTCTGGAAAAAAGACTTTGGATTTATATCACAATTTTTGAAACAACCGGGTCTGGAAAAAGACTTTGGACTTTTATTATATTTTTTTAAACAACCGGGTCTGGAAAAAAGACTTTGGATTTATATTATAGTTTTTGAAACAACCGGGTCTGGAAAAAAAGACTTGGGACTTGTACTTTGATGTTTTATTAACCCGGTCTGAAAAAAAGACTTTGCACTTTTGTGCTATATGAACGCATTACTATAGGATTTTAGTTAAGAACGGATTCGCCAAAAATCCCTTCAAATTTATTACATTTGTGGGTAAAGTCGTTATTACATTTGTGGGCGATCAAAAATTATTACATTTGTGGGTAAAGTGTTATTACATTTGTGGGCGTTATTACATTTGTGGGTGCAACATCCCCCCCCCGACCATGGAATATAAACCGTAGTAGGATTCTAGGTTGGATAATGTGTCAGTTGTATCCATTTTCAGTGAATGACGGCTATCCTGGACGACATCTTGTTAAACTAACCACTTTCCCGGATGCGGATTTTGGTAGATTTTTGGTATATTATTCCTGAGGTCGAATAGTACAGAACACCGTTGAAAAATTATTTGTTGCAATTTGTTCCGGGTAAGGACGCGTTCGGTCGTATATTGACCCGTCTACATGTTAAACAGAAAAAAAACAGAAATCATGTAATACCATTTAAGGCACTTGCCAGTTTAAAACGAAACTCGAATTTCAATTTCATTTTCTTTTCCCAGAGTGTTTGTCCCGTTGAAGACACCGATGGGAAAAAAAATTGAGTCGAAATTAAAAAAAAACACGCCAGAAATCCAAAACCCAAGCGATTTCGCGCGCAACAATTGTGATTAGTCCAGGGCCGTCACCAGCTTTTTTCTAGGGGGGGGGGGTGCTTTTTATGAAAAAAAACACAAAAACACAAAAAACAACGTATTAACTCAATTTCATGCAGTTATATAGCCCGCCGGCCAGATCTTTTTCAAAAGAGCCCTCAAGTATCACTACCCCCCCCCCTCCGGTTTTTTTTGTTCTGAAGGGGGGTGCGTTCGCACCCTCCGCACCCCCCCTGGCGACGGCCCTGTTAGTATAAGCCCTTTGAAGTATTTTGGGCAATAAAACAAGTTAAGTTAAAAATAGTAAAAGATATCTTCAATTCAATTTTTTTCTTCTTCATTATTAAGGTCTACACTTATTCGCCTAACTATTTTAAAGTCTTGTGCAAATAATTTATCACTAACTTTTCAAAGGTAAGTGGTGCTTACTCAAGCCGAAATATTTTTTGACAGTTACATCGTAATTTGCTTAAATGTATCTGTACCAATGTTAAGATGTGGCAAAAATCTTAAGGATATTACAAATGTCTAATTTTACAGGATTTTTTTAAGAGTATTTTTTATACGCACTGTATATTTGCAACTAATTTTGTTACAAGAAAGACATATACAGCATCTACGTAATTTTGTTTGCTTTGTTTTGAATCTTTGCCACAATTTTCTTCGTCTTTCTGGCCCAATCTTCTCTCTTTATGTTCTATCTATATATCCTTTTAATTACCCTTTCATTTTACTCACCTTTTCTCTGTCTGTCTCCCTTTGCCGTCTTTATTATTTCCCATCTCTTCTTTTCTAATAATTTCCATTTATGTCCAATGTGCCTCTTTCTAGTGGTTATAATTAAATATGCGTACTTAATATTCAAATATTTAATACAATGTATGCTTTTTTTCAACAATTTATTTCCTTGTGTTATGATAAATATGCTAGTAATTGCATTCAATTTATATAATTTCATGCTTGTACTGTAAGTATTATTCTGTCATTGTAAATTGGACACATGTTTTTTATTCAGCCTTTGGATGCAAGGCGTGTTTAATAAACCATTTTCGAATTGAATTGAATTCACATGTTTCAAATTTGAATTGATTGGATATCATGTTATGTCCAAGGAAAGCTGGGAACTGAAGTCATTAGCACAAATATTGCATACTGCATTCATGGCAGCGTGCTTTTGACCGTTTTCACAAAATAAAGCTTAATTATGAATTTCAACTATATTTCTTTTTATTAATAAGATATAAAGGGCAAATTCACAGCCTTCGATTACATAACCAAATATAGCATGAATAAAACAATTATTTTCCTTTCATTTAAAGTTGGTAGAGGCTTTAGAGCAAATTGCTGTGATTTTCATAACATTATGTGAACGACCAACAGTTATTTCCAATGATTCGATGATCCATGTTTGTTCTTTAATCGAATGTAGAATAGAGTTCAATGGTTTAGTCAGGCCCTTGTTTGATGATGTATTTTTGTTGCTTCATCACGTTACTATTATTCCAGATTGAGCGTCTTATTATCAATTACTTTGATCTCAGTCAACGTCAGTCTGCATCGTGTGATCTCGCTCAGTTCATTTGTAAGATGCCTCATCTCAGGGAACTTCATCTCGGTGATACATACAGAAACATCAGTCCCTCGCCTCATGACGAGTTCTATTCAACGTTGTCATCATTAGCATCGTCTGCAAAGGTATCTTTTTATTTTTTTTATTTTCGTTCTCTTCAAGTTTCATAGCATTTTTCTCCAGTTGATGCAGTATAAGGTGATGAGAATTTTCACTTTTTAAAACTGAATTTTGTCTAATGTTATATACCAGAGTAATGATATATCATTATGGTTTGAACATTGTGTATAGGCATAAAGTGTTTGGCCCAATTTATATTATTTTATTATTCTGTGGAACATTTTTAACCATTACCTTGATTTACTTTTAAAGTTATATTATAATCCGTTAGTTATTCCAGGAAACCGAGATAAGCAGACTCTGCTTCAAATTGAATTTCATTTTCTTTTATGTCCTTTATATTTTACCTAAGTTTGTATTGTATTTTATGTTTGAATTGAAAGAGAAGCAGAACGAATTCAGTCAATCTATCATGATATTCTTAATTCACCTTCTTATAGTCACAGACTCCAGCACGCAAAAGTTTTGGAAGCCATATTGGATTTTTGGTCATACCAGACAAATGACTGGCCTTAAAAGGAAATGCCCTTTTTACACAGGATTTTCTTAACCCCGGACTATCGCTAACCCCATACTATCCTTAACTTCGTACTATTTTTTTCCTCTTCACGCATGCCAAATTGTTATTGCTAACCCCGGATAAGAAATGCTTGCTTTTCACACACGAAACTCGCTAACCCCGGACTAGTGGTTTTTGTCGATCATTCGTAGTACAAGTACTTCACTCGTACACTTTTTACACACGCTACAATTTCCTTAATCCTGTACGATAGGTGGGGCCAAATTGCCATTTAGCCCCACCTATATATAGTACGGGGTTAAGCTTAGCCCACTTTTGTTTTACACATGCGATCTTCAATTCAATTTCAATTCAATTTATTAATAATTCATAAAATACAAAGCACATATATACAATAAAATGTATATGGGTATCACAACAAAAGCCTATGGCTTGCTAAACAGTGATCCCTTTACATACAAAATATACATTATGACATGGTAAATCAAGAACTTAAAGAACAATCAAATCTACAATGGGTCAATTACAACCAGACTACAAACAACAGACACACACACAAAAACACACACACACACATTAATAAAAAATGTTTGTGAAGGTTTTGTAGAATCAATATGCAGATAAAATAATTTTTCTATATTTAGATTTAAAAGCATATTGTGAATGTATATTTTTTATTTCAGATGTAAGAGCATTCCATAACTTACTACATTTAAAGATGATGGAGTTACGCTGTGTGAGATATATACGACAATGTGGCAAGATAGCGTTATTCTTATTACGTGTATTAAATGAGTGCTTAAATTTACTGTTAGAAAATAAATCATCTTAACCCCGTACTATTGCTCTTAGCACCGCAATTGGTGGGATAACCCTGCTTTTTGCAGGGCCAAATAATCCCGTACTAAAGGTGGGGTTAGCACACTTTGCAAAAATGCTGTGTAAAAAGAAAGTGGGCTAAGCTTAACCCCGTACTATAGGTGGGGCTAAATTGCCATTTAGCCCCACCTATAGTACGGGGTTAAGGAATTTTAGCCTGTGTAAAAAGGGTGCTAATGTATTATTTGGCCCTTAACCCAGTGGTTTAGACACCAAAACTGCATCTCCCAGGCCAATATGAGCTATGTCCGCTTTAAATAGCAACAGTCAATTTAGAATCAATTTTTGGAAGCCAACTAAGATTTATTTTTTACCGACCAGGCGACCGACTGTCCTCGTAACTTGCACTAATGTATTAATTGATCCTTGAAACTAGTGGTTTAGACACCAAAATCACATCTCCCAGGCCGATATGAAATAAGCTACGTCTGCTTTAAGTATCAGTAGCCTATTTTTAAGATTAGATCAATTTTGGACTCCATCTTCGATTTTTGGACATACCAGACCATTGGCCGTCTATGAAACTAATCCTTGTATATTATTTGAACCTTGAAACCAGTGGTTTAGACATCAAAATCACATATCCCATGCCAAAATGAAATGAGCTATGTCCGCTTAAGTATTAGTAGCCATTTCAGAATCAATTTTTGGAGTCCATCGGGGATTTTTGCACATACCAGACCACTGATTTTGCTTGTAACTTGTCACAATGTATTATTTAACCCATTTATCCATGGTATAGACACAAACAATCATATTTCTGGACCTTTAGCAAAGTATGTAGGTTTTTTTTCAGTAGCAACAGCCATTTTCGACTCCCTTTTTGGAAGCCATCTTGGATTGTTGAACATACTGGACCACTAGCTTTCCTTGTAACTTGCTTCAATGTGCATATAACCCTTAAAACCCCTGAATAAAATAAAATAATTTAGATGAATTGTGGATTTTCAGCCTACGGCAACATTTCGGGTGCCATCTTGGATTTGCCTGGTACACTGGAGGGCCTACATGTATAATTCATTCTACCCTTAATCAATGTATAACCCCCTCCCATACCATGGAATATGAACCGAAATAGGATTATAGGTTGGATAATGTGTCAGTTGTATCCATTTTCAGTGAATGGCGGCCATCCTGGACGCCATCTTGTAAAACTAACCACTTTCCCGGATGCGGTTTTGGTAGATTTTTAGTATATTATTCCTGAGGTCGAATAGTACAGAACACCGTTGAAAAATCATTTGTTGCAATTTGTTCCGGGTAAGGCCGCGTTAAGTCGTATATTGACCCGTCTATATGTTAAACAGAAAAAAAGGAAATCATGTAATATATCATTTAAGGCACTTGCCGGTTTAAAACGAAACTCGAATTTCAATTTCATTTTCTTTTCCCAGAGTGTTTGTTCCATTGAAGACACCGATGGGAAAAAAAATCGCGTCGAAATAAAAAAAACCCGCCAGAAATCCAAAACCCAAGCGATTTCGCACGCGACCCGAGTGATAGTATAAGCCCTTTGAAGTGTTTTGGGCAATAAAACTAGTTAAGTTAAAAATAGTAAAAGATATCTTCAAATCATTTTTTTTTCTTCTTCATTATTATGGTCTACACTTATTCACCTAACTATTTTAAAGTCTTGTGCAAATAATTTTTCACTAACTTTTTCAAAGGTAAGTGGTGCTTACTCAAGCCGAAATATTTTCTGACAGTTATATCGTAATTTGCTTAAATGTATCTGTATTCTGTACCAATGTTAAGATGTGGCAAAAATATTCAGGATATTACAAATGTCTAATTTTACAGGATTTTTTTCTAAGAGTATTTTTTTATACGCACTGTATATTTCCAACTAATTTTGTTTACAAGAAAGACATATACAGCATCCACGTGATTTTGTTTGCTTTGTTTTGAATCTTTGCCACAATTTTCTTCGTCTTTCTGGCCCAATCTTCTCTCTTTATGTTCTATCTATCTATCTATCTATATCTATATCTATCTATATATCCTTTTAATTACCCTTTCACTTTACTCACCTTTTCTCTGTCTGTCTCCCTTTGCCGTCTTTATTATTTCCCATCTCTTTTTCGTTTCTAATAATTTCCATATATGTCCAATGTGCCTCTTTCTAGTGGTTATAATTAAATGTGCGTACTTAACATTAAAATATTTAATACAATGTATGATTTTTTTTCAACAATTTATTTCCTTGTGTTATGATAAAAATGCTAGTAATTACATTCAAATTATATCACTTCATGTTTGTACTGTAAGTATTATTCTGTCATTGTAAATTGGACACATGTTTTTTATTCAGCCTTTGGATGCGGGGCAAGTTTAATAAACCATTGTTTGAATTGAATTGAATCCACATGTTTCAATTTTGAATTGATTAGATATCATGTTATGTCAAAGGAAAGCTGGGAACTGAAGTCATCACCACAACTATTGCATACTGCATTTATGGCAGCCTGCTTGGCTGCTTTACTTATGAAATTCAACCATATTTCTTTTTATCAATAAGAATAAAGAGCAAATTAACAGCCTTCGATTACACCAGCAAATATAGCATGATTAAAAAAATCCCTTTCATTTATCATATAGTTGTTGGAGGCTTTAGGGCAAATTAATGTGATTTTCATAACATTATGTGAACGACCAAGAGTAATTTTCAATGATTCGATGATCCATGTTTGTTCTTTAATCGAATGTAGAATAGAGTTCAATAAAATTAGTCAGACCCTTGTTTGATAACGTATTTTTATTTCAACATTATGTCACTATTATTCCAGATTGAGCATCTTGATATCGAGTACATTGATCTCAGTCAACGTCAGTCTGCATCACGTGATCTGGCTCAGTTCATTTGTAAGATGCCTCATCTGAGGGAACTTCATCTCGGGGATAGATATGGAATCACCAGTCCCTCACTTCATGAAGAGTTCTATTCAACGTTATCATCCTTAGCATCGTCTGCCAAGGTATATTTTCAGTTTCTTATTTTCGTTCTCTTCGTGTTTCTTAGCATTTTTTTAGTGCAGTATGAAGTGATAAAGACATTCACTTTCTCAAACTGAAAATTTTCTAATGTTATATACTAGAGGAAAGATGTATCATTATGATTTGAACATTGTGTATGGGCATAAAGCGTTTGACCAAATTTGTATTATTTTATTATTCTGTATTTTCCCAGCGTGTTTGTCCCATAGAAGACACTGAATTTTTTCGACAGTTATATCGTTATTAGCTTAACCAATGTAAAGATGTGGAAAAATCTTCAGAATATTACAAATGTGTGATTTTACAGGATTTGTTTCCACGTGTAAACTTTTTTGATACGCACTGTATACTTGCAACTTATTTTGTTACAAGAAAGACTTATACAGTCTCCACGTGCTTTTATTTGTTTTTGTTTTTGATATTTGCTAAAATTTCTTCATCTCTCTGGCCCAATCTTCTCTCTGTATTTTTTTTTATCTATATCCCCTTTTGATGACCCTTTTCCCTTTACTCACCTTTCTCTGTCTACCTCCCATTGCCGTCTTTATCATTTCCCATGTCTTCTTTTCTAATGCTTTTCATTTATTTACAATGTACCTATTTATAGTGGTTATAATTAATTGTTCTTTAATCAAATGTAGAATAGAGTTTAATGGTTTAGTCAGACCCTTGTTTGATGACGTATTTTCATTTCAACATTATGCCACGATTATTGCAGATTGAGCGTCTTAATATCAAGTACATTGATCTCAGTCAACGTCAGTCTACATCACGTGATCTGGCTCAGTTCATTTGTAAGATGCCTCATCTCAGGGAACTTCATCTCGGGGATAGATATGGAACCACCAGTCCCTCACTTCATGAAGAGTTCTATTCAACGTTATCATCCTTAGCATCGTCTGCCAAGGTATATTTTCAGTTTCTTAGTTTCGTTCTCTTCATGTTTTATAGCATTTTCTTCCAATTAGTGCATTATGAAGTGATGAGGATATTCACATTCTCAAACTGAAATTTGTCTAATGTTTTATACCAGAGGAATGATATATTATTATAGTTTCATCATTGTGTAAAGGCATAAAGCGTTTTGCCCAATTTGTATTATTTTTTTATTCTGTTGAACATTCTTTTCTATTACCATGATTTCATTTTAACAGTTTGAAATTTTAATTTCAATCCGGTAGTTATTCCAGGAAACCGAGATAAGCAGACTTTGCTTCAAAGTTGATTTCCTTTTCTTTTTGTCTCACCTGCTTTTTTCGATGGCGGCGGCGTCAATACCAAGTCTTAACCTGAGGTTAAGTTTTTTGAAATGACAGCATAACTTAGAAAATATATAGATTGAGTTCATGAAACTTATACATAAGGTTAATCAAGTATCACTGAACATCTTGCATGGGTTTCACGCCACATGATCAAGGCCACAGGTCATTTATGGTCAATGAACTTTGGCCGAATTTGGGCTATCTGTTGAATTACCATAACTGAAAATTTATGGATCTGATTCATGAAACTTAGAAATAATAATAATCAAGTATCACTGAACATCCCGTGCGAGTTTCAGGTCACATGATTAAGGTCAAAGGTCATTTAAGGTCGATGAACTTTGGCCACGTTAGAGGTATCTGTTGAATTGCCATCATATCTCTATAATTGTATTGGTCAACTTTATAAAACGTGGAAATAAGAGTAACCAATTATCACTGAACATCTTGTGTGAGTTATAGTAGTTATCAAAAATCAACACTGCTGCTATATTAAATCACGTGATGCAGGTGAGACGGCCAGAGGCATTCCACTTGTTTGTTCTTTATATTTTATTTAAGTTTGTATTTCAATTTGTGTTTGAATTGAAATAGCAGCAAAATGAATTCAATCAATCTATAATGATATTCTTGATTTCACCTTCTTATAGTCCTTATAGTCACACACTCCAGTCCGCTAATTATACTTAATCCCTCTTTCCTTGGACGTACTGTACTTTACATGTTCTCTCCTGATTGATTAAAGACCATTATAATTTTTATTTCAGATATGTCATAGGTCAGGAGGTAGAGGGTTATTTGATTGTTTATTGAAATGAACCATTATTTTTTTACTCTTTTCCCTTGTTCACAAGTGCGTAAATGATAATAGAACAAATAACGACAGACGCGTCCGTCTAGTAATGTACATAATGTCTAACATATTACGTTCAAATAATAAACTATGAACCTGTAGGTGCCATTCGAACGTTGTTTCATCAAATATATTCGGAGGCTGTTTCTTCTAATTTAAAACAAGCGATTTGAATATCCTTGTACCTTCAAATTTAATCGAAATTTAAATGAATATGACATATAATCTAAGTGGCTCACAATAAAGGTAACCTGTATGTTCTATTCCTTTATTAAGGCCTTGTTTCACGCTGAACGCAATATAATTTGAATTGATAAAGCAAACTCAGAGAAATCACATGTTGATAATTTGATCTAAACTACATGGAATAAGGAAGATTGCTTTACATTTGGTGAAGCAGTTTAATACATGTCTTTCCACTGAATATGTAATGACCATGATTAAGACGCTTATGATGACATTTCAATATCATTTTTATATTGTATGAAATTACATTAATTCAAGCATTGTCAACAGTGAATGAACAAAAATAAGATTTTTATTACAACACTGTTGTATTTTTCCGACTGGTTTCGTTGCAAGTGGGACATACCATATCCAAATGTTTAATTTTGTATTGATATCATAACAAAAGAAAGCCGGGAACTGAAATCATCTGCACAACAATTGCATACTGTCTTCCTGACAGCGTAATTGACTGTTTTCGCAAAATAATAAGTATTGAAATTCAATGATTAAATTATACATCAGATATTGCCGGAATTTACAGTTTTTGGTCGTTGAATTTCACATTATTTAGATATAATTATTTCACCCCGGGGTACCATTTAAACTGCAAGGAAATATATTTACACTGGCAAAGTCATAGAGAAGATGAGACAAAGGTAGAAAGGATGGTATCTTAATATTTTCCAGCTGATATAGAAATATGAATATAAATATATTGAAAAACATAAGCGATTTGTAAGAAGGCAGTATATAGGCCGACATATCCATTATTTTTTTACGAGATGAAATGACCTTAGATGTCTTTTTCAATGTCTTTTTAGAAATTTCAAATGTTGCATAACGAATACATGATACCCGGATCACCATGCCTATTTAATGAATGATGAATCTTCACGTAACACCGACCAGGTTTTTTCATTAAAGGAAATATGGCAAATTAACAGCCTTTGATTAGATAAACATTATCATGATTAAGAATAATTATATTTCCATTCATCGTTGTTAGAGCTAATTGCTGTGATTTTCATAACATTTTGTGATCGACGAAGAATAATTCACAATAAGTCGATGATCCAGGTTTGTTCATTTAACCGAATGTAGAATAGAGTTCAATGGGTTAGTCAGACCCTTGTTTGATGACGTATTTTTATTTCAACATTATGTCACTATTATTCCAGATTGAGTGTCTTGATATCAATGGCATTGATCTCAGTCAACGTCAGTCTGCATCACGTCATCTGGCTCAGTTCATTTGTATGATGCCTAATCTCAGGGAACTTCATCTCGGGGATAGATATGGAACCACCAGTCCTTCACTTCATGACAAGTTCTATTCAACGTTATCATCCTTAGCATTGTCTGCAAAGGTATATTTTCAGTTTCTTATTGTCGTTCTCTTCATGTTTCATAGCATTTTCTTCCAATTAGTGCAGTATGAAGTGATAAGGACATTCACTATTCAAACTGAAATTTGTCTAATGTTTTATACCAGAGAAATGATATATTATTATAGTTTCATCCTTGTGTATAGGCATAAAGCGTTTTGCCCAATTTGTATTATTTTTTATTCTGTTGAACATTCTTTTCTATTACCATGATTTCATTTTGACAGTTTAAAATTACATTTTAATCCGGTAGTTATTCCAGGAAACCGACATAAGCAGACTTGGCTTCAAAGTTGATTTCCTTTTCTGTTTGTCTCACCTGCATAGTAGAGTGAGGCTATATAGGGGCCGCTTTTCCCGACGGCGGCGGCGTCAATACCAAGTCTTAACCTGAGGATAAGTTTTTTGAAATGACAGCATAACTTAGAAAGTATATGGACCTAGTTCATGAAACTTGATTATAGAATTTACAAGTATTACCCAACATCCTGCCTGAATGTCATGTCACATGACTAAGGTCAAAGGTCATGTAGGGTCAATGAACTTAGACCATGTTTGGGGTCTCAACATCAAAATCTTAACCTAAGGTTAAGTTTTTGAAATGTCATCATAACTTAGAAAATATATAGACTTAGTTCATGAAACTTATACATACGGTTAATCAAGTATCACTAAACATCCTGCATGGGTTTCATGCCACATGACCAAGGCCAAAGGTCATTTAGGGTCAATGAACTTTGGCCGAATCGGGGCTATCTGTTGAATTACCATTATTATTGGAAATAATTATTATGGGAAATTATAATAATCAAGTATCACTGAACATCCCGTGCGAGTTTCAGGTCACATGCTCAAGGTCAAAGGTCATTTAAGGTGGATGAACTTTGGCCACGTTAGAGGTATTTGTTGAATTGCCATCATATCTCTATAAGTGTATTGGTCAACTTTATAAAACGTGGAAATAAGAGTAACCAATTATCACTGAACATCTTGTGTGAGTTATAGTAGTTATCAAAAATCAGCACTGCTGCTATTATTAAATCACGTGATGCAGGTGAGACGGCCAGAGGCATTCCACTTGTTTGTTCTTTATATTTTATTTAAGTTTGTATTTCAAGTTGTGTTTGAATTGAAATAGCAGCAAAATGAATTCAATCAATCTATAATGAAATTTTTGATTTCTCCTACTTATAGTCCTTATAGTCACACACTCCAGTCCGCTAATTATACTTAATCCCTCTTTCCTGGGACGCACTGTACTTTACATTTTCTCTCCTGAATAATTAAAGACCATTATAATTTTTATTTCAGATATGTCATAGGTCAGGAGGTAGAGGGTTATTTGATTGTTTATTGAAATGAACCATTATTTCTTACTCTTTTCCCTTGTTCACAAGTACTTAAATAATAATAGAACAAATAACGACAGACGCATCCGTCTAGTAATGTACATAATGTCTAAAATATTACGTTCAAATAATAAACTATGAACCTATAGGTGCCATTCGAATGTTAATTGTTTCATCAAATATATTCGGAGGCTGTTTCTTCTAATTTAAAACAAGCGATTTGAATATCATTGAGCCTTCAAATTTAATCGAAATTTAAATGAATATGACATATAACCTAAGTGGCTCACAATAAAGGTAACCTGTATGTTCTATTCCTTTATTAAGGCCTTGTTTCATGCTGAACGCAATATAATTTGAATTGATAAAGCAAACTCAGAGAAATCACATGTTGATAATTTGATCTAAACTACATGGAATAACGAAGATTGCTTTACATTTGGTGAAGCAGTTTAATACATGTCTTCATGAATATGCAATGATCATGATTAAGACGCTTATGATGACATTTCAATATCATTTTTATATTGTATGAAATTACATTAATTCAAGCATTGTCAACAGTGAATGAACAAAAATAAGATTTTTATTACAACACTGTTGTATTTTTCCGACTGGTTTCGTTGCAAGTGGGACATACCATATCCAAATGTTTAATTTTGTATTGATATCATAACAAAAGAAAGCCGGGAACTGAAATCATCTGCACAACAATTGCATACTGTCTTCCTGACAGCGTAATTGACTGTTTTCGCAAAATAATAAGTATTGAAATTCAATGATTAAATTATGCATCAGATATTGCCGGAATTTACAGTTTTTGGTCGTTGAATTTCACATTATTTAGATATAATTATTTCATCCCGGGGTACCATTTAAACTGCAAGGAAATATATTTACACTGGCAAAGTCATAGAGAAGATGAGACAAAGGTAGAAAGGATGGTATCTTAATAGTTTCCAGCTGATATAGAAATATGAATATAAATATATTGAAAAACATAAGCGATTTGTAAGAAGGCAGTATATAGGCCGACATATCCATTATTTTTTTACGAGATGAAATGACCTTAGATGTCTTTTTCAATGTCTTTTTAGAAATTTCAAATGTTGCATAACGAATACATGATACCCGGATCACCATGCCTATTTAATGAATGATGAATCTTCACGTAACACCGACCAGGTTTTTTCATTATAGGAAATATGGCAAATTAACAGCCTTTGATTAGATAAACATTATCATGATTAAGAATAATTATATTTCCATTCATCGTTGTTAGAGCTAATTGCTGTGATTTTCATAACATTTTGTGATCGACGAAGAATAATTCACAATAAGTCGATGATCCAGGTTTGTTCATTTAACCGAATGTAGAATAGAGTTCAATGGGTTAGTCAGACCCTTGTTTGATGACGTATTTTTATTTCAACATTATGTCACTATTATTCCAGATTGAGTGTCTTGATATCAATGGCATTGATCTCAGTCAACGTCAGTCTGCATCACGTGATCTGGCTCAGTTCATTTGTATGATGCCTAATCTCAGGGAACTTCATCTCGGGGATAGATATGGAACCACCAGTCCTTCACTTCATGACAAGTTCTATTCAACGTTATCATCCTTAGCATTGTCTGCAAAGGTATATTTTCAGTTTCTTATTGTCGTTCTCTTCATGTTTCATAGCATTTTCTTCCAATTAGTGCAGTATGAAGTGATAAGGACATTCACTATTCAAACTGAAATTTGTCTAATGTTTTATACCAGAGAAATGATATATTATTATAGTTTCATCCTTGTGTATAGGCATAAAGCGTTTTGCCCAATTTGTATTATTTTTTTATTCTGTTGAACATTCTTTTCTATTACCATGATTTCATTTTGACAGTTTAAAATTACATTTTAATCCGGTAGTTATTCCAGGAAACCGACATAAGCAGACTTGGCTTCAAAGTTGATTTCCTTTTCTGTTTGTCTCACCTGCATAGTAGAGTGAGGCTATATAGGGGCCGCTTTTCCCGACGGCGGCGGCGTCAATACCAAGTCTTAACCTGAGGATAAGTTTTTTGAAATGACAGCATAACTTAGAAAGTATATGGACCTAGTTCATGAAACTTGATTATAGAATTTACAAGTATTACCCAACATCCTGCCTGAATGTCATGTCACATGACTAAGGTCAAAGGTCATGTAGGGTCAATGAACTTAGACCATGTTTGGGGTCTCAACATCAAAATCTTAACCTAAGGTTAAGTTTTTGAAATGTCATCATAACTTAGAAAATATATAGACTTAGTTCATGAAACTTATACATACGGTTAATCAAGTATCACTAAACATCCTGCATGGGTTTCATGCCACATGACCAAGGCCAAAGGTCATTTAGGGTCAATGAACTTTGGCCGAATCGGGGCTATCTGTTGAATTACCATTATTATTGGAAATAATTATTATGGGAAATTATAATAATCAAGTATCACTGAACATCCCGTGCGAGTTTCAGGTCACATGCTCAAGGTCAAAGGTCATTTAAGGTGGATGAACTTTGGCCACGTTAGAGGTATTTGTTGAATTGCCATCATATCTCTATAAGTGTATTGGTCAACTTTATAAAACGTGGAAATAAGAGTAACCAATTATCACTGAACATCTTGTGTGAGTTATAGTAGTTATCAAAAATCAGCACTGCTGCTATATTAAATCACGTGATGCAGGTGAGACGGCCAGAGGCATTCCACTTGTTTGTTCTTTATATTTTATTTAAGTTTGTATTTCAAGTTGTGTTTGAATTGAAATAGCAGCAAAATGAATTCAATCAATCTATAATGAAATTTTTGATTTCTCCTACTTATAGTCCTTATAGTCACACACTCCAGTCCGCTATTTATACTTAATCCCTCTTTCCTGGGACGCACTGTACTTTACATTTTCTCTCCTGAATAATTAAAGACCATTATAATTTTTATTTCAGATATGTCATAGGTCAGGAGGTAGAGGGTTATTTGATTGTTTATTGAAATGATCCATTATTTCTTACTCTTTTCCCTTGTTCACAAGTACTTAAATAATAATAGAACAAATAACGACAGACGCATCCGTCTAGTAATGTACATAATGTCTAAAATATTACGTTCAAATAATAAACTATGAACCTATAGGTGCCATTCGAATGTTAATTGTTTCATCAAATATATTCGGAGGCTGTTTCTTCTATTTAAAACAAACGATTTGAATATTCTTGTACCTTCAAATTTAATCGAAATTTAAATGAATATGACATATAACCTAAGTGGCTCACAATAAAGGTAACCTGTATGTTCTATTCCTTTATTAAGGCCTTGTTTCATGCTGAACGCAATATAATTTGAATTGATAAAGCAAACTCAGAGAAATAACATGTTGATAATTTGATCTAAACTACATGGAATAACGAAGATTGCATTACATTTGGTGAAGCAGTTTAATACATGTCTTCATGAATATGCAATGACCATGATGAAGACGCTTATGATGACATTTCAATATCATTTTTATATTGTATGAATTACATTAATTCAAGCATTGTCAACAGTGAATGAACAAAAATAAGATTTTTATAACAACACTGTTGTATTTTTCCGACTGGTTTCGTTGCAAGTGAGACATACCATATCCAAATGTTTAATTTTGTATTGATATCATAACAAAAGATAGCCGGGAACTGAAATCATCAGCACAACAATTGCATACTGTCTTCCTGACAGCGTAATTGACTGTTTTCGCAAAATAATAAGTATTGAAATTCAATAATTAAATTATACATCAGATATTGCCGGAATTTACAGTTTTTGGTCGTTGAATTTCACATTATTTAGATATAATTATTTCACCCCGGGGTACCATTTAAACTGCAAGGAAATATATTTACACTGGCAAAGTCATAGAGAAGATGAGACAAAGGTAGAAAGGATGGTATCTTAATAGTTTCCAGCTGATATAGAAATATGAATATAAATATATTGAAAAACATAAGCGATTTGTAAGAAGGCAGTATATAGGCCGACATATCCATTATTTTTTTACGAGATGAAATGACCTTAGATGTCTTTTTCAATGTCTTTTTAGAAATTTCAAATGTTGCATAACGAATACATAATACCCGGATCACCTTGCCTATTTAATGCATGATGAATCTTCACGTAACACCGACCAGGTTTTTTCATTAAAGGAAATATGCCAAATTGACAGCCTTTGATTAGATAAACATTATCATGATTAAGAATAATTATATTTCCATTCATCGCTGTTAGAGCTAATTACTGTGATTCTCATAACATTATGTGATTGACGAAGAGTAATTCACAATAAGTCGATGATCCAGGTTTGTTCATTTAACCGAATGTAGAATAGAGTTCAATGGTTCAATTAGCATGATTAGACCCTTGTTTGATGACGTATTTTTTCAACATTATGTCACTATTATTCCAGATTGAGTGTCTTGACATCCATTACATTAATCTCAGTCAACGTCGGTCTGCATCGTGTGATCTGGCTCAGTTCATTTGTAAGATGCCCCATCTCAGGGAACTTTGTCTTGGTGATGAATACTACAGACCGACATCTCATGACGAGTTCTATTCAACGTTGGCATACTTGGCATCGTCTGCAAAGGTATATTTTCAGTTTCTTATTTTCTTCCAATTATTGCAGTATGAAGCGATAAGGATATTAAATTTCTTCAACTAAAATTTGTCAAATGTTATATACCAGAGGAACGATATGTAGTTCGAACATTGTGTATAGGCATAACGCGCTTGGCCCAGTTTGTATTATTATATTATTCTGTTAAACATTCTTAATTATTATAAGTTCATCATAATCCGCTATTCCAGGGAACCCAAATGAGCAGACATAATTGCTTCAAAGTGGATTCCCTTTTCTTTTATATTTTACTTAACTTTGTATTGTAGTTTGCGTTTGAATTGAAAGAGAAGTAGAATAAATTCAGTCAATCTATCAATCAGTCATGATAATCTTAATTTCACTATCTTATAGTGACATAACCCAGCCTGCAACAAAAAAGGGCTTTCTTTCCCCAGCCCGAGAAGCATTCAACGTTAGCCTATTGTCTGCGGTTTTGTGTGTGTTTGTGGAGGGGAGGGATGCTTGTTTCCAACCAGGGGCGGAAATCTATCCCAAAAGGTAGGGGGGGACAAGGGTCTGGAAAATTTGACAAGCAAAAAAAAAAAAAGAAAAGGCTATTACCTAAAATTTAAGGTCATTTCGACGAAAATGTATTTGACAAGCAAGCAAAAAAAAGGACATCTCGTCTCAAAACGCACGTTTTATTCCTTTTTGAGTGATATATCTCTTAGCCTCACCAAAGACCAAAAATAGTAGGGGGACATTTGATATTGTGTCCCCCTACTATTTTGAGTAGAGGGGACACGTACCCCCTGTCCCCCTGGATTTCCGCCCATGTTTCCAACCATCCGTTGAATAGGTAAAAATCAAGCATGTTTTTATCCAACCTTTTCTTAACCTTGCGTCAATCATATTTTACGCTTTTGGTCTCATATGGAAGAGGAAAAGATGGCTGATCGATGTATTATTTGTTTTTTCTAAAATAGTAAAAGCCAGAAAAACTGACTAAAAATTGCAAATTTTTCTCGTGCAAATTAGATTCGTAGCACCATTTTCCATTGTTTTAATTCAGTCATGCATGCGTTATATAAATGTTGAGGTATCAAATAAAAGAATTGAAGCATAATTATTTTTCCATTAATTTTATGAGGAGAAGTTACGATTCTAATGGCAAAAAATACATTTATTCCGGTGTCCCTATTTTCGGTGACGCAATGTACTTTACATTTTCCTTTTTGAATGATATTAGACCATTAACATTTTTATTTTAGGTTTGTCAAAGGTCAGGAGGTAGGGGTTTATTTGATTTTTTTTATTGAAATGAACCATTACTTGTTAGTCTTTTCCCCTGTTGACAAGTACGTATATAATAGAAACAAACGATGAAAGAACAAATAACGACAGACGCGTCAGTCTGGTAATGTACGTGATGTCTAAAATATTACGTTAAAATAATCTTTAGCATTATCTGAAAGGTATATTTTTGCCTCTTTAAACCTATTTTTACCTTCTAATTATTGAAGCGTCTAGGGATAAGCATATAATCATGATCGCCTTGGTTTCGTTTTAATCATGATAATCTAGATTTAAAGCTTTCTTTTTTGTGTGTTTTGAAAAAAAATAAATCTAGTTACATTTTGCAAGGTTTATGAAAAAGGCAATTTGTCATTTCAAAGTTAATATACAGCCATCAAGATGCATACAATATTCGAAATGACAAACATTAGTCCAGTCCTTTATTATGTAAAAAACAGCAAATGTTTGATTAGTGCTATCGATGTAAAAAAAAATAATAATTAAAAACGATCGGGAAAAAAGATTTCTTTTAGCACATTCTCTACATTACCAATATGAACCAAAATCTGTATAGGGTAAAAAGCTCATTTCATTTGAATTGTTCATGAGCACGGAAGATGAACACAAAATTCGTTTCTTTTCTCTCTGGTTCGTTTCTTTCCATTTGTTTCAATGAAACTTTACATGTATATGCATTCGTATCTCATGAAATTATGATGTTGTCTAATTACCTTTTGCATAAGGATTTGTAATGAATGTACCTCAGACAATGGCCCAAGAAGTAAAATTTGCGTCTACTTTTCAGTCAAAACTTTTATTTTTAAAGTTTATATCACTTTGCCACTATATGCTTCATTTCTGTGAAATAAAACATAATGTGATAAACACATCCAGAACTGAAGTCGCTTAAGTTGATAGACTCGTCCAATATTAGCATTAGTCTGTAGTATGAAAATCATTAATTTCAGTATGTTTTTAATGTGGTATTTTTCATGGCGTAAGTAATGAAGTTTGTTAGATTTATGCTTTAAATGAAGGACTATATATTTCACCCTTTTTTATTGTGTATTTTCTTCCAGTTAATAATCGGGGTGATACTTTCAAAAATACGGAGTGTGGTATGTTAGCAGCTATGCAAAACACGATTTCGATTAAGATTTTATATTATGATATCACTTTGTATTACCATGATTACAGCCATACTAGATTGGTGTGTTGTTTCCTGGGTGATATTCATGATAACTTGGATTTTAATATTCACATTCCTGTCTACCAATTAATGTACTGTAACCTTGATTTCATCTTTATGTTACTATTATATCAGATTGAGATTCTTCATCTCAGAGAGAATCTCAGTGAACGTCCGTCTGCATCACGTGATCTCGCTCTCTTCATCTGTAAGATGAATCACCTGAAGAACCTCAAACTCTGCGGTCGGTATCATGATGACTTCTACTCAACATCATCATCGATGGCATCATCTGCAAAGGTAATATATGTCAGGAGGTTTTTACATGTAAAAAAAGTTACATTTACAAGCAAACAATACAAGTTCTGATTTTTGTTCATGCTGGTCATTCGGCTGCCATTAATTTGTCTAATGGGGCAATGATGCCTCATGTAAGGTGAAATTGTACATATCTTTACTGAATTGTTAATATATCAATTGTCGATTAATAGTTAACAGTAGAAAATTGTATAAGTCTTTTGGCCATTGTTTACATTTTCGTTAAAGAATCTAGAACAAATGAGTAAGGAATTAGTGCCCCCTTATTTGATTCTTGAGCTCTACCAAATGATACATAATGAACTGATGATTTAAGCATAATGCAATCAGATATATGTGTTTTTTCCTATTAATTTTCGAATCGTATTGTGTTTTTGATGAGGGCTTTTTAATGCAATGGAAAACTTACAATTTCGGAGGTTTGGACAGCTTTTTATCAAAGCTAAATTTTTATTGAAAACATATCGAGTATTAAAACTGATTGACCCATTAACCTCGTCTGCATTACTAGTATAGTCATGATAAATATGTATCACATGACGAATAGGCCTGTAAGTTTTACCCAATTACGCAAAGTTGTTATCTAAATTTACTTTTGGATATATAACACTTACACTTCGTAATGCAGATTAAGGTTTAACACTTAGCAGATTAAATAAAGGTGTGTTATGCGGGATATTTTAGCAGGATAAACTTTCCCAAAATGTGGTGCGTGACATTTTTGTTCTGGTCCTCTATATAAATCAATTTCTCGTTTTCTTACCTCTGTATTGGGATCTGTGAATTAGATTTGTTTATTTTTTTAATTCTAATTTTGATTTCAGCTGTTATGATTAAACTACAATCTTGATACACTAGGGGGCATATCAGGCTCAAAAAGAGATGTAGATGTATTCGTCGGCATAGCAATAAATGAACATCGAATTACAGATGAAAATCACAACATGATTGTTCCTTTATTACAAAGGCAAACAAATTTATTCGCTGCTTATCTATCGCTGTTTTTTTTGCCTCTCTTTCCACGCTCTGCCCCTCAAAATATTTATTACTTTCAGCCACAGATTGTGATTACACTGATGAATGTACTAGGGTGTGGAGTTGTTAGCCATACCGAGCCCGCGTACCATTTTGCTGCACTTCGAAGGGTTACATTGAATGAAAATAAAAATAAAAAGAACTTTCTAGTTTGTTCAAAAACCGGATGTCAAATGAGATTTTGCTCAAATTCATAAAATAGTTATGTACACATTTTAATTATCAAGCAGATGAGGAAACCGATGAAGTCACCCACTTACAATTGTATTTTGATATATTTCTCATCATGTAAAACAAATTTGATTTGTCTCTAATCAAGTACACGGCAAAAACTGCGGTGTTAACCGGTGTACTTAGAGGACCACACCACCTATTTTACACCGGTGTCAAATTGGTGGTGTTAGTTTTTACACATATAGGTGTTATTACAACACCTTTTGTTACATTTACACTCTTTGGTGTTATGCTTAATCTCTAGGGGGTAATTTTAACACCTCAGGGTGTGGTCCTCTATTAACACCAATTGGTGTCAGTTTTAACACCGCAGTTTTTACAGTGTAAATTTCCATTGTTGAAACGTCATTGTGTTTTGATGTAGAGTATCTTTACCATGTTTACTGTAAAAATAAAAATATTATTTAAAACGAGAAATTACGAAATGGATAGTGAATTAGGAGCATCGACTATCTCGTTTGCATATCGGTATGCTACACAAAGTGTGTTTTGTGAAAACAAAACAAAAATCTATGCCATAAGCTCTCATTTTAAATCAAATTTCGATGAAATCATCAGTGCTATGCTATTTCTTTCATTTGTCTCGCTTTATTTTCTGAGCAATTATAGGTTCGCTGTTCTTATTCATGAAATAATTTGCAAGACATGTTAGTTTATAAGTGAATTTAGCCTTCAGTTTCGAAAGCATATTCTGAATATGGGTGCAGGAAAAATAGGAATCAATTTTAATGCATTCGTTTAATTATGATTAAACTGACAAGAAAACACTTCATTGATGACTTGTTAAGGATGATTTTTCATCTTTAGTGTTTTGAATAATTTATCTCTCTCTCTCCATTCTCTCCTCCGTTGTGTAAATTCTATTGTTCATTTTACATGACTTTGTGGATCAATAATTCATCTGTTGTCTTAAAGGATACACACAAAGAAAATTCACGAAAGTGATGATTATAGACAAATTATATATGAATGGAAAGGTCTTGTCTTTTTATACACAAATATGTCACTAAAAAGTCTTACAGATGTTGTGGAAATGCAAGAAATGAAATTAATAGAGACCCTTCTCAGCCCCCCAGCCGCCCCCAGGCAGACATTCACGCGATCGAAAACAGTCGAGAATAATGACGTCACATGATCGACTACACACTATCTCTCTGTGCATAATACACTGATACACCTTCCTGGTCTCTATTTTTCTTCGAATTTACCGTTTTCTTCATGTGTTGTGATATCCGATTTCGACATCTTCAGACTATAAGAGAACCAGAACTGTGTTACTTTATCCATTTTTATTGAATTATGAACTGGAAAGACCGATTTTGTCCACTCGACAGTCTTCGTTGTGTTGCTCTGATTCCAAGCTGTACGGTCCCACTCACTTGCTGCCGATGCAGGTTTAACGCTGCACTGTTTGATCCAGTCAAAAGTCAAGGTAAGCATGTTTGGAAACTGTAGTCTGTACTTGTTCTGACGATGCATTCAGGTCAGATGACAGATACAGATCTGATATAATTTTAGAATCATGCATTTTGGCATGACTACTATTAAAATTAAAAAGTCTTTATTTTAGAAATAATGTTTTTGCACAATTCCAGCAGATTTTTCTTCACAAAGACTTCAGTCAGATTTCTAAATAAACTGGTCAGGACTCAGGCGATTAAATTATTTAGGAGCATGAGCACTGGCATGGACCATGGCTGAAAATATGCTGTTTCAGAGGAATGTTTGGCATTATCGTAGTTTTTGTCACCAGTCCATTCACTGCCGTTTATTTCGTCAACGGCGGTGATCCACTCCCATTGACTTTGTACACAACGAGCGCACAAACACCAAATTTCACGATAAGGCCGAATGTTTTCACGATAAGGCCAAATGTTTAAGTTTTTATTATACACAGGTCTAGTACCCAATGCGTTTATGCTCAGGAGGGCCCTGTATCGTATACATCCAGATACACAGAATTATATCACCATAATGCCGATGTCATGAAGCAAGACAGCAGTGGTTACCCTGATCATGCTGATTCCTGGCCAAAACTAGAGTCTGGTGTTTCTTTCTGATTAGAGTGCTTCTACATATGAATGCGTAGTGCCTTCAACATAAAACAATGAAGATAAATGCACTCTTTGTAATGACACAGAGTACCGTACCTCAAGTGATTCACTACCGCTAAGCGGTAAGTAGAGTGGGGCCTACACAAACATCACTTGAGCGTTGAGGTAGAGCACCAGTGTTCTGAGTGGAATTTTTCAGGTGTCTAAACCTACTATTATTTGTTGTTGACCGGGAATTACATGCCACCGCACGTCGTCAATCATCAAGATAATGAAATTCATACTTTGATTTGATTATTTAAATTATTTCTTTATTTTTTCTCTCTTCTACACACAGATCTGCACACTTGCTGACTCTGGTGACTTCTGGTCTCTGCTCGCTACTTCAATCTGGGAGATTCCATCATGTCCTCTTACTGATTTGGATATAGCCATTTTTTCGTCACTCTTTCCAGGAGCTACGGTGCAAGTTTTGGACTGATAATGATGCAACAGAAAATTTATCTTTATCGATCTTGGAAACGATTTTGAGCACAGTTTTGGAGAGAACTAAAAAATTGACTTGGAGAGGAATACAGCTTGTCGAAAATAAGAACACACAACTTAAAACGAAAAAACAATTTTAATGTTATTAGGGCATTTTGCAAGAAATTTTCTAATCAATCACACGTCCCAAATCAAGGGTAAGTCCTTTGATTAAAGACAAACATGTACATGTAGTTGAACTGCTATTGCAACTCGACCTTATTACGCTTGAATTTGAATTTAAAACTTACGCTTGATTTGCAATGGAACATAAGTTTCTTGCAGTGCCCCATATTTGTGTTTTGTTATCAGATATCTAACGTGCTGATTTTTCTCGAAAGGTATAATATATTTGTCCTTTTAAACGGTATTTGAATATGGGTACGCCTTTTATTTGTTTTCCACAATATTTATTGCATGTACATGTATGAACAGAAGTGAAATATTTATTGTGAAGCACTGAATGTTGTGTGCTGTTGTGTGATGGTTCATCATTTTTTTTTGTTCTAAGACTGTAAGCCTGGTGGGTGTGAGGAAGTGGCCTGGATGAAAGAAAAGTGAACATGTGCCCAATTACAGATTTGCATATTTTAAGACAATTTTGTTTCTGGATAAATATTGCTATGCATTCCCTACATTAAGAGTAAAGGAGAAGTCCACACAATCAAAAATTCATTTGAATTTAAAGAAAAATAAGATATTGCAGGAAATTTCATAAAAACTTTGATTCAAATTTATATAATTATTACTCTAACATTGAGAAATTTTGCCTAATTTATAAAACGATGAAATGCTCATCTGTGTCGATGTGCAAATTACACTAACCGTTATGTCACACGCACTAAGTTCTTTTGTATTTTGTTGTTTGATATATTTACATGACATGTAGATTTGATATTTAATTTTCTATTTATTTTCTGAAAAATTTTCAGAGGGATTTTAATTCCTCCAAATAACATTTAGAGTTACAGTTCGGTAAATGTAACCTATTGTGTTCGGATGAAGAAATTCCTATACTCAAATCTGCAAAGAATTAAAACACAAAATGCCACAAAAAAATTAGAAACGAATGTGATGTGAGTGACAACACTAATTTGCATATCATTGTTTTGTGACTGTTTTGAGTAAAACCAGCAAGGGAAATTACTCTATTCAAATAATTTTTAGTTGATGTGGACTTGACTTTTAACTCATCCTGTACCCCTCCCATCCCAAATAAGAGTAGAATCTAATCAAGAACTTGAAAATCAAAAGCAGCAATTAAATAAGATTTGATAAATACAGGTCTGAATGGGATTTCACAAGAAAAAAAAGCTGGGTAGGGACGAGAAGGAATAAAAAAAAAATACCCAGATGAATCCGAGGTTTGAACCAGGGTCCTCGCACACGACAAAACGATGGCCAATACGTTTGGCCACAGACCATTCCCTACATCGAGATGGGCTTTTAAGATATGTGAAACAAAGTCCGCTCGCCGCTGTGGGCTAATCATGTTTCGGCAATTCAACTGCAATTTCAATCATTTCGCGATGGATATTGCCATGTTATTTTGTGGTTCCTGACTTTGTTACGTAATGAAATTTCATAATTTTTTTCAGTCGTGACGAAGAATGTCTATGCTTTATATTGATTATAATATCAATTTGTCGCAAGTGTGATTTCTAAGTGAAAATATGCTTTGTTTATTCAAATATATTTCTTGAAAAAAATCATTTTTTCTAAGCTAAATATCGGTTACCAAAATACGTTAAATGTGCACTTTATTTCACTGTTCAGTAAATTCAAACTTTTATCTATATAACAAGACCAATCTTGTGAGGAATAAACAATTCTAAGAGCAAAAAACGCTGATTGGAAAGATCGTCTTCAATGGGCTGCTGTCAGCTCAGCTGCTCACGCTCATTGTGTGACGTCACTCAGCTGGAGCTCGCAAGAGGACCGATGGAAGGCAGAAATATGGCATGAAAATAAATCATTTTTGAGAGCTGATTTCTGCAAACTCTAATGACTATTTTGAAAAGTGAAGTTATATATCTGATTAGTAATACTTCCCCTTTACAATGATGACCACAAAAAGGCATTATAAAATACTTTGGATTCTTCGAGTGTCTCCTTTAATAATGTATTTGCACGGCATGTACACAAGCTTCATTTTATTATTGTTGTTCATCAATTGTAGGGTAACTGCAACACGAGCTCAAATGTGAGTGATCTGACCGTTACTGATAGGACACTAAACGAAAGGCAGGATTGTGGATCGATGTTTGACAATGTGAAGAGGATCACCATACAGGTACGGCGCACAATCAGATGTGACGTCATCCAGAGGATCCATCTTCCAGCAGCGACAGAGCTCACCATTCAAACATATGAGTATGCTTGGGAACCGGCTTCTCTCCACGATGATCCCACTTCACTACCCAATGCACTTCACAAAGTCTCATTTCAGCTTGTCAAGGTCACATTCACAGATCTCAACATCGGTAATAGTGAGGTTAGAAACATCATTCAAGCTTTCAGATCATCGGACGACCTCAAACTTCTGAAGAGCGCAAGGTATGATATATTCAGTTTATTTGATACTCCGTTTGGTCATGACGAGCGTTTATCGGTTGATATATAGGTGCACCATTTTCAATTTTTCAAGGTTTGATTCTTTATTGTGGAGAGTAGGTTTTTCCTGAAATTATAATAAGAACCCCTTTTGGAACTCCGTGACAATGTTAAACATGTACTTTTGAATATAATACATCATGCATATACAGTGCATGTATAACGTAAAATAAATGCTCATCATAGAGCAAAAAACCCGAAAATGCGCCATGCTGCTCTATACCATATAGAGATAAAAGCTATGATACTTTAAAATTAAATCCCTCTTTGGCATGTCTGTCTACAATGTGGAACCCCACGTATTGACATGATTATTATAATGTAACATAGTTTAGATCCTACCAAATGTTTCCATACTTGAATTAGCGTAATGATTTGTTGTCTTACATTTCACTTTGTGTTCATGGGCAATGGGCATGCATGGGGAAGCGCGCTTCTGGTTAAGGACGACAATACCTTGCTCTAACATTTTATTTCATTTCATTTGTTGTAAATCTAGTTTCCTTGTAGTTACAATCTAATCCCTGCAACAAATAATTAAACTTATCAGTTTTGTCTCCGCCTTTGCCGGTGTTTTTACTTTGCGTTCCCCAGAGCAGACCCACCAAACACCAGCCTTCCCCCATATAAGATACACAAAATATTTCTTCTCTACACGTTAATACTATTAGATTCATACGATGTGGGACTGATTGGAGATTAGATTGGAGTTTAGATCGTTCTAGTATTGATTCCGATGATGATCATAAGGTAAAGGTCGAGATAGAACATGGTAACCCAGTTGGGTAAGTCATAAGACCTCGTTTTATCAAACATTCCACTTTTTCAACAGATTCAAGTTTCTTATACAGAGGAATTAGCTAGGTGTCTTTTGTCGTGTTTGTTTCTCATATACGAATTTTCTGTCTCCATTCACAATTGGCCATGATATATGGCAAGCATCATTGCCTTTTTTCAGATATACAACCAAATATAGTATGCAAAGTAAATCTTATTCTTGCATTGTGCTCTTCCATCTAATCTCCTTATATTAAATATTCTGATAGAAAGTATGCCCTCGAATATTTATAATGAAGCAATATATGTGTTTTGGGTCGCGTAGTCTTAAGCAGAGAAATCACATTGTAAATCTGCATTCGGGGGGGGGGGGGTAGTCAAAAATAACACGAGCTGACTAAAGTTTAGAGTGTTTAAAAGAGTTGAAATTAAGATGATCTCCCATACTTTTTTTTAGACAGGAATAAAAATACGAACTGAAAATCAATGGCAAAACAAATACCTGAAATTAGCTAAAGTAACCAAATTCTTTCACCCCTGGCATGGCTACTGCTACTTTCTTACATTATCATGGTTATTTAGACATAGTTGAAATCTTCATGAACCTAAATGACTATTCAACAAAGAACTTGATCACTTGACCATAATGATAACGAGACCATCTGATGATGCAAAGAATACATCGTTAGCTTACAATGCGGTATCTGGAAATCGAACATGATTTTTTTTAGTCAGTGATGAAATATATTCATCTGATCACGTTGTGAACCTATTAATGAGTACATTCCCAGCATGGTACACGATGATTTACTGAACTCACTATACACACGCTAAATCGAAATTACCTGTCCTAATAAATAATCCCCACTCAACTTGCGTTCCTCAATTTTTTTCTTATTTACTTATGATGTTCTTATCCTGTCTTGTCCTGCATCTTGTTATGTCTTGTCTTCTTTGTCTTGTAATTCACTCTCTCTTCTTTTTCTCCTCTCTAATTGCGCAATATATCCTTCTCAGCGGAGACCTCTTTGTGTGACTAGCTTTTTTATTTGGTCAGTGATTTAAAATATGTTTACATAAATCTGATTTCCATCTTTCTGTTTCATTTCTTTTTTTTCCTTTATAATATGTACGCATACATAAATATGTCTATAATATTTTTTTTTCATTTCCAAGGAGGATTCACGCATTACAAGGTTTGCTTTTAGTGGAGCTACCCCCCCCCCCCTTATTTCCATTTATATGCTAAATTGCATTTTTTTGCGAAGTAAGAATGTTCATCTGTAACATTGTTTCGGATTTATATTACTTAGCATTATTTTTCGAATGGAAATAGAATAAGGAATTTAATATATTATCTGGATATAAAAACAACACAAGTCTGATTTTGGTGAAATTGAGTTACATATGGGAAATTATTACAATGACTCATTTTGTGTATAAATGATAAATCTAAAATCATCTCAGAAATGTCTTAAGTAAAGGAGGAAAAATCTGGTATGAGAATAAGAAAAGCCCAAGTCCAGGACATGGGCTTTTCTTACATTCATATCATAGCGACCTCTCTGATTCCTTTACTACTTACTACAGAATTCTACCACGTATATGAATGTAAGAATGTCCCAAGTTCGTAAAGCAAGCCAAGTTCACCAGATAAAAGAACCCACCCACAAATATCGTGAACATTAATGTTCCTCAAAAATATACACTTAATTTGTCATATGATACTTCAATTTGTTTTATGATGTTCTGTAATTTCGTCAAATATAGGCCTACATTAATTGCCCAAAATGAAATATCCAGTATTTTTCCCCATTTTTCTCGAAATGACGTTCTGAGGACTTGGGCCTGTTTCATATTCATATGCCCAATTGAATCCAATTTAATACACTCTAAATAATGAAGTGCAAATTTGAACTAGACAAATCAGCACTCCGAAGTGCAGTCACTATACACGCTCTTTAAGAGCTGAATCAGCACTTCATTTTTTAGAGTGTATAAAGGTCACTGTGTCGGGTTGCAAAATTCTTGGGAATTTTCGAAGTGGAAACTTTCCATGGGAATAAACTGGAAATTATTGGGAATTTTGGGAATTCTTGGCAATTTACTGGAATTTTAAAGAATGTTGGGAATTTTCAAAAAAATAGACATTTTCTGATATTTATATACAGGAAAGGAAAGGGGTACCGTGGCAGATGAAGCTTGATTGTGCTTTGTCAGCAAGTTTAAAGCCAAATATTATGCTAAGATAGTCATGCAATGCAGAATTTCAATGAATTTAAAGTAACAGTTGATTACTGTTTTAATTGGCTGAATGCTACGTGCGATGGCAGTACATGTACACTGCAAATGCTTTACACAAGGGATATATTTAAACTGTTCATGCAATGATGCCTATTGGATATTCTAATCCTTTTGCAGCAGATGAGGATAATCATTATTAATGATAATTATAACATTATTGTTATTCATTATTTATTTCTGCATCGCAGAAGTGAGAACTTTCTGCTGTTTGTGGCGTTAATTTGATGAGTATGAATACAGATTGCTGGTTCAAGTAGTGTAGATCAAATATAATGAAACTGATATGAGATTGTCATTTAATAGCATAAAAGATATGTAATTAATAACAAGTTTCTCAATCTCAATCAATGAAGGTCAAAGTTCATTTGAGGTCAACAAACTTAGTGCATCTATTTGTCTCCATTTGTGAAAAACTATTCATCTTGATTGCTTTCAAAGTCAACCATTATTGTAATATTTCTTCCCCCCCCCCCAATTTTTTTTCGTGGGTGGAGGGGAGCATTTTAGAAATAAATTAGCAATGTAACATTTTTGTTCCTGGACCTGATTTTTCCCATTTGAAGACGCAAGCCAGTGCCATTGCCACTGGTGGGATTAGTATGCTGTGCATGCCTAGTCTGCAGGCACAGACCATGGATGGAACTTTGATCAACAAGTGGGTCTCCACACAAAGACTAACACATACAAAACTTGCTTGAGCGAGAGGGCCTTCAGTACACAAGTCGTGAGTAGGCTGCACATTCATATCCTTAACTCGAGTGAAGGCTTTGCACAGTAGACACGTGCAAACCCTTCCTCGAGGAAAGTGGTCTGAATATGCAGCCTAAAGTTTCGGCCAATGACTCCAAAAGATCATTTTGTTCAACAGAAAGTTGTATTTGTGCTAGTCTTGTGTGAAGACCCACTTGTGGATTAAAGTTTTAATAAGGGTCTGTGCGTGCAGACTATATGTAGGGGGGGCAATATTGTCTTAATGTGTTATAAAATGGCATAAAAAGTATTGACATTCAAGGAAAAATGAAAAATAAATAAAAAATAGTGTAATGCAAAGTTTTATTTTTTTCCATGTTGAATTGAAAAGCATTAATGCTCCATCGTGTAATGGATACATGGACTATAATGTTTTTATCTACAGTTTGATAAGTAATATATAGCCTGGGCAATTTAAAGAATGAAGAAAATTTTAAATACAAATGCAAAATATAATATTCGAGGATATCAATTTATAATTTTGTTTTTAAAAACAGAATTTGTCACTTTTTGTGAAAAAAATGAAAATTCCCAAAACATTCCATAGAAATTTTCCCAAGTCTCCGGAAAGTTTCCGGCACTTTGCAACCCTATCATTGTGTAATACCCCCCCCCCCTCCTTGAGCAAACGCCCCCTCTCCCTTTCTATTTATTCCTTTCCCTCTCCCCTCAATTTCTCCCCAGAGTCTTTTAAATGCGAATCTCTCTTTGTATTACTCGTTAATTTCTCTTTCTCTATTTTCTCATTTTATTATTAGTCTTTTTTTTACTCCCAATACACAACAGCCTTATTAATATGTGTATATTTCTCTTTCTTCTCTCACACACCTCTATACAGTAAGAAGTTTTGAAGATGAAGTTGCGGCATCAAGGTCATGACGAATCAGACGAGCTTAATATTTAAGGATGGCAGCCAACAAGAAGCCATGAGTTATTTTATTTCGGAGTACCATAATTGGAACAGATTTACTGATAAGGAAGATCCCACACCTCAACCATTTGTTAATGTGTCGGTTAAATCATGGACCTATTAGACATTCAACGCTATCATTTCTTTGATCGAACGAGATCCGCCACCCAATGATAATGTGCATCTTAACGAGAACATACAGGTATTTTGACAATGGCGACTACCATGGCGTATATCTCATTATTGTCAAAGCACAACTTTACTGGTTTTAGTTATGTTGGCTGATGCCCTGTGTTAGAGAATGCTTTTCAGTCAACATGCTTTAGATTTGAAGCAGCAAAATTAGGAAGCAGCCGATTTTTCTGAATAAATTATATTATCATTTTATCCGCTGGCTTTCGTACGCACATATTTACCTCAATCAAATTAAGAGATAAACGATCTCTACATAATATGAGCCATGCATTTCTTGAATATTAGGATAAAAAATAAAAAAGGGATTATAAATATAAGGCAATCAATCACAATATTGCATCTATCTTGAAATATGCATAGGGTAAACCAGAACTGTACATTTATTTCTTAGGATTTAAGTGATTTTTCATCTTCTGCGCATGCAGTTTGTGCAATATCAATGCCTTATCACGAACTGCTTCTTTCACCTCAAGGCCGAATTGACAGCGGAACATGGCAGGATGAAAGTAAAAAAACATATAAACCAAATGAAATTCAGCAACATTGGCCACGGCATGATTTTGTTAAGGGTTGAATGCCCGCCTCTCCCCGGCAGTCCCCGCTCACGCCGACCCTGCGTAATACTCGGGGGGGGGGGCTGTATGCGCATTCTGGTCGTTATGCAAATGAAGAATTAATACAGTAACCGACTCATTATTCCTGTTGTGTTTCATTATCAAGTATTCCTGTATGCTATGTGCCATTGTTGCAATCTATGGTGATTCAGTGACAATTGATATCCTTATGTAAAAAGTCCATGCATTGGATAATACTGCATGGATGTATAACTGTATTGTGGATATAAGCGAGATTCTTTAAAAAGTGTATAAGCTATTAAACTTTTATAGATTACTGAAGCGACGACGTCGGTTGCCATGGTGACATGGCGGCCTGGTTCTAAACAAGTGAACCCGGAAGTATTGCGAACTGCTCATATCACAAAGCACGTGTTTCTCAGGAAAAGAAGGTTGCTATCGGAATTTCATCGCTTGCAACCTCACAATAATGGTAACAATCAGGGACAAACACATCATCATTTTTCAAAATTAGAATGTGTATAAACGATTGTCAGCAGCGACTCTGTTTAGAACCAACCGGTTCATTGCCATGACACCGTGACGTCACAATTCGGTACTGAAAACGTCGGTCCATATTTTACATCCGATTTTGAAGAAATTTCGCTTGTTACACTTGTTTTGCGTCCCCTATTTCATTCAAATTTATCTTCTTGGTGGTGGACGGGTCCTTAAATTATTTTGTGACCAACCGATTCAAAGACTCGAAGATAAAAAGATACCCAAACATAACCACTGCAGCTGTATGACCGTCCTGTACCATGAAAGGTTGTGTTTGATCGAACATTGTCATAATTCTATTAGATATTTCATTCTTACCGAGCAGTTACAACCTTTAAACAATAATGGACGTTCGTACGCAATTGATTTCTAATGCCTAATACGATACTTATTACTCTATTTTTCTTGTTTAAAGAATTACTTTTCATTGAATTTTTACATTGTTATAATCTTGTTTAGAAACAAGCAATCATTCCAATGTGTGAAAATGAAGTTGAATCGTCTGTAAATAGGGTAACTACATGATTTGAACCAAACGTAATCTAAGCAGAGAAATACAAACTTACTAATATGTTTATTAAAAAACAAATTATAATTCTATTTTGCTCATTACATCATTGGTTCGATGTCTTGTTTTGTAGCATGTTGTATACTGTAGATATTGATGGGATGACCAAACAAAAACAAAATCCGATGAGTTTCTATCATCTCATAATTTCATTTAATTTTTCACTCTTTCCCATTTCCCGCGATGGCATGTAATATTTTGTTTGTTCATCTTGACATAAGCAAATACAACATAATATATTTAAGTACAATCATTCAAAGTGGGTATGAATGGAGAATGATGTAAAAAAAGTTTTTAGAGGGATTGAATGCATGAGCGCTGAAAGGCAGCTCGAGCTAAAGCCGGGGTAATAATAACGACATCGCGCCTCGGAATAGAATATTTCTAGATAGATGGCGCTATATAAATGCCTATTATTATTATTGTACAGTGCATCTTTTTTTGAAATATTGTTGTAAATAATATGAATAATAAAAAAAAATCAGAAAAAGGAAAAACCTTATTGCCTGCAAATTGCACAAAATTAAAGAGAAATAACACAAAAGAGATCAGGAAAACCATTTTTGTCAATACAGGGCAGTAACATGAATGCGAAGTACGTGACAAAAATGCATGGTAAACCTTAAACTGGCGTGCAGGAAAAGATGGGTAATCATAAATGGTTCGCTATAACGGTATAAGTTTGAATTAAAAAACCGGATTATGTTCAACAATCTCTACAAACTCTCAATATTGCTTGTTACTGTACTTGTATCAAATCACATAGTATATGATGTAAATAGATTAAAAGTGGTGTCTGTATATTGTGTAAATACTATATTACATAACGTAGTTATATTATTTGTTCATTGTTTTGCATTACGGTAATTATTTACAATGCCCTACCAGACGAAGTTTGAAATGAAATGAAATGTGGCTCACAAATTGGTCTCGAGGTAAAAATGTGCAGGAAATAATGCTTCCATAAGTCACAAAACATGTTGCCGTGGTAAATACATATGCCATATTTAAAAAAAATTGCAAAAAAAAACAGTTTGTACTACTTCATCAGTTTATAAGCAATTATCATGATATGTATCTCACACATTAGTCTTGAGGTAAGAATAGTTAAGACATTTATGTTCATGTGTTGGAAACTGTTGACATGGTAACGACATACAGGTGGGGCATTGGTAACCTACATTGATAGTTCTAGTTCCTATGTTTGAAGTCAACAAGGGCACATGACAAAATGTATATATATATTTTTATGGAACTAACCTTACAACGTAAGTTTATTAAATTTGTATATAGTTTGTTAAAAAGTTTTTTTAAGATTTGGTCTGATCCAGGTATTATAATATATTGATCATTAGGAAGTTACATTAATCTTCCACTAAAGTTAATTTACTTGAGTTATAGTATAAAAATATTTAACGTTGTAAATTTTACTATTTCGAGGCCCCGTTCCGATGTTTTGTTTAGTTGAATACTCGAGTTCTAGCCAACAGAAACAATGATTTTTTTTTTGCTGTCGAGGCAACATGCATAGAAATCCAATCAATAGATTTGTATTCTAAGTATGCTTTTAAAGAAAAAGCCCAATATATAACAACTATAAAGTTGGACATGATCGCATGTATACATACTGTATTTTCTAACAAGTATACAATGTAATGTACTTTTTTTAAGGGCAAGAAGGGGAAGAATGTTGCTGCAAGATTGGCGTGTTTATGAAGTGTGTAACATACTGGTTACTAAGTGCTTATTGTCCCTAACAAACATCATGGGTGTTGTTAATAAATACTTGATAAGTGTAAGTGACGCCTGGATTTAGCCCTGGAATTGGATTCGATCCTATGACCTGATAATTGACAAGGAAGAATCAGAACCACTGCCATGACTACTAGTCTCTGTTATCATCCATGTTTATGTTGACTCGCTGAAACATTTCAATTCGGTATAATCTATATTGCTTAATGTCTTGTGATTCTTTTTAATTTGTAATTTATGTTTAAATTGCTTAGTGAAAATAACGCATGAGGTAAGATTCGATCCTACGACCCGATGATTGAAGTAAGAATCAAAACCACTACTAGTCTCTGTTATCATCCAGGGTTATGTCGACTCGCTGAAATATTTCAATTTTGTATACTCTAAGCCGCTTTATGCATTGGATTTTTTTTTTATTTTTAAGTCATGTGTATATTGCTGAGTGAAAATAACGCCTGAGGTAAGATTCGATCCTACGACCGATGATTAAATAGGAGGAATCAGAACCACTACTAGTATCTGTTATCGTCCAGGTTTATTTTGCCTCGCTGAAATCTTGAATACTCCATATTGTTTAATGTTGTGTGATTCTCTGAATTTGTAATTCATGTTCATTAAACATGTAGGCCTACTTCTAGACATGATGCTTTGGTAAGATCGATTTATATTAGAGATTGTGGATATTTTTTTTAGATCTATTCAAGGTCAGAATCATAAATGATTCATTCTGTGGAGGCATATTATAATAGTTAATATCTAAATACATTTATTAATCATGATCGTTCTATGCGTTATATCACAGTGCTAAAAACGGTTTATTGCCTTAATTATCAATATGTGCCCGTCAATCAAAATCTGTCTTTCTACTACATATCATAAATTAAATGATTACCGATGTGTTACATATTCGTTCTTCATTTACCGAATAAAGAAATAAAGACACAAATAAATGTTCAACATTTTTTTATTGAGTTTGTAAAGATATTCTATGTAATGAGATCTCGCCTCGAATACACATATCATAAACGAAGAAACCCTTCAGCGCCATAAAATAAAGGTTGTGTTATTCACGTCATAGCGCCACCTTATCTCGCTTTGGCTTGTTAAGTTTCTGCTTGTTTTCGATGCAATTCGGTAATGCCGCCGCCTACCTGTTGCGACATTTATGGTTTGACACTTAAGCAATTGGAACCTTTTTTTAAGGGTGAGCTTATGTAGATTAGAGCCGTAAAAACGGAAAGAAAGGGGCAGGGGTCAATAAAAACATGAAGTCCATTTTGGACCCGAGAAATTATACAAGAACAGAATTAAAGAAACTAAGAGAGACAAAATGAAGGTCATTTTGTTTTTATTTCTCCATTTTCCAACACCTACCAGAATTCCATGTGGTGCTGCCTATGGGGAATAACACATAGACCAGCCCATGTAAATTTGTGAGGGTGTTTCAATGCTTCACCGCCCTGCTTCCGAGGGCCATGGGTTACACGTGAGACCAAATGAGATCAAACTCAGAAAGTGCATTTGGATATGACTATTAAGTACAACAATGTTAATTTGTATAAAAGAGTGAATGAATATTTATTTCAATAGGGAATAATTGCTTAATTTGCATGACCATTCATTTAGACCACTTCTCCATGATTGAATGAGTGGCATGTTTCTTACATTTTTTTCTTACTGTTTCTCCCAATGTGTGCATAAGGAAGATGTCTGTAAAATTCTACCTGAGAAAAATATCAGATACTACCGATATCATCAATAATGCTTAAAGTGTATATTCATGTTGGAAGCCTTAGACAAATATCCAAAGGCGTATATCACTAGCCTACTACATGTCCGAGCCCCTGAAATAATATGAATTATAATGAATAAAGATATATATGTTTTTACAATAATTCAATTTTCGATTTTGTATGAAAATCAAAATAAAATTGATGTGGTTGTGAGTCCAAACTGCGCGGATGTCCATATTTTACGCATTAGTACAATACGCGATATAATGACTGCGGAAGGACGTTCGAAAAACGGAAGCAACCAACCAAAGTTAAAAATGCGACACAAAAGACGTAAGTTAATTCATTTTAAGTTCATTTCATGCAAGTAAATCATGATTATTTACAATATTTCTGCTTTATTTGAAAGAAAAATCTAAAAAAATAACCATCAAATTATCGAATTCTTGCCAAAAATTTAGCGTTGATTCTCCCGTTGTCAGATACATGTAAATCATTTTGCCATGATTCAAGCATAGAAACTAATCGATGTATTCATGTGCAGATACACCTTTTTGCCATGATATTGCTGTATGAATTGTATGATGTATCTACAGATATATCATTTTGCCATAAACGCAGGACAGTTGAATAATTTTGCTTATATGGTGTATCTACATAAAAACAGTTATTTTGATGAAAAACAAAAGTTAAATGTTATAAAAACTATTACGGAAGATGAATTGAATGACATTCTTATAAATCTAACTAAATTCAACACTGGGAAATTTTCTTTTGAAGAAAGACAAAAGCTGTAACTTCAAAGTGATTTTTCTAAGAATGTGCATTTTGCAGATACATCGTTTTGCCGTGTAACGGCCGCTTTGTTAATGGAAGTACATTCAAGGATAACAAGGGGAAGACTTTTGTTTAAAAAGTTTGATTTCTTTTCCCATAGACATTGTATAAACAATGAATGCATGAGCTTGATAATGAGTAACCCCTTATTCAATATGGTGAAACTTTTTTTTTTCAAAACTGTCTTTAGCAATGTTATTTGGTAGTAATGTTGATTAATCTATCGGCAGAATTCTGTGCAAAAATTAAATCGATTTATGTATTTATGGATGAGTAAACACGCATTACAGAGGAAAATGACATTTTCTAACGTCACAGAGTCTTTTCTGAGGGGTTATAAAGGGAATATTGGAGGCAAAATCAGTTTTAGATATGACTTAATTGTTGTTTTATCATCCATAATTTTTATTGCCACACACTCTCTGAACTTTTTTACACCTTCATGGTTGAGCGAGCACATTGGAAAACTAATAAATGAATGCTATTTATATTGCATAAATGCATTATGTTTTAGAACAATTTCTCAGGATCAGCTAAATTTATGGAGTATTCAGTGATGGATCCAGAATTAAAATATAGAAAGGGGCCGATGATTTGTGAGAGGGGAACATGATTAACATTTCCCAATTTTAACATTTTTAGTGATAGAGGATATTAACATAAACCCCTAAGATGATACGTCACCAAAAATTGTGGTCACTCAACCATGAACATACTATGATGGATAGTAAAACGACATTGGCACTCGAAAATTCACCAACAACATTCGCTCGACTTTACCCAATCTGAAAAACGACTCATGAGCCTTTATAAATTGTCATTTATTATTCACTATGCTGCTTGCATAGTTGTAAGACCCTACATCTAAATAACAATCCATAATATCAGTAATCAAATCACCCATTGATATAATCGGAACGTTGACTTCCCTTAATAAATCAATTTTCATAGGAATGAAGTACTTTACAAATTTACAAAAAGACAGGTTTTGAATATTTGATGTTAAGAATACAAACATTTTCTTAGTGTTCAACACAACTGGGTATGCACACTTGTCAAATATGATACTTTCATGTACATGTATGCTAACCCCTCCTCCGTTTCTGCTTGTATATCTTCGGCCATGCGTTTTGAGTTTTGCCAGTTTTGTGCGGCGAGTTTTTGCGACATGCAAGTTTCGTCTTTTTTAATATGAACACTTGTTTAAAACGTTTATACAACTTCTGTGCGATTCACATAATAAACACTGTTGTTTACTACTGTGTAGTATTTAACCAGACCCATCTGAATCTAGCTAGTCGCTATCAAAATGATTGTCAGGACCCTGCTGTATGTAATCAAACAAAATAAGAATAAATTATTGTTTGTTTGCTTAACATTTAGTATGGCGTAACATTTTACTCATCTATGGTTATTAAAGGTTTGATCTCCATGCTATCCAAAGTGAATAGACGGATTTAGATAAAAGTTACAAGGCAGTTGTACACATTAGGTCTCCAAGACCCTCTTTTTCAAGAATGCAAAAGTTATCTGTCTTAGGAAGATGTATTCCCCAAGTTTGGATTTAGTACAATTATATTGCCTCTTCCATGTTTTTGGTACTTCCAATACTTCACATTGCCATTCCTTCAGTTAGACTTACATATTTCTTGATAAATGACAATGACGTTAAATAATTCTGTTGAGGGCTTCCATGTAACGAGGATTTCATTGCTGAAAATTGTCTCGTAGATGTCTGTCCTCTACTCAACATATTACTGGCTCAAATCAAAACGCATGGCTAGACGCTTTGGCAACCAGAAATATAACATTTTTTGAATACATGTAATATATCACTAATTTCATCGAGGTTCTTCAAATAAGCTGACCCCATTCAATTGAATAAATTTTAAATCGCTACCCCACGATTCCCTGAAATTACCGGAATTGTAATGTGCTTAAAAATAAGAATTATTGATAAAATTGTGTGACTGTTTTGCTTTCCGTTTTTGGATGCAAAGGGTCTTACTCAGCTGAAAAGAGTAAATGTTTAAATACACAACGTGGACAAATCCATTTTACAAAATGTTAAAATAGATCATTGTATCATAATAGGTATCTCTTTAAAACGTTTATAGTTTACTTTCACAAATCTTTGACATATTTGCCACAAAGATTATCCCTACCCCAAAACGAATTTATCCTTAAAACAAAACTTATGACAAAAAAAGTTCATCAAAATGAGAAAAAAGTGAGATGTATTAGAAGGATGTGAATAGACCTGCAACATGGCCATGGGAAGCGGGGATGCCGAAGCACCTCGAATATTTTCCAGGGGGTGATGCGCGTATTATTCTACATAAGCAGCATCCCTGGAATTCTGGAAGATGCGAAGCAATGGAGAAATATAAACCAAACTGACCTTTATTTTCCAGTGGAATACCTCATTTGCCTTTCAAATTTACGTCAGCATCCCAAGTGGAAAAAAACTCGCTCCCAGAGTCTTGACTTGCAATGATGGAAAATGCAGGAAGAAAAAAAATAATACATGTATAAGTAATATATAGCGTACATTTCCATATAGGTCTGATGCTTTTTTTAACGGACATAATGGGTTTCTTTATGGACTTTACAGAGCTGCGAATATTTTTAAATCCATTAGAGACCAAAAAATGAAACAATTTTTTTAAATCCCCGTTCTGTGTTCAAGATTCCATACTTTCAGTTTTTGGCGGTGAGGTCCTCGGAAATTGATATCCCAGTTTTATTCAGTTTTCTTCTGTTAAGGAAGGTCAAAAGTTTCTGATGCAATTTCGTCTCCAATTTTGTTCCTCTGAATTGCCATCATTTTTTATGACTTAAAATCTTAAATTACCAATTGATTACTTCTGACTAATCATATATCTGTTTCTCCAGGTCGTTCAGCGTTGAATATTTTGAATCTCTGTCAATTTCAAACACTATAGATTTCATTTTTATATTACCTCCCCTATGCAGATGACCCGGTTCTTTTGGCTGAATGCAAAGAAGATATACAGTCACTTGTAACCAATATCAAATATAGAAATGAACAATTAGACCAGAAAAGAAACATTTAGAACACAAATACGGAATGTCCTAATATAGATAGTGTTATAAAGTGAAAGGTGGTGAAAAAAGATCAATAGAATATATATTTTGGTCAGCAAATAACAGAGGATGACAAATTTGAACGAGAAATTAAAAGAAGGATCTGCCTTGCAAAGAACGCTCTCTCATCAACCGGATTATAAGCTGTATCAGTTAGCACACGATAATGCCTCAATAAATGCTTCGTTTGGTCCATCTTCATGTACAAATATTATGGAAAGAAAGGAAATCGAAAGATTATATCCCGAAACTCATGGATCTCACACGGAAAGAACGATTAATATTATTCAAGGATCACAAACTCTCATACAATGGCCATACAAGAAGACACGAATTTTTGCCAAATAAAATAATAGAGGGTAAATTTGAGGGAACAAGAGGGAGGGGCGAAAAGACAAATCTGGTTTAGGAATATATTGATGAGATGACAGGCAAAAAGATATATGCATGTTGTGATATAGCGCTGGACACAGACAGACGGAAAACCATGACCTCCAACCTCTTTTAAGGAGAAGGAACAGCAGTAAGGCACGGTAAGATTTTTAGAATCACTTTGTTTTGCAAGATTCGATAACTTTTACCTTTCATACTTCAACTCTTGTATTTCCTCTATTATCACTTGAAATGCAATATTCCTTGCGTGGTATCTCATGCAAACATTCACTGGTATACGAGTGCGTTATTATTTTTTTTCTAAGCCGGATTATGCCTATAAAAAGTCGCATTTAAACTTACTAGATATGATAAATTAAATACGCGAAAAAAACCATAGGGGTCCTTTTCAGAGAGCTTATCTTGTATAAATATTTTATAATAAATAAATGAAATGAATGAATCCACTCTCAACTTATACACACCCATAAACGCCCACAACACGACACCCTGAGGATCAGAAAATGATTTCCTCTTCCATGTATCAAGTCAACATATATCATTGGACACGAACGATAGACATTACGACATATTATACAGTATTTTATTTTTCTCTCTCTCTTATTCTCTCCCTCTAATTTCCGTCCCAATTTTTCCATTGTTTCCATCTACAGTATCTCCACATGTCAACGAAAAGAAGAAAATGCGAAATAAATAATGGAAACACCCACTCCCCTTGTGCAAACTAGAGTTGCCTAAAAATCCACAATACATTCGCACCAACACTCTCATGGCTATCAAGCTGCACAAAACCTCGTCCCGCGTGATCGAACAAAGATTCCAATGTCATATTCGTGGTTAAAACCCCTTTATACAATTTAAAAACTTTGCTTGTGGGCGTCGATGAAGTTCGTAGTCGGTTTTGGCATTTTGCAGTACATAAACTAAGTTGCAATAATTCACCAGGAACCGAATGGCAGGACTCTAAGGGTTGTCCTAACTTTTATGATAGGCCTACCTCTCAGAGGAAGGATACCAAGTTACGTCACCTACGCCTACATCTATCTTGAATGTGCTTGAATGTGGAAGATAAGGTGCAATCGAGTCATCATGGATGGTAATATTATGCACCGGCATGAAGGAAATTGAGATTGTTTCATCGTTGATATTGGAACACACTGTTAAAGGTAAGCGCATTACAAACGTGCATGACCACGTATATTCAATTTTGACCCAGACAAACCGACACACACCAACTTTTTGGGCCGGCAAATTATTTCGTTTTAGAAGCGTGTTTTAAATTTGCAAACTAATTGAAGCACTAAGGGATGCATTTGAACTTCTTTTCTCACCCTTCCCCCTTATTTAAAATCTTGTCTTTATTTGGTTCTTATCTTTTTTTTTCGTGTTTCGAATCCATTTCTCTCTCTCTCTCTCTCTGCTCTTATTTTTCCCCTTCACAAACCATCAGATTCTCTTTAGTCTGCTATACAGACTCTGAATGGCTCGTGAGATTGGAGCACAGCGCGCGAAGCGCGCTGCTGCTGGTTTGCGATGCAAACCAGTCTGAAAGGACGAGCGAAGCGAGCCATTAGACATGTTAGACCTAGTCTGCTATGTAGACTTTGTCTTCCGTTCTTTCCCCTTTTTTTCTTTTTCCCCTTTCATTCTTCTTGACTTCTTTTCCTACATGTATGCAGACTCCTTGAATCAGCTGTGGTGCAAACACTGCAGATGTGGGGCTACATTTGTAGACCAGTTTCTCTTAGCAGTACAGGAAGCGCCCTGGTGTAGCTGTTCTGAGTTTCGCCTTGTAAGCAGAGGGTCATGACTGTTTTCAAATCCCACCATGGCCTAGCGTCCTTTGGCAAGGCTTAAATCCACACTTTGCCACTCTCACCCAGGTTTTTAATTGGGTACCTGTAGGAAACAACCGTCATTGCGGTTGGTTTAGCAAGTGTGCACCTACATTTAACAGGCGGCTTGAAATGCTATAAATCCAGTAACCGGGTAATAATAATTGTGAACAGCTTTGAACAGTCGTAGATTGATAAAACGCCATATAAATGCAAATTATTATTATTATTATTGTTGATATTATTATTACAATTAAAATGGGTTTGCTTACAGCACCAAAGAGAGGTGTCAGTGGTTACATATATGGGCATATTTTTTATAACATTCAACGCTTTCAACAGAAATGTTCACAACAAAAACGGTCAAAAAGAGTGCGCTGAAATGCTTTATTGTAATCAAAGATAATAATCATAGAAAAAAAAGTGTTCCGGCGCTCAGTAACGGTTAAAGGTAAAGCATTGCTAGAGCAGGATTCAATTTCCATTGATGGAGAGAAACCCTTTCTTTGTATATCATTATGATTTCCTCCTGTGTATTCAGAAAAGATCATAAAAACTGATACCTAGCTTTTCTTTTCTGAGCATTGCGTAGATAAAATTTATCTCTCTTAAAAGAAATAAGGTACAATAAATCGTCGAATGTTTTATGGCTACATATGGAATAATGTCAGCAATTTATACAAATGCAAACACTCATCTAAGAGGTATTCTGAATATAAAAATCGTTCTTTCATTTAAATATCTTAGATTCAGGATATTTTTGTGATGCAAAACGTCGACCACTTCATGGTCATAGACAGAAAACAGATCTCGTCGTACGAACTTTCGTCTTATTTTCTGGAAGTTCTCAATACTTTCATGACTTTCTGATGTTTCTGTGTACAAGATCAAATGATTTTTTTGCTATGCAATAATGATTGCCGTATACACATGAGCATGTTCATGTATACACAACAAACATGACAAATGGGTTTTCTTCATCTTTTATCAGCATGAGATTATATCGACCATATGCATCAGACACCTGTCACCTTTTATCTCGTAAAACCATCCTTCATTGAAATCTAGGATACCTTGAACGCACAGAGGTCCATGTGAAAATCAAGACTTTCATTTAGTTTCTCCAAAATACTCTACTGTGCACAGTATATTTGCTGTTTTGTTTTGAAAAAAGAATCGTTTATACCAAGTTCACTGGGTGAAATGACCCGTCTTTTGTTTCTCATGTTTAAATGTTTAACAAGACAACCTGAATATAAGAGAGACTGTGGTATTGTCCTAGTACATTTACCGAATTGGCAATAACTCGTAGATAGAGTGCAGTAATGATTTACAATATGGATGTATAGAATAATGAACAAAGCAACTCACGAACACATTCATAATATTGTGTTCAATCGAAATTAAATTTCCACACTTAATGTAGAGCTATCTGACCGTGTTCTATTCGTAAAAAATCCGAGGCAAAAAGAAGCTGCTGAAAACTGCTTATCTAAAAAAAAAGAGCCAATGAAGAAAATAAGAGAGTCAAAAGGGGCCTAAGCTTTCGATCCTAGCAGAATCTTCTTCGGAGGCAAAAAAAAATCCGAGTCAACTATTTTAAAAGATCTATTTTTCTGTCAAGGTTTTATTTTCATTCATTAAATAAACTGAAATTTTTGAAAAGAAAAACACTACAAACATTTTTTCCACAACATAATCATGGTTTTTTTTTTTACAATAGGCCTATTGTTATTCGTGTATTGTTCTTTGATTAAAACTGACTCACACCCTGCCTCGTTTCGATATCATTGTACATTTCTTGCTTATTTTCTATACATTGTATGTGATCAATGTACATCGATATTTTGTTACCATAATGAATAATTCAGTTTTCATGATGGAATGGTCACTTGAAATAAGACCTCGTACCAGTGTGCGAAAAATGGTTCTGATAGACTGGTCCTTTTTGCTAATCTTGATAATTTTTACCATGTTTAATCAAAAAATGATTCTGATTGGGATTCAACCCTATCTAGGCCGGGGTATTTTGGGAGTTCCTATGGCCGGGGGGGGGGGGGGGCCTCCCAGGCCCCCCTAAGATCTCGGCCGTCGACCGCGCGATCGCGCCGAAAATTGGCACGTGGGTTATCTGGGACATAATCTACAAGATTGTATAGTAATTTATTTCATGCGAATTGCTATTAAGTGATTATGCTAATTTATGCGTAATTAGTATGCGAAATCATACTTTTTCCTCTAACTCCCTAAATAAAGCTCCAAATGTACTAATTTTTGGTATAGAAACTCTTTGTGGTGTCCTTAGCAAGAATATATGAAAAAAATTGTGATATCAAATCATTTTCTTATGTATTATATTGTTTTTTGCAATTTCTTATGTATTTCTCTGTTTTTTGACCTTTTGTTTTTCATTGTTTTTTGAATGAAATTTGTTGGGGACTCTTCTGTGATCATAAAAATCATAACATGAATAAATTTAGACTAGCAAAACTAAAAATAATCATACATTTATGAAGTTTGGTTGAAAACACAATTTGCATTGACTTTGTACACAAAATCACGTTTTTGAGCAATTTTCGGTCTGACATGCACTTTCATAATGTTGCGTAATTACGGAACCACGTATCTTGGTGACGCGAAATTGGTCTCAAAAGTTGCGCAAGACTTGCACACCATCAATGAACTGTTTGCAGTTATTTTGAGAGAGGAATTATCAGTTCTCATCGAGATCATCAACATCATCAACCTGTTCAATGAACTCGCTTCAACCCATGGATTGCTGAAATTGACTGTTAATCGTCGTCAACATCGTCTTCACGGACACTTCAACTCGTTACAGTGACTCTTATTATTCATCGTACTTCAGCATCAGTTTCATCATCGCCATCATTAATAAGGAATCTTCCCAGCCTACCTGGAATCTATATCGGACTATCATAACAGTGAACTATAACCATGGATTGTACATCAGCCACTTCAAGAGATTAATGTAAGATTATTTGGCTTTATTTTTGTTTAAGTACATGATCAATTTCCTGTGATAAGATATGGCGGGAGATCGTGTGGCAGGGAATCGTCTCTGACTAGTTTGGAAGTGGAATTTGTGATGCCTTTCGGGGTTTTTTTTTCACTGGATTACTGTGAGTCCGTTGCAATTTTTATTAGTAATCGATTTTATCCTTGCTTTTTGAGAATTTGTGAGGGAATTTTCAGTGGTTTTGTATGTATTTTTTCGCTCCTTGCTATCGAGTGACATTTGTTAAAGTTGAATTAAGAAGGGGGTGAGTTTCCATAAATATGGTTTCCACACATAATATAAAGTATATATCAGTTGTTCAAACAAATAGCATGTCACAAAAATCTTCTGCCTTCTCGATATTTTGCTTTGAAAGTCTATGAAATTAGCCACCTGTCAGAGCCCGAGAGACGAGTGTACAGAAAAATCACTCTGAGTGTGACGTCACCGGAGGGAATTTAGTGTAAGAGGTGCCTGGGTGTAATACAGAAATGCTATGCAGAGAGTGAAAGATGATTTTACAATTTTTTGTCAAAGCAACTCAAATCAAACAAATAGGAATCATATGTACAAATCTTTACTTTACCTGTATAAAGAACAGTATGAATAACTATCATGAACTCTTAAATCATGATGAAAGATTGAAAACAGTGAGTTATTGAATGATATTTTCACTATTTCTCATTTATTTTATCACGATGTTCCATCAAGTGAGTAGCTGGAAAGTAATTCCGGCGGCTAGCTCAGCTCTGCGCGCGCTGCATGCCTATATGCTATATACATGTACAATACACTCAAGTACACCCAGGCATTGAGTGTGTACTGCACTGTAGTGGGGAAGTGTTCTGGTATGTCGACCCCCAGACCATCCCCATATACATGTATATCTCTATGGTCGAACCGCAGTTCATGACCATGCCGCAATCCCCTAACGTCTTTTTCTTCTTTCCTTTTGTCTTTGACACCATTTTTATATCCTGTGGATCATTTCCACTCATGGCTCATTCCACAGAACAATCTTGAATCAACTTACTATTCTTCTCGGCCTCCCGAGTTGTTTTCTACCTGTATATTTAATTACGCTAGAGGTCACCGTCAAACATACAAATGCAATTCGCAAGTGAGTTCAAGACAGCATGAAAGGTATGCGGTCCGGCAGCTCGACAGCTAGCTGCCCCGGAGCGGGTGGCCGGTCGGCACAAAGCAATTCCGCAACCAACTGTGTTTTTTGCAAGAGCCGCGTCACACGCGGATAAATATATCATGATAACACGTCTGCTACGTTATCGACTGGTGAGAAGATCTTGGTCAAATTTCATATTATTCGTCTTGAAATTATTCCTTTAGGGTCTATGGTATCATTATGAGGGAATTTACATATTTGGAATAATAGTATGGCCATAAATATAATTTTAATCATTTCCTTTTTGCAAGTTCTCCGGCTCGAAATACAACTTCAACTGCAGTTTATTCAATTGTTTCGCCACGGACACAGTCCGGAACGAAAACAAGGCATTAAAATCGTCTAAAATTGCTACAAAGAAGAACAGTTTTAACAATGTAGGGTCATATTATTGACAATATGTCTTATGATAATTATTACTTCCTTTCAACATCGTTCACATAAAATCAATAGCGATAAAATGAAGTTTTGACACAAAAGTAAATATGAAGGCGTACGTGCATAGTACACAAAACAGCACTGCCTTGTTTACTACGATACCCCCGGTGACGTCACAGTCAAAGAACACCCGTCTCGGTAGGCATTGCAGGAACGAACTCGAGGAAAATGAGTAGGGATAAATCGTTCAAATTCAAAAAAGAAAATGGGGGGTCGAATCACCCCTTAGTGTTTGGTTGGTTGTAAGGTTGCTATTAATGTAAATATCTCAATATTTTGAATCGTCTTCTTAATTCAAATGACATTTGTTAAGCAGTTTAGTCCCATGTACTGATTTTGGTGTGAGTGACATGATTTGCAGCTGTTCGCTGCACAGCCACTTGACTACTAGATCTAGGTTAGTTGTGGACATTATACTCGTGAGTGTGAGATTTTTCTTGTCTTTTCAATGGTGTCTGGTTTGTTAGATTACCTTATGATATTTTTGTGAGGTTTAGACTGCTTCTCTTGTCTTGAGTTTAGTCTTGATCTAGACTTGAAGTTGAAACTTGAAAGTTGAATCTTGATTTTTCTTCTGTCGGTTGTTGCTGATCTTGACATTGCCATTGCCTGTGTTTAATTTATACTTACTTTTCACATTGATTGTGTATGGTTTGTGTCTTTGTGAGAGGTTGATCATTAGATCTAGTTTTTTTTATCTCGCTCTTCCTTTTCTTTTAACCTCAATATGGCTGCTAAGAATAGTGGTAATGAAAATTCTTCCATGCATGATCGTGCGTCTCAAGGAAAAAGTTCCACTAGTTCTGGTGTTCAGCTTCCCCAGCTGTCTCACTCAAATACAAAGTGTATTGGTCCTTGCCAGACTAGGTACAAGGATTCTAACCGTCAGATTGAAATGTTAGAATGTGATGTGTGTTATGGCTGGATGTGTTTCAAATGTCTTCCGTATAACAAAACAGAGAAAAAAATGTTAAGTAAGCCTGAAATACAGTGGAAATGCCCTTCATGTGTGACCCTCCCAGCCATTGATCAGTCTGATAAGTCTTCGAATAGACTTGCCAGCATTGAGAGTAAGTTGGATCAGGTTATGACTATGTTTCAGAATAGCTTTAAGATGGTGTCAGATAAACTTGAGCAAAAAGCTGATAAATGTGAGGTTGAGTCCCTTCACTCCCAGCTTACTTCTGTGCAGTCTGACTTGGATTTGTTGAAATCGAAACAGTCAAGGAATGTCGAGTCAGGTGTTGATACATGTCTTGGTGAATTGGATGAGAGGGAGAAGAGAAAATTCAATGTTATGATCTTCAATGTCCCAGAGAGTGATAGTGCTGATGGTAATACTAGGAAGTATGAAGATACAGAGAAAGTGAAAGCTGTATTTACCAGCATTGAAGCGGCGCCAGTTGTTATCACAGACTGCAGACGCCTCGGTTCTTCCAAACGTGACTCAGCGACAGCTGCGCCGCGCCCTTTGCGCATCAGCACTGATTCTGTTTCTCAGAGGGATACAGTTTTGAAGTCAGCTCATCGTCTTAAGGAGTTTGATGATCTGAAGAGTATTCAGGTTAGGCAAGATCTAACTCCGCTCCAGAGGAAGCAAGAAAAAAACTTGATGGAGGCCTTAAACAAGAGGAAGAAAGAGTCCTTTCAGCAGGGCGACCTGTCTGCAAAGTGGATAAGGAGAAATGGAAGGGTTGTGAACATCGGAAGGTACCAAGCTTCTCCTATGAGATCAGTGCAGGATCCTCGCCAACCCCAGGTGATAGGGCAGCAGGTAGCTCCAGAGCTGGATCTGGCAAGTCGAAAAGACTTCCCGGAGATCAGCAAGTAAATGCATATCCTAGTAGCCTCAAGTGTATATATTCTAATGTAGATACGTTCCTAAATAAAAGGCATGAGTTACAAGTTCTTATTTCTAGTTATCATCCCCATGTTATTGGTTTGACAGAAGTTAAACCAAAGAATTCTCGTTACAATCTATCTTTAGCTGAAATTCAGCTAGATGGTTATGAAGTTTTCCACAACCTACAAGAAGACGGTCGTGGAGTATGTTTGTATATATCTTGTTCTTTGAAACCCGAGTTATTTACAGGTTTGTCTGTGTATGGATTTCAGCAGGCTGTGTTTGCTCAGATTCCTTTCTCTGGAAGCACCAAACTTCTAGTCGGTTTAGTTTATCGCAGCCCAAATAGTAATGATCTTGAGAATGAACAACTCTGTTCTACTTTACGTGGGATTGGATCAGGTGGTTTTAAAGATGTTTTGATTTTTGGTGATTTTAATTATCCCGAGATTGATTGGAAGTCTGAAACATGTATTCCTGGTGTAGAACACTCAGCCTTTAAATTTCTTGAAAGCACGAGGGATGCTTTCCTTGTACAGCATCAACAAGAACCAACTAGACACAGACAAGGCCAGCGCTCTAACATCTTAGACTTGGTTTTTACTTGCAGTGAGGATGACATTTCTGAAATTAATACGACTGCAGGCATAGGGAAAAGTGATCATTGCACTCTCATTTTTGATATGAAGATTAAGGGATTTATCTCTTCCATTAGAGACAGCAAGTACCTGTTTAACAAGGCAGACTTTGCAACTATGAGTGATAAGCTACATGATGTAGATTGGGAAGCTGAGTTTGCAGATAAGTCTGTTGAGGAATCTTGGCTCTTTTTCAAGCAGAAGTTACATGATGCTGTCGATAGATATACCCCAAAGATTGACTCAAAGAGGCATCAACAAAAGAAACCTTGGATGGATGCAAAGACCCTTGGCCTTGTGCAGGAGAAGCACAGACAGTATAGGAAACTGCGTGATATGCTAAAGGATGTTAATCGTACAAGATACAGTGGAAGGGATATTGATGAACAACGCCAATGTTACGCCCGTTCAAGTAATCAGGCCAGATGGGCATGTAGAAAAGCTGTTCATAATTTTGAGGGACGTATTGCATCTGGATCTAAACAATGCCCTAAAGCTTTTTGGTCCTATGTAAAATCCAAGACCACTGTCCGGGAGTCAGTTGCCAACATTGTCAAACCTGATGGGAGTACCACTACTTCAAACAAGGAAAAGGCTGAAGTTTTGCAGGATGTTTTCACATCAGTTTTTACTCAGGAGAATATGAATGACATGCCAGCTCCCCCTGTGGGTGTTTTTATTGCTCCGTTTGATGACATAGAGATATCTTCCAATGATGTATTCAATCTTCTGTGTAAACTGCAACCAAGTAAAGCTCCTGGGCCTGACCAAATCCACCCACGTGTACTCAAGGAATTAGCTGATGTACTTTGCTTTCCTATTTCCATTCTGTTTCAGAAAAGTGTAGGACAAGGAGTTTTGCCTGAAGATTGGAAGAGTGCTAATGTGACCCCTGTATTCAAAAAGGGTAGCAAATCAGAAGGTAGGAACTACAGGCCTGTAAGTCTGACATGTGTTATTTGTAAGTTACTTGAAAGCTTGATAAGGACACAACTTATTCGTCATCTCCAGGAGAATGAGCTGCTCTCTGTTCATCAGCATGGTTTTATTGCTGGACGTTCTTGTACTACACAGTTTTTAGAAGTTTTGGATGAGTGGACCCGCATTTTGGATGATGGCGGTAGTATAGATGTAGTGTTCATGGATTTTATGAAAGCCTTTGACACTGTCCCCCATCACCGACTTCTTAGTAAACTACAAGCTCTTGGAGTCAAAGGGAAAATGCATGCATGGATAAGTGATTTCCTGCTTGGTAGACGTCAAAGGGTCGTTGTCAGTGGTCAACATTCCCACTGGTCAGAAGTTTGCAGTGGAATACCCCAGGGCAGTGTTCTCGGCCCCATTTTGTTTTTAATGTATGTTAATGATCTCCCAGATATAGTGCAGACTTCAGCCAAACTGTTTGCTGACGATACTAAGTTGTATGTTCGTTCTGATGTTCCAGGGGCCACCGGTAAATTGCAGGATGATTTGACTGAGCTTGAGGCCTGGGCTGAGAAGTGGCAGCTACGTTTTCACCCAGATAAATGTACTGTGTTGAAGATTTGAAGAAGTAGTTCTGACTCTGAGTATCATATGACCAAAGGTTCACAATCGGTTGTTCTACGTGAATGTGAGAGTGAGAGAGATTTAGGAGTTCAGGTAGACTCACGTCTTTCTTTCAAGGAGCACATTTCTAAAGTGGTGTCAAAGTCTAATAGACTGCTTGGTATTATTAGAAGAACTTTTGTACATTTGGATAAGACCTCTATTAAGCTTTTGTTTAAGGGTATTATTCGCCCTATCTTAGAGTATGGCCAGGCTGCATGGTCACCGTATAAGCTGGGTGAGCAGAGGCGGTTAGAAAGTGTCCAACGTAGAGCTACTAAATTGATCCCAGGTATTAAGCACTTATCATACTCTGAACGTCTTCGCCTCCTGAAATTGCCATCACTCAGTCATCGACGTAAAAGAGGTGACATGATTGATGTGTACAAATATCTGCATGGTTACTATGATTCAAGTTCTGAACTTTTCTATCTGAGACAAGGTGGTAAAACGCGAGGTCATTCCTTAAAGCTAGAGAAAAGATATTCGCGTCTTGATGTGCGTAAGTTTTTCTTTGCTAACCGAGTGATAGATGTGTGGAACAGTCTCCCAGAAGATGTAGTTACTGCTTGTTCAGTGATTGCTTTTAAGAATAGACTGGATAAGCATTGGGAGAAGATTGCCTATGACTTTTAGTAATTTTCGTTTCTTGTGTGTTTCCATGGGATTTTTCACTGTCTACGATACCCCTGCCACCCCTCCATGCCAACATAAGTAGCGCATCTAATTTTGTCTGAAGGAGAGCAACAATAGACATTTCTACTTTGATCGATGAACAGGCTTCGTCCTACAACATCGTTGGAGTAAACTAAACTAAACTAATAAAAAAAAGAAAAAAAAAATAAAATCTGCTTAATTATTTGTTGCAGTATCGTACAAATGTGACTCCCCGTAAACAAACGGGGAGTCACATTAACGCACGCTTTCCGGACAACCGGGGAGCTTTTCACGAAAGGCTATTAGCCCTCCGAAACAGTTCGTTCTATGACAATTATTTATCAACCAATAACAACAGTTTATTATTAATAGATTATCAGCACTGGCGTACAGATAGAAGGGGGGGGGGCTGCCTACCACCCCACTTAATTTTTAAAGACCAATAAAAAAGGGAAAGAAAAGGAAACAGGGACAGAGATGGAGAAGAGGCAAAATTTTACATTTCGTCAAAAATCTGATAGAAAATTGGATTTTCAAACGCATTAACCTTAAAAAACCTTCACATTTATAACTTAAATGAAAGAGGAAGTACAAACGGCGTATCACCAACTTATTGACAATTAGTGTTTTTGCGCGAGTAACTTCTTTTTTGTTTGTTTCGGATGAGTCTGGTTTTCCCCAATTTTTTTTTGGTCAAAATTAAGTTTCTTTCCGCTATCGTGTTAAGCAATTTGCAGCAATAGTCGCACTTTTGGTGAGGAAAAAAAAGTATACGTAACAAATAGCAGAAAAAGGGTTATTGTTTTGTACAATAATCGAACTTTGCAAACTGTAATAAATGTTGCATAAAACATGTGCTTAAAGAGTACTGTATTAAAGATAGCAAATAAAGATCAGTACTATATTCAACGAAAAACAAAACTATGTGCTCACAGAACGGAATTTTGTATTGGGAATGACGGTCGCACCGGCGGTCGCAAGTCATTTAAGACCAGCCCTTCCAAAGTCAACAAGTCCTTAGGTAAACATCCCATTTGGTTCTGCTCTAGTCCTTAACAATGCGATTTTCGCATACATATTAATTTACGCAGTTCCCCCTCCCACACCCTTCCTCCCTCGGCTGCTTTGCTTCCACGCCGATCAACCCCAAATCATCACAAGAAATCGACTCCTATGGTCGAAATAGTATGAATGTTATTATACACTCTTCCCAATGTTGGTAAATGATATAATGTATTTAAGGGCAGGATTTTATTTGCAATCAGATTAATCATTAAATTCCTTAAGATGGCAGCACATTGAAAGTTGAAGATCAATTTTTTTCATTTAAATTTGAAGTAAAAAAATCGAAGTTCCTAAGTATGTGTGTTGGTTTCAAACACATCGCACTCAATTAGAAGCATGTAGCATTAAAATTGAAATATTGATGTTGCCAATTTGAGTAACATAATATAGATTTAACCCTTAAACAAAATAAAATAATTTATTTTCTAAAGGTGTTATTTAGTCAGCCTGTTCGTACAGCTACAACTTAAACTCTTGTAAATCTAACATGCCTAAAAAACGACATTTGAATAAAATTGAATAAATAATCATTTCTTCAAATACAGCAACAACTTCAGCCACGTTCCCTTTTAACCAACATAATACTAAAGAGTTTCATATTCCCTATTGTGCCAGATATTATGCACACTTTTTAAATAGTAAAACATTTTACACAACATGTACTCTGTCACTTTTTACCCAACAACAACAACAACCATGTTCCCTTTTACCTAACAAATACTTAGAATGTTACATTCCTCGTTGTGTAATACGTATTCTGCACATTTGTTGATTAAAATACTACGCATTTATTGTGAAATAGTTTACTCAACCTGTGTAGTGCCGTGTTTTACCCAACAACCGTGTTCCCTTTTACACAACATTAATACTAAAGATCTTACATTCTCCATTGTGTCAAATGTTCTGCACATTAGTTAAGTAAAATACGGCAAAAAACATATTCGTTTTACATAGGTAAAGGGTATTTTTTTTTACTAGATATTGAGCAATTATTTTTCAGAGTGTAAATTTGAATTATCGCCCTTGACAATACTAATTCTCTTCCAGTTGAATTCGTACAAATCTTCCTAGCTATACAAGCTTCACCTTTATGTAGAAAATTACAAAAAGTGTACAACAATAGAGAATACCAAGTGCATTCAAATGAAACATATTTTTCATAAAGAATCGGTGAATAAAGTCGTATGATGTATTCAGACCGGATTGTTCGTACGATATTCCAATATTGCCCCATTCCAATGGTTGTGTACGAAGCTTCATGCAGTCTTTCAAAGATATTTGAATATTCACGCGTGATTTGTTTTCTTTTAAAATGGCTTTATTTGACTTGCATCAGACAAGGGACGTCACAAATATCACGTCTGGATCTATCAATGGATAATAAACTACAATATGGCTAAAAATAGAGTTCAATGTGAACACTGGCATGCCCTTAGCATTTGCGAGTGACGATGTATAGTCTCCAATAACGGTGAGTTAGGAAACTAAATTAAAGCTTTACGTACATTTGTCTTTATGACTTTTTTGACTCGACATATTTATATCTCTATATACATATGTAATGGGAGATCTTAATGGTTACACCAGCAATGTGTCTGATCAGAATACACCAGAAAAGACAACATAGTTCGATTAATACCACAATATAGAATAGAGAATTATTTTAATGTGATGGATAGAAGAAACAAGGATTGTAGACCCCCCCCCCAATAAAAAAAGGGGGAAAGATATGAATTATGTAAAAATGTGTGATCTCCGAATTCTAAATGGTCGTACGTTTGAAGACCCGGATGGAAATGTTTCATGTTATAGTGCAAATGGTGCTACACCGAGCGTTATTGACTATACACTGGCAGATAGTGATTTATATGCAGAGGGGGGGGGGGGCGAGGGGCGCCCCCCCCCCTTTGGCAAAAAAATAAGAAAAAAAGAAAAGGAAGGGAAAAGAGAGGAGAAAAGAAAAAAAGGCAAACATAAGAGGAGGAACGTGATTGAATAAAATAACATGAGGGGAAGACTTTGAAAATAATTTTTTGAAAATCTATTTGTTAGGATAAAACATTTTCGCTCGCGCTTCGCGCTCTCATTGTCTCTTAGGGGATTTGCATATCTTGATCAATATGGAGGTTGAAATTTTGAAGTATTATAAAACATATTTCAGCTGGGAAATTGAATTTTCATTATTTTGTTTGATTTACAAATTGATTTTTAAAAAGTGCTCTGTAAAAATGTCTGTGTTATGGTCTGAATATTATCATTTTCAGCTTGCGCTGCGCGCTCGCAAAATTTGATTTGCAGGTTTTACTTGTATTCCATAAAGTTCTCAAAATATCCCTATTCAAGTCATATTGTCAAAACGTATCAGCTAGCGCTGCACGCTAGCATTTTGATTAGTGAGTTATGTATATCCCAATATTAATTCTAAATCAAACTACTTTGATGACAGTTTATCAAAAAATTCGGATCGCAATTTCCGCTCGCATTATCATGCATCTTATGCATAATTACAAAAGTGCTTTAAATGTCCAATTTTCAGGCCATAATATTAAGAGATTTCGCGCTCACATGCTTAGGAAGAAAAATAGGAAGAGAGTCATCATTTTCATATGATGGCATAATGCCCTTATAGAATGTTCCGGTCCTATGTAAAAACTCAAAGTAATAATAATAAAATACATCAGCTCTTTTTAAACTGTGATCCATCACAATTCACAATTTTCCCACAAAGTGTTTGCATTACAGAGCTTAAATTGACCCTTTATAGATCGGAATATCATATACTTTTAGCTCGCGCTTTGCGCTCGCTTTATTAATTTTCATGATAAGAAAAGTACTTAGAATACCCGAATTCTAGGTCGAAATCTAAAACACACGTTTATTTAGATACGCAGATTGTTCTCTGTTTAAATCATTATCCAGTTTCAGATCACAATATCATTGTCTGCTCGCGCTTTGCGCTCGCATTATTTATGTATGAAAATTGATAATAACTTTTCATGATTTACAAAACATGAATAGAGTGTCCAGAAGTTTTCCGCTCGCACTTCGCGCTCGCATAAAAAAGTTTAGTTTATATACTTAGAGTCCTTCCAAGATTACAAAAAGTGATTAGAATTTCCATTATTCAGGTAAAAGAGGTCAAAAATTTCAGCTCGCGCTTCTCGCTCGCAATATTTGAATGTTGAAATATGTAACGTCTTCATGGCTAAATGCAAGCAATTCAGAACAGGTACAATTTCGAGCAGTTCAAAACGTATACAAATATTTTCTGCTCGCGCTCTCCGCTCGCATTATTAATGTAAGGAAGATCCCCACTTACTCATCATTTTCATGATTTACAAAACTAATTGAATAGCGTCTTGTTCAGTAGGTCTAAATCTCAAATCTTTTTGCTCACGCTTCGTGCTCGAATGTTTAATTATATACCTATTCTGTTAAGTTACAAAAAGTGCTAAGAATTTCCATTACTTAGGTAAAAATGTTTAAGAAAATCGGCTCGCGCTTCGCGCTCGCATTGTTTGATATCTAAAAATATGTAACGTATTCATGGCTAATTGCAAGCAAGTATTTAACAGTACCTTTTCCATCACTTCATTTCTGCTAACTGTTTACGCTCGTAGTAATTATCAACTTGCATACATGTTTTTTCAGGAAAACAAACATTTCCAAGAATGTTCAAAATTTTAGGAAAAAGTACATAAGATTATTTAAAAAATTAGCCCGCGCTTCGCGCTCGCATTATATAAATAAGGGTTATGGTATGATACATTTATGTTTCATAAGAATAAAGCTAAAAAGTGACCATTAGGACTACCCCTTCAAAGAAACAAAGAATCCCGGCAAAAATCATATTCGAGCGGCCGATCAGGGAAAATAATCTATGGCTGAAAAAAATTCCGCCCCCCCCCCCATTGGCGATAGCTGGATCCGCACCTTATATGGTCTAATCACATTCTTCCATGTATTACCTTTAACGACTCATTCAGACCACTGCACAATAGAGGTATAGATGAGGGCAAATCATTACAGAGATATACATAAAGATCAATGTGAAAGCAGTGTTAAAGAGTTAAAGCAACCCTTAGAAATTTTTAAATGGCAGGGTCGGTTTAGCAGGGAACAGTCTGAAAGGGCCCCGAAAGAGCCCCAAGACAAGGACATGATGAATGCTTTGTATGAAAAGAATTACATGTTAGATGAAAACGGAATAGATACTGCAGTGAACGAGCTGACTGACTGTATTTTACACGTGGCCGTTTCAGCTCAAATACCAAGGAAAATACCAACGAATAAACATAATATACGAAGAAAATGTACACATTTTCAAAGTGATAGAGAAACAGAAGCACTTAGGAAAAGGTTAAGACATTGTGTCGGGAAGTATGTAAGAATCCATTCGATTGTCAATTGAGAAATACGTATTATACGTGTAGGAAGTTATTCAAGAAAAAACTCAAAACAAATGTTAGAGAAAGCAGAGAAAATATGTTAACAAGGTTAGAAAACATGTAAAGCACTAACACAAAAGAATGGAGTATAATAAATTATTTGAATGAACTGCATACTGAAAGAAAGGATATTTCCGGAAAGATTTCAGATATAGAGTGGTATACTTACTTCCGCAAATTAATGAATAAGGACTACTCACTTACTGAAAATCAACGGGTGATTGAGGGTCAACTAAATGAAGAACATCTGAAAAGAACCTTCAGTTCGTTGGATTTTTCTATATCATCTTCCGAAGTCATGGCATGTATTAAAAAAACTTTAACCAAAGAAAGCAACTGGTTTTGATGCGATTCTAAATGAAATGTTAAAAGCAGGTATATACAATTTTTCACAAGTGTTAGCAAAATGTTTCAACTTGATCCTCGTCAGTGGAAACTTTCCTCAAAAATGGTCAGAAAGTTATATTATACCATTGTGCAAAGCAGGGTCTAAAACCAACCCTGCCAAACTATCGAGGAATTTCCCTTTCAAGCTCCATTGGAAAATTATTTTGTATTATTCTAAATAAACGCCTTGTGAAATATCTCATGGATAATAATATTTATGTTAAATCAAATAGGTTTCAAGGAAGGCCATCGAACATCAGATCACATATTTACGTGAAAGACCATCTTAGACAAATACGTGAGAACGCATAAGATGGATGACAAGTGTAATATATATTTGTGTTTTGTCGACCTGCAAAAAGCATTCGACAGTATATGGAGGAATGGTCTGTTTTATAAAATGCTGAAGTATGATATAGGAGGCAATTTTTATGAGATTGTAACTAATATGAATTAAAAAACCTAAAGTTGAGTGTAAAGCTGAATGAAGGGATTACTGAAACTTTTGGAAGCAATTGTGGTGTCAAACAAGGGTGTACGTTAAGTCTCACCCTTTTCAACCTCTATCTAAATGACTTGCCTCAAGAGTTAGGAATTACTGACACTGATCCAGTTGAGTTGAATGGAAAGTAAGTCAACTGTTTAATGTATGGAGATGACATTGTATTGGTATCAAAATCAATGTGTGGAATGCAAGCAAAGTAAGATAGACTTGGTATTTACTGTGATAAATTGTTATTGAATGTTAATACTGACAAAACAAAAATGATGATTTGTAACAAAAAATGAAAGATCAGGCTTTCGAGGTACATGATCAGAACATTGAAATTGTTAAACATGCAGCATATTTACGTTTGATAACTGCGGCTCATTCAAAGATACAAGAGTTAATCTGGCAGATAAAGCCAAGAGAGTATTATTCATATTATTTCAATCCTTTGGCTACAATCTTCTAAATATAAAAACCGCATCACGAATATTTGACTCTTTAATAAAGCCAATACACTAATATTGTTCGGAGGTATGGCGGGCTTTCACCATCAACTTTAAAAAGTTAGCGGAGCTTGCAAATGATAATTCAAAGTTGTATTTGAGAAATGAAATTCAGTGTGTCCAGTTTCAATGGCTGAGAAATGTCTTCGGAATTAACCAAATGAGTAGCCACTTAGCAATACTTGCAGAAATTGGAATGTATCCACTGATAACACAAATTAGCGGAAACTTGGGAAAATATTATGGTCGAATGAGGAGTATAGATGAAGATTCTTTGCTACATCACTCCTTTGAAGAAAACAAAAAAGATAATGGAGAATAATTGCGAACGCTGGCTACGAAATCTGTAACATCTTCTTATTAGGGATTTAACATATATTTGGATGTGAATAAGAATAGTTTAGAACTAGGTGAGATAGTTGATAGTGATAGAGTAGTAAAAGAAGAAATAAAAAGAACAATTTTCAATCGCCAGTTCTTTTGGATTTACGTCATGATCGAGCAAGTGATGCTGAGCAAAATAAATTGAGAACTTATTAACTTTTTAAACAGAATATACAAACAGAGAAATATCTTTTAACTGTAAAAAATCAGAAAATATGGAAAAAACATCTGTGGATTTAGAATAAGTTCCCATAATTTATCCATTGAAAATGGAAGACAGACGTCCAAATAAAGTACCCTTACATTTAAGAACGTGCAATAATTGTAATTCAGGAAGTGTTGGGGATGAGTATCACACGATAAAAGAATATGTACACACAACAGAAGGGGTGGTGTTTTTTTTGACAAAATAGCTGAAATGTATAAACATTTTAAAAACCTTAGCAATGAAGACAAATTTATATTCATTATAAAACTTGATAATGAAAACATAATTGATAATTTTTGTAAGTTCTTCAAAGCAATTATAAATAAAAGGGGTGAGTGTTAACATCAAGTACATTTTTCTTTTAAAATTCCATTCAAGCTATCTAAAAGCCACCAAAGCCACCATTACCAAAAAAGATATCTCTACCGTACACATTTATTTACTTCCCGATTCGATAATTAGATAACTTATATATATTGTATTATGCTACACCTTCTTTGTGTTAAATTTCAATTTGTCATTTCTTTTTGTATATAGATGTATATCTTTATGATATTTGGAAATCTATCTATTGATGTATTACTGATATATACGACATACAGTGATGAATGTTTTTGTTTAAGTTACCATTGTATATATTTTCAAACAAAATACTTATGCCATGTGAATGAAGTTTGCTAATAAATTCAATTCAATTCATATGCCTAATATTTTTTCCTCAACATATATGTAAGGAAACGTGTGGTATGTAATGGGGGATCTCTTATTGTCTAATGCCAGTTCGTCCAATTACCAGTTCGTCCAATTACCAACTCGTGCACTATCAATGGGCCTATCATTAGTGGGTCCACCATCTACATTGTCTAATTGCCATTTCATCCACTCACCATTTTGTCCAATAACCATTTGGTCCGATGGCAATTTACCATTTTGCCTGACTGGAGTTGGTGTTGATTGAGTGACATGAATTAAAAGAAATTGGGTATTACACCAACTTGTTATCAGACGAAATTGTTATAGACGAACTGGTGATTAGGCGAAGTGATTATTGGACTAAATGGTCATTGAACCAAATGGTCGTTAGGCGAAATCGTAATGAACAGAATGGCACTAGACCAGGGTCGGCAGAATGTTTTTTTTTTTTTTTTTTTTTTGGGGGGGGGGCAAGCTAAAAAAGGCACTTTTGGCATTTTGGTGCTTACGGGTATTTTTAATCCTCAGATTATCATCTGCTTGAAGTAGTTTGTGTTGTAATTAAGTTGAGCAAATCTTTTTTTTTTCAATTGATTTTTGACTGATAAAATATTAATTAAGTCCTTATCCCTTTTCCGCGAGCGAGCGCTTTGGGGAAAAAATCATTTCATTGAAAAACACACTTTCTATTTTAAAAAGGGGCATTTTTCCCCAAAGAGGATTTTTTTTGGGGGGGAGCAAGTCCCCCCCCCTGCTTGAGTGGAAGAGTTGGCAATAGACGAATCGGCAGTTTAGCAAGGGGAATGGGGGATGGTGACAACATTGTGACATGCCAAAATGCTGTTTTCCATTGTCATGTTCAATCCCCCCCCCCAAAAAAAAGAGATAAAAAATAAACAATTTCAACAGTAAATCATCACAAACATGATATACATGTACATGAATGGATGTAAATCGTGTATATCTGAGGATGTTTATACATCTGTTTACACGAAGTTTACAGTTGAAAATTGTATTTAAATTGATCATCAATTGACCAATAAACGTATGGATAAACAAAACTAATCGATTTGCTATTAAAGTTGCTAACTACTAATATCAAGTTTTCGCAAACCTCTGGGACGCGACATTAGGATCCGATTACCCAAAAGTTAACTTTTAATCAAACACTCGATTCTTAAAATTGATTGTACAGTATATTTAATAGAATCGAACGTAGAAAACTGTTCTACAATCGTTTCTAAGCTTTGTGTTCCAGACCCTATCGATCTGCTTTTCGTGTGCAAATTTTTTTCATGCGACACCAGCATGCCATTCCAAATTCTTAGAATCTCGCTTTTATGCATGTACGACTGGTCATCATAGCATATCTCCACCTAAGCTCGGGGGCGGGGCTGTACTATCATGACTTTGGCAGCAAATCAAGTACATATTGAGTGAGGAAAAACTTAGACTTAGACTTCGACTCAGAAACAAGTATTGGAAATATATATCTTTTTTTCAGTATTTCGAACATCGTTTTTGACATCTTATAACGTTACATAGGCCTATACTTAATGTACTTGCCCTCTCTTTCCTTTTTTACGCGTGGTCGCGCCTCGTATCCACTCGTCAATGGCCCCGGGCGGACTCTTGAGCTCTGGGAGGAACCGAATGTGGCTATGGAAAGTCGTCATAAATCGGATAAACCGCTGTTACCAAAGTAGCAACCATAATTTTGCAAACGAAACGCAAATTAAATGTTTTCGTTGAAGATGCGAAACGAAAAAAAAAATCTGTCACACAACTTGCATTGCAGGGTGTATTGCGACCATGACTACAGGCCCAAAAGTATCTTCTAAAATCAATATGCCGTCGTAAATGCCGTCTGCGTTGCACACCGAAAGTAGGGATTAAGCGAAAAATAGGAGGCACAGTGTATATGCAATACTATTATTAAATTCCTATAATTCCGTCCTGTCGGATTGACACAACTGAGCATAAACAAATCGGTATGCAAACGAGGAAACCGAATTATCCATTGCCTGACATTGGTGAATTGCAGATGTTGGAACACAGTAGTGATTTACCCGAAAGCTTCCATAGTGTCAACTATGTAGGAATTCAAACATTCTGTATTTCATATCATTAAAGTAGTAAGGGCCTGGCATTCCCACATTATTAGCATTCCACATGCGTTTAAAAACTCCTATCAAAATATACGAATACTAGTATTTAAAATATAGCTTCCAGATATAAAAAATGTTGAAAAATTAGGGTTTTTTGCTTTTGTTTGGATAAGGGGAACTTGACATCTAAAGATAAGATACCTGGCTGGTTGGATTTGATGAAATATTACTATCATAGTAAGATTGAACTATCCAGCATGTTCAGCATACCACCTTCACAGATCAGACAGTCAGATCAAACAATATACCTAACATGATATAATGCGGAATTCTATCATACCGGAAATGACATGACGTGACGTCATGTCATCATGTCTCTTCGTGGAGTGTCACACTTACAATCACAAGCTATGTTAATACAAGCGTTGGAAATATGTAGTGGCAAACTTGACCACTTGATGAAAATGTACAGTGCATAGTCAAATCATGAACATTTTTACATGGTTCTAGGACAATTACCCCCAGACAATTACCCCCCGGACAACTACCCCCGGACAATTACCCCCTAGGACAATTACCTCCGGAAAACTACCCCCCGGACAATTACCCCCAGAGGACAATTACCCCCGAAGACAATTACCCCCGGACAATTTCCCCAGAAAATTACCCCCGGACAACTACCCCCGGACAATTACCCCCAGAGGACAATTACCCCCCGGACAATTACCCCCAGGACAATAACCCCCTAGACAAAGGGAGTGCACAGAATCATAGATCCAGGGGGGCCAAGGGGCCCGCCCCCCTATTGGCGGAGCAAAAAAAAATGAAGAAAAAAAGGGAAAGAAAGAAAAAAAGTAAAAGGGGAAAGAAAGGAGGGACAGAAGAGGTAAGATAAGATGAGGAAGACGAGTGAAAAAAGGGGTCAGGGGAAGACTTGGAAAATGATTAAAAAATATATTTCACACTCGCTTCACGCTTACATAGCCTGTTTGATGAGGTACATATCTTGCTAAATAGGCTGATATGTAGCTTAAAAAGTTTTGAAGTCGATATACAAAGCATATATCAGCTCAGACATTATTCATTATTTTTGTTTATTTACAATTTGATTTTTAAGTACTCTGTTTAATGTCGCATCGCTTGCATGCGCTATCATAATTGGATTTGCCAAGTTATATAACAAACTACTTAAAACCCCCCTTTTATGACAGTTTACCAAAAATTTCGTCTCACGATTTGCGCTCGCATTTTGTTAAAAATATATCAACTCACAAATCCTATTCATGATTACAAAAGTGCTTAAAATATCCAGTTTTCAGGCCTCAGTGTCAACACATTTCACTCACTCATTAGGATTATTACATTAATAAATATAATAAAAAATTCATGAATTCTTAATGACTAAATTGTTCCTTTTCAGAAAAGAATATCGACAATATCACAGTTTCATATGTTTCATATCGCGCTTAGGAAGAGGAATAAGAAAGTTGTCACCAGTTTCATATGACAAAATGTCCTTAGACCTAGAATGTCCAGGTCCTAGGTCGAAATACTAATGAAGATATCAGCTTGCGCTTCACACTCGCATCATTTATTAAGTGCTTTCCACATCCACTTCACCATCTTCAAACCGGAATATCAAGTATTTTCCGCTCGCGCTTCGCGCTCGCATTATTGATTTTCGTGTTAAATATATCAGAATGCCCAGATTCTAAAACATGCGCACAATATTGAGATATGCAGCTTCATCTTTATTCGAAACGTGCTAAAATTGTCTAGTTTCAGATCAGATCGCGCTTTGCGCTCGCATAATTAATGTAGGAAGAACAAAAAAATTACCCATCCTTTTTCATGATTTACAAAACATGATTAGAGTGTCCCATTTTTAAGTCTAAAATCTCATTTTTTTTTCTGCTCGCGCTTCGCGCTCGCATCAATTGTTTGGTTTTATACCTATACTGTTAATGATTACAAAAAGTGCTAAAAATTCCCTTTTTTAGGTCAGAATTTTACCAGAAATTCAGCTCGCGCTTCGCGCTCACATTAGTTAATAGTTGAAATATGTATCGTTTTAATGGCTAACTGCAAAACCTTCTTAACAGGTCTCTTTTCGATCGAGCCAGAAACCGTATTAAAAGTTTGTGCTTGCGCTTAGCGCTCGCAGTAATTATCTATATAGTTACATACGCATCTTGTTTAGCTTCACAAACATTGCCCAGAATCGTAAATTTTCAGGTGAAAATATATATTATTATTGTTTATTATTACTTATTATTTGAACTGCGCTTTTCCCATTAGGCCATAACCGCTTACAATGAATTAATTAAATGTAATATTTTAACAACTACAAAGTACGAAAGAGATTTTGAGTATTTCGCGCTCGCACTATTAAATAGGGCTTATAAGACAATTACACTTTTTATGTTGTTTTATAAGAATAAAGCGTAGAAATGACTAATACGATATCAGCATTTTGCCCCCCCCACCGCCCTTATTTTTCACGACTAAGAAAAAAAGACAAAAGCAAAGGGATGAGGGTGAAATATAAGCCTATCATTTTCGAAAAATGTTATGTCAAAATCTATCAAAAACTTTGATTTTTGTGATAAAAATGTTGAAATTTTTGCTCGCTCGCTTCGCTCACAACTTCTTATTAATGTTTACGTGATACGCTGTATTGAGCCCCCTCAACATTTTTGGCCCATTACTCCACAGGGACAACCCCTTCAAAAAACAAGTTAAAATCAAATTTGAGCGGCCAATCTGGGTAAATATGGGTGACAAAAATTTCGCCCCCCCCCCCATTGGCAAGAGCTTGATTCGCCCCGGCCATCTACAAATCTTAACGAAACCCAGAATTCGATCATAATTTGTATGTCACCATAGCATAAGATCATTCATTTTGCAATCTTCGCATTGGCGTAGTATACGGGGGGCCAGAGGGGTACGTGCCCCAGGCCTCCCTGAGACTTGGTTTGCCCCCTGAATAAAATTGACGGAGCAAAACAAAGGGGGAGAAAGAAAAAAAAGAAGGGGAAAGATAGAAGAAAAAGAAGAGGAAATTGAAAGGAAGAAGAGGATTGAATAATATAAGGTGAAGGGAAGACTTTCTTTTTATGTCACTTTATAAACTTTTCGCTCACGCTTCCCGCTCGCATTGCCTTTTCGATGAGATTCATATCTTGCTCAATATAAGCTGATATGGAGCTTAAAATATCAAGTTTTGAAGTCAATATAGAAAACATATTTCATCTCGGATATCGAGCTTTTATTATTTTTAAATTTACAAATTGATTTTTCAAGTGCTCTGTAAAATGTCCGTTTTATGGTCTAACTATTAATATTTTCAGCTCACGCTGCTTGGTCGCATTATTTGATTTGCATAGGCCTACTTCTTTATAAATTCTTACAAACCGTCCTTATATGTATACTACCATGATTGTCAATTTGTATAGAAAAAACACTGTATTTGATTATGTCATAATGTTTACAATTTCGTAATTTTAGTACTTAATTTCCTTCTGTAATGTTTACTTGCTTTCACCCAAGAATAATACACACAAAAACACCTTGTAATTTTACCATTTAGGGCCTAAATGGTATAATGACAAGGTGTTCTTGTGTGTGTTATTATCTTTGCATAAATTATTATTTGTTTGGCGTCACCTGTGCCTGGGAGGCGAAAAGCGAACTGAATCACTATGACCCGCAGGTCTCTCCTCCCGATATAACTGATTGGGGGGAATGCAGGTGGACCACTACACCGGGGTTTCCCCCTACTCTTATACGAATAGTGCAGTGGGTTCTTAACGTGCAAAGGTGGTGACTCTCCTCTACACGGGGCCTCCATTTAACGTCCTATCCGAGGGACGGAGTGTTTTCCATTGTATCATAGCCTGCATCTATGAAACATGGGAGAGACGTTTACACACAACGCACTGGCTTCAGTCATCCGCCCGGGGTGGACTCGAACCCACGATCTTTGGTTCGACGGGCAGACGCGTTACCGACTGAGCCAACACCGCTCTCTCTTTTACCTTACTGTATTAAGTCATAAAGCCACATGTGCTGCACTCAACCCAGGTGAGGTAAATGGGTACCTGGCAGGAATTTATTTCTTGAAACGCAGCGCGCGTAACAGCTGCACTGCTAAAGCCAGGGTAATTATGCTGCATATACTGTAGAGCGCTTAGAGACTTCTGACAAAGTAAGTGTTAAGTGCTATATAAGCAAGTTATAATTATTATTAATCTGGAATGTGCACCAATTGTTTCATAATTCTTAGCTACTTGTTAGTTGAATTGTTTTAAAATATCAGGTTTATAGGTCCTACTTGACGGTGTTAGTGTTGATAGTTGCGTTATCAATATTTCTACCTGTGAAGGTGTCTTTTTTACGTTTTATCTATTTGCCTGATTTCTTTCCTGAAATTAAACCCAAAATAAATATTTTTAAAAATCAGATCAGTTGGAATCAGAGATATTCAGCATTTATGATTATTATGACTAATCGTGTTGAATCTTTCTATGAAAACTTGGTATGAGGGCCACTTAACACATTTTCTGATGTATATATGCATAGCCAAATGGGAGGTTTGAGGTAGAAGCCCCCCCCCCCCATTTTTCATGATGCAGAAGGCGCCGCTAAAGAAAAAAAAAGGAAAAAAGAAAGTGAGAGAACAGGAGAAAGACCAATATAATAGAGAAAGAAAAAGTAAAAAGTTATTAACGTAAGATAAAATATTTCGAAAACCAGTGACACCGACCAAAACTTACAATAGGTCCCGCTTAATTCTAACCTTGATGCTGGAGAGAAGGGGGGGATTTTCTGGGGGTAATTGTTTGGGGGGAGGGTATTTGTCCGGGGGGTAGTTGTGCGGGGATAATTGTCCAGGGGGGAATTGTCCGGGGGTAATTGTCCGGGAGTAATTGTCCGGGGGTAATTGTCCGGGGGTAATTGTCCGGGGGGTAGTTGTCCTCGGGAGGTAATTGTCCGGGGGGTAATTGTCCGGGGGTAATTGTCCTCGGGGGGGGGGGTAATTGTCCTCAGGGGTTAGTTGTCCGGGGGTAGTTGTCCGGGGGGTAATTGTCAGGGGGGTAGTTGTCCTGGGGTGGTATTCTGAGGTCATTTTATCTTTAAAATATTTTATTTTATCTCTTAAAATGAAATTGGTATTCTGAGATGAGATTTTATCTCTCAGATAAAATTTTAGATTTTATCTTGCGTATAAATTTTATCTTGCGTATCTACAGATGATACGCAACAGAACAATGCCTGCGTACACATACCCATCGCGTATCTGGCCATTGCAACGCAGATGATGTGCTTGCGCCCATGTTACTTTGAAGAAAAAATAAAATAAACTTAAAAGAGGGTAGAGGTTATTTTATCTCTGCGACGTTGATTTCACCAGTATTTCTTGGTGAATTAACCCCAAATGGTGACATGAAAATGAAGAAAAATTATATACTTATTGAGAATAACACATTAACTTTGTTCCAGTACAATCAGAGAGTATTTCCTAAGACTTTTCTTTACTAATATTGTCTTTGAAATGATGTTTGAAAAGATGCGATATAGACTTCGAAAAAAGATGAGAGTATTGTCATTTTTGTTAAAAAGAAATCTCCGTAAAGACGCGCAAGCGTATAGTGCAAGCGTATTTGAAGTCAATAAATTGACGCAATCTGGCCCCTTTGCCACACCTCCTGGCGGAATGGATTTCAATTGGTTGAGTGATATGAGAGAGCTATAAAAGCGTGTTTCTAATTGGATATTGATTAAAAAAATAGGTGTGTCTTACAGAGATAAAATGTAGATAAAATGGTTCTCCGAATACCAATTCGGAGAGATTTTAAGGGTATTTTATCTCACTGATTTTAACGGAGATAAAATATTTTATTTAATCTGAGATAAAATGGATCTCAGAATACCACCCAGATCCCTTTTTACATGTATAATGCCGGGCCTCAATTACTTCTTTCCATTTCACTTAATGTTATCCAAACACACAAGTTTGTTTTATAATATTTCAGTTGTTTGTAAGGTTATGTACAACATGACCGCTTGCTCTTAATGATCAGGGATCCGGATGGTATAATAATTCTTAGGATAGTTTTATTGCACGCATTAGTTGGAACCATCTCAATTTTCCATGTTGGGCTGCACTAAAAAATTGCAACTAGCTTCCCATAGATTTGCCCCAGACTTATACCTTGTTTTAAGATAAACCGCTGTAATGTGAGCCTATCTGTTGATGTATTTTGTTCGATATTTTATTCATCATGAATTTGCATTCGAATTAAAACAAGGTGGCTCGCAAACAACGAGTTTCGTCTGATGTCGCAATTAATAAAATATGCAACGTAAAACTTGACCCTATCATCGTTATGAAGACACATGTGGTTAAGGATGGTTTTTAGCAAGTGTAACACAAGTGATGGAGAAAATTCAGAAATTATACCAAGTTGAACAAAACCCTGACCTTTTGACCCCTACTTGACCTTTTACCAATCTACCTCGACACATCATGTGATACTACCCAAAGATCATTAGAACCATGTGTGTTAAAATTTGATTCCGAAAAAAAAATGAGAGCAAGTTTAACAAAACACTTTTGATCGTCATCATCTTCGCAAGCATACATGCTTACGAAGATCGTTTATTTTCAAACAAGGTTTATAAAGTCTGGAGTAAAACTATAGGAAGCTATTTGCAATTTTTTAGTGCAAAATGTGATGACAAAATGATCATATGATTATGGATAATTGCGTCACATTTGTCTCCCATTAGTGATAACCACAACTGTACACCATGGTTTATGTTCAGAATTCTGACCACTATATTTGTATTCGAAAAAGTATATTTTTGAAGTTCAATTATCCTGATATGTTTTAATACATTAATAAATCGATGCGTCAACTGTTTATCAATGTTACATTCTCTGCTTATGCCACGCAGTTTCCTGATGTCACCATGCCTGTATCTCTAAGTGTCTGGCGTGTTAGGATCGGCACGTATCTTAGGAGGTATCGTCATGATCCACAGAAAGAAACTGAACAATCAAAAGAAAATGACAATAGACAGAATCAATCTTCCAATGTTTCCTCAAGAGGTGAAAATAGCAAAAATGCCAGTGCGTCCTGTCAACAACATCCGTCTTCGGATAATGTAGAAATGAAAACCGTCAAAAATGAATTCCCATGTAACATCAACAGTAACACGGTTGATGTGTGTTCTCAGACTATGTCGACTTCAGCCATTCCTGGTTATGACACCGCCAATGGATCTCCATGTAATATAATAAGCATCCGTAATATCACTCAACAAGCTCAGCAAGGATCTTTGAAGTGTGCTGATGACCATACGTTTTCAACTTGTTCAACAGAGCCGACAGGGAAGGAATCCATTCCTGCCTCTGATCCTACTGACATCAAGGCTCCAGAGCCTTGTGACCTAGACGAGTTGGACATGAGATATATAACCATTAACGGCGTATCATCTCCTAGCCTATGCGATTTGCTTCAAATACGTGAACCAGACCAACATGATGGCACATCGGAGTCATACTCACAGGTAGCTAGTTCTCAGGACGAGGGCAAACATGGCGAGAAAGATATTACGTCAATACCTTTACGGTCGGGGATACATGGTCTATCGTCGCGTTGTACTGATCTGGATACATCTAGCAACGCTCAGCACATATCGTGTACGGGGGTAAGGCTGATATGATATATCAAGACTTTCGTTTCAAAAGGGGTTAGGTCCACTTTGGACTATTGCATGTTTTTTATTTTCACTTATTGCAATATCCTTATGAGAAACGAAAATGTCACGAGTTACTACCCTATCATGTGAACATAAAATTGGGTATCAAAGAAATCTACCTGTCTCCAATTTTTTTCTATATATTCTTTAACAAGTATCATTGTGTACCTAACCTCTTTTGCAAGCGAGCTGAAATGAATCCAAACTATTTTTATTAAAAAATATGATTTTTCTTTGTCACTTTTATTCACGTTAATTTGAAAGTTTCGTTGTTTTCATCAGCGAAAAAATGTAGAGGCTTTGAGACAGAAAACAATAAAATTTATGAACAATGGACATAACCCCTTTAAACAAATGATGTCTTCAAAAGAGTTTGTTTGCAAAAAAGAGTCAGGTCCACTCCAAGAAATTCTTTTTTTTTAATTCTCCCATATTGCAATAATCTTATGCGAAACTAAATTTTCATGAAACTCAACCATGAGAACATAAAATTGGGTACTAAAGAAATCTATCTGTCTTAAAATTTTCTTTTCCCAAAAAAAATCTGTGTGGACCTAACCCTCTTTGCAATTAACTGAAATGGACCTAACCCTTTTGAAAAAAAAATCTTTGCCACTTTAGATCACATTTTAATAAGAATTTCAACATTTCTTGGTGTCATCTTATAGAGCTACTAAAAAAATTTAAGACAAAAAAAAATCAAATTTGATGAAATTTGGACCTAACCCTTTTTGCAAGTGAGCTCTTCATGTGTATATATATGTATATATATAAACGTGAGAAGTTATACATGTACTACAGCGCTTTGGCAACCCCTTTATTTATATATTGTGTGAAAGAAATTGATGAAGAGAACAATGGTAGGCGTAGCTTAAATCAAGGTTCCCCAGAGCTTTCTACCCTTTGGAAAAAAATGGTGATGTCGAAAAAAATGTCTCTGCCGAGAATCGAACCCGGGCCCCCAGCTTCGAACGCCGTTGCCTTAACCACTAGACCACAGAGATGGGTTAGTGGCGAGGGCGACCCCGATACGATTGACCGTCAGATAGACAGATTTTCGACACCATACCAATTATAATTTCCTTTGTCGGGCGAAGGTGGGATTCGAACAATGACAAGCCGCCATGCCTCAGCTGGATCAAAGCTATTGCTTTGATACAGTATACGTATGGGAGAAAGAATACAAATGTGTGAAGTTATACATGTACATGTACTATAGCTTTGGCAACTCTTTTATTTATATATTGTGTGAAAGAAATGGATGAAGAGAACAATGGTAGGCGTAGCTTAAATCAAATATGTATGTTCCCAGTCAAGGAAGGAAAAAAATAATCAAACTAAATGAAGAAAAGTCACAGAATGCTCAAATATATTCTTTGACAATTTTTCATTTAGAGAGTCAAAAGGGGCCTAAGCTTTCGATCCTACCAGAATCTTCGTCTGAGGCAAAATGACAAACATATAAAGTGGAACAACCATAATATAGACCACAGACATTCAACAGCAACATTAGAAACAAGGGGACAAAAGGGGTGAGAAGAGATGACCAATCAGGTTAATGAAGGGGATGAAAGAAAGAACCTCATGGCCTGAAGATCCAAGAGGGGAGCGACCGATTAATCCTTCTAATCCACTTTCCATTTGTGTACACATATAATTTTTCCCCTCAGCTCTTTTAGATTAGTTACATTATAGTTTCTGCATCTACTTTCCTCCCATATCTCATACAAGCTCAGCTCCAATTTTCGTCCCTTGTTCAGGCGATATAATAATTATTATATATCTATTTTTTTCTCTCCACTCACCTCTTAGATTTACCACGTAATTATTTTGCTTATTTTCATGTTTACTATGGTTTTTCTTAAAGGACAAGTCCACCCCAACAAAAACTTGAATTGAATGAGAAGAGAAAATTCAACAAGCATAACACTGAACACTTCATCGAAATCGGATGTGAAATAAGAAAGTTATGGCATTTTAAAGTTTCGCTTATTTTCAACAAAATAGTTATATGAACGAGCCATTTACATGCAAATGAGAGAGTTAATGACATCACTCACTCACTATTTCTTTTGTAATTTATTATATGAAATATAAAACATTTTATTTTCTCGCCATTGTCATGTGAAATAAAGTTTCATTCCTCCCTGAGCACATGGAATTCCATTATTCTAACATTTTGTGCATCAGGCAAGGAGGTCCTAATCGTCAAATTCGTAAACATTGAAATATTGTATAATTCAAACAATAAAAAACAAAAGAAATAGTGAGTGAGTGACATCATCGACTCTCTCATTTGGATGTAACTGGCTCGTTCATATAACTATTTTGTTGAAAATAAGCGAAACTTTGAAATGTCATATCTTTCGTATTTTATTTCCGATTTTGATGAAATTTTCAGCATTGTGCTTGTCTGATTTTTCTCTATTGATTCAAATCAACATTTTTCTGAGGTGGACTTGACCTTTAATTTACCCTCTGTCTCATACAGCATCAGCTTCTTTATTTGCTTTTACCCTTTTAGGCAATTTGCTTCCCTCCCATATGGACAGGGTTTTTTTCTTCTACTTTTATAGTCTTCTTTTTTTCCCCTCACACCCAGCGGATTACAATATCAGTTACACCATATGTATATTTATACATATTTTGTCATATACATTGCTTTTGGATATATTTATATACTTTTATACTTACAGATTCATTTTTACACTTACTTTCTTCTCTTAGCTTGTTTAATGCTCTATCATACATACGTATGTCCTTTGCACATTATCAGTTGTTCCCCATTCTCCCCCCCCCCCACTCTTATGCACCAGTTTATTATGCCATTCTATGTTACCTGTCTGACCCAACTCTCACTAATTCTTTTGTTATTCATCTCTTCCTCATAACCTCTCACTAGCGTACCTACGGGGGGGGGGGAGTCTGCCCCCTCGTGACGAGCCACAACCCATGTAAAGGACGTGTCCCTGCCCCCCTGACGAGCTTAAAGACCTTTATTGCCCCCCTGACGAACTTAAAGACCGTTATTGCCGTTATTGCTTGTCAACTTTCTTTCCGGTACGAAATCCTTTATTTGTGATTGAAGACCTTTTTTATTGTCAATTTTTTTTGGCGGACGGTTTGCCTCCCCTGTGGCAAATCCTCTGTACGCCAGCGTACCCTTGATCAGTATTTTTTTTCCAGATCCTGTTTGATTTTGCCTGCCTCATAATCATCTTAATCTATATTGGCTTGAGGTCTTTCTTTGGCGTTACTTACATGTACACTAATTTCCATTTGTGTCTGCCTACTCCTTTTCTTTCATCCCCTTCATTAACCTGATTGGTCATCTCTTCTCATTTATGCCCCTTTTGTCTCCTTGTGGTCTATATTTTTATGGTTGTTCCACTTTGTTTGTCATTTTGCCTCCGACGAAGATTCTGCTAGGATCGAAAGCTTAGGCCCCTTTTGATTCTCTAATTTACTCCATTGGCTCTTTTTTTAGATAAGCAGTTTTCAGCAGCTTCTTTTTGCTATTAATCTCTTTTTCTGCTGTTGTATCACTCCCATGTGATCCTCCTTATCTTATTTGTCTTGTTTTATCCATATATGTTTGATTTTTATTTATTCATATTTTAGTGTTTTCTTTTTAATTTCTTTCCACAGTTATCTGGTATCTTTGTCTGTTCTAATTTCACCTTCTCTCCCATATTTTGTAATACTTCCTTTCTATCCCAGGGTCCTAATATGTTCTGTGTCGATTTTACTTTTCAGCTTGAATTAATTAATTTTGTGTATTTTTTTTTCTTTTGGTCCAGTTCAAATTTGCTTTACCTTTCTTTTTCTTTATATTTAGATTTTTTATGAATATCCATTTTCTTTGTTTTACACTTTTTTTATTCTAGGTCTCTTTTCTACCATGACTAACCATCTATCGTTATTTCACCAGCTCAGGAAGATCAAGTTGAAGGCCCTCAAGACTTCTTTTCACCAGGACAATTACAGATTTTATTCCCTCAATCGCATTATACCTACAGGCATCCAAGTTCATTGCACTCGCTGGAACCAGACCTTACATGGAGCTTCAGTTCGACTAATTAACATCCTCTCCGAACAGTGTATTGTTTCTCTTGATTCATTTTCAGCTGACATCAGTAGCTTGGAAGACAAACTACGTTCTTTTTGTACCCACACCCAGTGGCTTCAGTATAATGATGAAATTGAATCTGATCTCTCTAAACACAGGTCTCTCCTCATTGAACACAGGAACAAGAAAATAGGTAACCTCACAAAGAAGCGACAATGGTCAAACAGATTTAGACGACATACAATGATGCATCCCCCCATTTGGTTGTTAATCTCTCATCCTCCCTTCTCTCCCAAGCAGAAACCTCTCTTCTCTCTATAGGGCTCAAGTTTTTCCCATCGCCACCAGAAATTGAACAGATACATGTTGCTCTCAGCCAAGACCTCTCTACATTCTATCACAGTATACGTCTCAAAGAGTTCTTTTTAGATGAACCCCCTTCTGATCCAGAGCCCTTCTACCGAAACGCACATGGACTCCACTCAAGAATAGAGTTCCTTCCCTGAAAATGTACATTCAAGCTGTCTCATCCAAAGTTTGCTCCACAGATACCCTCGACACCAGAGTACATGACAACCCTCCTCGAGAAGAACACCAGGCTCTCTCATCACTCAAACAGGTCCGACATAATCGAGCCTGCAGACAAAGGATCACCCATCGTCGTCATGGACCGCCAACAGTACATCGATGAAGCCATGAAACATCTCAATAATCGATCTCACTATGCACTCCTTGATTCTGAACCCTCTTGTAATTTCTCCCTGCATATCCAATCGACACTGAATGACATGAAAGAACACAAGCATCTCACCGAGAAGGCCCACAAATTCTCTCCCCTACTAATGCTAAACATGCCCGCTTCTATCTCCTCCCCAACATGCCAAAGATCCACAAACCTGGCAACCCTGATCGACCCATCCTCTCAGGAAATGGTTCCCCAACAGGGAACATCTCTTTTTGTTGATTACCACATTAACCCCCTTGTCTCAAGTGCACCCTCTTACATCCACGACACTCCGGACTTTCTCAGAAAACTCAATGACATCAAGGACCAGATACCCGAGAGTGCGATCATCAGCACTTTGGACGTTTCTTCACTGTACACCAATATTCCCCCACGATGAAGGTATCCAAGCATCATGTGAAGCCTTGGCCGCCAGTGGCCATGTCAGTCCCCCATATCCGATATGAAATCTCTGATGTCTCATGTACTAACAAAAAAAAAAATCACCTTCATGGACCAGCACTACCTACATAAATTCGGCACAGCAATGGGCACCCGGATGGCTCCTTCATTCGCCTGTCTCTTCATGACCAAGCTGGAACAGCAAACGTTACATTCAGCGCCCTGTCGCCCATGGATTTGGTGGCGTTACATAGACGACATTTTCTTCATCTGGACCTCCACACATTCATTGACCACATCAATTCTTTCACAGGACCATCAAATTCACTTCTGATTTCTCCCAACGAGAAACCCACTTCCTTGATGTCACAGTCCAGAAAAAGCCTAACGGTATCACCACTACCCTGTACACGAAACCCACAGATACCACCAGTACCTCCACTCATCCAGCTGCCACCCCCGTCACTGCAAAATCTGCATCGCTTACAGTCAAGCCCTCAGACTTCGCCGTATCTGCTCCGAGGACCCTGATTTTTCCTTCCATACCAGGAATTTGCAGAAACATCACTCTACCAGGGACCACGGGGCCAGGACAGTCCAACTGGCAATCAACAAAGTTAGTTCTCTCCCCAGATCTGAAATTCTCAAACCTAAAAGTGACAAGAAGACTACCGACAGAATACCGCTTGTGACCACCTTCCATCCCAATCACCCCCTCTCCGCAAAATCCTTTGTGATAATCACCACACTTTACACACTTCTGATCGTCTCCAACAGGCCGTTCCTGATACTCCCCTTCTACCGACGCCCACCGAATCTCAGCAACCTCATCGTTCGTGCTGAATTGCCCTCGCTCACTAACAATTCTTCTCCCATACATCATGGCACCTTCAATTGCACCAGCAACATGTGTATTATATGTGTAATACACATTCACGAGGGCGACACTCTCACCAGCAACTCTACCAGCCTTTCTCACCAAACCAAGGGCAACATCAAATGCACTACCACTAATGTTGTATGTCTCATCACTTGCAGAGTTTGTAGGTTACAATACGTAGGGGAAACCAAGACCATACTCTAGAAAGGATTCTACAGGCACAGATCCACCGTCAACACATCAAAGCTGGACACTCATTTTGGCCGCCATTTTTACCTCCCCAACCACTCCATCACTGACATGATGCTACTGGGCATCGAATCTTTAGGTACCCGTCCTGACTCAGTCCGTACTAGCAGAGAGAAGTTCTGGATGAGACGACTTCGCACTATCCAACCTCATGGTCTGAACATCCAAGAGGGGAACGACTGATTAATCCTTCTAATCCACTTTCCATTTGTGTACACATATAATTTTTCCCCTCAGCTCTTTTAGATTAGTAACATTGTAGTTTCTGCCTCTAGTTTCCTCCCATATCTCATACAAGCTCAGCTTCAATTTTCCTCCCTTATTCAGGCTATATAATAATTATTATACATATTTTTTTTTCTCTCCACCCACCTCTTAGATTTACCACTTATTTTCATGTTTACTAAGGTTTATTTTTTAATTACATCCCTCTCATACAGCATCAGCTTGTTTATTTGCTTTTACCCTCTTAGGCAATTTGCTTCCCTTCCATATATACATGTTTTTTTTTCCTTCTACTTCTACTATGTAGTCTTCTGTTTTTCTCACACCCAGCAGATTGCAATATTAGTTACACCATATGCACCTATATATTTTTATATACATTGCTTTTGGATATATTTATATACGTTTATACTCACAGATTTATTTTTAAACTTACTTTCTTCTCTTAGTTTGTTTAATGCTCTCTGCACATTGTCAGTTCCCCATTTTTTCCCTTCCCCCACTCTTATGCACCAGTTTATTATGCCTTTCTTTGTTACCTGTCTGACCCACCTCTCACTAATTCTCTTGTTATTCATCTCTTCCTCATACCCTCTATCACTGTTTTGTTCCAGATCCTGTTTGAAGTTGCCTGCCTCATATATTAATCTCTATTTGCTTGAGGTATTTCTTTGACCTAACTTACACTAACTTCCCGTTGTCTCTGCCTACTCTTTTTCTTTCATCCCTTCATTAACCTGATTGGTCATCTATTCTCACTAATGCCCCTTTTGTCTCCTTCTTGCTAGTGTTGCTGTTGAATGTCTGCGGTCTATATTATGGTTGTTCCACTTCATATGTTAGTCGTTTTGCCTCCGACGAAGATTCTGCTAGGATCAAAAGCTTGGCCCCTTTTGACTCTCTAATAAACTCCATTGGCTCTTTTTGTAGATAAGCAGTTTTCAGCAGCTTCTTTTTGCCTTTATTCTTCATTTAGTTTGATTATTTATATGTATACGATACTACAACAAATAACAATAAAATAACTTGAAATCGACTTCCTTTTTTATTAAAGGAAATAATTACCATGTATAAACAAATCATAAATGATAATGGTCTTGCGTCTCTTGAAACCAGTTCTGGCATTTATTCCAAAAATAGTTTCAAGATAAATTAGTCCAAGTTGGCTGGCTATAATTCCTTAGGTTAAAGTACACAATGATGGCGATGATGAAACCGATGTTGAAGTACGATGAATAATAAGAGTCACTGTAAGAGTTGAAATGTCCATGAAGACGATGTTAATGATGGTTAACAGTGAATTTTAGCAATTGGTTGAGTTCATTAAAACAGGTTGATGATCCCGATGAGAACTGAGAATTCCTCTCTGTCAAAATAACTGCAAACAGTTCATTGATGGTGTGCAAATAATTCCACAGAAGATAAATAATCCAGGTGGAAATAAAGTCTGCTCTGACATAAAGTCTGGCGTAAAACTCTTAGTTCTGAACTGGTATGATGAAGTGATCTGGTATGATATGATGAAGTCCTTGAAGAAACTGCAGCTTATATATCCAAATTTCAACTTTTCTAGAGGCTTTTAGTATTCACTCTTCTAGAAGCTTCTGGTGTTGTTTTTAAAGGACAAGTCCACCCCAACAAAGACTTGATTTGAATAAAAAAGAGAACATCCAACAAGCATAGCAATGAAAATTTCATCAAAATCGGATGTAAAATAAGAAAGTTATGGCATTAATAAAGTTTCACTTCATTTAAAAAAAAACTGTTATATGCACATCTCGCTCAGTATGCAAATAAGGAACTAATGACATCACTCACTCACTATTTCTTTTGTAATTTATTATATGAAATATGAAATATTTTAATCTTCTTGTCATTGTCATGTGAAATGAAGTTTCATTCCTCCCTGAACACGTGGAATTCCATTATTTTAACATCTTGTGTTTTAGGCAAGTAGGTCCTAATCGTAAAATTCGTAAAAAATTAAATATTGTATAATTCAAACAATAAAACACAAAAGAAATAGTGAGTGAGTGACATCATCGACTCTCTAATTTGGATGTAACTGGCTCGTTCATATAACTATTTTGGTGAAAATAAGCAAAACTTTAAAATGCCATAACTTTCTTATTTTACATCCGATCTTGATGAAATTTTCAGCATTGTGCTTGTCTGATTTTTCTCAATTTAGTCAAATCAATTTTTTGTGAGGTAGACTTGACCTTTAAAAATGCACATTCTGCCCATTTCTAGAGCAGTCTAAATTCTAAAACATTCTTGAATGACCTCGGTGATATCAACAATGTTAACAAAAATAGCTTAGCCTATTGTTTATTTCCACTGCCAATGCAAGTCTATTTTAAAGCAGTCTGTATTGTCTCTCTTGGGTCATTCCAGATATAACAAATATTATTCAAAGATTTGTGTCCAACAAAGCTGTACTGGAATTTTCTTGATCATTCTATGCTATACATATCTTTAAAGAGGAAATAACTAAATAAATAAATGTAATTGCTCTTACAATTCTTCATATATATATATATATATATATATATATATATATATATATATATATATATATATATATATATATAATTCATTGGAGACATCTTTTTCTAAGTAAGAAAGATTAGGAATACATCGTTAGCAAGATAATAAGAAAATAAAATGTATATAAACGTTTGCCTTGCAAACGAGATGTGTATCCACTTTTAGATTAGCGCAACCTAGAATATCTAGAAATCTATGCAAAACAGGTTGATATCTGGACAATATTGAGTTTTGCAATAAAATTAATTTGTAATTAGCCAGAAACACTTTTCCGGCAAAAAGGGTAAAAAAATGAATTGATAAAATAAAGTTAATGTTTCTATATGTTGATAATTTTAGGCAAATGTTAGGTACGTTATCACCGCTTGAACAAAATAATAACAATGCAGTTCTTGTACTGTATTGCGCATATCATATCATGTCATATAACGTTCCTATGCGCTTCCAAAGGACCTGAATATTAATATAATATATAAATTAAGCTGGAAGGACATGAATCCGGTAAAGTTATATAACAGTATGCAAGGTTATCTGTTTATTATTTGAAGGTCTTTCTGTCACGTGTCCTCTTCGTTTTAGGAGATCGCAGAGTTTCATAGAACACCAATCTCTCCCGTGAGTAGGTCATGTTCATCAAGTGGAGACGCAGATAAAGTACAAAGGAATCTTTTCTGTTCTAGTATGACTAACGTGCTCCTCCTGAGGTCCGGTGACGTGGAGCAAAATCCTGGTCCAAATACCGAGTAAGAAAATTGAAATAATTCATCATTTTCATCATTATCATCACCATCATAATTAGTATTATCATTTATTATCATTACTATATTATTATATTCTACATTAATACGGCCTACTACATTATACCGTTATAAGTACAGTAAGGGACGATCAAAATACTATAAAGTAACTTTTGCCTTACGACGGGGTGTAAACACAATCGCAGGTTCGCAATATTTTCATGACGGTTTTGATCCAAAACTATATCGACAGAGCATAGTATACCTGTTGGCTATGTGTAGACATGTCTCAATGAACATGATAATTTATCCAGTTTGCATGGCGAGCTATAGTGCATTTTCTTTACAATGTCATATCTGAGAAATGCCAAATCTAACAGTTTTTAAGTAAAATATTTCTATGATTTAAACACAGTATATAATTTTCCATGAAAAGTAATTGAAAAAATATATCTTTGAGCCTCTCTAGTGTCTTTGTTTATGGTATAGCCCTGGCAATCTAACTGAGTTCGAACTCCATCTCCTTGCTGACGGTATGGATCCATCAGACTTCAGGAAGGTTGGACTAGCTCTAGAATTCACTGAGGCTCAACTAAGTCGGTTTGAGAGAGATAGCATTGGCAACATAATGCAAGCTACCTATAAGATGCTGTGTGAATGGCTGAAGACAGTCCCACAAGTTGAAGCGAGGGAGATACTGTCCAACAAGTTAAAAAACATCAATCTTGTACAGTTGGCCGACAGTGTACAGAAAGGTTAATACAACCACCTTCATTACTGCTATGCAAAGAACGGATAGTGACGTCAATTTTGATTAAAAAGATTATAATGACTGCTAAGCTGACAATTACAATAACGATAGGCAATTATGAAAACGATGTAAGTAATGTTAGTATAAGTTTAATATAAAAATAATAATAGCTGGATTTATATAGCGCGTTTTGCCTGCGGATGATCACTTGCTATTATTACCTCGGCATTAGCTCGAGCTACTAGTGGACCGTTGTGGCCCAGTGGATTAGTCTCCGGACTCTGAAACAGAGGGTCGTGGGTTCGAATCCCCGCCATGGCGTAATTTCCTTCAGCACGAAATATATCCACATTGTGCTGCACTCAACCCAGGTGACGTAAATGGGTACCTGGCAGGAATTTATTCCTTGAAACGCAGCGCGCGTAACAGCTGCACTGCTAAAGCCAGGGTAATTATGATGCATATACTGTAGAGCGCTTGAGAGACTTCTGACAGAGTAAGTGTTAAGCGCTATGTAAGCAAGTATAGTTATTATTACTATCACCGGCGCACAGTGGGCCGGGGCGATACAAAAGTGCGCCAAAAGTAATTTTGGGCAATTTCAGATTTTTAATTTTGTCATGCCCAGCTGAAAGATTACACTTTGAAGAATACTTCAGCAAAATATTTCGTTCCGGAATTTGCAGAAAGGTTGTTAATTTCCTACATGTACCTCAAATCGTAAATTTTGACATTTTGCGAAATGTCGTGTATATGACAACCTAGTTGAAAAATAGGCTATTTCATTAGAGGTTTTTCATTTAGAAATCTGAAATGGCTCCCACCTAATCCTGATATATTCCTTTTTCGTGTGAAAGGGTTCAAAGTAGATAAAAGATACACCTTTCAGCATGTTCAGGGGGTTTATAGGATGATTATTCCTCAAAATAGGCTGAAAATCCATGTTTTTTTTGCATTTACATTAGAAACGTTTAGATTTCCGCAAATTTCCATCTAAATTCTATAAGCATCATTTTTTCCGATGTCTAAGCTTTAAGTCGATACCAAATTTAGCTGCCCGTTTTTGCCCGTTTTCATGCTAGAGCCGATTTAACTTGAGACAACACCCCCAAAACCTGTTCAAAAACGGTCATTTTTATACCGAGCAGTCATCGTAGCGCACCGTATGGGTATATATTACCGTTCGTTTTTGCACGGCGAGGATGATTCCCTTCCATTCCATTAAAATTACATGAATTCCGGGCATAATGTAAACAAAATAAAAGTTGCTAACGCAAATAAGGGCTAAACCAACAATTAATTCAGAGATAAAACTTACTTGTAGAATAATTTCAGTCAAAAACCCTCCTCATGTTGATACATTTGTGGTGTTATATACTCTGCGTTTTACACAAGTAAACACAGCCTGATAAAGCACGGTTAATATTTTTCAGATTAAAAAAAATCGAATTATTGATCATTTTGATGCCATGAAATTATTTTCTGCATCTCATACACACTTTTATGCATGTGAGAAGCATAAACCAACATTCACTCTGGTTAATCTTAAAGTAGCATATAACACAAAGTTTATATGCTACACATTGTATAACGTAATTTGTCTTTTCACAGATAGGTTTAAAGTAGCCAATCAAAATTCTGTATCAAGGTAACGTCATATCGGCTTTAAATTATGTTCAGTTGATTCTACGCCCAAAATTACCCACAATCAACATGTTAAAGTGAAAATCTAACAGGGAATATACTTTTGGCGCACTTTCAACTCATTCTGGCCCACTATGCGGCGCTCAGGGCATTCAATGAATTAATCCTGCCGGGTACCCATTCACATCACCTGAGTCGAGTGCAGCACAGTATGGATGCATATCTTGCTGAAGGAAAACAAATACGATGAGATTGATGAGCATGATAATGATGATACGGATAATCTTATTAATCAGTTCATTCATATCAAAATCTCACTAATGATTACAAGACACCGAAATTGTTCTTCAATCTGACTCATAAGGTGCGAATATAAAAAACGAAACTTAAAAAAGTACATAAAATTTCAAAAGATATTACATAAAAATTAGATGAAAATATAAAAATGGCATAAAACAAGAACTTCATGTCCTTGAGTATAACTCATACAGGAAGGCATTCCTTTGTAATTGAGATATTTCATTTAAATTTCATTACAGGTAAGGCCGGAGATCACATACCATCAATGACGGAAGATGAATTCCAACGGGTCATCATAGAGGTCAAGAAATATTCTGCCATTCACCACTGTCAAATTCAAGCCGATCCACTGAACAGCGACCTTCTACTTAAATTTAATCGGATTTTCACAAATCTGACTTTGATGGAAGAAGATAAGGGAACAAAGCATAAGACACCGTTACTCTACAAAGACCTACTCAAGACCAAGGTAAACGGGGTCTTTCCTCAACGGCTGCTGGTTGAAGGTGAAGGTGGTGTAGGGAAGACAACTCTCTGTGCAAAAATCGTTTGGGACTGGATTCATGGAGCAAGTTACCAAGATTTCAAACTTGTACTTCTCGTCCTCCTTCGTGAAGTTAAGGATAAGACAATTGGAGAGATCATAAAGTCCTACCTCCCAGATGACAATAAGGTTACAGCCATGCAGCTAAACATGTATGTCTTTTCCCATCAGAAAGACATCCTTCTCGCTCTGGACGGTTTTGATGAGTTTGCTGGCGATCTGGATAGCTATTACCAAATCGCCCTAATCATCCTGAATCGGCTTTTCAAGTCAGGGAAAGTACTAATTACATCAAGACGATGGAGATCAGATGAGATACGGAAAATTACAGAGCTTAGAAAGCTGTATGCTTTCATTGCCGTGGAAGGTTTCTCTGATGAGAATCTCTCTTCCTACGTCACCAAGTTCTTCCATCCTGACACAATTTCGGCTGAAGATTTGAATCGATTTATATCAAATAACGATGTGATCAGAGAGAACATGGCTCCATACCCCATATACACAGCTATGATGTGTATCATGTGGAAAGAATTCGATGGAGCTCGTCGCATAGCAATGTCGAAATTACAAACATTTTCTCAGCTCATTAACGAGATGGTCCAATTCTTGGTCGATCATTATCTCTCAAAGCTCGGTCTGTCCGCAAGAGACGAGGAATGGCATGTACAGCGTGCAGAAATACTTCTCAATCTATCCCACATCGGTGGTCTTGCGTTCCAGGGGCTCAAGGAAAGGCGATTGGTGTTCACTGAACAAGAGTTCAAGAGCTGGCCCGGGTGTGTCACAATAGGTTGTCAAGTTGGAGTACTCACTAAACAAGCACCGATCCTTCAGAGGAGAAGCAGAATGTGTCACGCACATTCTGCAGACTCATCTGTGCAGTTTCCCCATAAGCTGTTTCAGGAGTATCTATCAGGAATGTATCTTGCATCTCTTCACAACTCAAACAAAAGCAAATACCATAGGTCGATGAAGGATATAATCGAAAAATCAAGTGAATTCCGTGAGCTTCTGTACTTCACCTCGGCTCAACAGAAGGAGGTTGGATTGGATATCATAACTCGTCTCAAAGCATCAACGTCAACACGATCAATTAGATATGGAGATAACGATGATGACTTCATCGTTGATGTAGCATATGAGAGTCAAGACCAAACAGTGTCCAAAACTGTGGCAAATCATTTATCGACTTCATCCAGCAACACACTTGAGATCAGGGGTGAGATGCAGGGACACACGGTTTCAGGACATATCTTCATCATGAATTATCGTAAAGTGGTAAATAATTTCAACAAAAAGTACACACCCTCTTAATTCGAAGATGTAATTTGTAAAAGCTTAGATATTATGTTTGTCTTATTTTATTTCTATTTTCTACGCGCAATATTCAAAACAAACGAGACCAAAGAGTCCTGCTCCTCAAAAATATGAAACATTCACGGTACATCACTCGGCCCAATTTCCCTGTTATTTATTTTTATATCTGTCACAAAATACACCCCTTGTCAACGAAATCAAATGACGCAAAAAGAATAATGTAATTTCCAATATTTGATAGCATTTATAAGATAACTATTTAAATACAAACTAAACGTAGGAGGGGTAAAGGTAATACAAAAAGTGTATGTACATGTATTTTGTATTGTTGTTGTTCTTAAACGTAAAAGAGTAAAGCCTTGGGTATGCAGATATGACTCAAATGTAATCAGGGGCGGATCCAGCTTTCGCCAAGGGGAGGGGGGGGGGGGGATTTACCCATATTTTCCCCGATTTTTATTTGTTTCTTTGAAGGGGTAGTCCTAACAGTAACTTGTTGGCTTTATTCTCACAAAACATAAATAAAGAATAATCTCACATAAACTCCTCAAAAAAGTTTGGAAATCTGACTTTCATCGATAGTCCCTCCTCGTTTTTAATATCGATATCTAAAAATACATTGTTTCATTATCTTTAAAATGATACCCTACATGATATGATTATGGTTCACATGGAGGTGCAGTCCCGAAATGTGGGGCAAGGTGTAAATTTAAACCTAACTGAATAGTACGAGCGCGAAGCGCGAGCAAATTTTTAAAGGAAATTTTATGTATTTTGTCCTGACAATTCAATATTTTGAGCAACGATTGTGATCGTGAACAAGATGTGTATGTACCTAAATAATCACTGCGAGCACGAATCGCGAGCGGAAATTTCTGATATCCGCTCCAGAAGCGGATCTAGAGGAGGGGAGGGGGGTTGCAGCCCCCCCCCCCCAAAAAAAAAAAAGAATCCGGGGACCATTTTTTTAAATCTTATCTATTTTGTAAACTTGCAATTTTATTTTATTCTATTTCTATGTATTATTTCATTTATTATTATTATTATTATTTCTTTTGGGGAGGGGGGTTGGGTGAGCAAATGTCACAGAGTCCCTTGCCCCCCCCCCCCATCAGCTTTTTTGAGGACACGGGCCACCGCCGAAATGAAAAGCTAGGCCAGCATTGCCTATTCTCATCCCCAAAATCCCCACATTAAAAGAAAAATTGTGCAGATTTGTACAAAAACATCCAATTCGTCTCTTCTGCCAGTTCATCATATTGTACTGAGATTTGCCAGTGAGTATCAGTGACAATCTGTTCATAACAAAAGTATAAGGCTAACAGTGTTTATTCCAAGGTCCCCAATTCTTTGTATCTGTGTTGTTAACTGGCCTTACATTGCAGGAAAATGCAACTTAATTTGACAAATTTTCATGGGGGTTAATTTGGCAACGACCTCTATACCAAAAATAGTGGTGTTTTAGATGCAGGAAAACGCCATTTTCACACACAGATTTTCAAAAAATTGCCCTATTCTGGGAGGGGGGACACCCTCTCTCCCACACCCTCCCCCTCCGCTCGCTTGGACTCCCTCGCATACCACCTTTATAAAAAGCTGGATCCGCACCTGCGCTCTGGCCTAATGGGAAAACATACCTACTACTGTTTGCAGTTACCATTTAAAGCGATACATATTTCAACAATCAAATAATGCGAGCGCGAGCTGAAAATTTATGACTTTTCGACCTAAAAATTTGACATTCTAAGCACTTTTTTCATCACAAACAGGATAGGTGTACAAATACACATTTAGAATTAGACCTAAACATGTGACACACTATTCAGGTTTCGTAAATCACAAAAGGATGACTAATCTTCCTTCATTAATAATGCAAGCGCAGCGCGAGAAGAAAATTTTTGATATTCTGATGTGAAACTGGATAATTCAAGCACATTTTGATTAATGAACAATGCTTTTGAGATTTATACCTAGAATCTGGAAATTAGATATTCCTTTATTATGAAAAGCAATAATGCGCGAGCACGAGCTGAAAAAACCCATTATGGCGATCTGAAAAGGGTCAATCTAAACACTATTTCAAGCATCGTAGGAAATTGAAGTCAAGTGAATAGTATGTATCGTACTTCACAAATGATGCAGGCACGAATCGCGAGCCAATTTTATTCAAACTATTTCTTAGACCAAGCACATGGGGAAATTGCAAGTATATATTTTTTTTTCATCATATGAGAATCACCATTTTCCTATTCCTCTTCCTAAGCGCAAGATGAAACTTGTCGATATTGATGTTCAATTCTGAAAAAAAGGACAATTTTATTATTAGGAATTAATGAAACTGTTGCCTTATTTATCAATCTAATATTAATGAGAGCTAGAAATCTGTTGATATTAAGGCCTGAAAACCGGAAATTTTAGGCATTTTTGAAATATTGTTTTACGGCCTACTAGTGCGCATATGGTAATCCTCAAGCAAATCGGCTGTTGATGGAATGCAGGATATCCATGTGCAGGAGAATGTCTTGATGCACGTGTAGTTGCGGTAGCGTAGTTTGCTTACAACTGTGGGGATCGGGCCTGCTGTTACGAGGCCGTAAATTAAACATGGATATTCATTCATTCATTCGTTTATTTCCATTTTCAACAATTACAGTTTCTTCTGTACATGTTGACATATATAAATAACAAAACATATTTCAAATATTCCTGTACAAAAAATTATATTCAAGATTATTACAAATCAGGTTGGAAATGGAGGAGGCTGCTAAAAAGCGGAGCTTGTAGAGTGCAGGCTCCTCATAAATATTCTTGCAGTTGTTTAGCATATAAAAAATAAAATAACAACTTATATTTTTTCTGTTCACAGCGTTTCTCTCAAGTAAAAAGGATATTTTTTTGGAGGGGGGAGGGGTTCCAAACAATACATTAGTTTGTGAACAAAATAATCACAAATAACTCAAATATTCATGAGGAGAATAAATTCTAGGATTATCACCAAAAGTGATTACAATTGAGAAAAGTTGGTGTAATCTGTTTTTTTTTCTGAAATATTTGGTAGACCTTTTGCGTTGTAATATTGACAGATAATTTGAAAAACATAAAAATATTTTTACTCTCAATATGATCAATACAACTTAATCAACAGTGAACATGATATAAATAATGGCCCCTTTGGATGATCAACATTATCAGAGTGTGAGTAAATATTCTTGCTAGACTGGGAACTTAAAAATTGTCGAAAATAAAACACACTATCCCGTCGAGACAAAGAGTTACGGATGCTCTAATTTGAATCATTTAGGTGTTGCTATGTGTGTCAAGCAAGTAGTGGAGAGTAGTTACTGACTGTGAATGGATTTAGTATTTAGGGATTGCTATTTTTGTAGTTTCATAAAAAAGACGAGGTTAATAACAGATGAGTGAATAAATAAATAAACATTTTCTTGCAATTAGGGCCCGTGTCCCTTTTTATGCAAATAGGCCCCAAATCTAGGGATAATGAGAATAATAAAATACTAGTAGTCAACAATGGTTCTTTGCTAGGTTGTCAAAATTTGCGTTTAACGTTTCCTATTGAGTGACTTAATCAGAAGAACTGGGAAATACAAGAAAAAAATCCTTGTTTGACTACATGTCATACATTTGATTTAGGATATTAGTTAAGGAAAGTTTTAATCATCTCGAGGTTATTATGTTCAAGGTATTTTTTTAATGGTAAAGTTAAATGACTGCGTCGTTATACTGAACATATGAAGAATATTTGTTTTTGTTTCTCAAGCATGCCTGGAAGTAATTGTCTATTCGTTAATGTATGAGAAGAACCAGTGTTGGGAAAAACACTGACTAACCCAAATAATATCAGAACATCGTGGAGTTCTTAGATTTTGATCTTAATTCTAGAGTGTTTTTGGTAAACTCAGTAATGAAATAGTAATTGTGAAGCGTATCCGTTGACATAATATGACGAAGCAAACCTTTCAAGTCTATTATTATTATTATCACCATTATTATTTTTATTATTCGGCCTTTCTGGCCACTTTCATTTTGGTGTATATTTCATTCACATTGGTTTGGTATATATTTATGAATGACAAAAAATACCGAATTATATAGATTGGACGATATATGATATTAAACTATCAGATGAAACTGATGTTTGGTTGTCTCTACATACTATGAATTGATCTTTTTCTTACAAATACTGTACATACAGGAGAAACTGGTCATTGGAAAGCCATGTGGACGGACTGCTTCAGAGGACCTGGCTGAATTCATGTGCTCCTCAAACACCCTGAGCTCTGTGACGATCCGTATGCCTGACTACCCACATGACCTAGAGGATGCACACATGCATGATGTGTTCTACTCTGTGCTTGCTCGGAACGCCACTGATACAAAGGTACGTTTAACAATGATTTTTTTTTCCATATAACAAATTCGTATAATATATAAATGTAAATTAAAGTCATTTTTGTAATTAATATGTTTTGGTAATATATAATTATACATCATGACCAGGAATGGTGGTAATCATAACTGCGTCTATCTGCATGACATAAATGGAGAACATTACTGATGAATGTTAATTGCTATTTACTATCAAAAGTATTACAATCCTCTCGCTCAGGCTACTTAAGATATTTCGGTGATTTTCCATTATTCCGCATTCACCCCCCTTTCTCTCACCCTTTCCCTCTATTCACATGATATGATTAATTTCGCTTTTCTCGTCTCTGTCCCTCCCTGGCTCTATTCTCGGTATTTTTTTTAATCTCGTGCAGTTCTTAATTTGTGTGCTTAATTTTACTTGTTGTGTTTTGTCCGCTGTTGTATGATTTGTTAAATGTCCCGCTCTTGCCCCATGCTGTCATTCTTTTATTTATTTTATAGTTTTCTTTATATATCTTGTCCTTGTACCGTTCTGTTGTTTTGTTTGTGTAACGTTTTGTTCAGTGTTAGCCCTTTTTACGTGTAGAAGTCAAGTCATGTTGATATCCACCCTCATTTTCCTGATATCAGAGAGAATATCAAAAATAATTTATTTATTTATTTATTCAAATATATTTATACAGGATGACAAGATCAGTTAAAAACTGTTTTACATCATGGTCCTGACATTAAAAACATAAATACATGTAAATCAATAATATACTAGAATTTTAATTCGTCTTACGGACGAATTAGGTGATCTGTCTGTGAATCTCATGATTATGATCTATTTTTTTATAATGATCACCGTGTCAATGCAGATCAATATGAGCATCATGATATTAAGCGCAGTTTTATTAATGAAAGGACATGTTGAATACTGTTGAAAGACATTATTTGAAAGAAAAGGTTGTAAAAAAAACTTGCTTTTCTAAAGAATGACAATTCAAATTTAGCAAGTGATAACACGAAATAGTGAGCAGTGGTGATGAAAGCAAGAATCTAGAATCCAGTTTTGAAAAATTTCAATCAGTATCCATAGACTAGATTTTTGGTTACCTCATGAACAATCATGACCAAATGACCTTTCATTTCTTACATTACGATAGGTAGATTTCATTGCAAGATATTATGCAAGCATGTCTTACATAGCAGGATGGAGAAATTGCATAGACCAAGTGAATAGAAAGCAAAGCAGTGAACACTGATGGAGGTATTTGGAATGCGTTCAGCATGTTCTTATAACAATACTTGGCCAACTCTGAAATACCAGTTGCTAGTACACGCATTGTTGTTTTTATGCGTGTATTGAAACGCACAATTCAAAAGAAAACTCAAGGCATCAAGGTTGTTGCTAATATCTCATTAAATATAAAACAATCATGTCACTTTAGTACAAATGAACTTATTATGCGCAGAATGGAACCACAAACTGGCTTATAGGGGTTACACGCAAAATGAGACAAAATTTAATAAATGAAAAAAAAATAGATCCTGATGGGTTTTGATCCAGGGACCCTCGCATTACAAGGCAGATGCACTAACCATTCGACCACAGTAACTGCCATACACTTTCTAGGCAACTATGAAATTTAACCTCAAATTGAATTTTTCAAGTGCAAGTTTTATCATAATGATATACTTTTATACATTGTTAATATTTATGATGATCTCTTGCTTAAAATGATAAGATTGCAAAATAATTTGGAAGAATATAAAACCAGCTACAATATGTAGAAAACCGGGCCCAAAACGACCAATGATTACGGAGTTATAGTCATATTTCCAAAATTATCAAAACGTCATAAAACAAAAATGGAAAATTTTAGTTCTGACGAAAATTTGATGACGTTATGATAAAATTTATTGTCAAATGTGACATGAAATCACATCTACAAGTCCTACTCTATCCGAATATAAAAGAAAATTTGGGGGTCAACGGACTATCTGAAGAGTTATATAGAATTTTGTAAAAGCATGTTTTTGCACATTTTTGGCCTATTGTGAACGCGCGCTTGCGCGCGTAATTCAAACTTTGACGGAGGCGCATTCCTTTATTACTGGTCGTAGAAGGTCGGTTAAGGTATCAAATTATTGGGAATTTCATAAAAAATGCATTGATGTAAAATAAAGTGCAGTTGTGCGTTGTGTAAGGACGTTACGCGCGTAAACGCGCGCGAAAACCTGTGAGCGCGCAAATTCCTGAAATGCTTAGAATGACCTGAAACGTACTCTACTTTGATCAAAAAGTGATTTTGAGCATTTTAAAATTTTGACGCGCGCGTACATGCGCGTCGTGACCTGTAAATGACCTTTGATGACATGGACAGTTGACCCTTGATCTGAAGTTAATTTGATGTTAATATTGTTAATTTTTGATGATTGATAATGGAGATATTGTTGATAATGTGATTTTACAAAATGGCGCGTAGATGACGTCACGATGACCATTTGACGTTGAACTTGTTTCGTACACATTGTATGATAACTGTCCATAATTGATAATATTTTGATGAAAATTGATTGAATAGTTTTGATGATTTTGGTGGAACAAGAAAAGGGTGGAAAAAGAAAAATAAACTAGACTTTTAATTCGTCTTACGGACGAATTAGGTGATCTGTCTGTGAATCTCATGATCATGATCACGATAGTCCGTTTGTTATTAACACCCTGTTAATGCAGATCAATATGACCATTATGATGATAAGCGTAGTTTTATTAATGAAAAGACATGTTGAATACTGTTGAACGACACTGAAAAAGAAGGTTGTATAAACAGATCTTATTCTAAGATCTGTAAATTCTAATTCTAAGAAATGTAAATTCCAATCTTGCAAGTGACGACACGAAATAGTGAGTAAATTGTTGACGAAATGCAAGAATCTAGAATCCAGTTTTGAAAATTTCAAATCAGTATCCACAGACCAGATTTTAGTTACCTCATGAGCAATGTTGACCAAATGAACTTTGATTTCTTACATTACGATAGGTACATTTGATTGCTAGATATGCAAGCATGTCTTACATAGCAGGATAGAGAAACTTCGACCAGGTGAATAGAATAGCAAAGCAATGAACACTGATGGAGGTATTTGTTGCATTTTTTTATTTGAATGCGTTAGCATGTTCTTATAACAATACTTGGCCAACTCGGAAATACCAGTTGCTTGTACACGCATTGTTGTTTTAATGGATGTATTGAAACGCATAATCCAAAAGAATAAGAAAGACATCAAGGTTGTTGCTAAAATCTCATTAAATATAAAACAATTATGTTACTTTAGTACGAATGAACTTTTTATTATGCGCAGAATGGAACCCCAAACTGGCTTATGGGGGTTACACCCAAAATAAAACAAAATTAAAGAAATAAAAAAATAGACCCTGATGGGTTTCGATCCAGGGTCTCTCGTATTACAAGGCAGATGCACTAACCATCAGACCATAGTAACTGCCGTACAACTGCAAGGCAACAATAAAATATAACCTCAAATTGAATTTTTCAAGTGCAAGTTTTATCATAATAATATGCTTCTATACATTGTTGATATTTATGATGATCTCCTGCTCAAAATGATAAGATTGCAACATAATTTGGAAGAATATAAAACCAGCTACAATATGTCAAAAACCAGGCGAAAAACGACCAATGATTACGGAGTTATAGTCTAATTTGCAAAATTATTAAAACGTCATAACACAAAAATTGAAAATTTTAATTCCGACGCCATTTTGATGACGTCATGATAAAATTTAGGGTCAAATGGAACATGAAATCACATCTTCAAGTCATAATCTATCCGAATGTAAAATAAAATTTGGGGGTCAACGGACTATCTGAAGAGTTATATTGGATTTTGTAAAGGCATGTTTTTGCACATATTTGGCCTATTGTGAACGCGCGCTTGCGCGCATTATGCAAACTTTGACGGAGGCTAGTTCCTTTATTACTGGTCGTAGAAGGTCGGTTAAGGTATCAAATTATTTGAAATTTAATAAAGAATGCATTGATGTAAAATAAAGTGCAGTTGTACGTTGCGTAAGGACGTTACGCGCGTAAACGCGCGCGAAAACCTGTGAGCGCGCAAATTCCTGAAATGCTTAGAATGACCTGATTCGTACTCTACTTTCATCAAAAAGTGATTTTGAGCATTTTAAAATTTTGACGCGCGCGTACATGCGCGTCGTGACCTGTAAATGACCTTTGATGACATGGACAGTTGACCCTTGATCTGAAGTTAATTTGATGTTAATATTGTTAATTTTTGATGATTGATAATGGAAATATTGTTGATAATGTGATTTTACAAAATGGCGCGTAGATGACGTCACGATGACCATTTGACGTTGAACTTGTTTCGTACACATTGTATGATAACTGTCCATAATTGATGATATTTTGATGAAAATTGATTGAATAGTTTTGATGATTTTGGTGGAACAAGAAAAGGGTGGAAAAAGAAAAATAAATAAAAAGAATAAATAAAGAAATAAATAAAAAAGAAAATTCGTAGAAACACAAGAGGTGATCTGTCAATTGACAGATCACCTAACTAGAATTTTAATTCGTCTTACGGACGAATTAGGTGATCTGTCTGTGAATCTCATGATCACGATCACGATCTATTTTTTTAATCATGATCATCATTTCAATGCAGATCAATATGAATATCATCACAATAAACGTAGTTTTATCAATGAAAGGACCTGTTAAATACTGTTGAAAGACATTGAAATAAAAGGTTGTATAAATCTTGTTTTTCTGAAGAATGTCGATTCCAATTAAGCAAGTAATAACACGAAATAGTGAGCATAGTGTTGACGAAAGCAAGATTCTAGAATCCAGTTTTGAAAAAAATTTAAACCAGTATACATTGACCAGTATTTAGTTGCCTCATGAGCAGTAATGACTAAATGACATTTAATTTCTTACATTACGATATGTAGATTTCATTGCAAGATATTATACAAGCATGCCTTACAGAGCAGGTTGGAGCAATTGCACAGACCAGGTGAATAGAATAGCAAAGCAATGAACACTGACGGAGGCATTTGTTGCATTTCTTTCTGGAATGCAGCGTTAGCCGTGTTCTTATAACAATACATAGCCAACTCTGAAACACCAGTTGCTAGTACACGCATTGTTGTTTTTTGCATGTATTGAATCGCACAATCTAAAAGAATAATCAAGACATCAAGGTTATTACTAATATTTCATTAAATATAAAACAATCACGTCACTTTAGTACCAATGAACTTTTTCTTATCATTTGCAGAATGAACCCCAAACTGGCTTATAGGGGTTACACGCAAAATGAGACAAAATTTAATAAAAAAATAATAGATGCTGATGGGTTTCGATCCAGGGACCCTCGCATTACAAGGCAGATGCACTAACCATCAGACCATAGTAACTGCCATACACTTGCAAGGCAACGATAAAATATAACCTCAAATTGAATTTTTAAGGTGAAACTTTTATCACAAATTATACTTCTATACATTCTTGATATTTATGATGATGTTTTGCTTAAAATGATAAGATTGTAAAATAATTTGGAAGAATGTAAAACCAGCTACAATATGTAGAAAACCGGGCCAAAAACGACCAATGATTACGGAGTTATAGTCATATTTCCAAAATTATTAAAACGTCAAAAAACAAAATTGGAAAATTTTAGTTCTGACGAAAATTTGATGACGTTATGATAAAATTTATTGTCAAATGTGACATGAAATCACATCTACAAGTCCTATTCTATCCGAATATAAAAGAAAATTTGGGGGTCAACGGACTATCTGAAGAGTTATATAGAATTTTGTAAAAGCATGTTTTTGCACATTTTTGGCCTATTGTGAACGCGCGCTTGCGCGCGTAATTCAAACTTTGACGGAGGCGCATTCCTTTATTACTGGTCGTAGAAGGTCGGTTAAGGTATCAAATTATTGGGAATTTTATAAAGAATGCATAGATGTAAAATAAAGTGCAGTTGTGCGTTGCGTAAGGACGTTACGCGCGTAAACGCGCGCGAAAACCTGTGAGCGCGCAAATTCCTGAAATGCTTAGAATGACCTGAAACGTACTCTACTTTGATCAAAAAGTGATTTTGAGCATTTTAAAATTTTGACGCGCGCGTACATGCGCGTCGTGACCTGTAAATGACCTTTGATGACATGGACAGTTTACCCTTGATCTGAAGTTAATTTGATGTTAATATTGTTAATTTTTGATGATTGATAATGGAGATATTGTTGATAATGTGATTTTACAAAATGGCGCGTAGATGACGTCACGATGACCATTTGACGTTGAACTTGTTTCGTACACATCGTATGATAACTGTCCATAATTGATAATATTTTGATGAAAATTGATTGAATAGTTTTGATGATTTTGGTGGAACAAGAAAAGGGTGGAAAAAGAAAAATAAACTAGAATTTTAATTCGTCTTACGGACGAATTAGGTGATCTGTCTGTGAATCTCATGATCACGATTACGATCTATTTTTTTATTATGATCGCATTGTTCATGCAGATCAATATGAGCATCATGATAATAAACGCAGTTTTATTAATGAAAGGACATGTTGAATACTGTTAAAAGACATTGAAAGAAAAAGTTGTAAAAAAACTTGCTTTTCTAAAGAATGCCAATTTCAATTTAGTAAGTGATGACACAAAATAGTGAGCAGTGTTGACGAAAGAAAGAATCTAATCCAGTTTTGAAAAATTCAAATCAGTATCCACAGACCAGATTTTAGTTACCTCATGAGCAATGTTGACCAAATGAACTTTGATTTTTTACATTACGATAGGTAGATTTGATTGATTAGATGTGCAAGCATGCCTTACTTAGCATGATGGAGAAACTTCGACCAGGTGAATAGAATAGCAAAAGCAATGAACACTAATGGAGGTATTTGTTGCATTTTTTCTTGGAATGCGTTAGCATGTTCTTATAACAATACTTGGCCAACTCTGAAATACCAGTTGCTGGTACACGCATTGTTGTTTTTATGGATGTATTGAAACGCACAATCCAAAAGAATAAGAAAGACATCAAGGTTGTTGCTAATATCTCATTAAATATAAAACAATTATGTCACTTTAGAACAAATGAACTTTTTATTATGCGCAGAATGGAACCCCAAACTGGCTTATAGGAGTTACATGCAAAATGAGACAAAATTTGATGAATAAAAAAAATAGATGCTGATGGGTTTCGATCCAGGGACCCTGGCATTACAAGGCAGATGCTCTAACCATCAGACCATAGTAACTGCCATACACTTGCAAGGCAACGATAAAATATAACCTCAAATTGAATTTTTCAAGTGAAAGTTTTATCATAATAATATACTTCTATACATTGTTAATATTTATGATGATCTCCTGCTCAAAATGATAAAAATGTAACATAATTTGGAAGAATATATAACCAACTACAATATGTCGAAAACCGGGCGAAAAACGACCAATGATTACGGAGTTATTGTCATATTTGCAAAATTATTAAAACGTCATAAAACAAAAATTGAAAATTTTAGTTTTGACGCCAATTTGATGACGTTATGATAAAATTTATTGTCAAATGTGACATGAAATCACATCTACAAGTCCTACTCTATCCGAATATAAAAGAAAATTTGGGGGTCAACGGACTATCTGAAGAGTTATATAGAATTTTGTAAAAGCATGTTTTCGCACATTTTTGGCCTATTGTGAACGCGCGCTTGCGCGCGTAATTCAAACTTTGACGGAGGCGCATTCCTTTATTACTGGTCGTAGAAGGTCGGTTAAGGTATCAAATTATTGGGAATTTTATAAAAAATGCATTGATGTAAAATAAAGTGCAGTTGTACGTTGCGTAAGGACGTTACGCGCGTAAACGCGCGCGAAAACCTGTGAGCGCGCAAATTCCTGAAATGCTTAGAATGACCTGATTCGTACTCTACTTTGATCAAAAAGTGATTTTGAGCATTTTAAAATTTTGACGCGCGCGTACATGCGCGTCGTGACCTGTACATGACCTTTGATGACATGGACAGTTGACCCTTGATCTGAAGTTAATTTGATGTTAATATTGTTAATTTTTGATGATTGATAATGGAGATATTGTTGATAATGTGATTTTACAAAATGGCGCGTAGATGACGTCACGATGACCATTTGACGTTGAACTTGTTTCGTACACATCGCATGATAACTGTGCATAATTGATAATATTTTGATGAAAATTGATTGAATAGTTTTGATGATTTTGGTGGAACAAGAAAAGGGTGGAAAAAGAAAAATAAATAAAAAGAATAAATAAATAAAGAAATAAATAAAAAAGAAAATTCGTAGAAACACAAGAGGTGATCTGTCAATTGACAGATCACCTAACTAGAATTTTAATTCGTCTTACGGACGAATTAGGTGATCTGTCTGTGAATCTCATGATTATGATCTATTTTTTTATAATGATCACCATGTCAATGCAGTTCAATATGAGCATCATGATATTAAGAGCAGTTTTATTAATGAAAGGACATGTTTAATACTTTTGAAAGACATTATTTGAAAGAAAAGGTTGTAAAAAAAATTCTTTTCTAAAGAATGACAATTCAAATTTAGCAAGTGATAACACGAAATAGTGAGCAGTGGTGATGAAAGCAAGAATCTAGAATCCAGTTTTGAAAAATTTAAATCAGTATCCATAGACTAGAGTTTTGGTTACCTCATGAACAATCATGACCAAATGACCTTTCATTTCTTACATTACGATAGGTAGATTTCATTGCAAGATATTATGCAAGCATGTCTTACATAGCAGGATGGAGAAATTGCATAGACCAAGTGAATAGAAAGCAAAGCAATGAACACTGATGGAGGTATTTGGAATGCGTTCAGCATGTTCTTATAACAATACTTGGCCAACTCTGAAATACCAGTTGCTAGTACACGCATTGTTGTTTTTATGCGTGTATTGAAACGCACAATTCAAAAGAAAAATCAAGACATCACGGTTGTTGCTAATATCTCATTAAATATAAAACAACCATGTCACTTTAGTACGAATGAACTTCTTATCATGCGCAGAATGAAACACAAAATGGCTTATGGGGGTTACACGCAAAATAAGACAAAACTTAATAAATAAAAAAAATAGATCCTGATGGGTTTCGATCCAGGGACCCTCGCATTACAAGGCAGATGCACTAACCATTCGACCACAGTAACTGCCATACACTTTCTAGGCAACGATGAAATATAACCTCAAATTGAATTTTTCAAGTGCAAGTTTTATCATAATGATATACTTTTATACATTGTTAATATTTATGATGATCTCTTGCTTAAAAGGATAAGATTGTAAAATAATTTGGAAGAATATAAAACAAGCTACAATATGTAGAAAACCAGGCCAAAAACGACCAATGATTACGGAGTTATAGTCATATTTCCAAAATTATTAAAACGTCATAAAACAAAAATGGAAAATTTTAGTTCTGACGCAAATTTGATGACGTTATGATAAAATTTATTGTCAAATGTGACATGAAATCACATCTACAAGTCCTATTCTATCCGAATATAAAAGAAAATTTGGGGGTCAACGGACTATCTGAAGAGTTATATAGAATTTTGTAAAAGCATGTTTTTGCACATTTTTGGCCTATTGTGAACGCGCGCTTGCGCGCGTAATTCAAACTTTGACGGAGGCGCATTCCTTTATTACTGGTCGTAGAAGGTCGGTTAAGGTATCAAATTATTGGGAATTTTATAAAGAATGCATTGATGTAAAATAAAGTGCAGTTGTGCGTTGCGTAAGGACGTTACGCGCGTAAACGCGCGCGAAAACCTGTGAGCGCGCAAATTCCTGAAATGCTTAGAATGACCTGATTCGTACTCTACTTTGATCAAAAAGTGATTTTGAGCATTTTAAAATTTCGACGCGCGCGTACATGCGCGTCGTGACCTGTACATGACCTTTCATGACATGGACAGTTGACCCTTGATCTGAAGTTAATTTGATGTTAATATTGTTAATTTTTGATGATTGATAATGGAGATATTGTTGATAATGTGATTTTACAAAATGGCGCGTAGATGACGTCACGATGACCATTTGACGTTGAACTTGTTTCGTACACATCGTATGATAACTGTCCATAATTGATAACATTTTGATGAAAATTGATTGATTAGTTTTGATGATTTTGGTGGAACAAGAAAAGGGTGGAAAAAGAAAAATAAATAAAAAGAATAAAGAAATAAATAAAAAAGAAAATTCGTAGAAACACAAGAGGTGATCTGTCAATAATTGACAGATCACCTAATAAAAAGAATAAATAAATAAAGAAATAAATAAAAAAGAAAATTCGTAGAAACACAAGAGGTGATCTGTCAATTGACAGATCACCTAATAAAAAGAATAAAGAAATAAATAAAAAAGAAAATTCGTAGAAACACAAGAGGTGATCTGTCAATAATTGACAGATCACCTAATTATAGATGAGATAAAAATCAGAGTAATATCTAAAAGATTGTGTTTAAAATGATACAATGCAATACAAGAGCATTTACAATATGTTATACAAAGAAATAAAGTAAATTTAATTAAATTTAAGTATCAAATAACCAACAAAGTACACGATTCATGGACAAAATGTATGAATTAATGATTATAGAACTATATAAAAATCGGTAAAACTCAGGCTAATAAAACATATTCACAAGTTGAACATTGATATGTAATAGGAATAAAAAAAGTGGTATAATTTACATTAATTTTCTCTGTCATTAGTAATCTCTGTCATTTTAACTTCAATTCGGATATTCATAAGTATAGTACGAGAAACGCTACCCAAATTCATTTACCGAAACATAGAACCCGAAGATACCAGTACGATATTCGTTACTCTGGGCCAAAACTTTGGAACAGTTTACCAGCCCACCTACAAAACTCTCGTTCTTTGCAATGTTTTTCTTATAGAAAGAAACTTTATTTAAATGCAGATCATTGACATGTTGACATGCTTGAACTACCTTCCATTTCTATTGTTAATTAATACACATGCCTTACCTGTTGCTATGCTAGACAAATGTCAGTCAAGCTCTATATACATGTACCAATGTCACGTTATTGCGACCAGTTTACTCTTTTGTTCAAATGAACTTATCTTCTAATGCCTACATTTCTTCTCCCTCTTCTCCATCTACTGTATGTTTCTTTTATACTCTTAACTTTCTTTTTTTATATGCCATTACATATGATGTCATTACAGTACGTAATTTATTTATTTGTATCTGGCGACCCCAACTCAAGCTCTACTTTTTGGGTTTTCGCCTACTTCAAATTTGTGTCGAAATATATACTGTATTCGTTACTATGTCAAATATTATTTTGTACCTGTTTGAAGGAAATAATTGTGATTTTCAATCAATCAATCAATCAATCAATCAATTAAAGTATGAGAATACATTACACATGTGTTTCATGTATTTATATGAAGCAAATTGAATTATGAAATATAAAAAATAATACATAATAAATTGTAACGAAATACGACAAAGATATAGGTACTAAAAAAGAAAACAATGTTTGAATCGAAGTGTATAGAAAAAAATGGTAGGTTAAAAGTACATGAAACTGTATATCGGGTTTTGGGCTACAAATCCATTCCTTAATAATTAAAGCTCTCAGGTAATGTAGTACATATGAATTGCACATCAGGGTTTGGGAATTAATTTCTTGTATTTAAATTTAAAATTATCGAATGATGTTGCATTTTGGAGACTGGGTGGAAGCTCGTTCCATACTTTAGCACCAGCATATTTAAATGATTGTTTGAATAATTCTAGCTTAGGTTTAGGTATTATTACATTTAAAGAATCTGCGTTTCTTGTGTTAAAACCATGGCGGTCACAATACATCTCAATTTCATTACATAATCTTCCAGGAGCTGTGCCATTAATGCATTTGTACATGAGTGTTGCAAGAAAGTAGTTGCATCTTTGTTCAATGTTTGGCCACGACAAGTCAGTCATTAACTTAGTTCCATTGTATTTATCATAATCAAAGTTTTTCGTTACAATTCGTGCTGCTCTTTTTTGTATTCTCACCAATTTCTTTTTGTAAACTTCCGGGCAATTACCCCATACAGAACATGCGTAATCATAGCATGGTTGAATTGTGGATTTATACAATATATTCAATAAGTTAGAGTTAACAAATTTACTAAGTTTGGCAAGAATATGGACTTTGTATGCGACTGATTTACATAGAATATTAGTGTGAGCATTCCATTTCAACTTATCATCAATCATGAGTCCAAGATATTTTACGTTATCGACTTGGTCAATCTTGTGCCCTTCAATATAAATGTTAAGTTCATTTAAGGATTTTGATTTTAATAGCATCACCTTAGTTATATCTTTATTAATTCGAAGTCTGTTATTGACATACCATTTATTGATTTCAACCATGTTTGCCTGTAATTTTGCATTTGCATCAGTATTGTCTTTTCCACTAACATAAACAACCACATCATCAGCGAATATATTACATGAACCATTTGTAACAAATTCCGAAATATCATTATAAAGATAAGGAAGAGGGTGGGGCCAAGGGCACTACCCTGGGGAAAACCTATAGTAAGGTTCCTCATCTGTGATCGTTTACCTTGATGTTGTACAGATTGCTTTCTATTAGCAATATAGCTCTGAAACCATCCAAGCTGATTGCTACGTATTCCATATTTTTCTAATTTATAAATCAGTAAATCATAATCGATGCTATCAAAGCATTTGGAAATGTCTAAGAAGCAAGCAGCTACATTTTCACTCTAATTTATGGCTTCATAAAAATCATCAAGTATACGATGTAGACTAGTAGAGGTAGAGTGATTAGGTAAAAAGGCCGACTGGTCGACATTGATCATGTAATGTTCATTTAAGTATTTCAATAGTTGGGATTGAACCTCTTTTTCGAGGCTTATGTCGAAAGGGTGGGTGCTGTCGCGTTAGGGTGCGTCAACGCGAACGCGAAGATTCGTCCAAAGCCCCCTGTTACACCCACAAATGTAATAATCGCCCACAAATGTAATAACGCCCACAAATGTAATAACACTTTACCCACAAATGTAATAACGCCCACAAATGTAATAACACTTTACCCACAAATGTAATAATTTTTGATCGCCCACAAATGTAATAACACTTTACCCACAAATGTAATAACGCCCACAAATGTAATAACACTTTACCCACAAATGTAATAATGCACTTTACCCACAAATGTGATAATGACTTTACCTACAAATGTAATAAATTTGAAGTGATTTTGGCGAATTCGTTCTAAACTAATATCCTATATAGTAATGCGTTCATATAGCACAAAAGTTCAAAGTCTTTTTTCCAGACCCGGTTAATGAAATATTACAGTACAAGTCCAAGTCTTTTTCCAGACCCGGTTTTTCAAAATTATAATATACGTCCAAAGTCTTTTTACCAGACCCGGTTGTTTCAAAATTATAATATACGTCCAAAGTCTTTTTTTCCAGACCCGGTTAATTAAAAAATTATAATGCAAGTCCAAAGTCTTTTTTTCAGACCCGGTCGTTTCAAAAGTTATAATATACGTCGGTGAGGGGTAAAGACAACACTCTAAGCCCAAGCATTTTAAGTGGGTTTAATTTTGAAGATTGGTCTCAGCTGTCATTTTTTCAATATTTCTTTATCTTTTAAATAACCGGGTCCAGACGAAAGACTAAGCATAATACTCGTGTTATTCCACAAGAATAAGAATATGAGTCTTTTGTTTTTAGGATTGTTTAAATCATTTTTAAATCACCGGGTCTGGAATAAAGACAACGCTCTAAACATGTGCTTTTCTACATGCATGGTCTTAATTTGGAGGATTGTTGGTTCTTAGATTCGTTGTTGGGGGTTGATTAGGTGGTCTGTCATGAATATGACAGATCACCTATTATATTCGTCAGAATTTTCTTTATTTTTATTGCCAAAGCTAGTAACCACTTTATCTCAATATCGGGCGTGTCAATTTTCTTGATTTTCATGTCATGTATGGCAATCATTATGGACATGCGAAACGAAACTTTTCAAGGTTATCAAATCATGATGACGTCATCTAGGCGCCATTTTGTAAAATTAAATGATTGATCATATCATCGCAACTAATCATCAAAAATCATCCATATTTGCATCATATCAAGTTCAGGTGACAAGTCATCAGGACATGTCAACAGAGGTCATGCAAAGGTCACGACGCGCACGTACCCGCGCGTCAAATTTTAAAAATTTTCCAAATCAACCGTGGTCAAGTTTGGGTACGTTTCAGGCCATTTTGAGCATGTCAAGAATTTGCGCGCGCACAGGTATGCGTGCGCGTTCTTGATCCTACCATCGCTATGCCTCTTCGAGTCGTCATTTATTTTGTGTCTGTCCATCGTCCATGATCTTCTGATTAATTTGATACCTTATTAAGCCTTTTACGACCAATAATACCGGAATGCGCGTCCATTCAAATTTGCATTGCACGCGCGTGCAAACTCGCAAAATAAGTCATAAGTGGGCAAAAATATGCCAATATAAAATTCACTGTAGCTCTTCAGGGAGTCCGTTGACCCCCAATTTTTTTTTTCCTATTCGAATAGAGTATGAATTGGAGATATGATTTTATGCCACATTTGACCCTTAAAAACATCGTGACGTCATCAACATGGCGTCGGAACTAAAAATTAGTGTTTTCTGTTTCATGATGTCACCACACTCATGTAAATTTATTCTAATTACGTAAATATTGGTCTTTTCTCGCCAAATTTTCAATATGTTTTACCTTAGAATGTACCCTTTAGACAATATGTCCATTGTTTCATTTTAAAGCTTGTACTATTCTCAAAACTGGAATTTGTACTAGGTTTGTCATCATGACATTTTTCTACTTGCAACAATTTACATTGACAATATGTTTCCTGTTTTGCACTCCATGTCTGTCCGGAAGATCATGGTCGACTGGATAACGCACCTGCCTGGTAACGCTAGGGTCGGTGGTTCAAACCTCGCTTGACTCTTTTTTTTTTTTTTTTTTTTTTTCTTTATTAGGTGGTCTGTCATGAATATGACAGATCACCTATTATATTCGTCAGAATTTTCTTTATTTTTATTGCCAAAGCTAGTAACCACTTTATCTCAATATCGGGCGTGTCAATTTTCTTGATTTTCATGTCATGTTTGGCAATCATTATGGACATGCGAAACGAAACTTTTCAAGGTTATCAAATCATGATGACGTCATCTAGGCGCCATTTTGTAAAATTAAATGATTGATCATATCATCGCAACTAATCATCAAAAATCATCCATATTTGCATCATATCAAGTTCAGGTGACAAGTCATCAGGACATGTCAACAGAGGTCATGCAAAGGTCACGACGCGCACGTACCCGCGCGTCAAATTTTAAAAATTTTCCAAATCAACCGTGGTCAAGTTTGGGTACGTTTCAGGCCATTTTGAGCATGTCAAGAATTTGCGCGCGCACAGGTATGCGTGCGCGTTCTTGATCCTACCATCGCTATGCCTCTTCGAGTCGTCATTTATTTTGTGTCTGTCCATCGTCCATGATCTTCTGATTAATTTGATACCTTATTAAGCCTTTTACGACCAATAATACCGGAATGCGCGTCCATTCAAATTTGCATTGCACGCGCGTGCAAACTCGCAAAATAAGTCATAAGTGGGCAAAAATATGCCAATATAAAATTCACTGTAGCTCTTCAGGGAGTCCGTTGACCCCCAATTTTTTTTTCCTATTCGAATAGAGTATGAATTGGAGATATGATTTTATGCCACATTTGACCCTTAAAAACATCGTGACGTCATCAGCATGGCGTCGGAACTAAAAATTAGTGTTTTCTGTTTCATGATGTCACCACACTCATGTAAATTTATTCTAATTACGTAAATATTGGTCTTTTCTCGCCAAATTTTCAATATGTTTTACCTTAGAATGTACCCTTTAGACAATATGTCCATTGTTTCATTTTAAAGCTTGTACTATTCTCAAAACTGGAATTTGTACTAGGTTTGTCATCATGACATTTTTCTACTTGCAACAATTTACATTGACAATATGTTTCCTGTTTTGCACTCCATGTCTGTCCGGAAGATCATGGTCGACTGGATAACGCACCTGCCTGGTAACGCTAGGGTCGGTGGTTCAAACCTCGCTTGACTCTCTTTTTTTTTTTTTTTTTTTTTTTCTTTATTAGGTGGTCTGTCATGAATATGACAGATCACCTATTATATTCGTCAGAATTTTCTTTATTTTTATTGCCAAAGCTAGTAACCACTTTATCTCAATATCGGGCGTGTCAATTTTCTTGATTTTCATGTCATGTATGGCAATCATTATGGACATGCGAAACGAAACTTTTCAAGGTTATCAAATCATGATGACGTCATCTAGGCGCCATTTTGTAAAATTAAATGATTGATCATATCATCGCAACTAATCATCAAAAATCATCCATATTTGCATCATATCAAGTTCAGGTGACAAGTCATCAGGACATGTCAACAGAGGTCATGCAAAGGTCACGACGCGCACGTACCCGCGCGTCAAATTTTAAAAATTTTCCAAATCAACCGTGGTCAAGTTTGGGTACGTTTCAGGCCATTTTGAGCATGTCAAGAATTTGCGCGCGCACAGGTATGCGTGCGCGTTCTTGATCCTACCATCGCTATGCCTCTTCGAGTCGTCATTTATTTTGTGTCTGTCCATCGTCCATGATCTTCTGATTAATTTGATACCTTATTAAGCCTTTTACGACCAATAATACCGGAATGCGCGTCCATTCAAATTTGCATTGCACGCGCGTGCAAACTCGCAAAATAAGTCATAAGTGGGCAAAAATATGCCAATATAAAATTCACTGTAGCTCTTCAGGGAGTCCGTTGACACCCAATTTTTCCTCACTCGTCGATATAGTCAATATCTCATCTGGAAATTGCATAAATATCACAAAATTACGTAAAAAATAAAAATTGCACATTTTCGCAACATACGTCAACGTATTTATGCATATTTGACCTTATCTTCGTTATTAGTGGTCAGTTTTCTCTCAAATTTTGATATGATGTAGTCGAAAAAATTCTCTACAAATAACGTGTTGAATAATTTTCACTTTTGACCACAGCATTAATGTGTTGTGACCTGTTCAATTTTTTCCTAATTTTTTCTGGGCCTATTTTTTGAGAATTTTTTAAAGACAATATTTTATTAATCAATTTTACGGTCTTCCTATAAATTTCAAGCCAACTGGTTTTGCGGTTTTTCACGTAGGATATTTTTCGTAGTTTTTCCGGAACTTTTTAAGAGGTAATTTTAACATTGTAAAACATCGTTTATGTATTTTCTTAGTAAACGCTACAATATTGAAACGCTATTGTGTTGAAAAATTTAATTCCGGACATTTTGTGGAAATTTTCTGATTTTTTTTATTCGCTTTTCACAAATTTTCAGTTACCTTCTGTGAAATTAAAAATTATGTAATTTACTTAAATAAATATTTTCTTGAAATTTTGCGGGAAAATTGCCTGTATTTGAATCTGTCACCTAACTTTTTTTTGTCATCAAGTAAGAATTTTCAAGTTAATGCTAAAGTGATACACAATTAATAAATGGATATTGAAAATGCTTGACGGAAAAAATAATGTGAAATGTTTAGGAATTTCAAAGATTTTGCAAATTTCCCCCCCCCCCAAAAAAAAAAAAATCTACTTAATTCTTTCATCAGATACATCACTAATGAGTTTTGAAGTGAATGATGTTAAATTGTAGCATTGTGAAATTTCTCATTAAAAATAATTCAAATTTACCAGAAGTTTTGAACAATGTGAAAATTCTTCTTTGAAAGCTTAAAAGAAAAATTGTTGACAGAATAAAGAATTTTTAAAAAGATTTTGCATACAAAACATGAAACTGTAGATTAAAAATTAGCTGCTCTGAAATAGAAGGCTCCTTTCATAGCGCAATTTGGGAAAGCCAATTTTGCTAAATCGTATCAAATTTTTGAGGAGTTTTTAAGGAATTTTACGTGCTCCAAACTTCATGTCGTATTTACCGTATTGCATTATCATTGTAATCATGACGGTTGTCATCACCACATTAATAATCACATTTAGCAATGGTAAAAATGTATTCCTATAATGTCTATGATCAAGATTATCAATCATAGCTAAAAAAAATCATTTCATACAACATCAGCCGACACTGAATGAAAAATCATGACAGACCACCTAATTCGTCCTCATGACGAATTAAAATCTAGTTTTTATTGATTTTTCATTCCTGAAATAATTGTGTTTGGAGGAAAGTCGATGTTCGACAATCGGTATTCATGTTGTTCCACAGTAATTAGATTACTGGGTATTCGCTTTAGAATATTTGTAAAAACTATTTTATTTTTCAAATAGGAACCAAGTCTTGAGAAAGGATGTCTGCTTTACCCACGCGTTATTACAATGTTTTGTAGGGGTAGTAGTATTATTAAAAAAAGACATATTTTTACTGGGTGAAACTTTGGAAATTTGGTCTTAGATTCGAAGTTTTTCAGTTACTTTTTTTTAAATAGCCGGGTCTGGAGGAAAGAGTACGTTTTAAAACTCGTGTTATTCCACGAGAATAAGAATAAAAGGTCTTATGTTAGAAGATTTTTTTTCGTAACTGTTTTAGGTCTGGAATAAAGACAACACTCTAAACCTCTTTTAAAACAGGTTCTTAGGTTGAAGGTTTGTTTGGTCTTAGACTTTGATTTTTTTTTATTCTTACTATTAGCGTTTTTTTTTAAGAAAAAAATGGTCGGGCTGAAAGACTACGCTATATCCAGCATTAATAAGATTATGGGGTCTTTATACTGTTTTTGAACTGTTATTCATAATGTTTAAATAACAGGTAACCGGGTCTGGAGAAAAGACTACGCTTGATTCTCAATTTACTCGTAGTGCATATATTCACAATATACACCGTATAAGTTGAAACAACAACAAAGACATTAATTCCACCAGTTTTAATTAACTGCGTCTGGAGAAAAGACTAAGCATTTTTTCCACAGGAATATCATTATCGTATATTAGTTTGGACTTATATTATAAATTTTGAATAACTAGGTCAGGAAGAAGACTTTGGACTTATTAAAATTCTTGAAACAACCGGGTCTGGAAAAAAGACTTTGGATTTATATTATAATTTTTGAAGCAACCGGGTCTGGAAAAAAGACTTTGGACTTATATCACATTTTTTTAAACAACCGGGTCTGGAAAAAAAGACTTTGGACTTTTATTATATTTTTTTAAACAACCGGGTCTGGAAAAAAGACTTTGGATTTATATTATAATTTTGAAACAACCGGGTCTGGAAGAAAGACTTTGGACTTGTACTTTGATGTTTTATTAACCCAGTCTGAAAAAAACTGGACTTTTGTGCAATATGAACGCATTACTATAGGATTTTAGTTTAGAACGGATTCGCCGAAAATCCCTTCAAATTTATTACATTTGTGGGTAAAGTCATTATTACATTTGTGGGCGATCAAAAATTATTACATTTGTGGGTAAAGTGTTATTACATTTGTGGGCGTTATTACATTTGTGGGTAAAGTGTTATTACATTTGTGGGCGTTATCACATTTGTGGGTGCAACACCCCCCCCCCCCCCGGTTTGGCCGAAAGGGTGCGTTGGGAGCGCCATGTCGCGTCGCGTTTACTGGAACGCGCCCTTTCGTCCAAAGCCCCCCCCCCCCCCGGTTGGGACGAAAGGGTGTGTTTAATAATAATGAATAAATAAATACAAATATTTATAAGAAAGCTGAATATAAGGTATTTTGTCAAACATTGCCAATTTGCACGTAAAATAGTGGATTTTCAATCATTTAAAGCATTGACAATTTGAGGAAAAGAAAGAAAAGTTCAACTAAGAATATTAATGATAATAATAATAATAATAATAATAATAATGATAATAATAATATTAATGATAATAAATTTAGATACCCACCCTTGCAATAAGCCACTTGGCGCCAATTTTTCACTCCAAATTCATTTCCATAAATTCACTCTTTGGGGTGAAAATTATTATTATTATCATTATTATAAGTATTATTATTATTATTATACAAACAACACGCACATATTATTATTATTATTATTATTATACACACAACACGCACACATACACAACAGATACATCTCACAAAATATACTGAGGCAGGGTCTCAAGTGTAAAATATAGTAAGGTAGGGTCTGAAGAGTTAAACGTTGTGAATGCTGACCCGACATCAATTTTTGCCTTGCCCTTCCAGGACACATCTCCCGTAAGTTTTATAATTTGGGGACACCAAATATCTCCAGGTATACGAATGTTTTCCTTTGTAATAAATACACACCTGCAAAGTATAAAATTGAAGGTAAGTTACTTTTTTTATTTGAAAGAACCTTGAAATCAGTCATAATTTTTACATGTATCAATATTACACCATAAAACATTTCCACCGAAAAATCCTCATGCAGCATGCCGTCATTGTTTTTTTTACCTTAAAAAGAATGTTTGTGCCATATGATGATTTATGTTCCTATGCAAATTTCACATATCACTCGTCTTTTTTGTTTGTTCAGCTTTCTTGTAAATATTTGTATTTATTTATTTATTATTATTAAACACACTCTTTCGTCCAAACCGGGGGGGGGGGGGGCTTTGGACGAAAGGGCGCGTTCCAGTGAACGCGACGCGACGTGGCGCTCCCAACGCACCATTTCGGCCAAACCAGGGGGGCTTTGGACGAATCTTCGCGTTCACGTTGACGCACCCTAATGCGACAGCACTCAGTTGGGTGAGGAGAAATAAGTTTTCAATATTAGCGATAAGATTATTGGGTTGCAAAACATTATTTCTATAATCAATATTTGTATCACCAAGGAGAATAAGTTCTTCATTCACGTTTCTTATTTTTTCTATTGTATCTAGTAGTTTTTCTGAGTATACGTCGTCGGCATCAGGTGACCTGTATAGACAACCGACAATTAATTTATTATCCTTGTCAGGAGAAAATTCGATCCAAGTTGCTTCTAATGAGTTATCAATAAGATCACTCCTTAGAGTATACTCAATGTTACGGTTTATAAACATGCAAACACCACCTCCTCTTCTCCCATCTTGTATATCATGTCTTGGAAGGTCGTAACCTGGTACTGAGACAAGACTATTTGATATGGATCCTTTCAACCAAGTCTCACTTATGCACAATATGTCAAATTCAAGTGTTTGAAGCATTAAACGAATTTCTTCAATTTTATCTAATATACTTCTCACATTTAAATGACCAATCTTAATTCCTTGATGTTTTTCAAAGTTTGCAAACAAATATCATATTCATTGTTTGATTCAGTGTTAAGAGATGGAAGTTGATCCGAAGACATGGAAGAGAAGACCCTGTTTGTACATCGGCTGAGTATCATTGCCGAGATCTTAATAAAATAACCATTATCCATACAATTAAAAGTCATTAATATTTGAGAGAATATAAATCAAATGTGATGATTTATTATACATATTCATTTCTGTATTAATGTATCACTCATTCATTGAAGGGAGCTTTCAACAACAAGGTTTGCCTTCCAGTAGGTTTCAATTCAATACCATTCTCTGTTGAAATATTAAATGAAATAAATTATTGATCAACCAATTAATTCATTGATATAAAAACTGTGATTGCCTGGCTTTGGCCATAAAGCTATTAAAAACAGTGTGACTGTAACATATAAACCTGATAGTTTAGAAAATAATTACAATTTTACGCCATTTCACTTTATCATTTCATACGCTTGTTTAAAATGTTGGTCGTAGATTAAAAGGAAAAAATATATTTTCCCTTCTTTTCAAAATTCAATTTGTTCATTTATTATTTTTTGTCAATATTATTGCTTAAATTGTTTATTCATTGGTTTATTTTGAATTTGATTATTCATTATACGTTGATGGGAGGGGGGGGGGTGTCCCCAAACAATGTGGTAATGGTTGTTATGTTTTTATTTTCGGTCTTGGAATTTTCGCCTTGAATTACTTACTTCGTTTATATAATTTCTTACATAGTTAAAAGAATAAATGAACTCCAACTTTCGTACTTGTACATCAAACAATACAGCACTGACTACAGTACGTATAAAAACAAGTTTGCACTTAAAAATAGTTGTGTGAAATGACATATAATACCCTGAATCTTCTTTCACATATAATGATCGGTACAAATCTATTTAAGCAGATGACGATATAACTGTCAAAAAGTTTTCCGCCTGCTTGCTTTTGAAAAGTTCGTAAAAATGGCTTGCACAGAACTTTGAAATGATTATATGAATACGAGTAGACGATAATCATGAAGAACACATGGTGTTTAGCTAGGTAGATTGTTTGAAGATATATCTTTAGTTTTAGCGTGTTTCCTTACCCAAAACACTTCATAGAGCGCAATTGTGCACCAAGCCCCACATTCCAAGGCCATCATGATAATCTGCTTTACACAGAGCTGTGATGCACATGGAATGACTTAGACTTGATTTATACGTTAACCATTGTCAAGCTTGGGGAAATTTAAAAGAAATTTTAACCCCCCTTTCTTGAAAAAAAGCTGGGGAAAAAATGCTGGGGTAAACTTTTGAGTTATGTCCTCAGATCTGACTGGCACAAAAAAGGAAAAGGTTGAGCTTACTTAGGATTAAATTGGGTGGCATAAGCCGTTACAAAATGCTTATGTTTTATTTCAATTGGCTAACAATTCCAAACACAGAGGAGTTTGTCTTCGCCTCATTTCATTGACAGCGTGCATTTCTGCGCAAACCGGTTTCTGCGAGCTTTAAAAAATGGACAGTGTTTACTGAGGTGTAACATTCTGTCAAAATGTTTACTTTCATTTGATAGATGAGACCCAAACTCAAGAAGTATGTGCAAAAAATAAAATATCCCAAGTTTTCAATTCCCACTTTTTTTAAATTGTAAATGTTTCATTGATACGCACTGTAGAGGGCGTCAAATACCCGAAACTGTCTCTAATTTATGTCCAGGCTTACAAACTGTATGCAACAATTATTGGAAGAATCAATCTGTTTAATTTCGATGAAAGAGCTTAATGGATCAGATATAAAAGAATGAAGCAAATATTCTCAACACTTTTTACATTGTAAAAAAACAATTGCTGGAGTCATGATAGAAAAGCCTTGTACAAATTCAACCCAAAACTTTAACATAATTTAATGTTTTTTTCTACGACTTTAAATGAAATCAAAATAATCAAACACATTAAATTGATGAATGTTCGGTGTATTTTCAGAATATTTTAAATGGTAATTTTAGTTTCGAAAGGTCTGTATTCATATTAACTTTAGACGCGCTACTTCGTACACAATCAACTGTTTAATATCCCTTTAGATATAAATGAGGAAAAAAGGTTTCTGGTATATCTATATATTTTCTTCCCATATCTTTAGGGTAAAGAATCAAGTGGCACACTTCTTTGATGAGGAAAAACAAACAAATCTTTAAGATGTTGAAATCCAGAATGTATCCGTAGAAAAAATAATGTAGAAAATAAAAATCAGTAATAAAACTTCGCCATGCAGCACATTTTTCGATAAACTATGTTACATTTCGTCTCTGGATCATTCCGTCCCTGAATACCATTTCTATTTTACTTTAATTGTTTATTGAAACGAACCCAAAATGTAGGAACCGTTGTTTCCTTCAGGCGCGGATCCAGGATGGGTCCGAGCCGGCCCCGCCCCCTATTTTTTGACAACCTGCAGAAAAAAGTGTACTCTTAACCTTGATAGAAACTACGAAAAACAGAAATAAAAGTAAGAAAGAGGTATCATACCCATGATGTGTAATTTACAGCCTCGGCCGGCCCGACCCCGAAAGGAAACAAAAAAAAGGTGAGGGGAAGAATTGGAAAATAGACTTTATATAAAAAATTTCGCTCGCGCTTCGCGCTCGCATTGCCTGTGTAATGAATCCCATTCAAGAGGGTTAAATGACACTAATATAAATAAAATATATCCAGTTCTGATATAAATTTGCACACAATGTTTCCAGCTCGCACATCAAGCTTTCATTATTTTGTTTGATTTACATAAATTGTTTATGTATATCAAAATGTTCAGCTCGCGCTGCGCGCTTGCATTGTTTGACGTGTGAGATACCTATCCTCTTTGGAAATTCTAACCAATTTTTTTTCAAAATGCTCCTTTATCATGTCAGTATATCAAAAACTTAAGCTCATGCTTCGCGCTCGCATTTAATTGTTTGAGACACACAGCTTGTTTATTTAAATAAAAACGAACTTAGACTGTCCATTTTTCAGGTCGGAAGATCAGAAATTTTGAGCTCGCGCTTTGCACTCTCATTATTTATTTGGTGATACTTGTATCTTCTTCATTAATCACTAAAAGAGTCCTAATTGAGTCACTTTTCACGTTATTGTAATAAAATTTCGGCTCGCGCTTCGCGCTCGCATTCTTTAGTTGGATACATATCTTTGTTCATGATTATAAAAACTGCTCTGAATCTTCAGTTCTAAAGACATAAAATATCAAAGATTTTTAGCTCGCGCTTCGCGCTCGCTTTATATATTAAGATCACGTGAGATTTACCTTATATTGTTTATAGCAATACAAACTAACATATACTTAAAGCTTCAGTCTTTAGTTAGGACTACCCCCTGAAAAACCAACAAAAAAGCCAGATTGTAGCGGCCAATCGAGAAAAATGTTGATCAAAATATTTTTCGCCCCCCCCCCTATTGGCGAAAGCTGGATCCGCCCCTGTCCTTTTTCCTGTGTTGAAAAGTGTGCATATATGTGCCCCTCTGATATTGTTTTAGCAAACAAGGACAATTCAAACAATGACAAACGTGTCCCTCTAGTAATGTGCATAATGCTTTAATACTTCATTGAAATAGTAAACTATGAACATGGAAGTACCATTCGAATTGTTTCATCAAATCTATTTGGAGTCTGTCTCTTTTGGGGTTTAAAAAGCAATTTGAACATGTTTGTACCTTCAAGTGAAATCGACATTTATTGACATGAAAACAAAATGACCGATTAGGGTAACCTGTTTAATCTGATCATTCATTGTCGTCGTACTTAGCGCTGAATGCAATATATAGATTAAGCAAACTCAGACAAAGAGCACAATTTGAGTATATAACCAGACCGGGAATGACGAAGCCTGCATTATATTTGATGAAACAGTTTGAGGCATGTCTTCAATGAATATGCAATAAACATGACGCGTATGTTCATGTCAAATCCTCACTTATCATTTTTTGTTGTTTGAAATTACGTTTTTGAAAATAATGTCAACCGCGAAAGGACAATTGTTTTTTTAACAGCACTTCAGTAATCGTGAGATGAATATTATTGCAACTGATTTTGTTACGAGGGAGACATATACAACATCCACGTGCTTTTGTTTGTTTTTGTTTTTAATCTTTTCCACTACCTTTTTTCATCTTTCTGGCCCAATCCTCTCTTTGTATTTTCTTCCCTTTACTCACCTTTTCTCTTTGCCGTCTTTATCATTTCCCATCTCTTCTTTTCTTTTACTTTCCATTTATGTACAATGTGCCTCTTTGTATTGGTTATACAACTTTTTTCGTACTTAACATGCAAATGTTGAATCCAAAGATGATTTTTTCCCCAACAATTTATTTCCTTGTATTTTGATATGAAATACTAGTAATTGTATTCAAATTATATCATTTCATGTTTGTACTGTAAGTATTATTCTGTCATTGTAGATTGGACACAGGTTTATTTTTAATTCTGCCTTTGGCTGCGAGGCATGTTTTAATCAACCATTTTGCATTTAATTGAATTAAATCAACATGTTTCAATTTGGAATTGATTGGATATCATGTTATGTCCAAGGAAAGCTAGGAACGGAAGTCATCAGCACAACTATTGCATACTGCATTCATGGCAGCGCGCTTTTGACCGTTTTCACAAAATAAAGCTTAATTATGAATTTCAACCATATTTCTTTTTATTAATAAGATATAAAGGGCAAATTCACAGCCTTCGATCACATAAGCAAATACAGCATGAATAAAACAATAATTTTCCTTTCATTTATAGTTGTTAGATGCTTTAGAGCAAATTACTGTGATTTTTATAACATTATATATATGAACGACCAAGAGTTATTGCCAACGATTCGATGATCCATGTTTGTTCTTTAATCGAATGTAGAATAGAGTTCAATGGTTTAGTCAGACCCTTGTTTGATGACGTATTTTTTATTTCAAAATTATGTCACTATTATTCCAGATTGAGAGTCTTGATATCAATGACATTAAGCTCAGTCAACGTCAGTCTGCATCCCGTGATCTCGCTCAGTTCATTTGTAAGATGCCTCATCTCAGGGAACTTCATCTCGGTGATGCATTCAGAAACATCAGTCCCTCGTTTCATGACGAGTTCTATTCAACGTTGTCATCATTAGCGTCGTCTGCAAAGGTATCTTTTTATTTTTTATTTTCGTTCTCCTCAAGTTTCAAAGCATTTTTCTCCAGTTGATGCAGTATAAGGTGATGAGAATTTTCACTTTTTAAAACTGAATTTTGTCTAATGTTATATACCAGAGGAATGATATATCATTATGGCTTGAACATTGTGTATAGGCATAAAGTGTTTGGCCCAATTTGTATTATTTTATTATTCTGTGGAACATTTTTAACCATTACCTTGATTTTACTTTTAAAGTTATATTTTAATCCGTTAGTTATTCCAGGAAACCGAGATAAGCAGACTCTGCTTCAAATTGAATTTCATTTTCTTTTATGTCCTTTATATTTTACTTAAGTTTGTATTGTATTTTATGTTTGAATTGAAAGAGAAGCAGAACGAATTCAGTCAATCTATCATAATATTCTTAATTCACCTTCTTATAGTCACAGACTCCAGCACGCAAAAGTTTTGGAAGCCATATTGGATTTTTGGTCATACCAGACAAATGACTGGCCTTAAAAGGAAATGCCCTTTTTACACAGGATTTTCTTAACCCCGGACTATCGCTAACCCCACACTATCCTTAACTTCGTACTATTTTTTTCCTCTTCACGCATGCCAAATTGTTATTGCTAAGCCCGGATAAGAAATTAGCCCAGTCATTTTAGCCCAAATTTTGACCAAACTTGGAACAAATTGCAACAGAATTTTTTTTATCACAATGCATTTCTGTGAGGTCCCTAGTACAACATACTAAAAGTCCCAAACTTTCCGAATAGGGGAAAGGCATCTAATTTGCATAAATCCAAGATGGCTGCCAAAATTAATTTATATGCCTTATCCTTAAAATTTTTTGTACAGATAATGGAAAAATCTTGAAATGAATACGCAATTCACTATGATTAAGATATCATAAATCGATTGCAATCGTTTCCGGGACTGTCCGGTTCATATTTTTTTCGAAAAATGTGAGAAATTACGCCAAAATTTCATTTTTTTTGGTCAAAAATTTGCATGTGCGTTGAAATCTTTCTGTTTTATCATTAGCATCAACAACTAATGTAAAATATCAGCATTCGACAAGAAAGGGGATATATCAACGAAAAATTTGATATGCTTCATAACAGTATTAATGTCTTAACTTGCTTAGAATAAGGGCAAATACATCCGAATGTATTATGCGATATTGCGATAAAGTGACACCAAAAACAAACCTCCGTGTCCCAGTCCTTTTATATTGACTACACCGCGATCGCTTGGATGCCTTTGAAGATAGTACAATATATTAAATCGGTCTTGCCTCGCCTTTGTTGGTGTGACTAACACGCGTAATGACGTATAGCGATACAAACGTGTTACTTAAATTGATATGTGGGCAAAGGGCTTTTTCTTCATATGAAAGTAACTTTTATGTTAATGAAATCTATTAGAAAAAGTTAGAGGATGCATTTCTCTGCATGCTGCATGCAATTACGTTCAAGAACATCACAGCATAGTCCCGCAATAGCTTGTCAAAGTTACCCCCCTTATCCGTAGCTCAACTATTAAAAATATCGTGCTTTTTTTGGTGCCCCCAATGTGACAAAGCGGTGTTTTGCTACAAAGAAAAAAACTTTTATTGTCTAGAAATCACTTGGAGGCAAAAGAGCAGGCTTTTCTCTATGCGTTGCATATAAAGAAGTGATGGCATAGCAAATCCTACCCTTTCAGGGGTCTTCCGAAGTCACCAACCCCTTTTTGTATTTTGCTCATTTCTTGGAAAATTCGCACAAGTTTTAGCCCCATTGAGGCAATAGGCGTTTCCCCTTTGCAGTAAACCGATTTAATTGTTTTGTAAGCACTTGGGGATGAAACAATAGATTTGCTTCTATCAGCTAAATTTAAAGAAGTGCTGGCACAGCAAAGTCTATCCCCTTCGGGGTTCGCTAAAGTCAATCACCCCTTTTCCATATTTATGGAAAAATCTATAAATACGGAGCCCTCATTGAGGCAAAAACATGTTTCTGCTACAGTGTATGCCACTTTTATTGCTTTAAAACCACTTGGAAACAAAAGAGTAGCCTTTCTTCTATGTGCTACGTATAAAGAAGTGCTGGCACATCAAAGCCTACATCCTTTAGGGAGCTGCTGAAATCCCCCACCCCTTTTGCGTATTTTGTCCCTTTCTTGTAAAATTTTGGAGCCCCAATGAGGTAAAAGGCGTTTCCCCCTTTGCAGTAGACCACTTTGGAACCACTTGGAGATAACAAAATTAGATTTTCCTCCATCAGCTACATACAAAGAAGTGCTGGCACAGCAAACCCAACCTCTCAGGGGTTTGCCGAATCACCCATCCATTTTTGCCTATGTTCCCCTCCTTATTTCATTTATAATTTATGGGGAAAATCTGCCAATTTGGAGCCCCTATTGAGGCAAATGTTGTTTCTGCTCTATAGCAAACCTCTTTCAGTGTTTCGTTACCACTTGAAGATAAAAAAGTAGTTTTTCCTCTATCAACTACAATAAAGAAGTACTGGCTCAGCAAAGCCTACCTTCCTTAGGGGTTTCCGAAGTCTCTCCACCCTTTTTACTTATTTTTGCTCTTTCTTAAAACAAAATCGCAGATTTTGCCCCCCGTTGCACCCACAAATGTAATAACGCCCACAAATGTAATAACGCCCACAAATGTAATAACACTTTACCCACAAATGTAATAACACTTTACCCACAAATGTAATAATTTTCGATCGCCCACAAATGTAATAATGACTTTACCCACAAATGTAATAAATTTGAAAGGATTTTTGGCGAATCCGTTCTAAACTAAAATCCTATAGTAATGCGTTCATATACCACAAAAGTGCAAAGTCTTTTTTTTCAGACAGGGTTAATAAAACATCAATGTACAAGTCCAAAGTCTTTTATCCAGACGCGGTTGTTTCAAAACTTATAATATAAATCCAAAGTCTTTTTCCAGACCCGGTTGTTTAAACAAATATAACAAAAGTCCAAGGTCTTTTTTTTCCAAACTCGGTTGTTTCAAAAATTGTGATATAAGTCCAAAGTCTTTTTTCCAGACCCGGTTGTTTAAAAAATTATAATATAAATCCAAAGTCTTTTTTTCCAGACTCGGTTGTTTCAAGAATTTTAATAAGTCCAAAGTCTTTTTCCAGACCCAGTTATTTCAAAATTTATAATATAAGTCCAAAATAAGATACGATAATGATATTCCTGTGGAAAAAAATGGGAATCGAGCTTAGTCTTTTCTCCAGACCCAGTTAATCAAAACTGGTGGAATTAATGTCTTTGTTGTTTCAACTTATACGGTGTATTTTGTGAATATATGCACTAAGAGTAAATTGAGAATCAAGCGTAGTCTTTTCTCTAGACCCGGTTACCTGTTATTTAAACATCATGAATAACAGTTTAAAAACAGTATAAAGACCCCATAATCTTATTAATGCTGGATATAGCGTAGTCTTTCAGCCCGACCATTTTTTTTTCTTAAAAAAAAACGCTAATAGTAAGAATAAAATAAAATCAAAGTCTAAGACCAAACAAACCTTCAACCTAAGAACCTGTTTTAAAAGAGGTTTAGAGTGTTGTCTTTATTCCAGACCTAAAACAGTTACGAAAAAAAATCTTCTAACATAAGACCTTATATTCTTATTCTCGTGGAATAACACGAGTTTTAAAACGTACTCTTTCCTCCAGACCCGGCTATTAAAAAAAGTAACTGAAAAACTTCAAATCTAAGACCAAATTTCCAAAGTTTCACCCAGTAAAAATATGTCTTTTTTAAAATAATACTACTACCCCTACAAAACATTGTAATAACGCGTGGGTAAAGCAGACATCCTTTCTCCAGACTTGGTTACTATTTGAAAAATAAAATAGTTTTTACAAATATTCTAAAACGAATACCCAATAATACCCAATACCCAATAATCTAAGAACCAACAATCCTCCAAATTAAGACCATGCATGTAGAAAAGCACATGTTTAGAGCGTTGTCTTTATTCCAGACCCGGTGATTTAAAAATGATTTAAACAATCCTAAAAACAAAAGACTCATATTCTTATTCTTGTGGAATAACACGAGTATTATGCTTAGTCTTTCGTCTGGACCCGGTTATTTAAAAGATAAAGAAATATTGAAAAAAATGACAGCTGAGACCAATCTTCAAAATTAAACCCACTTAAAATGCTTGGGCTTAGAGTGTTGTCTTTACCCCTCACCGACGTATATTATAACTTTTAAAACGACCGGGTCTGAAAAGAAGACTTTGGACTTGCATTATAATTTTGGAATTAACCGGGTCTGGAAAAAAGACTTTGGACGTATATTATAATTTTGAAACAACCGGGTCTGGAAAAAAGACTTTGGACGTATATTATAATTTTGAAACAACCGGGTCTCGTAAAAGACTTCATTTCATTTCATTTCATTTATTTTCCATTTCCAACAATCATTAACATTTGCAATAGTTTTGTTACATACATCTTGATATAATTATAATCAATAAAACAAAGAAACTTATTATGTATAATAATCAAGATAACAGGTCGGAAACGGAGGAGGCTGCTAAAAAGCGAAGCTTGTAGGATGCAGCCTCCTATAACACACGTATGAAGAATATAAACAAAAGCACAAACCCAACATAGTAGACATTTGAACTTAAATCTATCTGAATGAATAATTTAAAAGAAATAAAAAGAAAGAAATAGAAAAAGAGAGAAAATAGCAAGATCAGTGGTCTCCAGATTCTTGCCCCAACACTCAAGGCGAATTTACAGAACAGGAGAACGAAAAATATCATATTTCACTGCTCGTAGTGCTGAGTATATATGAAAAATATAATGTATGAGTGATGAAGAGTTAAAAAAAACTAACGAGTGTCTTGGAGAAACTTTTTCAACTTAAATTTAAAAGAATTTAGGCTTGGGGAATCTTTGATAGTATTATCAAGAGTGCCCCAAAGTCGAGGGCCTTCGAAAGTGAAGATGGATTTGGCAAGAATTGTCCGGGGTAGAGGAAAATGAAATTCCTCGGATTGACGTGTAGGGTATTTATGAATAGTTTTGTTTTTATTAAACGAAGAATCAAAGATTGATGGTAGCATATTATTATTTAATTGATACATAAATTGACCCAAGTTATATTGATATAATGTTTTTACTTTTAAGATTTTATTGTCAATAAACAATTGGTCTGTGTGGGATCTCCAGGACATATTAAAAATAACGCGCAATGCCTTTTTCTGTAAAAGTAATATTCGTTCTAGATATGATGTATGTGTATTTCCCCAGACAATTATCCCGTAGTTTAGATAGGGTAAAATTAATGTTGAATAAAGCATTTTTAGGGAGGAAGTTGGAAGAAAAAACTTGACCTTATTTATAACACCAATATTGCGTGAAATTGTACGGCATATAAAATCAATGTGTGTTTTCCAAGATAAATTGTTGTCTACTATCAGACCTAAAAATTTTGTTGTAGTGACCACTTCAATGTCAGCGTTGTCCAATTTAATATCGTATGGTAATTTATCTAAAGAATTGCTGAAAAGCATACATTTCGTTTTTTGTACATTGATTGACAATTTATTAGATCTTATCCATTGTACTAGTTTCTCCAGTTCAATGTTCAATATATTGACTAAAATATCGGGATTAGGATGAGAATAAAGTACATTTGAATCATCTGCAAAAAGAATATAAGATAACATTGTCGAAGAATTGTGAATGTCATTTACATAGATCGAAAATAAAAGTGGGCCCAGTATGCTGCCTTGGGGAACACCCCAATTAACCTTTAGTAGAGAAGAATTGTGTTCATTTATGTGAACAAACTGTTTACGGTTTATTAGGTAATTCCTGAACCACTCCAAGGCCTTTCCACGGATTCCGTAATTTTCAAGTTTGTATAGTAGTATTTCATGATTTATAGTGTCAAAGGCCTTGGAGAGGTCCAGAAAAACACCTACTGTATGTTCAAAGTTATCAATAGCTTTTGTGATTTTTTCAACAAATGAAAGAGTGGCATGAGAAGTACTATGCTTTTGGCGGAATCCAAATTGAAAGTCAGAAATTATGTTATATTTATTCAAAAATTCTAATAGTCTTGTATATATCACTCTTTCTAGAATCTTTGATAGAGTAGGCAATAAAGATATCGGTCTATAGTTACATACATTATTCTTATCTCCTTTTTTGTACACAGGTATTACCTTAGATATTTTCATATTGTCGGGAACGACGCCATTGATTAAGGATAGATTAAATATGTGTACTAAAGGATCAACAATATATTCTATGATATTTTTTAATAAAATATTATCAATACCATCATGACCACAACTCTTTTTGTTTTTTAAATTATTCACTGTATCTATTATTTCATTCCTATGCACTGGTAATAGAAAAAGAGAATTAGGATTTGGTCGGTGAGTGAAATCGGTAAATTTCTTTTGTGTTAATGGTATATTGTCGGCTAGATTTTTTCCGATCTGTGAAAAATATTGATTGAATATGTCAGCTATCCGCGCAGAATCATGAATTTCGATATCATTGTGTTTTATTGTTCTTATGTTCGATTTTACGCTATACTTATTCAAGGCATTGTTTATAGTTTGCCATGTTTTTTCTTATATCATGCTTGAAATGAATTAATTGGTTTGTGAAGTATTTTCGTTTTTCGCTGCGCAAAATTTTTGTGAGGGTATTTTTATACATGGTGTATTTGCGATGCGACTTCTCTGAACGATTTATTTTGTCGGCATAGTATAAATTGTTTTTACGATTTATTGACCGTAATATTGATTTCGATATCCAAGGAAGTCTTGGACTCTTTTTATAATTGTAGCATTTATTGACTAGTGGTACGTGTCTATCTAAGTGTGTGGTTAAATTTTTAATGAATATATTATATGCAGTATTGGTATCTTGCGAACCGAACACCTCAGACCAGTCAGTGTCTTCTAGACCTTCTTTCAACCTTGCTATATTATTTGGCGTTACTTTTCGGAACTTATGCTGCGGGGAATGATTTTTTGTTAAACTAAACGGGACTCTTGAAAATATCGGAAAATGGTCTGAGATATCAGATAAAATAATTCCCGACTCGGGTAAAGGAGTAACATTACAAAAAATATTATCAATAAGAGTTGCAGATTGGTTAGTAACCCGGGTTGGTTTTGTAATTAAAGGTAAAAAAGATGAGGATATCATTATGTCCAAAAATTCTTGTGAGGCATTATGGTTAGTATTAGATATATCTATGTTGAAATCTCCTGCTATATAACAATCTTTATTTATAAAAACTGGATTTTGTAGAAAATCTTGTAAGTATTCTAAAAAAATATGTGTGTTGGAGTTGGGAGGTCTATAAAATACCGCTATAATAATGTTTTTAGATTTTTGGATTTGAATTTCAATAACAATAGATTCAGCAAATTCATTCATACAATTAAGATCTGTATGTATGAAATATTCTAATTTTTCATTAATATAGAGACCCACCCCTCCTCCTCTCCTATTAGCTCTATTATTTTCTACAAAGGTATAACCAGGAAGTGAGTATAGAGTATTAGATTCCTGAGATAACCATGTCTCGGTTAACGCGATTACAGACAAATTCGTTTGTGGAGATGTATCAGTTAAAAGACGTAAATTATCGAAGTTGCAGCTCAGGCTCCTTATATTCATGTGCATGATTGAAAATGTATTCGCTGACTTTTCCGGAGATTTAAATTGATTTATGGTAAAGTAATTTGAACTGTGATAATTATTGTCATTATTATCGTTTAAGTCTACAGCTAAATTCATTTCCTTGGATACAAGGTTTTCAAAATACGGCAGGTTGCAATTTTTCTGTTGGGTTTCAGTATTCGGCCTAAACAAATGGTATAACTCATCATCATTCAACATTGCAAAAGGTTGATTTTCAATGACCGGGAATTTTGTGAGAATAACACGAAATGAAAAACGGAGCTTCCTGTGGGGACCATGGATACCGCTTGCACGTGAGTGTAGACGAGGCAAAGACCTGGAGAGAAGAAGAATTCGATGAAGAAAAACTGGTTACACACAAAGAGAACAAGAAAAAATCTACAAACAAACAAAGATTCAACAGGTTAACATTTACATATATACAATGTCTACTGAATGTTAACCTTTGCGTTCTTAACAGACGCATAACGAACATGGGTGAGCTCCCATAGATAATAACGAAGATGGGAAGCCTCCCTATAACAATACTTAAAGTGGCATAGTCATTGATGCAAACAATTCAGGGCAGACTTCCCAGTAAAGTAAATGGAGGTGAAAAGAGTCAATGTTCGAATTTTACAACAATATTCTTAATCTAAAATCAAAGTGGTACATCGTCTACTTAATTTCGCATTTGGTGTATGTACAAATTATTCATCTTGCTTAAATTAGAAACACTCTGAATAAAAATGCTTTACAGGTTTATGACAAATGCAAACTTTATAGAAAAAAATAATTTATTCAACTCAATTTAACATTGAATTAGCTTCTTTTTCCCCTGTAAGGATGTGAATTACAAAAAAAACTCCTGCTGATTAACCCTTTTTTCATTGATTAATGAAATTATTTAAACAAGCCTTAATAATAAAACATCTAAGATTTTATGGTTTTATTTTCCATTATCCTCTAAACTGCAATTTGTCATTATCATAATTATTCATAAATATGAAACAAGCACATTGCATATTAGAGCAGGTCAATGATGAACTGAGCAGTTTAAATAAAGGTCAAGCTACTCCAAGCAATTGAAACCCGTTATTCATGCCACTAGACCTTTTTTAATCAGAGAAAAGGCACTGAACATAGGTAAAAGAAAAAAAAAACTCCTTTACACTTGGCCTCGCAAACCTTTCAAGGACTTAAAAAATAGACATGCAAGTGTCATGCGAATACATTATAAACATGTATATATACACCTATATACAAATGAGTGTGCCTTATATTTTTTTTCCTGATTTTATATCTGATGTAAACAAAATTATATAACATGAAAAAAGAATTGAATGAAATCTATGTATCTCAACTCTCTCGATACCGTCATATATCATTTCTTTAATGCGTTTTCTATATACGTCAAACATATCCTTGTTGATGGAATAACAAAAAATAATGGACTCATGTCCGAGACATTAAACCTCTACATCAGATTTTGTAGAATCGTTTGAAATGTCTATATTTTTTGTTACAAATGCAAGAGGAATGCAATACGCAAATAACAGCACCAGCTTTTTCCATTTTTTTCATTTGAGGAAAGGCACTCCAACATAAAAAAAAATCATTTACTTACAGTTGACCTCAACAACATTTCATGGAAATAGAAGACCAAAATATTGACACGCAAAATATTATGCATGCATTTTATCAGATACATTTAACAAGTGAGTATTCCTTATTTGGAATTATTAGTTGCATTAAGAGAAGAAAAGAGATTATTTATGCATGCGTTTGGAGCTGTTAGACGAAATCATACCCACTATCTATACAAATACAAGTATGGGAATTAAGACCTAAATAATTCTTTTGTAATTTTATATCTATATGTAAAGAGATTATGTGAAGTGATTTTTTCTTCCTCAATCAATGAAATCCTAACTATATCTTTTCAACACTTCTTTCTAAAAATGACTTGATATCAAAACAACTGTAATTAAACATTTTTTTTTGTCATCATTTTTTTTTATTTCATTCCATCCAAGACTTGCTGTCATACTTTTATAATACTTTGGTTCAGCTTTGAGTATTCTAATCAGTTATTGTAAACATCTTTTAACATTTTCTTTCCTTCTTTTACATAAGGAAAAAGAGAAAAGAAAACCTACAAGAAATCGAAGGTCTTTCAATCGAAAAAACACAAAAACAAACAAACAAATAAAAGACCTTCCAACTCCGTCATCTTTCTATCATTTCTTTCTAACATGATCTGTCGGTTGAATACTATTGATTATTTGCTCCCAAAAAAGAAAAGTAACTAAACCAATGCAACCATTTTACTACACATATACAGGTAATGATTTAATGATTATATTTTTAAGAAAAGAAGAAACGTGATTGATTGATTGATTGATTGATTGATTTTATTTGTCAGGTAACTGTGAACAAGTACATGAAAATATGAACAGTAGTGTATACCTTGACAGGATTGCCCATGAAAGCCGAGATGGCTTATTTCCAATGGGGTCCTTACATCAGTAATTGACAACAATGTACATATATGAAAAACACCTATAGAAATCTACAAACTACATCAATTAAGTCTAGACCACTGAAATTACACGAAGAATTGTAAAACTTAATATATGAAAAGACAAAACAAATAAGTTTGCCATAAAAAACATTTACGCAAAATATGATTAAAATAATTGTAAAACAGGTTGAGTAAACGATCATTACTTCTAGGTTACATATGAAAATTATACTATAATCAGTTTTTAAATAGTGCTAAATGCATCGTAACTAATACAAGATTCATGAATCGTAAAACCTAAGATATGAAAAAGTACAAATAAGTTTGACATCAAACTTTCACGCAAACAACAAAAGATGATGATAAAATGTAAAACAAGTTGATTATCAAAATAAATCATAACTAAATAGTTATATATAAGACTACATGATACACATGAAATTAGAAAGAATATTTAACATTACAGAGTGGGGACATTTTTTAAGTGTTGTATCAATACTCTTTTAAATTGTGTAAAAGTCTTAACCGATTTAACATGATTAGGGAGGGAATTCCAAAAATGTATACCATTATAATAAAATGTGTTGCCAATTTGACCTTTTCTCATAGGTACAACAAAGTTAAACAGACTATTTCTTGTTTCATGCTCGTGAATATTAGATGACCGTGTAAAGTTTTTTGAGATGTAATGATATTCGTTTGAATAGAAAATTTTATGAACATGGTGAAGTATAAGTTGTTGCGACCTCAAGTCTATGCGAAGAAGGCCAGCTTTTTCGATTTCATTCTTCCCAACATGTGTTCTTGGGTGTAAGCAAGTAATAAATCTAACAATCTTATTTTGAATAATTCTAAACTTTTTTTGATCAACCTTTCCAAGACTGCAGTACCATGCTGCATTAGCATAATCAAATAAACACTGTATTAATGAAAAGCTTAAAATGCGTCTGGATTTCGTATTCATGCAATTTTGATACCGGTATAGAAATTTCAAGCGAGCATTAGCTTTTTTGACAATAGAGTCAACCATAGATGTACATGAGAGATCACTATTTAATATCAGGCCTAAATACTTCACGGAATTCTGTCTCTTAATTAATTGATTGTTATAGTATATATTGAAATCATCTGTATGCTTAGACCTAGCCCGCGAACAAAACAAAATACTTTCGGTTTTACCAACATGTAAGCTAAGCTTATTATCTGTCATCCATTTAACACAATTTGATAATTCTAAGCTAAGTTTTTCACCGATCAGCTTAGGACTTGTATCAGAATAGAGTAAAACACTGTCGTCTGCATATAAAAGTAATTTACTTTCATTAACACAAATACACATATCATTGATATAGCACATAAAAAGAATGGGACCTAATATGCTCCCCTGAGGAACTCCACACTTTATAGGCATAGAATATGAGAGTACATTTTGCATGGATACCACTTGGCGGCGATTTGTCAAGTAAGACCTAAACCAATTTAAACATGCTAAATTCAAACCCATCACTTCTAATTTCTTTAAGAGTATTTCATGATTAACCGTATCGAATGCTTTTTGTAAGTCAAGAAGAACCATTCCAACATAACGGCCTTCGGAAATTTCATTCCTAACAAAATCCAACAAGTGAATTAAACATGTTTCAGTAGAATAACCATTCCTAAAACCAGACTGAAATTCATAAATGATTTTGTATTCTTTAAAGTATTTCTCAATTTGAGAATACACGCATTTCTCCAAAATTTTCGACACTATGCTTAACACACTAATAGGTCTATAATTCCCAACATGAGTTTTGTCTTTCTTTTTGTGTAATGGTGTGACTTTAGCGATTTTCATTTCATCAGGGAAGGTACAAGTTGAAATAGATAGGTTAATAATGTAAGTTAAAGGAATAAAGACGTTTTTTGCACCATCCTTTAAAAATCTAGCAGGAACCAAGTCAAGTCCGGTACTTTTTGATATTTTCAACTTGGATAATTCATTTAATACAAACTTTTCTGTGACAGGAGAAAAATTAAAACAGCCTTTTTGTATACCTTTATTGTCGTAAAGTTTTTTTAAATTAGGACTGTCGGCCCCAAACTCACTTCTGTCCGTAATGGGGAGCTCACAAGCTAATTTATCGGCCACTGTTGTGAAATAATCGTTAAATTCGTTAGCTATCTTTAGATTGTCATGACAAAGTTCCCCTTTAATATTAATAACACTTTTCTGAATATTTTTTTGTTTGTTTTTTACACCTAACTCTTTGAGATTTTTCCATAATTTCCTAGAATCATGTTTATTGTCTTCAATTTGATTTTGGAAAAAATCGTCTTTAGCTTTCCTCACTTTCCTTTGTACCACATTTCGCAATAGTTTAAATTTCCTTTCGAGTTCTAAATTACCAATATCTTTTTTCATTTTCCTGAAAGCTATATTTCGTTGTCTTATCAAACCAATAATTTCACTGGTCATCCATCTTTCTGTTCTTTGCTTAATTCTTACTTGTTTTAAAGGTGCACACTTATCAACTACTGACATGAAAATACTTTTGAAGTGTGACCAAGCAATATTCACTTCATTACATTCAAATATAACAGACCAATTGATTTGAGATAAAGCGAAATTAAAATCATTTTCACAATAGTTTTTCATACATCGAATGCTTATAGTTCTATGCTGCCCAAATACAGGCCTGATAAGTTTCCTTGAACAATACGTTAAAAAGTGATCACTTAAGCCAATTTCAAAGACACCACTTTGACAAATATTTTCTTCTTTACTACAAATTACATGGTCTATTAATGAAGAAGTGGTAGGTGTAGTTCGGGTGGGTTTTGTTATAAGTTGGCTCAAACCATATAAATTCAAAATATTCTTGTATCTTTTGGTCAGTGCTGATTGTTGTAATAGACAAATATTCATGTCCCCTAAAAGAATAACCTCATCATCTTTTGTTAATATGTCCAATATATCATGGAGAGAATCAATAAAGTGATTGTCTCTGGGGGGTCTGTAGACTACACCTAAAGTAATAGGCTTTGTATGTGGTAATAGAATGTCGATCCACAATGATTCAATACCATCAGGTGTAAGATCTTCTCTTAGATTAAATGCAATATCATTTTTAATATAAAGGCAGACCCCACCACCATGGTCGCCTGCACGATCTCGTCTTAATATAGAATAACCATCGATATAAATTTCTTCATTATTTATGGACGAATTCAACCATGTTTCTGTAATTGCAATTACTGAAATTCTACTTTCATAGAGAAGGACACGTAGTTCAGGAATTTTATGTAAAATGGATCTGATATTTAAATGAACGAAATGCAACCCTTTTGCTTTAAATATATCATTTAATGATTTGTATAAAATAGCCTTATCAATTCCAGTAGGTGTGTTAAATTCAGGGATAGGAGGTGCATTAACTGTTGAGGTGGGTTGAACATCAATTAAGGATTGTGTAAAAATTGAGTCACAAAGTGGCGGCAATGAACAGGTTAAACATATCCATTTGAAGGACTTTCCATTTGGAGAATCTAAAAGTATTCTCATTCTGTTTCATTCCATTCTGCCCTTTCTTCATTTAAATCTTCCAATCACTTCCTTTTAAACATTTCCTATCCAACGGTGATTGCAACAACGTTTTATATATATGTACACTGGAACCACATTCTATAATATTCATTAAAATGTTCGTGATACAAAGGTAAAGGACATTCAGTTAAAAAATGTATTTTTGAATTCTATTTCAACTTATTCAATCCTTCTTAACCTTTCTATTGCTTGTTTTTTTTATAAGGACATGCTGCCAAATTCAATTATTTGATTCAAAACTAAATTTGATGCCAATTTTTCACTTTTTAATTATTTTTTGTTTACATAAAAAAGTGAAAGGCATTTTCAAATTGAATAAAAAATATATATATTCATCATTCTGTTACATAATTTCATCGTTGTTCAACATTCCTTTCTAATGGCTTGTTGTTAGATGCTTATTATCATTTGTTCTCATTGTAAATACACAAGTCAAACGATGTTAAAGATTTTTCATAGTATTTGATCATTAAATAAAATAAGGGGGACAAAAACAGAAGGACTTCAAACCCCTCATTTCTCCTTTCTAATGACTTGCCGTTTTAAATCCAATGATTATATGTTTCAACTTAAGTTACAACCTGTTTGGGGATTTCACAAACCTTAAAGTTGTTTATGAATATAAGGAAAAGGAAAAGTGACGAGCAGCTTAACCTTATCTTCCATCACTTTCTTTCAATAAATACTAATTTCATATTTTTATAATCAGCAAAGTTTTGCCTTCTTAGTTATCCCTTTAAAACACCATTTTGATCATGTAGCAACTTTAAAAGAAAGCAAAAAACCCCTTCATTTCTCATTTCTCTTTAATGACTTGCCATTTTAAAGGTAATGATTATACATGTATGTTACAACTTTAGTTACAACCAATCGGGGGGGGGGGGGGTCACAAACCTTAAAGTTGTTTGTGAATATAAAGAAAAGGAAAAGTGACAAGCAGCTTTACCTATCTTCCATCGCTTTCTTTCAATAAATACTAATTTCATGTTTTATAATCTGCAAAATTTTGCCATCTTAGTTATCAATTTAACACACCATTTTGATCATGTAGCAACTTTAAAAGAAAAAAAATGCCCCAAAGGGTACATATCATTTTAAACAATAAGTGCATAATTCCATCGCCTGACCAATTTTATCTCATGTATCGATGTTATTCAGCGTGAATACACTCTTCATTGTTCTTCAAGTACATATTTCATTTTAGTATTATTTCATTGATTTTTTTTTTAAGTTAGCTGTTTTCTTAATATTTGCTTCTGAAACATTTCTTTGACATTTGTAAACATCACTACTTTTCGCTACCGGGATCGGACCAAACAGACCAGCTCTCAGGGGTTGCTCCAGCACTCCTCGAGAATTTGCGTGTTTGTAGAATTACTTTCGATCCAACAATTTTGATTCTCGTAGCCATTTGATCCTTCTTTCTTAGTGAATACGCGATTGAGGCCAATCTACCCCTCTCCCTTTTCATTTTTGGGGGCAAATCGGTGCGTATGGTAACTTTACTGTAAGGGGAAGATTGAAGCTGTGGGTTAGGCTGCTGGGTAGATGTCGGCGAGTGTTGACGTGGTCGTCGCTCAAATCCATACAACAAACGATCACGGTCAATCATCCTGACGAATCTGACAATGATTGCTGGGGGTTGACGTTGAGGTTCTGCAACTCCACGGGCGGAAGAGGGTAGCCTGTGCGCATTAACAAGAGGGATCCGGGACGCTTCTTCCTTTGATATTCCCATAAAATGAACAAACACTTCATGCACCACATCGTAGGTGTTTTCCTTCTCATTTCTTTGTTGAACTCCATAAATGAGCAAGTTAGATTTCCTATCGTGAATTTCATTGAGTAGTAGTTTTTCATCAAGTTCTTCTATTTTTTTGAGGATTTGGGAACGCAACTGGGGAAGATAAGTGTTCTCAATACTTGAAACTTTATCAGAAGTAAGAGTAAGACCCGTTTCAAGATCTGATACTTTGTGGTTAGTATTAGCGAGATCTGCTTTCATAGTAGACATTTCTTCCATAAATTTATCCAGCTTACCGTTTAATTGTGTGAATGAAGCCCTTGACTCTAGCATAAAAGAAGCGAGTTCCGGGGGTATCATGGCTGCTCCCTGAGCGCTGCGTTCCTCGTGCAATGACGTGTCACCTGTCATGGCGCCTGTAGTGGTGGACTGCTCACTATCGGTTGTATTTACCTCACTGTTTTTGCTCTTAGTTGCGGCAGTAGATTGAGATTTTCCTTTCTGCTGCGCCCTAAGGTTGTAATCTCGCATTCCTCTATCCATATTCACGGATATGCAACAGTTTAAGGGATGTTTTCACCAAATTTTGTTGAAATATCGGGAGCTCTCAAAATGTCCGTGCGTTTACCAGGAGGTCATAGTACGTATATTATAATTTTGAAAAACCGGGTCTGGAAAAAGACTTGGACTTGTACTGTAATATTTCATTAACCGGGTCTGGAAAAAAGACTTTGAACTTTTGTGCTATATGAACGCATTACTATAGGATATTAGTTTAGAACGAATTCGCCAAAAATCACTTCAAATTTATTACATTTGTGGGTAAAGTCATTATAACATTTGTGGATAAAGTGCATTATTACATTTGTGGGTAAAGTGTTATTACATTTGTGGGCGTTATTACATTTGTGGGTAAAGTGTTATTACATTTGTGGGCGATCAAAAATTATTACATTTGTGGGTAAAGTGTTATTACATTTGTGGGCGTTATTACATTTGTGGGTAAAGTGTTATTACATTTGTGGGCGTTATTACATTTGTGGGCGATTATTACATTTGTGGGTGTAACAACCCCCCCCCCCCCCCTATTCAGACCAAAGGCATTTCTGCTATATGGTTAAGTCGCTTTTATTATTTGAAACTTAAAGATGAGTAGGTTTATAATCTATCAGCGCATCGACCCTTCCCTCTTCAGGGACTCCAAATTGACAGATTTTCCCATGAATTGGCAAAGTACGGCGCATCGACCCCTTCCCTCTTCAGGGGCTCCAAATTGACAGATTTTTCCCATAAATTGGCAAAATACGGAAAAAAGTGTGACTTCGGTATATAGTTAAATAGTAGGCAGGTCTAATAGCCTCATCTTGTTTTTCTCTTGAACTCTGAGATCGAGCAAGCAGAAAATGTCATTATTTTGATGTACAATGTCACGTGACTAGCATATGATAGTTTCCGTGCCTAGACCCTTTTCTGTTACAAAATTAATACAGTCCAAACAGAATCGAATTTATGTATTTAATGTTAATAATAACAATGTTCTTGTAGTATAACTCTTTGCTTACTGATATTTATGATATAGCGATATTTTGAGGAAGTCAATGTTTATAGTATATCGAGGCCGGAATTGATATGATTTGTAATCGGGTCTGAGTACATACTATACACTAGCGTCGTCTGCTACGTAAACTTAATGAGCGAATATGACCAAAATTAACCATTATGTTTATGCAAATTAGAACACTTTCCCCTATTCGGATTTTCTGGGACTTTTAGTATGGTCTTCTATGGACCTCAAAGAAATGTTCTGCATTGGAATAAATTCTGTTGCAATTTGTTCCAAGTGAAAAGTTAAAATGACTGGACTAAATGCTTGCTTTTCACACACGAAACTCGCTAACCCCGGACTAGTGGTTTTTTTCGATCATTCGTAGTACAAGTACTTCACTCGTACACTTTTTACACACGCTACAATTTCCTTAATCCTATACGATAGGTGGGGCCAAATTGCCATTTAGCCCCACCTATAGTACGGGGTTAAGCTTAGCCCACTTTTGTTTTACACATGCGATCTTAACCCCGTACTATTGCTCTTAGCACCGCAATTGGTGGGATAACCCTGCTTTTTTGCAGGGCCAAATAATCCCGTACTATAGGTGGGGTTAGCCCACTTTGCAAAAATGCTGTGTAAAAAGAAAGTGGGCTAAGCTTAACCCCGTACTATAGGTGGGGCTAAATTGCCATTTAGCCCCACCTATAGTACGGGGTTAAGGAATTTTAGCCTGTGTAAAAAGGGTGCTAATGTATTATTTGGCCCTTAACCCAGTGGTTTAGACACCAAAACTGCATCTCCCAGGCCAATATGAAATAAGCTATGTCCGCTTTAAATAGCAACAGTCAATTTAGAATCAATTTTTGGAAGCCAACTTAGATTTATTTTTTACCGACCAGGCGACCGACTGTCCTCGTAACTTGCACTAATGTATTAATTGATCCTTGAAACTAGTGGTTTAGACACCAAAATCACATCTCCCAGGCCGATATGAAATAAGCTACGTCTGCTTTAAGTATCAGTAGCCTATTTTTAAGATTAGATCAATTTTGGACTCCATCTTCGATTTTTGGACATACCAGACCAATGGCCGTCCATGAAACTAATCCTTGTATATTATTTGAACCTTGAAACCAGTGGTTTAGACATCAAAATCACATATCCCATGCCAAAATGAAATGAGCTATGTCCGCTTAAGTATTAGTAGCCATTTCATAATCAATTTTTGGAGTCCATCGGGGAATTTTGCACATACCAGACCACTGATTTTGCTTGTAACTTGTCCCAATGTATTATTTGACCCATTTATCCATGGTATAGACACAAACAATCATATTTCTGGACCTTTAGCAAAGTATGTAGGTATTTTTTCAGTAGCAACAGCCATTTTCGACTCCCTTTTTGGAAGCCATCTTGGATTGTTGAACATACTGGACCACTAGCTTTCCTTGTAACTTGCTTCAATGTGCATATAACCCTTAAAACCCCTGAATAAAATAAAATAATTTAGATGAATTGTGGATTTTCAGCCTACGGCAACATTTCGGGTGCCATCTTGGATTTGCCTGGTACACTGGAGGGCCTACATGTATAATTCATTCTACCCTTGATCAATGTATAACCCCCTCCCATACCATGGAATATGAACCGAAATAGGATTATAGGTTGGATAATGTGTCAGTTGTATCCATTTTCAGTGAATGGCGGCCATCCTGGACGCCATCTTGTAAAACTAACCACTTTCCCGGATGCGGTTTTGGTAGATTTTTAGTATATTATTCCTGAGGTCGAATAGTACAGAACACCGTTGAAAAATCATTTGTTGCAATTTGTTCCGGGTAAGGCCGCGTTGGGTCGTATATTGACCCGTCTATATGTTAAACAGAAAAAAAGAAATCATGTAATATATCATTTAAGGCACTTGCCGGTTTAAAACGAAACTCGAATTTCAATTTCATTTTCTTTTCCCAGAGTGTTTGTCCCATTGAAGACACCGATGGGAAAAAAAATCGCGTCGAAATAAAAAAAAACCGCCAGAAATCCAAAACCCAAGCGATTTCGCACGCGACCCGAGTGATAGTATAAGCCCTTTGAAGTGTTTTGGGCAATAAAACAAGTTAAGTTAAAAATAGTAAAAGATATCTTCAAATCATTTTTTTTTATTCTTCATTATTAAGGTCTACATTTATTCACCTAACTATTTTAAAGTCTTGTGCAAATAATTTTTCACTAACTTTTTCAAAGGTAAGTGGTGCTTACTCAAGCCTAAATATTTTCTGACAGTTATATCGTAATTTGCTTAAATGTATCTGTACCAATGTTAAGATGTGGCAAAAATATTCAGGATATTACAAATGTCTAATTTTACAGGATTTTTTTCTAAGAGTATTTTTTTTATACGCACTGTATATTTCCAACTAATTTTGTTACAAGAAAGACATATACAGCATCCACGTGATTTTGTTTGCTTTGTTTTGAATCTTTGCCACAATTTTCTTCGTCTTTCTGGCCCAATGTTCTCTCTTTATGTTCTATCTATATATCGTTTTAATTACCCTTTCACTTTACTCACCTTTTCTCTGTCTGCCTCCCTTTGCCGTCTTTATTATTTCCCATCTTTTTCTTTTCTAATAATTTCCATATATGTCCAATGTGCCTCTTTCTAGTGGTTATAATTAAATGTGCGTTCTTAACATTAAAATATTTAATACAATGTATGATTTTTTTTCAACAATTTATTTCCTTGTGTTATGATAAAAATGCTAGTAATTGCATTCAAGTTATATCACTTCATGTTTGTACTGTAAGTATTATTCTGTCATTGTAAATTGGACACATGTTTTTTATTCAGCCTTTGGATGCGGGGCAAGTTTAATAAACCATTGTTTGAATTGAATTGAATCCACATGTTTCAATTTTGAATTGATTAGATATCATGTTATGTCAAAGGAAAGCTGGGAACTGAAGTCATCACCACAACTATTGCATACTGCATTTATGGCAGCCTGCTTGGCTGCTTTACTTATGAAATTCAACCATATTTCTTTTTATCAATAAGAATAAAGAGCAAATTAACAGCCTTCGATTACACCAGCAAATATAGCATGATTAAAAAAATCCCTTTCATTTATCATATAGTTGTTGGAGGCTTTAGGGCAAATTAATGTGATTTTCATAACATTATGTGAACGACCAAGAGTAATTTTCAATGATTCGATGATCCATGTTTGTTCTTTAATCGAATGTAGAATAGAGTTCAATAAAATTAGTCAGACCCTTGTTTGATAACGTATTTTTATTTCAACATTATGTCACTATTATTCCAGATTGAGCATCTTGATATCGAGTACATTGATCTCAGTCAACGTCAGTCTGCATCACGTGATCTGGCTCAGTTCATTTGTAAGATGCCTCATCTCAGGGAACTTCATCTCGGGGATAGATATGGAACCACCAGTCCCTCACTTCATGAAGAGTTCTATTCAACGTTATCATCCTTAGCATCGTCTGCCAAGGTATATTTTCAGTTTCTTAGTTTCGTTCTCTTCGTGTTTCTTAGCATTTTTTTAGTGCAGTATGAAGTGATAAAGACATTAACTTTCTCAAACTGAAAATGTTATAATTTTATATACAAGAGGAAAGATGTATCATTATGATTTGAACATTGTGTATGGGCATAAAGCGTTTGACCAAATTTGTATTATTTTATTATTCTGTATTTTCCCACCGTGTTTGTCCCATAGAAGACACTGAATTTTTTTCGACAGTTATATCGTTATTTGCTTAACCAATGTAAAGATGTGGAAAAATCTTCAGAATATTACAAATGTGTGATTTTACAGGATTTGTTTCCAAGTGTAAACTTTTTTGATACGCACTGTATACTTGCAACTTATTTTGTTACAAGAAAGACTTATACAGTCTCCGCGTGCTTTTATTTGTTTTTGTTTTTGATATTTGCTAAAATTTCTTCATCTCTCTGGCCCAATCTTCTCTCTGTATTTTTTTTATCTATATCCCCTTTTGATGACCCTTTTCCCTTTACTCACCTTTCTCTGTCTACCTCCCATTGCCGTCTTTATCATTTCCCATGTCTTCTTTTCTAATGCTTTTCATTTATTTACAATGTACCTATTTATAGTGGTTATAATTAATTGTTCTTTAATCAAATGTAGAATAGAGTTCAATGGTTTAGTCAGACCCTTGTTTGATGACGTATTTTCATTTCAACATTATGCCACGATTATTGCAGATTGAGCGTCTTAATATCAAGTACATTGATCTCAGTCAACGTCAGTCTACATCACGTGATCTGGCTCAGTTCATTTGTAAGATGCCTCATCTCAGGGAACTTCATCTCGGGGATAGATATGGAACCACCAGTCCCTCACTTCATGAAGAGTTCTATTCAACGTTATCATCCTTAGCATCGTCTGCCAAGGTATATTTTCAGTTTCTTACTTTCGTTCTCTTCATGTTTTATAGCATTTTCTTCCAATTAGTGCATTATGAAGTGATGAGGATATTCACATTCTCAAACTGAAATTTGTCTAATGTTTTATACCAGAGGAATGATATATTATTATAGTTTCATCATTGTGTAAAGGCATAAAGCGTTTTGCCCAATTTGTATTATTTTTTTATTCTGTTGAACATTGTTTTCTATTACCATGATTTCATTTTAACAGTTTGAAATTTTAATTTCAATCCGGTAGTTATTCCAGGAAACCGAGATAAGCAGACTTTGCTTCAAAGTTGATTTCCTTTTCTTTTTGTCTCACCTGCTTTTTTCGATGGCGGCGGCGTCAATACCAAGTCTTAACCTGAGGTTAAGTTTTTTGAAATGACAGCATAACTTAGAAAATATATAGATTGAGTTCATGAAACTTATACATAAGGTTAATCAAGTAACACTGAACATCTTGCATGGGTTTCACGCCACATGATCAAGGCCACAGGTCATTTAGGGTCAATGAACTTTGGCCGAATTTGGGCTATCTGTTGAATTACCATAACTGAAAATTTATGGATCTGATTCATGAAACTTAGAAATAATAATAATCAAGTATCACTGAACATCCCGTGCGAGTTTCAGGTCACATGATTAAGGTCAAAGGTCATTTAAGGTCGATGAACTTTGGCCACGTTAGAGGTATCTGTTGAATTGCCATCATATCTCTATAATTGTATTGGTCAACTTTATAAAACGTGGAAATAAGAGTAACCAATTATCACTGAACATCTTGTGTGAGTTATAGTAGTTATCAAAAATCAGCACTGCTGCTATATTAAATCGCGTGATGCAGGTGAGACGGCCAGAGGCATTCCACTTGTTTGTTCTTTATATTTCACTCAAGTTATTATTTCAATTTGTGTTTGAATTGAAATAGCAGCAAAATGAATTCAATCAATCTATAATGATATTCTTGATTTCACCTTCTTATAGTCCTTATAGTCACACACTCCAGTCCGCTAATTATACTTAATCCCTCTTTCCTTGGACGTACTGTACTTTACATGTTCTCTCCTGATTGATTAAAGACCATTATAATTTTTATTTCAGATATGTCATAGGTCAGGAGGTAGAGGGTTATTTGATTGTTTATTGAAATGAACCATTATTTTTTTACTCTTTTCCCTTGTTCACAAGTGCGTAAATGATAATAGAACAAATAACGACAGACGCGTCCGTCTAGTAATGTACATAATGTCTAACATATTACGTTCAAATAATAAACTATGAACCTGTAGGTGCCATTCGAATGTTAATTGTTTCATCAAATATATTCGGAGGCTGTTTCTTCTAATTTAAAACAAGCGATTTGAATATCCTTGTGCCTTCAAATTTAATCGAAATTTAAATGAATATGACATATAATCTAAGTGGCTCACAATAAAGGTAACCTGTATGTTCTATTCCTTTATTAAGGCCTTGTTTCATGCTGAACGCAATATAATTTGAATTGATAAAGCAAACTCAGAGAAATCACATGTTGATAATTTGATCTAAACTACATGGAATAAGGAAGATTGCTTTACATTTGGTGAAGCAGTTTAATACATGTCTTCATGAATATGCAATGACCATGATTAAGACGCTTATGATGACATTTCAATATCATTTTTATATTGTATGACATTAATTCAAGCATTGTCAACAGTGAATGAACAAAAATAAGATTTTTATTACAACACTGTTGTATTTTTCCGACTGGTTTCGTTGCAAGTGAGACATACCATATCCAAATGTTTAATCTTGTATTGATATCATAACAAAAGAAAGCCGGGAACTGAAATCATCTGCACAACAATTGCATACTGTCTTCCTGACAGCGTAATTGACTGTTTTTGCAAAATAATAAGTATTGAAATTCAATAATTAAATTATACATCAGATATTGCCGGAATTTACAGTTTTTGGTCGTTGAATTTCACATTATTTAGATATAATTATTTCACCCCGGGGTACCATTTAAACTGCAAGGAAATATATTTACACTGGCAAAGTCATAGAGAAGATGAGACAAAGGTAGAAAGGATGGTATCTTAGTATTTTCCAGCTGATATAGAAATATGAATATAAATATATTGAAAAACATAAGCGATTTGTAAGAAGGCAGTATATAGGCCGACATATCCATTATTTTTTTACGAGATGAAATGACCTTAGATGTCTTTTTCAATGTCTTTTTAGAAATTTCAAATGTTGCATAACGAATACATGATACCCGGATCACCATGCCTATTTAATGAATGATGAATCTTCACGAAACACCGACCAGGTTTTTTCATTAAAGGAAATATGGCAAATTAACAGCCTTTGATTAGATAAACATTATCATGATTAAGAATAATTATATTTCCATTCATCGTTGTTAGAGCTAATTACTGTGATTTTTATAACATTTTGTGATCGACGAAGAATAATTCAAAATAAGTCGATGATCCAGGTTTGTTCATTTAACCGAATGTAGAATAGAGTTCAATGGTTTAATTAGCATGATTAGACCCTTGATTGATGACGTTGATTGATGACATTATGTCACTATTATTCCAGATTGAGTGTCTTGACATCCATTACATTAATCTCAGTCAACGTCGGTCTGCATCGCGTGATCTGGCTCAGTTCATTTGTAAGATGCCCCATCTCAGGGAACTTTGTCTAGGTGATGAAAACTACAGAACCACATTTCATGACGAGTTCTATTCAACGTTATCATCCTTGGCATCGTCTGCAAAGGTATATTTTCAGTTTCTTATTTTCTTCCAATTATTGCAGTATGAAGCGATAAGGATATTCAATTTCTTCAACTCATATTTGTCAAATGTTATATACCAGAGGAACGATATGTAGTTCGAACAATGTGTAAAGGCATAACGCGCTTGGCCCAGTTTGTATTATTATGTTAAACATTCTTAATTATTATCATAAGTTCATCATAATCCGCTATTCCAGGGAACCGAAATGAGCAGACATAATTGCTTTAAAGTGGATTCCCTTTTCTTTTATATTTTACTTAACTTTGTATTGTAGTTTGCGTTTGAATTGAAAGAGAAGTAGAATAAATTCAGTCAATCTATCAATCAGTCATGATAATCTTAACTTGATATTGTGTCCCCCTACTATTTTGAGTAGAGGGGACACGTACCCCCTGTCCCCCTGGATTTCCGCCCATGTTTCCAACCATCCGTTGAATAGGTAAAAATCAAGCATGTTTTTATCCAACCTTTTCTTAACCTTGCGTCAATCATATTTTACGCTTTTGGTCTCATATGGAAGAGGAAAAGATGGCTGATCGATGTATTATTTGTTTTTTCTAAAATAGTAAATGCCAGAAAAACTGACTAAAATTGCAAATTTTTCTCGTGCAAATTAGATTCGAAGCACCATTTTTCATTGTTTTAATTCAGTCATGCATGCGTTATATAAATGTTGATGTATCAAATAAAAGAATTGAAGCATAATTATTTTTCCATTAATTTTATGAGGAGAAGTTACGATTCTAATGGCAAAAAATACATTTATTCCGGTGTCCCTATTTTTGGTGACGCAATGTACTTTACATTTTCCTTTTTGAATGATATTAGACCATTAACATTTTTATTTTAGGTTTGTCAAAGGTCAGGAGGTAGGGGTTTATTTGATTTTTTTAAATTGAAATGAACCATTACTTGTTAGTCTTTTCCCCTGTTGACAAGTACGTATAAAATAGAAACAAACGATGAAAGAACAAATAACGACAGACGCGTCAGTCTGGTAATGTACGTGATGTCTAAAATATTACGTTAAAATAATCTTTAGCGTTATCTGAAAGGTATATTTTTGCCTCTTTAAACCTATTTTTACCTTCTAATTATTGAAGCGTCTAGGGATAAGCATATAATCATGATCGCCTTGGTTTCGTTTTAATCATGATAATCTTGATTTAAAGCTTTCTTTTTTGTGTGTTTTGAAAAAAAATAAATCTAGTTACATTTTGCAAGGTTTATGAAAAAGGCAATTTGTCATTTCAAAGTTAATATACAGCCATCAAGATGCATACAATATTCGAAATGACAAACATTAGTCCAGTCCTTTATTATGTAAAAAACAGCAAATGTTTGATTAGTGCTATCGATGTAAAAAAAACAATAATAATTAAAAACGATCGGGAAAAAAGATTTCTTTTAGCACATTCTCTACATTACCAATATGAACCAAAATTTGTATAGGGTAAAAAGCTCATTTCATTTGAATTGTTCATGAGCACGGAAGATGAACACAAAATTCGTTTTTTTTTCTCTCTGGTTCGTTTCTTTCCATTTGTTTCAATGAAACTTTACATGTATATGCATTCGTATCTCATGAAATTATGATGTTGTCTAATTATCTTTTGCATAAGGATTTGTAATGAATGTACCTCAGACAATGGCCCAAGAAGTGAAATTTGCGTCTACTGTTCAGTCAAAACTTTTATTTCTTAGAGTTTATATCAATTTGCCACTATGCTTTATTTCTGTGAAATAAAATATAATGTGATAAACACATCCAGAACTGAAGTTGCTTAAGTTAATAGACTCATCCAACATTAACGATAGTCTGCAGTATGAAAATCATTAATTTCAGTATGATTTTGATGTGGTATTTTTCATTGCGTACAAAATGAAGATTGTTAGATATATGCTTTAAATGAAACAAGCATCTTGAGCACAGAACCCGTCTACATAATGATGAAAAAATTGATAGGTATTTATATAGCGCCATCTATCAAGACATAATCTAATCCGAGGCGCACTGCTAATTATTATTATTACTCGACTTTAGCTATAGCTGCCTTTCAGCGCTTAGTGCGTTTGAGAAAATTAATTCTGCCGGGTTGGGTGCAGCACAGCGTGGATAAATTGCTTGCTGAAGGAAATTACGCCATAGCTGGGAATCGAACTCACGATCCTCTGTTTCAAGACTAATACACTGGGCCACAACGCTCTACATGAAAATTATTAATACTTAAGATCCAACCTTATTATTCATTGTTTCTTACGTTATTCGAATTCAATATAGTTATTATGATAGATTTATTCATCAGTTAAGATATCAAATCATGTTTTGGTTCCATTGGTGGTATTGTGTTCAATAAACCACTGCAGTTCTTGAAATTAAATGAATAAACTATTTATCAAAACCTAAAATCCTTTTAAAAGCATTTTAAATGTTAGTAACTCATGAACCCTCCAAGTTATTGTGCTATAACCAAACATGTGTTTCATCTGACTAAAAGGACTATATATTTCACCCTTTTTTATTGTGTATTTTCAGTTAATAATCGGGCCGATACTTTCAAAAATACGGAGTGTGGTATGTTAGCAGATATGCAAAACACGATTTCGATTAAAATTTTATATTATGATATCACTTTGTATTGTCATGATTACAGCCATACTAGATTGGTGTGTTGTTTCCTGGGTGATATTCATGATAACTTGGATTTTTATATTCACATTTCTGTCTACCGATTAATGTACTGTAACCTTGATTTCATCTTTATGTTAATATTATATCAGATTGAGATTCTTCATCACAGAGAGAATCTCAGTGAATATCCGTCTGCATCACGTGATCTCGCTCAATTCATCTGTAAGATGAATCATCTGAAGAACCTCACACTCTACGGTCTGTATCATGATGACTTCTACTCAACATCATCATCGATGGCATCATCTGCAAAGGTAATATATGTAAAGTTTTTTTACGTGTAAAAAAGTAGCACTTACAAGTAAACCATACAGGTTATGATTTTTGTTCATGCTCCTCATTATGTTGCCATTGTCTAATGGGGCTATGATGCCTCATATGTAGCGACATTTTACATATCTTTACTGAATTAATATTCTTGTTATTCTTATTTGATTCTTTCAAAAATGTTTTGGGTATTCAAGTAGCACACCTCTTATTACAATTCATTATAGAGTAACATGAAAATTTTATTCAACAATTCGGTTTCATTGGTGCTATTGTGTTCAATAAACCACTTGCAATTCTTGAAATTAAATGAATAAATCTATTTATCAAAACCTAAAATCATTTGCAAAACATTTTGAATGTCATTAACTATTAAACCCACCAATTTATTGTGCTATAACCAAACATTTGTTTCATCTGACTAAAAGGACTATATATTTCGCCTTAAGTATTTATTCTGTATTTTCAGTCAATAATCAGGCCGATACTTTCAACAATACGGAGTGTGGAATGTTAGCAGATATACAAAACTCGATATCAATTTAGATTTTCTATTGTGATATCACTTTGTATTGTCATGATAACAGCCATACTAGATTGTCGTGTTGTTTCGTGGATGATATTCATGATAAATTTGATGATAATACTCCCATTTCTGTATAAGGATTAATATATAGTAACCTTGATTCCATCTTTATGTTACCATTCTATCAGATTGAGATTCTTCATCACGTGAATGATCTCAGTAAATGTCCGTCTGCATCACGTGATCTCGCTCAATTCATCTGTAAGATGAATCATCTGAATAGCCTCACACTCTACGGTCTGTATCATGATGACTTCTACTCAACATCATCATCGATGGCATCATCTGCAAAGGTAATATATGTTAGGAGGTTTTTACATGTAAAAAAAGTTGCATTTACCAGCAAACCATACAAGCTCTGATTTTTATTCATGCTCCTCATTCTGTTGCCATTAATTTGTCTAATTGGGCTATGAAGCCTCATATAAAGCGAAATTATGCATATCTATATTGAACTGTTATTCTTGTAAATCTTATTTGATTTTTTCAAATATGCTTAGGGTATTTCAGTAGCACACCTCTTATTCTAATTCATTATAGAGTACTGTGAACATTTTATTCAACAACTTGGTTTGATTGGTGCTATTGTGTTTCATATAGCACTTGCAACTCTTAATATTAAATGAATTGTGGAGCGTTGTGGCCAAGTGGATAAGTCTTCTGACTTTGAAACATAGGGTCGTGGGTTCGAAACCCAGCCATGGCGTAATTTCCTTCAGCAAGAAATTATCCACATTGTGCTGCACTCGACCCAGGTGAGGTAAATGGGTACCCGGCAGGATTAATTCCTTGAATGCATGAGCGCTGAGAGGCAGCTCGAGCTAAAGCCGGGGTAATAATAATAATAACAACGCGCCACGGAATATAATATTTCTAGATAGATGGTGCTATATAAATGTTTATTATTATTATTATTAATTCTATTAATCAAAACCTAAAATCTGACTAAAACGACTATATATTTCACCTTAAGTTTTTATTGTGTATTTTCAATTAATAATCGGGCCGATACTTTCAAAAATACGGAGTGTGGAATGTAAGCAGATCTGCAAAACGCGATTTCCATTAAGATTTTCAATCATTATTATGATATCAATTTTTATTACCATGATTGCAGCCATACTAAATTGTTGTGTTGTTTCAGTTAAACAACGGCCGCAACTCTTTTTTGAGAAAGTCACAAACCGGGAAAAAAAAGCAATTTATCATTTTTAGTGCCATCGGGCTTTTTTTCAGGCCTTAAATTAAACACTTCCACATAATAGATCTACCTTCCTCTATTTTCATGATTTTTTCCCACAAGAAAAAAATTCCTCTCCATTTGTCTTTTTCTTTTAAATTAAAGTCTGTCTATAACCTCCCTTTTTTTGACCTGTCCTGGGATGAACTGAAAAATTTGCTGTCTCGGAAGAAATTTTTCAGCATTTTATTTTTGTCGGTAGGTAGGACAAAAAAAATTCTATTAGAAAGCATTACCTAAATAAATTCTTTATTAATAGTAGCATTATCAGACATTGCTCTTTATATCCGTTCTCTTGTAAGAGCCCTGTGGGCATGCCTGAGCACAACATACGACATTCTTAACAATAAAAAAAACCCTTTACAGTGTCAACTTGACGCTCCCCCATGACCAGCGTCAAATATTCAACCCTATTTGACGCTCCAGTAACCATACTTGACGGTCCAGTAAAAAGTTGACACTCTCACTTTTTATGAAATGCGCTGCAGCGTCAAATATTAAACTTGACGCTGCAAGTGAAAATTTGACGCTGTTTTGGGACTTGACGCTGACGCTCTACCTTTATGAAATGGACCCCTGAAGAACCTCACACTCTACAGTCAGTATCATGCTGACTTCTACTCAACAGCATCAACTTCAAAGGAAATATATGTCAAGAGGTTTTTACATGTAAAGAGAGTAGAACTTACAAGCAAACCATACAAGTTCTGATTTTTGTTCATGCTCCTCATTGTGCTGCCTTTGTCTAATGGGGCTATGATGCCTCATATAAGGTGAAATTGTACATATCTTTACTGAATTGTTATTCTTGTGAATCTTATTTCATTCTTTCAAGTATGTTTCAGGTATTAAAGTAGCACCTTTCTTAGTTCAATTCATTTTAGAGTATTACGAACATTTTATTCAAAAACTTGGTTTGATTGGTGCTATTGTGTTTCATATAGCACTTGCAATTCTTGATATTAAATTAATAATTCTATTCATCAAAACCTAAAATCTGACTGAATTGACTATATATTTCACCTTAAGTTTTTATCGTGTATTTTCAATTAATAATCGGGCCGATACTTTCAAAAATACGGAGTGTGGAATGTAAGCAGATATGCAAAACGCGATTTCCATTAAGATTTTTTTATTATCATGATTATGATATCAATGTTTATTACCATGATTGCAGCCATACTAGATTGGTGTGTTGTTTCGTGAATAATATTCATGCTAGATTTGATTTTTATATCCCCATTTCTGTGTACGTATTAATGTACAGTAACCTTGATTCCATCTTTATGTTACTATTTTATCAGATTGAGATTCTTGATCACAATGAGAATCTCAGTGAACGTCCGTCTGCATCACGTGATTTCGCTCAGTTCATCTGTAAGATGAATCATCTGAAGAACCTCACACTCTTCGGTCAGTATCATGATGACTTCTACTCAACATCATCGTCGATGGCATCAACTACCAAGGTAATATATGTTAGGAGGTTTTTACATGTAAAAAAGTAGCACTTACAAGCAAACCATTCAAGTTCTGATTTTTGTTCTTGCTCCTCATTCGGCTGCCATTAATTTGTCTAATGGGGCTATGATGCCTCATATAAGGTGAAATTGTACATATCTTTACTGAATTGTTATTCTTGTAAATCTTATTTCATTCTTTCAAGTATGTTTCAGGTATTAAAGTAGCACCTTTCTTAGTTCAATTAATTTTAGAGTATTATGAACATTTTATTCAACAACGTGGTTTGATTGGTGCTATTGTGTTTCATATAGCACTTGCAATTCTTGATATTAAATGAATAATTCTATTTATCAAAACCTAAAATCTGACTAAAACGACTATATATTTCACCTTAAGTTTTTATCGTGTATTTTCAATTAATAATCGGGCCGATACTTTCAAAAATACGGAGTGTGGAATGTAAGCAGATATGCAAAACGCGATTTCCATTAAGATTTTTTTTATTATCATGATTATGATAACAATGTTTATTACCATGATTGCAGCCATACTAGATTGGTGTGTTGTTTCGTGCATGACATTCATGCTAGATTTGATTTTTATATCCCCATTTCTGTGTACGTATTAATGTACAGTAACCTTGATTCCATCTTTATGTTACTTTTTTATCAGATTGAGATTCTTGATCACAATGAGAATCTCAGTGAACGTCCGTCTGCATCACGTGATCTCGCTCAGTTCATCTGTAAGATGAATCATCTGAAGAACCTCACACTCTACTACGGTCAGTATCATGATGACTTCTACTCAACAGCATCGTCGATGGCATCAACTACAAAGGTAATATATGTCAAGAGGTTTTTACATGTAAAGAGAGTAGAACTTACAAGGAAACCATAGAAGTTCTGATTTTTGTTCATGCTCCTCATTGTGCTGCCTTTGTCTATGGGGCTATGATGCCTCATACAGTATAAGGTAAAATTGTACATATCTTTACTGAATTGTTATCCCTGTAAATCTTATTTCACTTTTTCAAGTATGTTTCAGGTATTAAAGTAGCACCTTTCTTAGTTCAATTAATTATAGAGTATTATGAACATTTTATTCAACAACTTGGTTTGATTGGTGCTATTGTGTTTCATATAGCACTTGCAATTCTTGATATTAAATGAATAATTCTATTTATCAAAACCTAAAATCTGACTAAAACGACTATATATTTCACCTTAAGTGTTTATCGTGTATTTTCAATTAATAATCGGGCCGATACTTTCAAAAATACGGAGTGTGGAATGTAAGCAGATATGTAAAACGCGATGTTTTATTATCATGATTATGATTACAATGTTTATTACCATGATTGCAGCCATACTAGATTGGTGTGTTGTTTTGTGAATAATATTCATGCTAGATTTGATTTTTATATCCCCATTTCTGTGTACGTATTAATGTACAGTAACCTTGATTCCATCTTTATGTTACTATTTTATCAGATTGAGATTCTTCATCACAATGAGAATCTCAGTGAACGTCCGTCTGCATCACGTGATCTCGCTCAGTTCATCTGTAAGATGAATCATCTGAAGAACCTCACACTCTGCGGTCAGTATCATGATGACTTCTACTCAACAGCATCGTCGATGGCATCAACTATAAAGGTAATATCTGTTAGGAGGTTTTACATGAAAAATGTAGTACAAACAAGCCATAAAAGTTTTAATCTTTTTTAATAATCCTCATTCTATTGACATCATGTCTAATGAGGCTATGATCTGATGATTAACTGTACAAATCGATATTGTTCATATCTATACTGAATTGTTAATATATCAATTGTCAATTAATAGTTAACAGTAGCCATGAACCAATTGTATAAGTCTTTCGGCCATTGTTTACATTTTCGTTAAAGAATCTAGAACAAATGAGTAAGGGATTAGTGCCCCCTTATTTTATTCTTGAGCTCTACCAAATGATACATGATGAACTGATGATTTAAGCATAATGCAATCAGATATATGTGTTTTTCTTATTAATTTTCGAATCGTATTGTGTTTTGATGAGGGCTTTTTAATGCAATTGAAAACTTACAATTTCGGAGTTTTGGACATTATTTTATCGAAGCTAAATTTCTTTTGAAAACATATCGAGTATTAAAACTGATTGACCCATTAACCTCGTCTGCATTACTAGTATAGTCATGATAAATATGTATCACATGAAGAATAGGCCTGTAAGTTTTACCCAATTACGCAAAGTTGTTATCTAAATTTGCTTTCGGATATATAACACTTACACTTCGTAATGCAGATTAAGGTTTAACACTTAGCAGATTAAATAAAGGTGTGTTATGCGGGATATTTTAGCAGGATAAATTTTCCCAAAATGTGGTGCGTGACATTTTCGTTCTGGTCCTTCTCTATATAAATCAATTTCTCGTTTTCTTACCTCTGTATTGGGATCTGTGAATTAGATTTGTTTATTTTTTTATTCTAATTTTGATTTCAGCTGTTATGATTAAACTACAATCTTGATACACTAGGGGGCATATCAGGCTCAAAAAGAGATGTAGATGTATTCGTCGGCATAGCAATAAATGAACATCGGATTACAGATGAAAATCACAACATGATTGTTCCTTTATTACAAAGGCAAACAAATTTATTCGCTGCTTTCAATCTATCGCTGTTTTTTTTTTGCCTCTCTTTCCACGTTCGGCCCCCTCAAAATATTTAGTTCTTTCAGCCACAGATTGTGATTGCACTGATGAATGTACTAGGGTGTGGAAGAGAAATACGTTATGTTTTCTAGCCATACCGAGCCCGCATACCATTTTGCTGCACTTCGAAGGGTTACATTGAATGAAAATAAAAATCAAACGAGCTCTCTAGTTTGTTTCAAAAACTGGATGTCAAATGAGATTTTGCTCAAATTCATAAAATAGTTATGTACACATTTTAATTATCAAGCAGATGAGGAAACCAAAGAAGTCACCCACTTACAATTGTATTTTGATATACTTCTCCTCATGTAAAACAAAATTTGTCTCTAATGAAGGTAAATTGTAATTTTTGTAACGTCATTGTGCTTTGATGTAGAGTCTCTGTACTGTAAAAAATATTGTTTAATTATAACGAGAAATTACGAAATGGATAGTGAATTAGGAGCATCGAATATCTCGTTTGCATATCGGTATGCTACGCATAGTGTGTTTTGTAAAAAAAATCTATGCCATAAGCTTCTAATTTTAAATCAAATTTTTATGAAATCATCAGTGCTATGCTATTTCTTTCATTTGTCTCGTTTTATTTTATGTGCAATTATTGGTTCGCTGTTCGTATTCATGAAATAATTTGCAAGACATGTTAGTTTATAAGTGAGTTTAGCCTTCAAATTCGAAATAGGGTGCAGGAAAAGTTACTAGAAATCAATCTTAATGCATTTGTTTTTTTAATTATGATTAAACTGACAATAATACAAACGTAGTAAAGAAAACACTTCATTGGTGATTTGTTATTGATAATTTGTCATCTTTAGCGTTTTTAATAATTTCTCTCTCTCTCTCTCTTCATTCTCTCCTCCATTGTGTAAATTATATTGTTCATTTTACATGACCTTGTCTATAAATAATTAATCTGTCTTAATTATTTATTTGCACGGCATGTACACAATTTTCATTTATTGACAATGTGTGAATAATTATACTTTCATATACGTATGCTTATATATTGTCAGTCAATATGGATAGTTATAAATATAATGTTTCCACTAGTATGATGTCTTGTCATCACTTTCGTTCACTTTATTATTTTTTTCATCAATTAAAGGATGACTGCAACACGAGCTCAAATGTGACTGATCTGACCGTTACTGATTATACACTAGAAGAATGGCAGGATTGTGGATCGATGTTTGACAATGTGAAGACGATTGCCATACAGGTGCGGTACACGATCAGATGTGACGTCATCCACAGGATCCATCTACCAGCAGCGACAGAGCTCATCATTCAAACACATGAGCGTGCGTATTACCCGGCTCCTCTCCACGATGATCACACCTCACTACCCAATGCACTTCACAAGGTCTCATCTCAGCTTGTCAAGGTCACATTCACAGATCTCGACATTGGTAACAATAAGATAAGAGGCATCATTCAAGCTTTCAGATCATCGGACGACCTCAAACATCTGAGGACCCTAAGGTATGATATATTCAGTTTATTTTAATACTCTGTTGGTCCATGATAAGCGTTTATCGGTTGATAGGTACACTATTTTCAATTTTCCAAAGTTTGGTTCTTTATTGTGGAGAATAGGTGTTTTGCTGAAATTATAATAAGAACCTCTGTTTGGAACTCCGTGACAATGTTACTTTTTAATGTAATACATCATGCATATACAGCGCATGTATAACGTAAAATAAATGCTCATCATAGAGAAGCAAACGAAAATGCGTTATTAGTATGCCACGCTGCTCTTTACCATAGAGATAAAAGCTATGATACTTTAAAATTAAATCCCTCTGTGGCATGTCTGTCTAAAATGTGCAACCCCACGTATTGACATGATTATTATAATTTGACATTTTGACAGTTAAGATCCTACTAAATGTTTTCATACATGAATTACCGAAATGTTTTGTTGTCTTACATTTCACTTTCTGTTCATGGGCAATGGGCATGCATGGGGTAGCGCGCTTCTGGTTAAGGACGACAATCCCTTGCTCTAACATTTTATTTCAGTTTGATTTGATTTCATTTGTTGTAAATCTAGTTTCATTGTAGTTACAATCTAATCTCTTATACCTTAACACTGTAACAAATGATTAAACTACTCAGTTTTGTCTCCGCCTTTTCTGGTGTTTTTACTTTGCGTTCCCCGGAGCAGACGCACCAAACACCAGCCTTCCCCCAACTGATATAAGATACACAAAATACTTCTTCTCTCCACGTTAATACTATTAGATTCATACGATGTGGGACTGATGAGAGATTAGATCGTTCTAGTATTGATTCCGATGATGAACATAAGGTAAAGGTGGAGATAGAACATGGCAAACCAGTTGGGTAAGTCATAAGACCTCATTTTATCAAACAATTCCCCTTTTCAACGTATTTAATTCGAGTTTCTTATCAGAGGAATTAACTTTTTTTCTTGTTTGTTTCTCATGTACGAATTTTCTGTCTCCATTTACACTTGGCCATGAAACATGACGAGCATCATTGCTAACTTTTCAGATATACAACCCTACAGTATGCAAAATAAATCTTTTCCTTGCATTGTGCTCTTCCATCTAATCTCCTTATAATATATATTAAATATTCTGATAGAAAGTATGAACTCGAATATTTATAATGAAGCAATATATGTGTTTTGGGTCGCGTAGTCTTAAGCAGAGACATCACATTGTAAATCTGCATTCGGGGGGGGGGGGGGTAGTCAAAAATAACACGAGCTGACTAAAGTTCAGAGTGTTTAAAAGAGTTGAAATTAAAATGATCTCCCATACTTTTTTCTTGTTTAGACAGGAATAAAAATATGAACTGAAAATCTATAGCCAAACAAATACCTAAAATGATTTTGTACGTCTGTGATGAAATATAATTATTTGATTACGCTGTGAACCTATTAGTGAGTACCTTCTCAGCATGGTACACGCTGATTTACTACACTCACTATGCACACGCTATTTCGAAAATTACCTGTCCTAATAAAGAATCCTCACTCTTCTGACTTTTCCCCCTCTTGTCTCATGTACATATTATTTTCTTATCTTGTCTTGCCCTGTTCTGCCTCTTGTTATGTCTTGTCTTCTATGTTTTGTCATTCCCTCTCTCTTTTTGTTTCTGTGAAATGCGCAATATATCCCTTCACAGCGGAGACCTCTTTGTGTGACTAGCTTTGCATTTGGTCAGTGATTCAAAATCATTAATCTGATTTCCACCTTTCTGTTCCTTCTCTTTTTTTTCTTTCCTCTATAATATGTACGCATACATGAATAAGTCCACAATATTTTTTTTCATTTCCAAGGAGGATTCACGCTTTAAAAGACCTGCTTTTAGTGGACCTACCCCCCCTCATTTCCATTTATATGCTAAATTGTATTTTTAGCGAAGTAAGAATGTTCATCTGTAACATTGTTTCTGATTTATATTACTTAGCATTATTTTGTTCGAATGGAAATAGAATAAGGAATCTAATATAGTATCTGGATATAAAAACAGCCCAAGTCTAATTTTTGGCGAAATTGAGTCATATAGGCCTATGGGAAATTATTCCTTATAAAATGACTAATCTTGTGTATAAATAATGAATCTAAAATCATTTCAGAAATGTCTTAAATAAAGGAGGAAAATCTGATATGAGTGTAAGAAAAGCCCAAGTCCAGGATATGGGCTTTTCTTACATTCATATCATAGCAACCTCTCTGATTCCTTTACTACCTACTACCATGACTACAGAATTCTACCACGTATATGAATGTAAGAATGTTCCAGGTCCATATGATTCGTACAACGACCCAAATTCACCAGATAAAAGAACCAACCCACAATTAACGGGAACATTAATGTTCCTCAAAAAATATACACTTTTGTCATATATCAGATGACAAATATGACACTTGTGTTATGATATTCTGTAATTTCGTCAAATATAGGCCTACATTAATTGCCCCCCAAAAATTATCCAGTTTTTTTCCCCCGATTTTCTCGAAATGACGTCCTAAGGACTTGGGCCTGTTTCATATTCATATGCCCAATTGAATCGAATTTAATATAATGGTCCCTGTGTCGGGTTGCGAAATTCCCGGGAATTTTCGCGGTGGAAACTTTTCATGGGAATAAATGGGAAATTATTGGGAATTTTGAGAATTAATCCTTTCAGGTACCCATTCACCTCACCTGGGTTGAGTGCAGCACAATATGGATGAATTTCTTGCTGAAGGAAATTACGCCATGGCTGGGATTCGAACCCACAACCCTCTGTTTCAAAGTCAGAAGACTTATCCACTGGGCCAAAACGCTCCACTTGATATGAAATTAATAACAAGTTTCTCAATCTCAATCAATAAAGGTCAAAGGTCATTTGAGGTCAACAAACTTAGTGCATGTTTGTTTATCCATGGTTTATCCCTTTGTGAAAAATATATTCATCTTGATTGCTTTCAAAGTCAGCCATTATTGTTATTTTTTGCCCCCCCCCCCAATTTTTTTTTGAAATAAATTAGCAATGAAACATTTTTTGTTCCTTGACCTGATTTTTCCCATTTGAAGACTCAAGCCAGTGCCATTGCCGCTGGTGGGAATAGTATGCTGTGCATACCTAGTCTGCAGGCACAGACCATGGATGGAACTTTAATCAACAAGAATCAACAAGTGGGTCTCCACACAAAGACTAACAAATAAAATCATGTTGCTTCCTGAGCAAGAGGGCCTTCAGTACACAAGGCGTGAGTAGGCTGCTCATTCAGATCCTTAACTCGAGTTAAGGCTTTGCACAATAAACAAGTGCACATCCTTCTTCGAGGAAAGTGGTCTGAATATGCAGCCTGAAGTTTCTGCCAATGACTCCAGAAGAACTTATTGTTCAATACAAAGTTGTATTTGTGCTAGTCTTGTGTGAAGACCCACCTGTGGATCAATGTTTTAATAAGGGTCTGTGCCTGCAGACTATATGTAGGGGGCAATATTGTCTTAACGTGTTATTATAAAATGGCATAAAAAACTACTGACATTCAAAGAAAAATGAAAAATAGTGTAATGCAAGGTTTTATTTTTTCCCCATGTTGAATTGAAAAGTTTTAATGCTCCATCGTGTAATGGATACATGTACTATAATCTACAGTTTGATAAATAATTTACACCCTGGGCAATTTAAAGAATGAAAAATTGTTTTGATAAAAATAGAAAACAGAATATTCGAGGATATCAATTTATAATTTTTTTTTTGTTTTTAAAAACAGAATTTGTCACTTTTTGTGAAAAAATGAAAATTCCCGGCACCTGAAAATTCCCGAAACTTTCCATGGAAATTTTCCGAAATCTCTGGAAAGTCTCCGGCCCTTTGCAACCCTATCACTGTGTTACCCCTCCCCCCCCCCGCTCCTTGAGCAAATGCGCCCTCTCCCTTTCTATTTATTCTTTTCCCTTTCCCCTCACTTTCTCTCCAGACTCTATCTCTCTTTGTATTACTCGTTAACTTCTCTTTCTCTATTTTCTTACTTTATTATTAGTCTTTTTTATTTCCAATACACAACAACCTTTTTAATATGTGTATATTTCTCTCTCTTCTCTCACACACCACTCACTATACAGTGAGAACTTTTGGAGTTGAAGTTGCGGCATCAAGGTCATGACGAATCAGACGAGCTTAATATTCAAGGATGGCAGCCAACAAGAAGCCATGAGTTATTTTATTTCGGAGTACCATAATTGGAACAGATTTACTGATAATGAAGATCCCACACCTCAACCATTTGTTAATGTGTCGGTTAAATAATGGACCTATTAGACATTCAACGCTATCATTTCTTTGATCGAACGAGATCCGCCGCCCAATGATAATGTGCATCTTAATGAGAACATACAGGTATTTTGACAATGGCGACTACCATGGCGTATATCTCATTATTGTCAAAGCACAACTTTACTGGTTTTAGTTATGTTGGCTGATGCCCTGTGTTAGAGAATGCTTTTCAGTCAACATGCTTTAGATTTGAAGCAGCAAAATTAGGAAGCAGCCGATTTTTCTGAATAAATTATATTATCATTTTATCCGCTGACTTCCGGACGCACATAATGACCTCAATCAAATTAAGAGATAAACGCTCTCTACAAAATATGAGCCATGCATAATCTTGCACATTAGGATAAAAAAGGGATTATAAATATAAGGCAATCAATCACAATATTGCATCTACATGTATCTTGAAATATGCACAGGGTAAACCAGAACTGTACATTTATGTTTTTATTATTTAAGTGACCTTTCATCTTCTGCGCATGCAGTTTGTGCAATATCAATGTCTTATCACGAACTGCTTCTTTCACCTCAAGGCTGAATTGACGGCGGAACATGGTAGGATGAAAGTAGAAAACATATAAACCGAATGAAATTCAGCAACATTGGCCACGGAATGATTTTGTTAGGGGGTTGAAGCCCGCCCCTCCCCCACCGCCCCCGCTTACGCGGACCCTGCATAATACTCATGGGGGGGGTATGCGCATTCTGGTCGTTATGCAAATGAAGAATTAATACAGTAACCGACTCATTATTCCTGTTGTGTTTCATTATCAAGTATTCCTGTATGCTATGTGCCATTGTTGCAATCTATGGTGATTCAGTGACAATTGATATCCTTATGTAAAAAGTCCATGCATTGGATAATACTGCATGGATGTATAACTGTATTGTGGATATAAGCGAGATTCTTTAAAAAGTGTATAAGCTATTAAACTTTTATAGATTACTGAAGCGACGACGTCGGTTGCCATGGTGACATGGCGGCCTGGTTCTAAACAAGTGAACCCGGAAGTATTGCAAACTGCTCATATCACAAAGCACGTGTTTCTCAGGAAAAGAAGGTTGCTATCGGAATTTCATCAACCTCACAATAATGGTAACAACCAGGGACAAACACATCATCATTTTTCAAAATTAGAATGTGTATAAACGATTGTCAGCTGCGACTCTGTTTAGAACCAACCGGTTCATTGCCATGACACCGTGACGTCACAATTCGGTAATGAAAACATCGGTCCATATTTTACATCCGATTTTGAAGAAATTTTGCTTGTTACACTTGTTTTGCGTCCCCTATTTCATTCAAATGTATCTTCTTGGTGGTGGACGGGTCCTTAAATTTTTTTGTGACCAACCGATTCAAAGACTCGAAGATAAAAAGATACCCAAACATAACCACTGCAGCTGTAAGACCGTCCTCTACCATGGAGGGTTGTATTTGATTGAATATTGTCATAGTTCTATCAGACATTTCATTCCTACCGAGCAGTTACAACCTTTAAGAAAATAATGGACGTTCGAACACAATTAATTTATAATGCCTGATACGATACTTATTACTCCATTTTGTTGTATCTTTTCATTGAACTTTTACATTGTTATCTTGTTTAGAAACAAGCAATTATTTTAATGTGTTATACGAAGTTGAATCGTATGTAAATAGAGTAACTACATTATTTGTTCTAAACGTAATCTAAGCAGAGAAATGCAAACATCCTAATATGTCTATTAAAAACATTATTATAATTTTATATTGCTCATAACATCATTGGGTTGATGTCAGTTTTGTAGCATTTTATATACTGTAGAGATTGATGGGATGCCCAAATAAAAACAAAATCCGATGAGTTTCTATCATCTCATAATTTCATTCAATTTTTCATATCACTTTCCAATTTCCCGCGATGGCATATAATGTTTTGTTTGTTCATCTTGTCATAAAAAGGGGCCCCGGGGGGCCACTTACATTGACGAGTGGATACCATGCGCGACCCCAAAAACACGTAAAAAGGATGTCCTTTTCACGATAGGGCACGTTACGTACGTAACGTGATAAGGGTGTCAAAAACACAAAAATAATGAAAAAAGGGTATCTATTTCGCTAGGAAAATTACGTGTTTAGGGTCGAATTTGCGGGGATGATAAAACAAAATTAAAATGTTTTATAAAGGATGTCCTTTTTGCCCCAACACTACGTGTTTAGAGTCCTATTTGCGCGAGGTGTAGAAGGTGGGGTCGCACTAAACCAAAGTAAGGTAAAGCCGATCGACGACCGAAGGACCCGTAACAATAAAACATTCCTGTACTTGTTTAGGGGTTCATTTCAGGGAATATTTGCCAAGAGTATCGTTTTGTTTCCAATACTTGTTAAGGGTACGGTTTCACACGCCAATACTTGTTAAGGGGTGCATTTTCAGAATATGGAAATTACGTGTTTAGGGTGCTTTTCGAGACCCCATGGTCGCGCATGGTATCCACTCGTGAATGAAAGTGGCCCCCGGGCATAATAAGCAAATACAGTACAATCATTCAAACTGGTTATGAATGGCAGATGCCGTCGAAAAAGTTTGTAGAGAGATTGAATGCATGAGATGAGCGCTGAAAGGCAGCTCGAGCTCAAGCTGGGGGAAGTAATAATGACATCGCACCTCGGAATAGAATATTTATACATAAATGGCGCTTTATATATATGCCTATTATTATTATTGTAGAGTGCATTTTCTATTAAAATGTTGTTGTAAATATTATGATAAAAAAATCAGAAAAAGGAAAAACCTAATTGCCTGCAAATTGCACAAAATTAAAGAGAAATAACACGAAAGAGATCAGGATCACCATTTTTGTCAGTAAAATGAATGCGAAGTACGTGACAAACATGCGTGGTAAACCTAAAACTGGCGTGCAGGAAAACTGGTTAATCAGTCATAAATGGTTCTCTAATGTTGAATAAAAAAAAACGGATTATGTTCAACAATCTCTACATACTCACAATATTGCTTGTTGCTGTATTGTATCAAATCACATGGTATCTGATGTAAATAGTTTAAAAGGAGTGTCTGTATATTATTACAAAACGTCATTATATTATTTGTTCATTGCTTTTTCTGTGAATTGTTACGCATTACGGTAGTCATTTACTATGGCCTGCAAAAAGAAGTTTGAAATGAAATGTGGCTCACACATTGGTCTTAAGGTAAAAATTTGCCGGAAATAATGTTTTCCTACGTCACAAATCGTGTTGCCGTGCTAATTACTTATCTCAAAAGTTATGCAAAAAAATGTACTAGTTCATCCGTTTGTAAACAGTTATCATGATATGTATCTCACACTTTAGTCTTGGGGTAAGAAAAGTTAAGATATATATGTTCATGTGTTGGAAACTGTTGATATGGTAACAAAACACAGGTGGGGGAATTGGCAACCTACATCGATAGTTCTAGTTCTTATGTTTGAAGTCTACAAGGGCACACAATGTCGTATATATATTTGTATGATTATAACCTTACAACGTAAATTGATTAAATTTGTATATAGTTTGTTAAAAAAGTGTCTAAGACTCTGTCTGCTCCGGGTATTATCATATATTGATCATCAAGAGGTTACATTAATCTTCCACTAAAGTTAATGTACTTGAGTTATAGTATAAGAGTGTTTTAACGTTTAACATTGTGCTAATCCGAGGCCCATTTCCGATGTTTAGTTTAGTTGAATACTCGAGTTCAAGCCAACAGAAACAAAGATTTTTGCTGTTGAGGCAACATGTAACATACTGCATAGAAATCCAATGAATATATTCGTATTCTAAGTATGCTTTTAAAGAAAAAGCCCAAATAATAACTAAAAAGTTGGACATGAACTCATGTATATATACTGTGTTTTCTAACAACTATACAATGTCATTTACTTTTTTTAAAGGGCGAGAAGGGGAAGAATGTTGCACAAAGATTAGTGTGTTTATGACGTGTGTTACATACTGGGTACTAAGTGCTTATTGTCCCTAACAAACATCGTGTGTGTTGTTGATAAATAATTGATGAGTGTAAGTGACGCCTGGATTTAGCCCTGGAATTGGATTCGATCCTACGACCTGATAATTGACAAAGAAGAATCAGAACCACTGCCATGACTACTAGTCTCTGTTATCATCCAGGTTTATGTAGACTCGGTGAATTTTTTTTTCGCATACTCTATATTGCTTATTGTCTTGTGATTATTTTTAATTTGTAATTTATGTTTATATTGCTGAGTGAAAATAACGCCTGAGGTAAGATTCTATCCTACGACCCGATGATTTAATAGGAAGAATCAGAACAAGAACTATTATCTGTTATTATTCAGGTTTATTTTGCCTCGCAGAAATCGTTTATACTCCATATTGTTTAATGTTTTGTGATTCTTTTAATTCGTAATTCATATTCATTTAAACATGTATAGACTAACTAGATATGATGCTTTTGGTAAGATCGATTTTTATATAAATTGTGGATAAGTTTTTAGATTTTTAGATCATGAATGATTCATTCTGTGGAGGCACATAGAAATACTTAATATTTAAATACATTTATTATTCATGATCGTTCTGTGAGTAATAATACAGTGCTACAGAAGGTTTATTGCCCTAATTACCCATTCCTGCCCGTCACTCAAAATCTTTGTTTCTACTACATATCATAAATTAAATGATGTGTTACATATTCATTGTATATTCTTCATTTACTGAATAAAGAATACACAAAACAAATAAATATTCAATATACATGTATTTATGTTGAAAAGTTGTTTCTACATGATTTAATAAAGATATTCTATGTATTGAGTTCTAGGCTCAAATTTACATTGCATAAACGAAGACAAAAAAAAACACGTTAAATTTGGCTCGTTGAAGTTTCTAACTGCTTGCTTTCGATATTATTGAGATTCGGTAGTGCCGCCTACCTACTGCAGTTGTATAGAAAAGTGTTCCCATCAGAGGACAATAAAAATATAACCATTGTGAATGCTTGAACGAACCCTGATCTCTTTTTTAGTCCAGGAAAAATAAGGTTTGACCTCAAATGAATTGTATCTGTATTATTGTATTTTTTTTTAAACCGCAATACATTTCAATGAAGTCTCCAAAAAGACATACTAACAGTCCAAAAAAATCCAAGTGGTGTAGGACGTCTAATTTGTATAAATCCAAAATGGCGGACATCGTGAGAACTTTTCATGATTATTAATAGTAGTAAAACCACTGGTCTAATCATAGCACTTTTAAAAGTTATGATTAAGATATTAAACGTGTTACATGTATATATTACCATAGGCTTTATTCTACTATTAGAATACAAGTCAGACTTGACTTACATGTAAGCTGACCTTTAGAGGTCAATGACCTCAAAGTATCAGAAAAGTGACGTTTTGCATCATCAGTTCTTGATAAATATTGTTATGATGCAAACAAAATTATTCAATATTGACTTTCGGGTAATCTTGATATTCTAGAATAAAATTTGTGTAACATACATTTTGACCCCCGACCTCTGACAAAGGTCAATGACCTAAACATACTAGATGTAGAATATTGACACTTAGCATCATTGGTTTATGACAAATATGCCTCTCGTGTAAAGTTGCAACATTTTATTTCAGCATGTAGATATTGTAATGCATTTCCATGAGGTCTCCAAAATGACAAACTAAAAGTCGAGAAAAACCCATGTCGCGGAAAGATGGCAGCCATCGCGAGAACTTTCCATGATTATTGGTAAAAGTACCAGCACTGGTCCTATTATAGGACCTTAAAGAATTATGATTAAAGCATTTAACGTTTACCAGTGTTATATCTTACATAGGCTTCATTTTAAAATTAGGATGCAGGTCATATTTGACCTCTGCTGACCTCTAAAGGTCATTGTCCTCAAAATATAAAAAAAAATATGTTATACATGTACGTTTCCGTTAGTGGATTGGTGCGATATGTTAGCTCTTCATGAATTCCTAAAAACAAATTCTTAAAATGTCAATTTTCTAGTCTAAATATCGAAAATTTTCAGCTCGCGCTCCGCACTTGCATCATTTGAAGAGTTTAGTTGCAAAAGGGGTTAGTTCCACTTTGGACCAATCCGAGAAAAAACATGTTCTTTTATTCTCACTTACTGCAATTTTCTTATGAGAAACTAAATTGTCATGGTGCACTATCCTATCATGTTAACATAAAATTGGGTATAAAATAAATCTACCTCTCTTCATTTTTTTCGATATATTCTTTAAAAAAAATTATCACTGAGGACCTAACACCTTTTGCAAGTAAACTGAAATGAATTCTGTTATTCACGTTTTCATATCAATTTAATATTCTCCTTGTTTTCATCAGAGCGAATAAAAATATAAAGGTTTTGAGACGGAAAACAATAAAATTTATGAACAATGGACCAAACCCCTGTTGACAAATGAGCTCTTCACGAGAGTTTGTTTGCGAAAGGGGTTAGGTCCGCTCCAAGAAAATAATTTTTTTTATTCTCCCATATTGCAATATTGTTATGCGAAATTAAATTTTCACGATATCCTACCTTGAGAACATTACATTGGGCATAAAATAAATCTTCCTGTCTTCATATTTTTTTAAATATTCTTTTAAAAAAATGATTCTGTGTGGACCTAACCCCTTTTGCAACTAAACTGAAATGGACCTAGCCCCTTTTTAATAAAAGAGATCACTTTTCAATGGGAACTTTAACTTTCTGCGGTATCATCTTATAGAGCTATACGTTAAGACCAAAAAAACAATCAAATTTGATGAAAAAAATACCTAACCCCTTTTGCAAGCGAGCTCTTCATTTGTATAATCAAATGCTTATGGTCTTCGTTAATTCCTACGAGCAAGCATTTAGAATGCCTCTTCAGGTTTGAATTTCAGAAATTTTCAGCTGGCGCTTCGCGCTCGCAATATTTGAATTATCATGTTCATGGCTACAATGACTACAAAAAGTGCTTCATGTTTTTTTAATAATAATTCTGACGAAATAAGCAAGTGCTTGGCGGTCGCATTAGATGGTTATGGTCAGATGCACTTCATAATTTCTAAAAATAAGTCCTTAAATTGTCCCTGCTTGGGTTCAATATATGCAAAAAATAATCAGCCTGCGCTTCGCGCTCGCATTGTTTGTGTAGTGAGACAGGTACATGTATGTGTCGTGACTATAAACATTTGTTTATAATGTCTCTTTTTAGGTCTAAATTCAGCTCGCGCTTCGAGCTCACATTGATTGATCAATGAGATACATATCCGTTTAATGCCACAATCCTTAAAATTTCTCATGTCAGTACAAGCCTTCCTGATAATTGAGTGTGCTTCGCGTGCCCACTAAATTTCATGCCCCCAATGCCGAGACCCACGGTACGCCACTTTAAGCAATAAAAAAGAGATAAGGAATGCAGTCGGCAGCTATCGGAAGCAAACTGCATGAGAGAATAGCAACCGAGTTGGAGTGAGCTACATGACAACAGTGAGAGAAACAATCACGGGTTTATATTGTAAAAGTAATGTCATTTATTATTTAAAATGTTAAGACAAAAGCAGAAAGGGTAAAAAGGGCGAGGTGAAGTGAATGAGTGTGGGTGCACGTTTAGGTGAGAGTTTTACAGGTACCTGATACGAGTTACTTCTTTAACAAAGCTTTTAGGGGGAAGATAAATAAAGTTTATATGATATCATTACGTTAAATTCCAAACGTCTAGACCGTGATGACGTGATGTTTTGTAAACAATGATCATTTATATAATTAACAATCTTTTCATCATTTGTTCAAATCTTTTTGTGTCCAGTATACTCTCTGTGAAATTTTAGAAATTGATTTTTTTTTGTTCCTTGTAAAGAATTATGAAGAAACGGGTTTTCTTTAGAACCCATTTTGTTCGTAAGGGAACCCTTTCTGTTTCTTTATACAACCTCTTGAATGTTTGAAGGTGTAAAAAACACCTAGAAGGTTGTATCATGGACAATTTAAAACTGTCGGGATTTTCCACGCTACTGATAGCCCTATAAGCTGCATAATGGACCTTTAATGGTTTCAACCAAAACGGTTCTTGAAAGGGAATCCAACTCAAATAAACACTTGTTTTTAGAGGAAAAATATAAAAAATAGACAAGTTGATAGATAAAAGTTTGATTGATATAGGACAACCAATAATAAACTTATAAACTTTTAAAATTTGTAAAAAATTGGTAATCACTGCATTCATGGAGACTTCAAATTGTCATATATGTGAAGGCATAGTTATGAAAGGCAAGGACTACTCCTCCATTCACTCCATTACATAAAATGACTAAAATGTCATGTTTTTCAAAAGTTATATTTCAAATTTATATTTTTTTTCATGAGAACATAAAACGATAAGCTACCTGAGTTTTATTTTGATTACTGCCCCAAGGAGTGGGTACTTTGGAGAAAACCACATATCCCTAATTATAAAGTACATGGCCTATGGGATATTTTGTACATGCCACTTATATTTTACTTACCCACTTGCCAATTTGAAATCTTAATAGTCTCAGGGATTTCGATTTGAAAGCAGCCATAACTTTATCATTGCTTGTCCGATTTCTTTCAAACTTTCACCATTCTGTTTTATATATATATTTTCCTTTCCCACAAAACATTTTATGACAATGGCTGGATTCCCCTTTAAGGAATGTAAAGAACAATTTTATACTTCTCTGAAGAACCTTAAAAAACATCAAATACGCGAAAACGAGATCTTTATTTTCACAAAATGCTTCACGAGAATATAAAAGCAGGCCTATACGCGTATATTTCGAAATTATTTTCAAGTTAAAAAAAAATGGTTTTAAGATTGGATACCCAAACACGTAAAATAAACATATAGCATTACATTTCATACTCAAAATGCTGAGTTGGGAATGCAATGTTTGCTTACACTATAAACGCCTCATAACGTTTCTCTACCATTGATATCCATATTGCTGGAAAGATCAACAACACGACCTTTGGCTTTGGAATCCACCGGAAACAGAAACGCATCGCCAATAGAGTCAACACTATATTCACAATGGAGGACGAGAAGTAAAAGAATGTAGATAGGAGTAAGACTGTGGATTACCACGTCTCAAAAGGAACATATCAAATACAGATATTATGTCTGATCACCTTTAGGGATTGCTCATTAATGATAATAGCTAGTTTTTATGTAGCGCTTTTCCCCATAATGGCCCAAAGCGCTTTACCGTTTACAGCATATTATTACCCCGGTCATCAGATCCCTGCATGCTCGCCTGCAATGTATGCACCTTCTCCGTTCCATTGGGAGCATTCCAGAAAGAGTGCCAAGACTCGATTGCTAGTAATACTCCATTGGCTTTCAAATCCTACCGGGTACCCATTTAGCATCTGGGTCGGCAGTGGCAAAGTTGAATTGACGCCTTGCCAAAGGGACGGTAGACCGCGGTGGGATTCGAACACAAGATCGTATGTTTTTCAAGGCTAGAGTCAGAACAAGTACACTACGGCCCTTCCACAAAAAAATACAATATGTGACTTTAAAATCTACAAATCCTAGTCTTGGCCAAACTAAAGAGGGATGACCAAATACAATACAATATTGGGAAAAAATCTGGATAGACCGACATCGCGCTTTTTAAGGCCCCTTAAGAATTGCTCCAAAGGTCAAGGGTGCACAAAGTTCTCTAAACTTTTTTCTCTTGCTTGTGCGTGCGCATACGTTTTTAGGTGTGGTTATGACTCAATGTTCTGTTACTGGATTGCTCTTTCAGAAGATTCAGTTAAGGGTATGCGGCAACAAGCACTGAGCTCCATGTCTCCAGCTATTTGTTCTCGATACTTGTAGTCTCGACGCGTACTTGAAGACCGGGCAATTACCTTGGATTCTTCACTGAGAGTTTAAGATTCTGGACTGGGTATAATCTCAGCTTATGTTCGCTCTTGCACCTAATTTATGTACGTTCGATAAAATTGACAACTTGGAACTCTTCAAAGCTGTTTACAGTTATGTAAGACCATATTTTTTGTCGGACAGTTTATTACTAACTCTTATGTAGGGGTATGCCTCTTTGAGTTTTCACAGCGAGATATTGATTCATGCCGCAAGTCATCGTCACGACAGACAGGTATCTTACATAGTCAGTTTTTCTTCATGGTATTATTATGAAGTTTGAAAGAGAATCGGGTGAATGTTAGCTATGGTGTTTAACGATAATATCATGTTTGATTAGATCGATTTTCATCATATCCTTCTTGGAAAAATATAGACCCCGTTTTTCCTAACTTTTAGAAGAAAACAAAATGTAGATCTACATGTAGGGCTAGCCTAGACTTTTTCATATCACATTCTTTTTCGTCAAATATTGTATATTTAGAATGTCCCATCAGTTTGAAATTATCTTGTCAGGTTTATGAATATTAAACCATTGTTTTGTTGATATATCCCGGTAGAGTTACCCCTGCATATTTTCGTAACGTTCTACATAAATTTTCCATACTTGACTGACTATGGGACATTGTATGTTTGTTATCAAAATGTGTAATCAACCTAATATACATGTACGTTTCTCAAACACAGAAAACATATGATGAAGGTTTGTACTTTTAGAGAAAAATGCCCACTTGTATAACAGGGAGTAACTGGGGAGATCTTTGCAATCTGAATGTAGCGGTTTTGCAAAAGAGAGCCTTTGGAAGTTTAGAACATATTTCAATTTTTAAATTAAAGTTTAAGTTTTCATCTGAATCAACTTGTTGGAGATATATCTGTATTTGTTTATTCGGTGATATTTTTATACTGGATAGATTAAATCATTTTAATGAAAAATATATATGAATATAGTAATAAGGATGCACATGACGATTGAAGTAGCAATCCGACAAATTGTTGTTTATCCTGGAAAAAGTATGATTTATCCGACGGTTACCATAGGAACTGTGCTTCTTAGTAAATTAAAGTCATAGAAAGTTATTGGATCTGAGCATTTTTGAAAATCTCGATCTGAATAAGGGTGCAATAGGAAAGAAAAGAGACAAAAAAAGTTGAAATGGGTAAAAAATAAAGATTAAGGAAGACAGTGTGCTTTACAACCCGTTTTTTGTAAAAATATTACAGATTACAAAAATGAGTGTTTGTTGACAGCACATTATTTCTTATTTTCATGAAAATGTCAGCTTTTTGTACTATGTTAGCCTTCCAAAGCGCCTTTGCGTACGACCAAATATACCCTTACCAGGAGCAAATTGTAACCAATGGTTTTTCAACTATTTTTATTACGTCTTGACCTCGGGAATAACGTATTAAAATCTACTGAAATCCGCATCCGGAAAATAGCTATTTTCAAGATGGCGTCCAAGATGACCCCCATTCACTGAACATCGATATTAACCACTCATTACCCATCCTAGAATCCTATTTCGGTTTATATTCCATGGTCTGGGTGGTAATAGAATTTGTTGACTTGGAAACCCAAGATGGCGGCCGAAATGGTTGTCATAGCGCCACCGAAGACCTTTCGCGATTCGATTTTGGAACAAATCGCATTTTGCTCATTTTCTGAAAATGTGAATGGAACTATTTTTTTTAATTAGTTTCAAATCGTAGCCAATCATATGATTGCTATGGCGTCATTACGACTAGATATCAAATTCGCTTTTATTCTAAGGAGGATGACAGCATGGGTCACAGATTTGAACATAGGTATTCGCATAATGATTTACAACAATACACAGTAAGATATTCCAAGTCTGAATGTTAGCAACAAATACTACTACATTTTATTCTGAAATCGGGTCGCACACCAATCTTAAGGTGTGCGTTCGCCTGTATGTAGTCCCAAAATCCACCGTTCATCTATTCCTTATTTAAATGACTTTAATAAGGATTCAATTCAATGGTTTTTAATAGTGAAGTGGTTCATCAGGACAAGTTACAAGGGCAATCGGTGGTCTGGTGTCATAAAAATTCAAGACGGCTTCCAAAACAGAGATTAAAATGGCCATTGGTACTTAAAATAGACAAAACTCATTTCATATCCGCCTTGGAGATATGATTTTGGTTTCAAAACCATGGTTTCAATGGTCATACTGGGACAAGTTACAAGGATATTCATTGATTCGGTATTTTCAAAATTCCAAGATGACCTCCAAAAATGGAGTCTAAAATACAAAAACATTCCCAAATATTGAACAAAGTATGTCATGTTTTCTTTTAAGTGGGAATGGCAATTTTAGACTCCATTTTTGGAGGTCATCTTAAGTACCAATGGCCATTTTAATCTCCGTTTTGAAAGCCATCTTGAATTTTTATTACACCAGACCACTGATTTATACCCTTTGGAAAAGTTGGTGATGCCGAAAAAATGTCTATGCGGGGAATCGAACCCGGGCCCCCCAGCTTTGAACGCCGGTGCCTTAACCACTAGACCACAGAGACGGGTTAGTGGCTAGGGAGAGCCCGATCCGATCGACCGTCAGATAGACAGATTTTCGACACCATACCAATTATGTTTTCCTTTGTCGGGTAAAAGTGAGTTTTGAACAATGACAAGCCGCCATGCCTCAGCTGGATCAAAGCTATTGCTTTGATACAGTACACGTATGGAAGAAGCAATACAAATGTGTAAAGCTTTACATGCACAAGAGCTATTTGGCAACTCTAATTCATTTAAATATTGTAAAGAATTGGATGAAGAGAACAATTGTAGGCGTAGCGTAAATCAAGGTTCCCAAAAGCTATCTACCCTTTGGAAAAATTGGTGATGCCCAAAAAATGTCTCTGCTGGGAATCGAACCAGGGCCCCCAGCTCTGAACGCCGGTGCCTTAACCATTATACCACAGAGACGGGTTAGTGGCTAGGGAGAGCCCGATCCAATTGACCGTCAGAGTAATTTAGGTACTAATAATAAGAATAAATTCGAGGTACAAAATTATACTAAGGAGTAACGAAAAATCAAAGGAATGCATTTTGATATACATTTCAGGAGAGAAAATCAAGACAGTTGGCAAATCAGATTAAATCATGAGCTCTAAGACCCACCCGTATTACCGTATAGCATATACCATAAAAAGGGGTTATTGTATTATTGGCGCTCACCAAAATCGTTGTTTATTTTAGTATATATTATCATCTTGAATAAACTTTCCATGTCATAAGAGTGATAAGCCAGCTAGATGGTACTAAGTAAACGGATTAATATAGCACTCAGACGTTGATGGATATGTCCACCATTTATATTTCGGTTGATACGCTTGAAAAAAATATGGCATGCCAACAATGATAAACTTGAACTCAAGAAACACTAAAAGTAAAATGTATAACAAGATCATTCACATTAACAGTTCAATGTAAAAATGGTAGAGGTACAAATTTGACCCCCCCCCCCCCTGGCTATTTACCTGCCCCTCGTTTTGTAAGTTCACACCCTCCTTTTCGCCTTTACTGTCAAAATTGTCAGAGCATATCAGGTAACAAAGTATCCCATTAAATGTTATCGAAGATATGAAATCTGTTAAAAAATATATATTGGATAAGGGGGGGGGGGGTATTGATTGAGCATTGAAGTAATGTGCCCCTTTAAATCATATTTTGATGTTGTTTTCCTTTATTGATTTATCTTGGACTTTAGGTCTTTTGCGTTCAAAGGGGTTAGAACACTGAAAGGGATATTGATGTACTTTGCAGAAGGCCTGATAGTGATTTAGCAATATTAGTTAACAGTTTATTTGAATTAACATCAATATCAAAGTTCCTGTTTACTTAAATAAGAAACAAACAGAAATAAGGGGTGTGTATTGTGTTAATAACTTTGAAAACGAGGTTAATGATTTATTGAATATCATGTTTTATTGTATGTTGATTGTCATGACGATTGCAATTCGTCTTTAGAATCATGGGACATTTCACACGCTAACTTGAAAATTATGATTTAAATTCGAATTCTCGAATTTTTTTCTATATATTCTTTTAAAAAATTATCACTCAGGACCTAACACCTTTTGCAAGTAAACTGAAATGAATTATTTTATTCACGTTTTCATATCAATTTGATATTTTCCTTGTTTTCATCAGAGCGAATTAAAATATAAAGGTTTTGAGACGGAAAACAATAAAATTTATGAACAATGGACCAAACCCCTTTTGACAAATGAGCTCTTCACGAGAGTTTGTTTGCGAAAGGGGTTAGGTCCGCTCCAAGAAAATCTTTTTTTTTATTCTCCCATATTGCAATATTGTTATGCGAAATTAAATTTTCACGATATCCTACCATAAGAACATTACATTGGGTATAAAATAAATCTTGTTTTTAGAGGAAAAATATAAAAAAAATAGACAAGTTGATAGATAAAAGTTTGATTGATATAGGACCACCAATAATAAACTTATAAACTTTTAAACTTTGTAAAAAATTGGTAATCACTGCATTCATGGAGACTTCAAATTGCCACATATGTGAAGGCATAGTTATGTAAGGCAAGGACTACTCCTCCATTCACTCCATTACATAAAATGACTAAAATGTCACGTTTTTCAGAAAAGTTATATTTCAAATTTATATTTTTTTTCATAAGAACATAAAACGATGAGCTACCTGAGTTTTATTTTGATTACTGCCCCAGGGGAGTGGGTACTTTGGAGAAAACCACATATCCCTAATTATAAAGCACATGGCCTATGGGATAGTTGTACTTGCCACTCATAATTTACTTACCCACTTGTCAATTTTAAATCTTAATAGTCTCAGGGATTTCGATTTGAAAGCAGCCATAACTTTATCATTGCTTGTCCGATTTCTTTCAAACTTTCACCATTCTGTTATATATATATATATTTTCCTTTCCCACAAAACATTTTATGACCATGGCTGGAATCCCCTTTAATGAATGTAAAGAACAATTTTATACTTTTTTGAAGATCCTTAAAAAACATCAAATACGCGAAAACGAGATCTTTATTTTCACAAAATGCTTCACGAGAATGTAAAAGCAGGCCTATACGCGAATATTTCGAAATTATTTTCAAGTGAAAAAATGGTTTTAAGATTGGATACCAAAACACGTAAAATAAACATATAGCATTACATGTCATACTCAAAATGCTGAGTTGGCAATGCAATGTTTGCTTACACTATAAACGCCTTATAACGTGTCTCTACCATTGATCTCCATAGCTGGAAAGAACAACAACACGACCTTTTGAAGCAACCGGAAACACTTAGAAACGCATCGCCAATAGAGTCACAACGCTGTATTCATAATGGAGGACCAGAAATAAAAGAATGTAGATAGAAGTAAGACTGTGGATTACCACGTCTCAAAAGGAACATATCATATGCAGATATTACGTCTAATTACCTTTAGGGATTGCTCATTAATGATAATAATAGCTATTTTTTATGTAGCGCTTTTCCCCATAATGGCCCAAAGCGCTTTACCGTTTACAGCATATTATTACCCCGGTCATCAGATCCCTGCATGCCCACCTACAATGTACATGTATGCACCTTCTCCGTTCCCTGGGGAGCATTCCAGAAAGAGTGCCAAGACTCAATTGCTAGGAATACTCCATAGGCTTTCGCATCCTACCGGGTACCCATTTAGCATCTGGGTCGGCAGTGGCAAAGTTGGATTGACGCCTTGCCAAAAGGGACGCTAGACCGCGGTGGGATTCGAACACACGATCGTATGTTTTTCAAGGCTAGAGTCAGAACAAGTACACTACGGCCCTTCCACAAAAAAATACAATATGTGACTTTAAAATCTACAAATCCTAGTCTTGGCCAATGAATTCAAACTAAAGAGGGATGACCAAATACAATACAATATTGGGAAAAAAATCTGGATAGACCGACATCGCGCTTTTTAAGGCCCCTTAAGAATTGCTCCAAAGGTCAAGGGTGCACAAAGTTCTCTAAACTTTTTTCCTCTTGCTTGTGCGTGCGCATACGTTTTTTAGGTGTGGTTATGACTCAATGTTCTGTTACTGGATTGCTCTTTCTGAAGATTCAGTTTAAGGGTATGCGGCAACAAGCACCGAGCTCTATGTCTATCCAGCTATTTTTTTCTTGAAACATATAGTCTCAACGCGTACTTGAAGACCGGACATTTACCTTGGATTCTTCACTGAGAGTAATTCTGGACTGGGTATAATCTCAGGTTTTGTTCGCTCTTCCACCAAATTTATGTACGTTCGATAAAATTGACAACTTGGAACTCTTCAAAGCTGTTTGCAGCTATGTAAGACCATATTTTTGGTCGGACAGTCTGTTACTAACCCTTATGTAGGCATGGTAGGGGTATGCCTCTTTGAGTTTTCACAGCGAGATATTGATCCATGCCGCAAGTCATCGTCACGACAGACAGGTATCTTGCATAGTCAGTTCTTCTTCGTGGTATTATTATGAAGTTTGAAAGAGAATCGGGTGAATATTTCTTATGGGGTTTAAAGACAATAATCATGTTTGATTAATTCAATTTTCCTCATATCCTTGGAAAAAATATAGACCCTGTTTTTCCTATCTTTTAGAAAAAAAAAAAAAATGTAGATCTACATGTAGGGCTAGCCTAGACCTTTTCATATCACATTCTTTTTTCGTCAAAAAATGTATATTTCACGTGTGTCCCATCAGTTTGAAGTTCTCTTGTCTGGACGATGAATATCAAATAATTGGTATGTTTATATATCCCGGTAGATTTACCCCCCTGCATATTTTCGTAACGTTTTATATAAAAATTTCCATACCTGACTGATTATGGGACATTTAATGTTTGTTTTTGAAATGTGTATATACGTTTCTCAAACGTCTAGATAAAAAAATGATAAAGGTTTGTACTTTTAGAGAAAAAAATGCCCAGTTAGATAACCAGGAGTAACTGTGCAATAATGTATATCGGTTTTGCAAAAGGGAGACTTTCAAAATTTAGAACATATTTAAATTTTGAAATTGAATTTAGTCCGATTACCTTTTCATGCTGTAATGCTTGTTTAATATTGTCAGTTTTCATCTGAATCAACTTGTTGGAGATATAGCTGTATTTGTTTGCTCGGTGATATTACTGAATAGATTAAATCGTTTTAATGAAAAATATGTATGAATATAGTAATAAGGATGAACATGACGATTGAAGCAGCAACCCGACAAATGACTGTTATTATCAGAAAAAAAGTATGTATTATCCGACGGTTACTACGGGAACTGTGGTTCTTAGCAAATTCAAGTCATAGAAAGTTGTTGGATCTGAGCATTTTTTAAAATCTGGATCTGACTAAGGGTGCAATAGGAGAGAAAAGAGAGGGAAAATATGAAAGAGGTAAGAAATAAAGATTAAGAGAGATTAACGACCCGTTTTGAGGGTCAATATATACAGAATAAAAAAAATGAGTGTTTGTAGACAACACATATTTTTTTTTCATGAAATAATATCTTTGTGAAGTACTCTTTCATTCCAATGAAGGAAATCATTTCATTACAATAGCATTATTAAATGGACCGAAATCCACATCCGGGAAGGTAGGTATTTTCAAGATGGCGTCCAAGTTTGCATCCATTCACCAAGGAAATATGAAAATCCACCAAGGAAATATGATTTCGTTGTCCACACAACGGTATCAAATTCAAAGTTAAAATGATGCGTTTGGACTTGCTGCAAAGATATGCAGTTGTCCATTTTGCCTACAAATCGGAGAGGGTTTTCAAAATGGCATCTACATGTAAAATGGTTCCTTTTAATCAATAATGGTGGGAGTTCATACAATATCAATCTGTGAGAAATATATTTTGGTGTCTACACTATGGTATTAAAGGTCAAATAATACATTCAGACAAGTAGCAAAGATGGTCAGCTTTCCAATAATCCAAGGTAGATTCTAAAATTACATCAAATAGGGGCTGTTATAGCAATTCATGAAACAATACTGGTAACTTATCCGCATGCATTTAAGGGTAAACACGAAGAAAAAAAGGTTTAATTTTGCATCCAAGGGATACACTCGGCTGATACGATACGCTATCCCAGGGTGCACCCCAGGGGTTCAAAATGGAACCTTTTCTTTAGTGTGTAAGCAGCAAAATTATTTATTACAGGTGGATAGTGACTGAATCATGTCCACTCTTTGGTATAAACAACAGTAATTTTGGTACCCATTTTTGGAAGCCACCTTGGGTCTTAAGGCAAAATAGATAACTGCATATGATTATATCCAGATCTATTTTCCCCCTAGAAGCCCTAGCACAGACACCAACAATATATCCCCAGGTTTATTTATTATACTCGATGTCCACTTTTAAGTAGCTACAGTGAATTTAGACCCTATCTTTTGAAGCCATCTTGGATTTTTACCATACCAGACCACTGGTCCTTACCAGACCACTGGTCCTTGAATCTGTCCCTAGTGCATTACTTGGCCATTTCAATCATGGTTTAGACACCAAACCCATTATTCCACTACATATATTAAACGATATCTGTCAATTCATAAGTACCTTCAAACATTTTTTACTCCATTTTTGGAAGCCATCTGGGAATATCGGACATACTAGACCACTGACCGTCGTTATATAATTTTCTTAATGTATAATTTGACCCTTAAAACCATAGTTTCAACACCAACATTATATCGAACAGGCAGATATGAAATGAGTCATGTCCACTTTTAATTATCAGCAGCCATTTTAGAATCATTTTTTATGCCAAATTAGATTTTTGGACATACCAGACCACTGACAGTCCTTGTAACTTGTCCTAATGCATTAATTGACACTTGAATCCAGTGGTTTAGACACCAAAATCATTTCCGAGGCCGATATGAAAAGAGCAATGTGCGTTTAAAATATTAGCACTTATTTTAGAATCAATTTTTGGATACCGTCTTGACCTTTTTTTACATACTGGACCAATGACTGTCCTTGTAACTTGTCCTTCTGTATTTTGATCATTGAAACCAGTGGTTCAGACATCAAAAACATATCGCAGGTGGATATGAAATGAGCTATGTCAATTTTAAGCATCAACAGCGAGTTTAAAATCCGTTTTTGGAAGCCATCTTGGATTTTCTGAGAAACCAGACCACTGATTGTCCTTGTAACTCGTCCCAATTTACTTCTTCACCCTTGAAACTACTGAATAGGATCAAAATTGGAGCCACTTAAGTAATAGAGGAATTGTTAATTTTAAGCCTATGGGAGTCGCAGCCATTTTGGGCGCCATCTTAGATTTTCCAGGTAGCTTGCAGTGCTTATACTCATTCTAATCTGTATCAACAAATTATTTTACCCCCTACCACTGAATATGAACCGAAATAGGATTCCAGGGTGAATAATGAGTGCGTTTCAAAGCCACCTTGAAAATAACTACTTTGCCGGATGCAGATTTCGGTGAAGACTATTTTTAGTATGTTAACCCTGAGGTCAAGTAGTAACAAAAACAGTTGGAAAAACATTTGTTGCAATTTGTTCCGGGTAAGGGTATTTTTGGTCGTATATTGACCCGTCTAACAATGCCATTATAATGAAATCATCTCCTTCTATGCTGAGAATAAGTACTTCGCACAGATATTCAGTCATTAACAGTACGGGTCGTGTATGCCAAGACGTTTTGAAAGGCATACATGTAGATAGTACGTAAAGTTGACTTTTTTCATGAAAAGAAAATGCAAAGAATATGTGTTGTCGACAAACACTCACTTTTTTATTCTGTATATTTTGACGAAAAGAAAAAAAAACCGGGTGGTTTTGAACATTCTTGTAATCTTTATTTTTGACCGCTGTCAACTTTTTTGGTATCTTTTATCTCCTATTGCACCCTGAGCATGCTTATGTTATAGTCCAGTCATACTAGCCCGAATGGGGGGGGGGGGTGACCCACCACTAATTGCAACACGAGATATTCCACTGAAATGCTTTCCAGGAAGGTCCCCTAAACAACATATTAAAGGTCCCAACAAATCCAAGCAGTGGTTATCAAATTTGCATATTATGCACATTAGCCATGAAAAATTAGATAAGAAGGGAAATAATCCAAAGATTACAAATTAAATGTCCAAAACAATATAATTTCAATGAAAATTCATGATAAATAACTGAATTCAATGTTTTTAATCAAAAGTGCAAAAGTTGCTACCTCATTTGCATACTATGCAAATAAGCATCCTTATATGGAAAAAATGTCAAGATATTGTGTTTTTTCTCATATAGATTGATAGAAAACATTTCATTAATATTTACATTAATATGTTACTAATAGTATATCACTAAGCAAGAAAATTCATCCCGATGCCTGAAAATATTATGCAAATTAGCCATTTAGAAAATAGAAAATGAGGAAACTTACACAAAGTTTACAAAATAAATGTCCTCAGCAAGTAATTTTGAACAAAAGTTACTGATGAAGAAATAGGTTCAATGTCTTTATTTAAACAAAGCTAGCAAATCTGCCTCATTTCCATATTGTGCAAATAAGTATCCTCATATGGAAAAGGTTAAGACATTCTGATTTTTATCACATTGACTGCAGTGAAAACATTTCAGTTTTTCAAATCAATATGCTGCTATCATTAAGCATTCGAATCTATCCTAATATGATTTATATTCAAGGAAAAATACTGGAAATATATTCTTCGCTTCCTAAGCCGCGTTGTTATACCCCTTTCATATTGCCCTTTTCATTTTTCACCGGCGAACTTCTCCGCCTTGCATTCCTCACTTCACCGGCGAAGAAAAAAATGTTCCCTTTCGCACTGACATTTTTCCCTGGCAATTGCAGAACAAAACGAAAGAAAATTGTAAACATTACATTTTACCTTTGATAAAAAGGTATCAAAAAAATAATTACAACATATTTTGGAAGTATTACGAGAAAAACAAACAATATCACCTTGTTTTTATATTTTAGCACATTTTATACATGTAAAAAGTGCTTTTAAATAAATATTGTTAGTAAAAAAACATATTTTCGAGGTATATACTTGGCCATATAGCATTCAGCTTAGCTTGCAACTTATCGCGCGCGGAATTTCGGTACAGCGTACATGGGTCTTTGGGAGAGAGAAAAAAAAGACCTCTGACGTCATTAAAGAGGAGAAGTTCTCCGGTTTGCTTTCATACTGGCGTTTCACCGGCGAACTTCGCCGGTGAAACGTTTCACCGGCGAAGTTCTCCACTTCTAGAGGTGGAGAAGTGCGCCGGCGAACTTCCCCGGTGAAGTTCTCCTGTGTACCTTTCATACTGGACACTTTCCCCTTCGCTGGCGAACTTCGCCGGTGAAGTTCGCCGGTGAAAAGCGCAATATGAAAGGGGTATTAGTCTGACAAGATAATGGGATTGGCAAGAACAAAGCACAGTATTTGAATTGGTGTGTAGTTTGTTAGAGTTGACAACCCTTTCTTAAATGGATGGGACTTAGACTTTCTTGAAATTTCACCGTATAAACATAAAAAAGGGAGGTCAGGAAAAGCAAACTTATGGCAGGTAAGATCTAATGAGTAGTCTCATTAAGAAGTGTAGCAAAGATTCCGTCTGGCCTAGTAGATATATGCATGTTTTTTTTTCTTTAACAACTTCAGTAGCCTGGCAACACCTGCTTGACTAAGCAATATGTTATCTGGCCATATATGGGTCAGGACTGGCTCCCAGGTTATTAGATCAGCGTCATCTTCATCATGATCAGTGGTGAATGCTAAGACTAATTTTTTTTCTTAATAATGTTATTCCAATGTAGTCATAACTATTGATGTTAGGGCTCTCAACATGCTAATTGTTACAGCCTGGATCATTGTCAATCCGTTCAACAAATTATGTATTATAGGCTTGTCTACAAACCATCTTATGGCCCTCTTAACGCAATGTAGCAATGCTGTGCTTTACCTTACTGATCCTTTTGGAGCTCTAAAATACAAGCCTTCCTAGACTTTCTCTAAAACTCTTTACATCTTGTGACACAACTTATGGCCATTGTCTCATTGAAGCAACTTGCGTCGGAAGAAGATGTGGTTAATGGTATGTTCTTGTTAAAGTCCTCTTGATTGGCATTCAGTCTCCTATGCTCTACTTTTCGGATTTCTGAGAGTTGTATGATTGTCCAAAGTACATCTGCATGACACTATTAAAGTCAGCATTCCTCCAGAAGAACATCCTTTTGATTACTAAAAGGTTTATTCCTCTGAATAACCTCACAGTATACCCATGAGTAACACATTGTGGCAAATAAATCCTGGAAGTGGTACACACTGTCTTATCAATGTTGGATGGAATTGGTTTGTGATGTTCAGGCTGTTCCATAATATTGTGTTCTTGTCGGAAAGGCAATAATCAGTCCTCCATCTGGTTTGTTCATTGTCTCACTGAAGAATGTCTGTTTACCATAAATATCAGGAAATTAATATTATTATTTGGATACGACTTACTTAGAAACTATAGCTTTATTATTTGGAGATGGTTGCCATAGGAGATTTATCAAAGAGTAAAGAACAGAAAATGGATGCTTCATCATGAAGCAGCAACTGGATTCAGCAAGAATGTCTAATCACGATTCACATATCTGAGAACGATGCCTATAATGCATTTTAAGCCTTCATCATTAATTTATGAATGGCTTTCATGTCGCTCGTATAGGCAAATGCGCATTGTTACTCTTATGAAGCATGCCCAGAGATCTTGTGATCCAAGCAATTACTCATATTCACTACCAAGGCAAGTGATGATGATGATTGGTTCCTGTAAAGCGCCGGTATCCACCTCAGCTGGGCGCTCATGGGGCTTGCTCAAAAATAGGAAATATCTCACAAATTTCAATGTCTTCAAACAGTGCTTAGGATCATCATTCAGTTCAAGTACTGTCCCAGTAATGCTTCAATTTAGTTATTCTTGGGATAATGTCGGAGTGGGGAACAGAAAGGCTTTCAGGTATACTTAAAAGTTCGTTGTCTCTGCTTTCCTGATAAATTGGGGAAGGCTATTCCACAGCTTTGACCCAGAGATGTAGAGGCTCTGCCACTCCAGGTAGTGTGACTGAGAGATTCCCTCAGCAATGCTTGATCTGCTGATCTGAGACTGCTTGTTGGTCTATGTTGAGATAAGAGCTTTGATATGTAGGGTGGAGATTTATCGTTAAGCGCTTTAAATAAAAAAGGACCCCAAGTTTATGAGCTAAGTGGTGTGCTATAAGGACCAAATATTCGAAGCTAATGTGCTTTTATTTGTACGGGTGTGACGTCTTGTGCTGATCACTTGGCAATCCAGGAACTTAACCATAGCGTGGACTATACTCGCAAGAAACGCAAAGTCTCTACAAAGTCAAGAAGAGAGCAAGACTTGGATGGAAATAATGAAGCATTCAAACAGGGGGATCCATGTTCAATGGACTCATCATTGTACAATATGAGTGCATGGGGTAACTGCTCGTGACAATAGTCAATATCAACCAAGCAGGGAGTGTAGGGGAGGTCATCATGGTTGATACACATAATCTACATGGAATTTTAGAGAAAAGTATCACGTATGTGTTTCCTTGAATATTCATAACATGTCAGATGCTTATGTGCATAATATGTAAATTATACTTAAAAATAATAGTACTGTATTATGCTGATTAGTACTGTATTTGCCATTCTTAGTGATTACATCGATATTGATCTAGATTGAAATGTTTTCATAACTGTTTTTGTGAGAAAAGTCAAAATTTCTGGATTTTTCCCATATATATATATGGTTATATGTTTATGCAAATGAGGTAGATTTATTTACGATTTTTATTTAAAAAATGAATAATTTGTAAAACTCATCATGGGCTTCAGTTCAATTCGTATTGTTTCCTGCACTTGATGTCCAATATTTGGATTACTTTCCTTATTTGTAATTTATCATGGCTAATTTGCATAAAATGCAAATTTTGCGATTTTCGTATATGCTTGTATATTTAAGGACTTTTGATATGGTGTTTAGGAAACATTCCTGTATTTGCCATATTCCAATTTGAATAGATAATCTACTTGCAATTTTTGAGGGATGTATCACCAGTGTGTTTTCTTGAATATTTATAAAATACATGTATTAGATACTTTCATTTGCATTATATGCAAATTACACAATAGACTCTAAGCTTAATACAAATTTATTCAACATCCTCAGTGATAGCAGCATGTAAATTTCAACATTAATGAAATTTTCAAGCAGTTAATGAGAGAAAAATCACAATACCTACATTTTTCCATATAAGGATGCTTATTTCCATATTATGCATATTTGACAAAAAAAATTGAATACAGTTATTTATCATTGAGTTTCGCTCAAATTAAATTGTTTTGGACACTCAATTTGTAATCTTTGGGCTATTTTCCATATTTTTCTAACTTTCTATGGCTAATTTGCATAATATGCAAATTTCATAAATTTCCACTGCTTGGATTTCTTGGGATTTTTAGTATGTTGTTTAGGGGACCTTCCTGAAAGCGTTGCAGTGGAATATCTTGTGTTGCAATTAGTGGTGGGTCAAACCCTATATTGACTGGACTATTAGTAAGGTCCAGATTTTAAAGAAAATGTGCTCTTAAATAAAAGCTTTAGGCATTTTGTGTTCTTCAGGGGTCTGAATCCAAAAATCCTGTTTGCCAAACTTGATTCCAACGTTTCTATCCTCCAATCGCAAAAAAAAATGGCGGTATTTTTAGTGTAGTTTTTCATATCAAACGATTTCTATGGGTGATTGTATTTCAGAATTTTGGATCTATGCTTTATTTTTGATATATTCACCTGATTTAAACAACTTTGGGGTCAAACAAGAAGAGAATGATAGTTCCAAGAACAAAAATTACATCGGAAAAGTTTCGAGGTTTGCCAATGGTGCAATTTGGCAAAAAAAATCATGATGGCTTAACAAATGGCTGCTGTGCTGCAAAGTGCATATACCATCTACCTAGATACATTTTTGTGTTCTACCATGATTTTATGGGTAAAAAAAAATAAGTTAAGGCGAATCGCAGGGATACGCTGTTGTTCCATTTTGTCAAAATATTGAAGAAGGCTCCCAAATCTAGTTTAATTTGGCCACATTGATACACAAAACGGCGATATTTCATATTATCCCACGTAGAGCAATTATTTGTGACGCTGCTATGTTTTTATTGCTCCTAAATCTAAAGCATCCATCTTTGACTCCTTTATTGGCATTTTTTCTTGCATTTTTAGACATACAGGACATTGGTTGTCCTTTTAAGTTATCCTAATGTATTATTTGACCCTTTAAACGTGTTAAATCAAGGGTTAGACAACATTATCATACCCCTGTCGGATATCAAACAAACTGTCAATTCTTAGGTAACAACATCCATTTTAGACTCCATTTTTTGAAGCCATCTTAGATTTTAGGACATGCTGGAACCACCGTTTTTCCTTGTAACCTGTCTAATTAATGTAATACTTACCCTTTAAACTGTGGATTATATACCAAAATCGTATTCTCCATGGACCTGTTGCATAAAACTTTTTACCTGAGAAAACTCAGGTATTTTTTATCGGAGTTTTTGCCCTGTTTTAAAGTCAATGGCAGAAATCAGACTAACCTTAGTTTTCAGTTTTTACCAGAGTTTTCCCAGGTACAAAGTTTTACGCAACCTTTCGCAAGTGGTTATTAAACAATGTATGTCGGTTAGGGTTGCAAAATCCCCGGGAAATTTCGCGTTGAAAACTTTCCATGAGAATAAACGTGAATTCATTTGGAATTTGGGGATTTTCCAGCAATTTTCGGGATTTTTTTAGAAATGTTGGGAAATTTCAAAAAGTAGCTACATGTATTTTCTGATATTTATATAAAGGAACTGAAAGGAATGCCCTTTGAGATGTTGTTTGGTTGTGATTCGTCAGCAAAAAGTTTCAAACCAAATATTATGCTAAGACAGACAAAGCAGAATTTCAATAAATGGCATGTTTTGCATGTCAAAATGGAGCAAAAGTGTGTAGAATATGGCGGCCATATGACTTTTTTGGAGTAATTTAACATCATATTCAGGTTGGCAAATGCCATATTTGGACTCAGCGCCCTCAAATTATGCTCAAACACTTCCTAATTAAGCATTTACACGGTTTTCCTAAGGCAGTCTACTTTTTCTCAATCTGGATCTGACTCCCTTCCCATTTTTTGTCGCTGTTCTTATCTACTCCTTATAGCGGAAGGTTGGTGAAATACTTTATCTTGTTATTAAACTAATGTACGTCTCAAAAAGAAAAACGATATCCTGCCATATAAGCTTCTTAACCCTTACCTAAGATCACTAGCGTTTCTGCAAAAGTTCCATGGGTATAGTATTGCAACATACCCCCTTCTTTTTTATGAAACTGAATGGTGCAATATCATCATCATCATCCTCTCCACCAGCACTATACCACCACCACCACCACCACCGTCATTACCATCATCACCACCACCACCACCACCATCGTCCTAAGTTTAATCATCATTAACCAGTTTTCAAGCTGTGCAGAGTGAACAATTAGATATAGGTTCCTTATAAAATTCTTCATTTTGTTTGTGATAATCGGACCGATAATATTCAATAGTATTAATATTTGGGCATGGCCCTGGAAGCCGGAGTGTTCGGGGTACGTTGGCGATGGTGGGGGGGGGGGGAGGTGCTGCGTGTATGCGTGTATTATTTTCCATAGGCAGCACCCCGAGGAATTCTGGACGGAGTGACCAAATGGAGAAAAACACGTTTTTTCCTTGTAAAATTTCTAGGGACAAAAATGACAATAAAATATATATATACATACATATATATATATATATATATATATATATGTATATATATATATATATATATATATATATAAATAAATATATATATATATATATATATATATATATATATTATATACATATATATACATGTATATACGTATAAATATATTTATGTTACTCCAAACTGAAGGTCGTTTCCGGCCCGAGAAATAATGATGTTAATGATTATAATATTTTTTTTGCTTGTCAATTTGACATCAACAATGCCATTCAAAAATCATTCTTAGGGCCATGTATTTCGATTTTAGATATATATATATTTAAACAAATAAAATCGAAGTTGTAGTACATATTCAAAACAGTTTAGACAGTTCAGTGACACTTTATAATACATAAAGAATATAAATTACCTGAACTTGCCAAGAAAAGCAATGCTTGTATAAAAGGAAGTCATTAAACGGAGTTTCAATACTAATTAAAGATATATACAATAATAGAGACGGTAAAACAAGTAATTTACAAAAACAAATCAAATTAAACCGACTACAATAAATAAGAGAAAGTGATTTAGGTGATAATAACACGAATATGTTAATACAGGTATAAAATTATGCTAAGGAGAAACGAAAAAGGCAAAGGAATACAATTCGGTATATATTTCAGGAGAGAAAATTAAGATAGTTGGTAAATCAGATTAAATCATGAGCTCTAAAGGCGACCGCACACCTTAAGATTGGTCTGCCACCCGATTTCAGAATAAAATGTAGTAGAATTTGATGCTAATATTGAGATATTGAATATCTTACTGTGTAATGTTCTAAATCATTGTTAGAATACCTATGCTCAAATCTGTGACTATGCTATCATCTTTCTTAGAATAAAAGCGAATTTAATATCTAGTTGTAATGACGTCATAGCAGTCGTACGATTGGCTACGATTTGAAACTAATTTGACATTTACTCGAAAATAAAGGCTTGGAATCTTTCAAAATGGTTATATTAGTATTTTTTCCAATTATTTTCAACCTTTAATAAAATGATATGGTCCATTTACATTTTTAGAAAATGAGCAAAATGCGAGTTGTCCCAAAATCGGATGTCGAACAGTCGTAAGGTGTGCGGTGGCCTTAAGACCCACACGTATAGCACGTAAAGCATATACCATAAAAAGGGATTATTGTATTATTGGCGCTCACTAAAATCGTTATTTATTTAAGTATATATATTTATCTTGAATAAACTTTCAATGTCATGAGAGTGATAAGCCAGCTAGATGGTAATAAGTAAACGGTATAGTATAGCATTCAGACGTTGATGGATATTTCCACCACTTATATTTGGATTGATACGCTTGAAAAAATATGGCATGCCAATAATGATAAACTTGAACTCAAGAAACACTAAAAGTAAAATGTATAACCAGACCATTTACATTAAGAGTTCAATGTAAAAATGGTAGAGGTACAAATTTGACCCCCCCCCTTGGATATTTTACCTAGCACTCGTTTTGTAAGTTTACACCCTCCTTGGCGCCTTTACTGTCAAAATTGACAGAGCATGTCAGGTTACAAAGTATCCCATTAAATGCCATCGAAGATCTGAAGCTGTTAAAAATATATATTGGAAGATGTGGGGGGGGGGGGTGTATTGATTGAGCATTGAATTGAAGTGCCTCTTTAAATCATATTTTTATGTTGTTTTCCTTTATTGATTTATATTGGACTTTAGGCTTATTGCGTTCAAAGGTTCAGAACAAGGAAAGGAAGTTATTGGCGTACTTTGCACAAGGCCTGATAGTGATTTAGGAATATTAGTTAACAGTTTATCTGAATTAACAACAATTTCAAAGTTACTGTTTACTTAAATAAGAAACAAACAGAAATATATGGTGTGTATTGTTTGAATGACTTTGATTACGAGGCTAATGATTGATTGAATATCATGCTTTGTTGTATGATAATTGTCATGACGATTGCAGTTCGTCTTGAGAATTATGGGACCTTTCATACGCTCACTTAAAAACTATGATTTGAATTAGAATTCTCGAGCAAAGGCGGTTTGGGTCATTGGTGACTTGCCAATCAAATCACTGCATCAAAAATACAAACTACGATGAGTGAATGACAATTGTATGATCTACGGAAGGGCTTGATAGGTCACGTAGGTTCCGCCTCCAAAATATGTTTTGGAGGTCAAGCCTTTCATACGAAAAATTCGTACAATAATTTGAGTCAAACTAAACTAGAGTTCACATCCAGACTAGATTTTGAATTCATGATTGTGATTAGCCTTCGTAACTCAGTTCTATTTTGGTTACACACGTCTGTATCTATTTTTATGAGGTTGTCTAAATTTCTCTGGGTGTCTATATTTCTGCGGTTGTCTATATTCCTGAAGTGGTATTTAATTCTGTGGAAGTCTTTACATTTCTCAAACTTTCTATCTTTCTGTATATATTTCTGTGATTGTTTTCAATTGTATTTTTATCATTTATTATTTTTTTGCGATTGTCTTGTTCTTGTGTTTGTCCTTAATTATGCACTTATGTTTGATTCTGTGAATTTCTATATTTTTGTATTTCTTTATTTCTAAAATTTCTTCTTTTAGATATTATATTTCTGCATTTTAATATGTTTTTAACAGTGTATAAATATGCAGAGAGTCTAAAGGGCCTAGGCTTTTGATCCGAGCAGACTCTTCATCGGAGGCAAAATGACAAACATATAAAGTAGAACCATAATATCAATATGGTTGTTCCACTTTACATGTTTTTCATTCAGGTATTAAGTAGATGAAAAGTGACTCGAAATTAACAAACTCCAATCAATCGATATGCTCAGTGTTAAAACAATTGAAAAAAAATGTTGCTTTATACACTCTAAAAACACTGAGTAAAATTTTACCCAAATTGGGTAGAAAGGGAACATGCAAGTTTGCAGGGTATTTTTTACCACAAATTGGGCTATTTCAACGCAACATTGCGTAAAACTTACAACATATTGGGTATCTTTCTACCCAACCAACATGCATGTTCCCATTTTACCCAATATTGGGTAAACCTGTTTTTAGAGTGTAAGCTTATACTAATACTTGACATAGTGAATTCATCATTACGGATGCGTTTTTTTATCATTTGTCATGCAGTCTCCTGATGCCACTATGCCTGTCTCTCTTAGTGTCTGGCGTGCCAGGATCGGCACGTACATGCGCCGTAAGCAGAAAGTGTATGACTACTTCTACTACCTGAGGAGGTATGTTTACGGTCTTAAATTAATTGAAAAGGCGAAGAAAGCAGCTGAACACTCAAAAGAAAATGACAGAGGCAATCGCCACAAATCGTCTTTCAATGGCTATTCATCTGGTGAAAATGGCAAAACTGGTAACACATGTCGACAACCTCCGCCTTCTACCGATGTAAAACCGAATCCCACCCAAACTGAATCTCAAAGTGACCGTGATGTTAAAGGTAGCAAATTCGAAGCACGTTCTCAGACCAGTTGCGTTGTGGCCATTCACTCTTCGTGTCACATTAAAAGACCCGATCAAATCCCTCAGGATATGGCTTTAAGTGCTGATGACCGTACTCTTTCAACATGTTCAACCTCTTCAACAGAACAGGAATCCATTCCTGCCCCGGAGCCTACCACGCCCTGTGACTTAGACGACGAGCTGGACCTGAGATACATAACCATTCGTAGCGTATCACCTGTAAACCACTGCAATTCGACTCAAACAAATAAACCAGACCATGAGCCAAACGGCACATCGGAGGTACGTGTAGCTACATCTGTCATTTGTCATGAAGATGACAGTAATCATGAGGAGACATCACACCTTTTACCGTCGGGGACAGTTGCAGATGACCAATCTTTGACTAGTTCTGAACCTGAACACACATCATCGAGAAGCAAGGCAGGTCTTAAATTTACTAACTCCTTTTAAGCCCATTTTATAAGTAAGAACGATTAGGGAGCAAAAGTTTTAACCATAAACGTGATAAAAAAGTAATGTGTTCATGCAAAAGCAATATGTAACGATTTCTATAAAAGTAGGCCTACCTAACACGATTTAACTAGCCATTATTCAATGAAAAGAGTTTGTGACGATTCCATTGCTTAAAAATAAGCTTCTGATTTAAGCAATTTTTTTTTTGAATATTTTGAAATATCAAGGGGTTACTAATATTAACGCACCATTATTCAATAATAATTGATAATAATAAACGGTTCATAGACCTACATGTTAGTTCCGCTGTAATCATGTTTTGATAAATACAAGCGTGTAAGTTTCATTGATACTAAAACGGAAAGTTATGAAATTGATAGAATAATAGAAACAGTTTGCAATGTAAATTTTCTGTTACCGTTGCATCTTTGTTCTTCCTATGCCCCCCTCTTCATAATCGCAGGTCGCAGAACGTCATGAAACAACAATATTTCTAGGCAGGATATCTTATACACTCAGTGGAGAAGTAGATGAAATCAAGCGGATGTACGTTGCTGTTGAGACCAATGTGCTCCTACTGAGGTCTGGTGACGTGGAGCCAAACCCGGGTCCAGATACCAAGTGAGCAGATTTAATTCAGGTCCTACAGTACCATAAATCCATTGCTGATTTCAAGAATGGGCAATTCCATTCTAGTATAGTCCAAGTATATGCATCGGAATTCGAATGTGTCCCATCAAGGGGGTCCCGGGGGGGGGGGGGCACTTCCATTCACGAGTGGATACCATGCGCGACCATGGGTCTCGAAAAGCACCCTAAACACGTAATTTCCATATTCTGAAAATGCACCCCTTAACAAGTAGGGGCGTGTGAAACCCTACCCTTAACAAGTATTGGAAACAAAACGATACTCTTGGCAAATATCACCTGAAATGAACTCCTAAACAAGTACAGGAATTTTTTATTGTTACGGGTACTTCGGTCGTCGGCTTTACCTTATTTGGTTTAGTACGACCCACCTTATACATTTCGCGCAAATCGGACTCTAAACACGAAGTGTTGGGGCAAAAAGGACATCCTTCATAAAACGTTTTAATTTTGTTTTATCATCCCCGCAAATTTGACCCTAAACACTTAATCTTCCTAGCAAAATAGATACCCTTTTTATTTTCATTTTTTGGTTTTTGACACCCTTATCACGTTACGGACGTAACGTGCCCTACCGTGAAAAAGACATCATTTTTACGTGTTTTTTGGTCGCGCATGGTATCCACTCGTCAATGTAAGTGCCCCCCCCCCCCCGGCAAGGGGTACACAGGGCTGAAAATATTATGATTTGAACAGATAAGGTATGTGTCAAATTAGAGAAAGAAGACGCCGAACATTTAAGTTAAATCAGATAAGGATTACTAAAGATTTAAAATTTGAAACGTTCAATTATTTCATGAAACATTTTTTGAAGTATTCATGTATATCGAATGAGTGAGCTAATCATATCGCATTCCTATTTATTATCTTGCATATTTTTGCATGAAATTATAATTTTATTCAAATTATGTCAAACAAACCTGAAAAAATTAGATTGGCAACTGATTTAATGCATTGGGTAAGGGAACAGAGCAAAAATATTATAGCGTGAAGCCTGCAGGGGGCATGGGGTGAACGCTAGAGGCATGGGGTAATCAGAATTAATCCACCATGCCGGATGCAGCCAGCATGAACGGTTGTTACTAAGTAATTGCCCCGTTCAGCACTCAGGCAGCATTGGGTCAAAGCCATGCGAAATTCAATTTAATCCCCCATGCCGGATGCAGCCATTATGGGCCTCTCTACAACCCCATTCAGCACGCAAGCGACATGGGGTCAGATCATGGTGCATTTTCAAGATAATCCCCTATGCCGGACGCAGCCAGCTTGGACGCCCACTAATAGGTAATTACCCCGTTCAGTGCGCAGTCGGCATGGTGTCAAAGTAAAATGCATTCAAAGCTAATCCCCAATCCCGGACGCATTACTTCCATAAAAAGACGTATGGTATTTCGGGCCTCCTTAAAAGAGAGAGGGGGGGGAGATGAAGTGACTCAATTTCCCCCCCCCCATTACATTCTCGCATCTGGCAATCATGTGATGTTGTATATAATTGCTCATAAGTGCTAAGGTATTTTCGCTTTATTTTGTTATGTTATATGTTAATGTTGTGTACAAGTCAGCTCATTGTTCGGGGGGGGGGGGGTGGGGAACTTTAATTGACGACTGGATACCATGCGCAAAAGGGATGTCTTTTTCAAGATCGAGAGTGTCAGAAAACACTGAATTAATGAAAAGATTATATATTTCTCTATTTCTACACTGTATAATAATGAAATAAATACTATCATGAACATACTACAGACACGTAATAATATTCTCGTCCACTCCAAGCTCTAATTGGTTCTGGAATAAATTACCACTCAGGCTATACCATTCCCGTATGCTTGGTACCATATGAACTCTTGTGAGCGGCATCTTTATTCGACAAATTAAAATAATAAATAAATCATTAAAACAACATTCAAATAGTTAGAATGCATTTTTGTATCGATCGTTTTAATCGTTCAATCTAAAAGTACAGAGACGGCGGAGTTGGTAGGAAGTTTCAGTCCTCACCCCCTTCAGCAAACACGTACAAGAAAAAGCCGAAGTCTGTATAAATTTGTGATTTTGGTTGGCCGGTCTACTCCCTCGATCTCACATTCAACTCAACCCCTCTATTATAAAAAAAGGCTCAGCGGTCCCTGTTTTTTGTTTATTTAAAAAATCAGATATTTTGGTTTTGATGATAACCAGGGTAAGCGCCCCAAATGTTTGTTTGCAGTAATGGAAAAAAATGCGTGGGTGTTTTTTTTCTATATAACGAGTTTAGTTGCAAAAGGGGTTAGGTCCACTTTTGACCATTCCGAGAAAAAACATGTTTTTTATTCTCACTTACTGCAATATTCTTATGAGAAACTAAATTGTCATGATGTACTACCCTATCATGCGAACATAAAATTGGGTATAAAAGAAATCTACCAGTCTTCATTTTTTTCTATATATTCTTTTAAAAATCATTATCGTGGACTTAACCCCATTTGCAACTAAACTGAAATGAATCCAATCGATTTTGATTAAAAGTGATTTTTCCTTGCCACTTTTATTCATGTTTGCATGTCAGTTTAAAAAAAAAAAAGGTTTTGAGACAGAGAACAATAACATTTATGAAGAATGGACCTAGCTCCTTTTGAAAAAAATGATTTTTCTTTGCCATTTTGGATCACTTTTGAATAGGAATTTCAACTTTTCTTTGGTATCATCTTAATATAGAACTACTAAAAATCTATACATTGAGGCCCAAAAATCAAATTTGATGAAAAATGGTTCTAACCCCTTTTTCGAGTGAGCTCTTTATATGATTCTTTTCTACCACGCTATTCGTCGGTTAAAAAGAAAGAAATTGGCGAAAAGGTAGGAACATCAATAAAATTTAGATCGGTATCAACATATTTTTTTTCGGGGGGGGGGGGGGGGGGGGGGGTGGTAGGTCACAAATGAGTAAAAGATTGTAGGATTGAGAGGGTTCTGTGGGGACAAGCCAGACAAACATGTTTTTTGCAGGGGATGCCTTAACGTAATTTCTCCTCCTATATTATTTTATTTCAAGAGTTTTTATTTTCATTACAAGAGTAATAATAAAAAGTCATCAGTCCGACAAGGGTCTGAGGACAGAGTTGTGACAAACAAAACGTGTTTGTTTTTTAAAGTGATATAATCAAACTTTAGATCGGTATCAACATATATATTTTTTTTTTGGGGGGGGTGTTAGGTCACAAATGAGTAAAAGATTGTAGGATTGAGAGGGTTCTGTGGGGACACGCCAGACAAACATGTTTTTTGCAGGGGATGCCTTAACGTAATTTCTCCTCCTATATTATTTTATTTCAAGAGTTTTTATTTTTATTACAAGAGTAATAATAAAAAGTCATCAGTCCGACAAGGGTCTGAGGACAGAGTTGTGACAAACAAAACGTGTTTGTTTTTAAAGTGATATAATCAAACAAATAAAGTCATGTTATTCGTTTAAGTAGATATTCATGGAATTTTAGCAAAAGCGCACTTGTCTATTCCCCCTTTTTATCTCTGTCTCTCATTCTCTCTCGTTCTCCGTGACATCTGAGCATTTTTTTTATTCTAGAATTGCCCTAAATGATTCTTCTTTCATCCTTATACTTGTTATCACCCAGGGGAAGCGCTTTTACGCAATATGACTCACTGTCATAAGCACCTGTGTTGTCGGTAAATGAAACAAGGTTTTTTTTTGAGATACTGGTTGTTGGTCGAAATAAAAAAGAGTATTCATAAAAGCTTTTTGTATTGCTAAGTTCGAAAAGCATTCAACAGGTCGTCCTGCCGATAAACACTAATCTTCCTTTTGTTCGGGGCGTTGACCATCTGTATCCTGCTCTTTTCGGAAGGAATTTGTTTGAGTGGCCGCCCAGACATTCTTTTGTTCGGGTAATGCCGATATATCATGCACTACATGGACGTTTCCCTTTTGAAAAGAGCATATGAATGGTGTGCTAAACTGCTTTCTTTTCTCTCTTTTTTTTTCTTCAAAATAATGAGAAGAAGAGGGATGATGGGGTCAAAAGTGCACCGAAATCAGCTCAAAGTACTAAGTCATTACTCTCGTCACTACAAGATTTTTGTTTTTCTGAAAATACAATTACAAATATATATATCATTCTAGAGATATATCTCCTTGATGAAACAAATAATAAGACGAAAGTGGTGAGTAAACGCATAGCTTATTACGTGACGATCTTGCAGAAAAGATGTTAGCGTATACTCTCAGAACAACGATATGGATCAAATTACATGATCAGGTGCCTATTGCAGAAAGAGTTGCAAGCCATCGCAACTGTAAAAAGCATGCGCAACTCGATCTTCAACCAATCAACAGCACGCATTTGGGACTTGTGATTGGTTTTTTGGCTTGCGTTTAAACGTAACTCTTTCTGCAACGGGCCCCTGGCCTAGTGCTCGCGCGCGTAAGTGCTCGTCATACAACTTATTTTCCCCGTCTTACTCCAACGAAAAAATCGGGTAAAGTCGAAATGATTTCCTATTTTCGGGATTTTTGTTATTGAAATAAATTTATAAAGGAAATAGTACGTGGCACAGGTTTTAGGACATAAAGATTTCAAAAAGTTAAAAAAACTCCGTCGAATCAAACCAAACAAATCTCGGCTTCTGTAGAAGCCCGTCGTAGCCCGTCGCACCCAAATGATTAAAATTTATCACGGGAGCACGCAGGGGGCATGGTGGATTATTTCAAGAGCAACTGGTGGTAGGCTGCAGGTGGAATGGTGGATTAAATTGGAAAGATTTTGCACGGCAGCACGCAGGGGGCATGGCGGATTATTATTTAGAACATCCGGTGTTAGGTTGCAGGTGGAATGGTGGATTAATTTATAGAGATTAGACGCGGCAGCACGCAGGGGGCATGGCGGATTATTTTTAAGAGCAAGTGATTACCGCCTGCAGGGGGCATGGGCTTCTTAATTGGAGCGTGCTCTAGGGGAAGCCTGCAGGGGGAATGCTGTGATATTTTTGCTCTCGTCCCTAAGGAATCCAGTGACCCCTCTTTTTTTCAAGGGAGACATATCAAACACCCATGAATGAAAATGTCAAAACACAAGAAAAAAAGTGGAGACAACATCAGCCCACCTAATGAATATTCAAGCATTTTTTAAGACCTTTTCACGAAATATTGCTGAAAATCAAAAGTCATTAATTGAGTGACTTGCTATCAGATTGTGATGAAATTTTAAATATTGGAAGAGGTGACATTTAATCGTTTATATTTTACGTAACCATATTCAACTCGGAATACTCGTTTAACCTTAATAGATAAACACTCTTCTTTTAAAACTGTTTATAGCAAGCTGCAAAAGACGATTCTTTTCATATTCATTATTTTTTTATCATTTACTTGTTATTTTTGAAGGGCAAAGTTTTATTGTAACTATGTGAAGTACTTTCCTGAATATCGATAATAACAATTTCATCAAAATCTAATGCAAAAATAAACTAGTAACATTGGAACACATGTTGACTCATTTTCTTTGAATACAATATAGCCCTGGGAATCTAACTGAGTTCGAACTCATTCTCCTTGCTGACGGTATGGATCCATCAGACTTCAGGAAGGTGGGACTAGCTTTAGGATTCACTGAGGCTCAACTAAGTCGGTTCAAGGAAGACAATATTGGCAACATAATGCAAGCTACCTATAAGATGCTTTGTGAATGGCTGAAGACAGTAAAGCATCAAGAAGCAAGGGAAATTCTGTCCAAAAAGTTAAAAGACATCAATCTGGTACAACTGGCCGACAGTGTACGAAAAGGTGATCAGTATTATACAAACTTACATGTGCACTACTGTCACGTAGATAAACGATAAAGATAACAATGAGGGTTTGACGAAGTGTCAGAGTATGACGATGAAAATATCAATGCTAATTGTAATAGTATAAACATGCAAAGAAGATATCGTCAAAAATTAAAATGTAGACAATAGGTAGTGCAAGTATAATAACAGCAATGCTAATTACGATTCGAGAACAATGGACAAGAACATAACAGATTGGACATAGTAATTCAAGATTCAAGATTCAAGATTCAAATATTTATTGTCTGTAAAAACACAGAATCATAATAATGATCACAAGAAAATGAAGTTAGTCCTTCTCAGTCAAAGTGAGCAGCGAAAAATTAAATAGGCCTTCTTTGAAAACTTTACAAGATGTATTTCCCAAATATACCACCTCCAAACTAAAAATCCATTCGAATTGTATTTTAATTCAATTGACACATGTTAGTTTGTCTCTCATAACAGGCCAGGTCGGTGATCACATATTATCACTGACAGAAGAGGAAATCCAACGGGTCATCAAAGAGGTCAAAGAATATTCTGCACTTCATCACTGTCAGATTCAAGCCGATCCACTGAACAGCAGCCTTCTGTTTCAATTAGACCGGATCTTCACCAACTTAACGTTGTTGGAAGAAGACAAAGGAACTACTTTAAAGGCACCGATACTCTACGCAGACCTGCTCAAGACTAAAGTCAACGGAGTCCTTCCTAAACGTTTGTTGGTTGAAGGTGAAGGTGGTGTGGGGAAGACAACTCTTTGTGCAAAGATCGTTTGGGACTGGATTCATGGAGCCTGTTATCAAGATTTCACATTGGTTCTTATCGTCCTTCTTCGTGAATTGGAGGGTAAGACTCTTGGAGAGATAATAAAGTCTTATCTCCCAGACGACAATATGGTTACAGCCATGCAGCTAAATAAGCACGTCTTCTCCCATCAGAAAGACGTCTTTCTTGTTCTGGACGGCCTAGACGAGTTAGCTGGTGATCTTAGCAACTCTCATCAAATCGGTCTTATCATCCTCAATCAGCTTTTTAAGTCAGGGAGGGTGCTAATCACATCTAGAAGATGGCGATCAGATGAGATACGGATGAAATCGGATCTTAGAAAGGTGTATGCATTCATTGCCGTGGAGGGTTTCTCTGGTGAAAATCTCTCTTCCTACGTCACAAAGTTCTTCCATCCAGACAAAACTCCAGCTGAGGAGTTGACCCTATTCATATCAAACAACGATGTCATCAGAGAGAACATGGCTCCTTACCCCCATATACACAGCTATGCTATGTATCATGTGGAAAGAATTCGATGGAGCGCGTCGCATAGCAATGTCGAAATTACAAACATTTTCTCAGCTCATTAACGAGATGGTCCAATTCTTGGTCGATCATTATCTCTCAAAGCTCGGTCTGTCTGCAATAGACAAGGAATGGCATGTTCAGCGTGCAGACATACTTCGCAATCTATCAAACATCGGTTGTCTTGCTTTCCAGGGGCTCATGGTAAGACGATTGGTGTTCACTGAACAGGAGTTCAAGAGCTGGCCAGGGTGTGTAAACACAGGTTGTCAAGTTGGAGTACTCACTAAACACAAACCTATCCTTAAGAGGAGACACCAAAGATACACTACACATCCCGCAGACTCATCTGTGCAGTTTCCCCCATAAACTGTTTCAGGAGTATCTATCAGGGATGTATCTGGCATCTCTTCACAACTCAAACAGAAGTGAGTACGACAGATTGATTACGGATATAGTCGGAAATGCACGTGAATTCCGGGAGCTTCTGTACTTCACTTCGGCCCAACAGAAAGAGGTCGGATTGGATATCATATATCGTCTCATACGATCAATGAGATTTGGGAAGAGCGATGATGACTACATTGTCGATGTAGCATATGAGAGTCAAGACCAAACAGTGGTCAAAGCTGTAGCAGATCATCTATCAACTTCACCCGGAAACACACTTACGATCAGGAAGGAGATGCAGGCGCACACGGTATCAGGACATATCTTCATCATGAATCATCGTAAAGTGGTAAATAATTTCAACTAAAAGTACACACCCTCTTAATCCAAAGATATAATTTGTAAAAGACTAGATATTATTTTTTTTCTTATTTCTATTTTCTACCCGTAATATTCAAAACAAACGAGACCGAAGAGTACTTATCCTCAAAAACATGAAATATTCAAAGAACATCACTCGGCCCAATTTCACTGTTCTTTATATATCTGTCACAAAATACACCCCTTGTAAAGAAATAAATGACGCAAAAAGAATGATGTAATTTCAAATATTGAATAACATTTATTAGATAATAAATTTTAAAGAGTACAGAAACGCTTTCAAAAAGATTTATACACGCCTGATAACCCCTGCCCTTTGGTTTGTTTCGGTTCGCCTATCATTGTGATGCAACAATAATTGTCTAATGTTGGTTTACTGTTCATTGTGACGCAACAATAAGCCTGATTAGTTTTGGTTTGCGGTTTATTGTGACGTAACAAGGTTGCTTGGCAACAACATGCGCGCTACTGGATGTGCGCCCCTGTTGCACACGGACATCACATGCACATCATGTGATCCCGGCGGCGCGGAATTGCGTCGCGCGGAATCGCGTCATTCTTTCGTGGCTTTTGTCAAGAAAGGACGTGTATGTCTAGTCTGGAACAATTTAAAATACCCACCCACCATCCCCAGTAGCGCCACCTCATATTCAGGCGTGCAAAAGAATTTGTACCAATGATGGGATGGTTTAATGTAAAATATGATTGGCACAATACTTATTATTTCATAAATACGAAAGCACTTATATGTTGGTGAACTGTAGGTAAAAGTGCACGTGATCAAGAAAAAAAGCAAACCGGTGGGGTAGGAATTCACTTGGAAAAGAGTTGTCATAACATGTCCCAATATATAGCAGAGTAATAATAATAGTAATAATAATAATACATTGTATTTATATAGCGCTTAATACGTGATGTTTCTAAGCGCTTTACAAAACAATTAAGTAACATACATCAATAACATTGGACAGTTAACATACAAGAAAGGAAATGTACAGCGTAAAGTATTTTCATATGACAAATTACAAATTAGCTAAGAAAAAACTGCCTACTCATGTTGGGAAGTACATGAACAAATAATGAAAATAATAAAAACTATGACGTTTATTAATTAATTAAATAGTTCGAATACAATCAGTTTAAACAAAATGAATAATCAGAAATACTATGACATATGCATTATGTTCGAACAATAAAACAGGCAATAGCTAAACATAAACAAACAAAAAATCAAGGAATAATCGTTTGATATTGACAAGATTAACTTAAAACTTAAAGGAAGAATTGTAGAGGTAAGTTTTGAGAGAAGCTTTGAATGATTCGAATGACGGGGCATCCCTCAATTCTATGGGAAGGTCATTCCAAAGCTTTGGAGCAACAACACTAAATGCTCGGTTCCCATACCTTGTCCGAGCTCTGGGTCCTTGGGCCAGTTGCAGATGAAGATGTGTAGAAGATCGGAGTCGAATGGAGGTTGTCGGGATCCTGGGTGAGAGAAGGTCGGTAATATAAGAAGGGGCTTGACCATGTTGGGTTTTGTAAGTTAGAATCAAGATTTTGAAGATGATATGTGCAGAGACAGGAAGCCAGTGAAGAGAACGGAAGATAGGGGTGATGTTGTCGTGCTTTCTGGAACGAGTTACAAGCCGAGCAGCCGTGTTCTGGATACGTTGGAGAGGTTGGATAAGAGAGTCTGGTAAGCCGCAAAATAAGCTATTGCAGTAGTCCAAATTTGATGACACGAATGCATGAACTAATCGTTCAGTTACACTTGGGGTCAGATACTTTCTTATTTTCCCTATCCTGGAAATTCCAAAAGCCGCTGCTCGAGACTTAGATCGGATGTGGTCAGCCATGGTGAGATTCTTATCAAGCATTACACCAAGATCACGGGAGACCTTATTACATCCGACTGACGTTCCATCTCCAATCTGCAGTACAGGGAGATCCCGAGCACCTCTGAACCTGGAGAAGACATGTAGAACCTCAGTTTTAGAGTCATTAAATTGAAGATTGTTCTTTAGTGACCAGTCCTTAACATCTGCTATACACTGCTGCAATTTGTGGAGGCCAGCATCATGTTCGTCAGGTCTGATGACAGGATACAACTGCGTACATGATGTGCTTGATTCCTTCATGTGTGTTAATGACCTGCGACAGAGGACCGGTGTACAGTGCAAATGCCAAAGGCCCAATGACGGAGCCCTGAGGGATTCCCTGGGAGAGAGGAAAAGTCTTTGAGATAGCGTTGTTAACTTTGACCCTCTGTCTCCGATTTTCTAAGTAGGAAACCAGCCACTGTTGAGCAACACCTGTGATATCATATTTACATTCAAGGATGGAGATCAAATTTCCATGGTCAATGGTATCAAAGGCAGCACTGTAATCTAGTAGAACCAATATCGCCTCATTACCCTTGTCAACAGCCAGTAAGAGATCGTTCATTACTTTCACGAGCGCTGTTTCCGTTGAGTGGAACGAACGATAGGCCGACTGCATTATGGGAAACAAGCAGTTATTTTCTAGATACGCTTTCAACTGGAAGCTCGCAACTCTTTCAAGAACTTTTGCAAGGAACATTTGGTTGGACACAGGTCTATAGTTCCGAAGATCATTAGGATCCAAACCACGTTTCTTCAGCAGGGGAACTACTTGGGCGACCTTGAAGCTGTCAGGAACACTCCCAGAAGACAGCGAACCGTTTACGATGGATGTGATAACTGGCACCAATTCACTCAAACACCCCTTGACTAACCATGTTGGAAGAGGATCCAGCTGGCAATATTTGGAAGTCGTGGCACTGATCACTTTTCCAACCTGGTTTTCAGATAGGGGAAGGCGGGGTAAGTTGTGACAGTTTTTGCTTTTTGCATGTTAGAATTGATATGATTAATAATCTTGTCGAAATAAGTACCTTGCCTAAAAATTTAATTCTTCTGAAATATTTTCCACCTTTATATAACTTTCTATCCACACACTGAAAGTCATCGTGACCTTTGAAAAAAACGATGTTAAATGGCTCAACTTGCCCCATATATGGGGTAAGTTTGAGCCACCTTCTGGGGTAAGTTGAGCCACAAAAACTATGTACAAAATGTATGAGGGGAGAACCAGCATGTCAATTTTTTGTTTAAAGTCTTTTCACTTGCTAATTCTCTATAAATACTAACATCCTTTAAAAGGAAAAGAGCAGTCATTTAAATTTGCGCCTTTCAGCCAGCATTTCAATCGATTTTTACGGTTCGTTGTCTTTTAAGATACATTACCATAGGAATTACCATGCCCCATGCTGTTTGGCTCAACTTACCCCAGTGCGAACTTAGTGCGATAATTTTGTATCCACACATTTATTATGCATCCATCATATAAAAGACTATGACAAGAATGAAGATCCATACCTGGACTAATAATATTGTTATCATGTCTTTATTATATTTAAAGATGTGTGTGTTTATAAAGCACTTATCTATTTCACACTCTTTTTTTACTTTTTTGGCTGAAATTCATATTTTTCCCTCTAAAAAACTACTTTTTGTTTCAAAGTTGAAAACAATGTGCTGGGGTTAGGGGTTATGCTATGGGTCATTAATACATGACACCACCACAATGTCTGACTCATTCATTATTGGCCTGGGGCTGGTGGCTCAACTTGCCCCTATGCTCAACTTACCCCGCCTTCCCCTACTGGTTCAAACGAGGAAAACACACTATCACATCCAGGAATTTCCCCTAATTGACATGGAGCTGGGTCAAATCCTTCAATAATTTTATGAATTTTCCTCTCGAAGAACTCACCAAAGTCATTTGCTAGTGACTCATCTGAATCTCGATCAGGAAGCACAGGAGCTCGATCGGGGCAAGACAGCTTTTGGACGAACTTGAAAAGTTGTTTTGTGTCACACTCTACAACTTCAGCTGACGGAAACCGTGATTTTGACTCTGTAAGTGCGTCATTGTAGGTCTTGCAGAGTTGTTGGTATATCTGCCTGTGGATCTCTAGGCCTGATTTCATCATCTTTCTCTCTGCACGGCGTTTAACTCGCTTAGCCTGTCGAATGGAGTCGTTGTACCAAGGAGCCCGTGGTCTTAAGGACACAACTGACGATTGAGTTGGTGCGTGCTTATCCAACAGTTCCTTCAGCACACAATTGTACTGTTGAACTGCTTTAGAAGAACACGATGAGAGCGAAGATGTATAAAGAGAAGATGCCAGAATATCTGACTTGAATAGGTCCATATTGATATCACGAAGCTTCCTGCAAGTTACAAGCTTCTTGGTGGCGGGCGGGCGTTCCAAGTTAATAGTGCACCATATACAGTCATGATCAGAAGGAAGACCCCTGATGGAATCAATCGCAGGGACCACTTCGTCGACCCTTCTGGTTATCAGCAGATCTAGCGTATGCCCCGCTCTATGTGTGGAAGACATAACATGCTGTTGGAAACCAGCCTCATCCAATGTATTGAGGAAAGTAATATCTCTGGTCCCAGCTGTGTCTTATCGTTCTGTTATCTTTAGTCTGCAATAACTGCATTCCCGAATATCAAAGGACAAGGATATTACTGCATGGAACTTCTTTAGCATATAAACAAAGCCATTTCTTTCGGTTTAAAAGTTTGAAATTAAGAGAATTTTGTACCTTGCAGGAGAAGTTGTCTGAATTTCACATGACAAGTTACAGATTACTCGGATGGGAAGCAATTGCTTGGTCGAACAAATATCTGCGGTTTAATAGTGGCTTTGCAGGCGTGGGCCGTGAGCATTGGCGGCGGAAGCCAACAATTTTAGGAGGGGACAATCCTTTTTTTTTTGGCAAGCAAAAAAAATCAACCCAAAAAATTTTGGGGGGACGTAGGAAAATAAGTTGACAAGCAAAAAAAAAAAGTCATCAACAACAAATTCAGGGGGGGGGGGTGTTGCACCCACAAATGCAATAACGCCCACAAATGTAATAACGCCCACAAACGTAATAACACTTTACCCACAAATGTAATAACGCCCACAAATGTAATAACGCCCACAAATGTAATAACACTTTACCCACAAATGTAATAATTTCACCCACAAATGTAATAATGCACTTTACCCACAAATGTAATAAATTTGAAGGGATTTTTGGCAAATCCGTTCTGAACTAAAATCGTATAGTAATGCGTTCATATAGCACAAAAGTGCAAAGTCTCTTTTCCTGACCCGGTTAATTAACAAATTATGATATAAATCCAAAGTCTTTATTCCAGACCCGGTTGTTTCAAAAATTATAATATAAATCCAAAGTCTTTATTCCAGACCCGGTTGTTTAAAAAATAATCATATGAGCCTAAAGTCTTTATTCCAGACCCGATTGTTTCAAAAATGATAATATAAGTCCAAAGTCTTTCCTCCAGACCCGGTTGTTTAAAAAATTACAATATAAATCCAGTCTTTTTCCAGACCCTGTTCTTTCAAAAATTGTTGTTGTTTTAGCTTATACGGCGCGTGTCATTCAGTAGTGAATATTTGCGCCAGATATAATTATAATATAAATCCAAAGTCTTTATTCCAGACCCGGTTGTTTAAACAATAATAATATAAGTCCAAAGTCTTTATTCCAGACCTGATTGTTTCAAAAATGATAATATAAGTCAAAAGTCTTTTCTCCAGACCCGGTTGTTTAAAAAATTATAATATAAATCCAAAGTCTTTATTCCAGACCCGGTTGTTACAAAAATTATAATATAAGTACAAAGTCTTTATTCCAGACCTGGTTGTTTAAAAAATAATCATATGAGCCTAAAGTCTTTATTCCAGACCCGATTGTTTCAAAAATTATAATATAAGTCCAAAGTCTTTTCTCCAGACCCGGTTGTTTCAAAAATTATAATATAAATCCAAAGTCTTTTTCCAGACCCGGTTGTTTCAAAAATATAATATAAATCCAAAGTCTTTATTCCAGACCCGGTTGTTTAAAAAAATAATGATATGAGCCTAAAGTCTTTATTCCAGACCCGATTGTTTCAAAAATTATAATATAAATCCAAAGTCTTTTTCCAGACCCTGTTGTTTCAAAAATTATGATATAAATCCAAAGTCTTTATTCCAGACCCGATTGTTTCAAAAATAATAATATAAGTCCAAAGTCTTTTCTCAAGACCCAGTTGTTTAAAAATTATAATATAAATCCAAAGTCTTTTTCCAGACCCTGTTGTTTCAAAAATTGTAATATAAATCCAAAGTCTTTATTCCAGACCCGGTTGTTAAAAAAAATAATAATATAAGTCCAAAGTCTTTATTCCAGACCCAATTGTTTCAAAAATGATAATATAAGTCAAAAGTCTTTATTCCAGACCCGGTGGTTTAAAAAATTATAATGTAAATCCAAAGTCTTTTTCCAGACCCGGGTGTTTCAAAAATTTAATATAAATCCAAAGTCTTTATTCCAGACCCGATTGTTTCAAAAATAATAATATAAGTCCAAAGTCTTTTCTCAAGACCCAGTTGTTTAAAAATTATAATATAAATCCAAATTCTTTTTCCAGACCCTGTTGTTTCAAAAATTGTAATATAAATCCAAAGTCTTTATTCCAGACCCGGTTGTTAAAAAAAATAATAATATAAGTCCAAAGTCTTTATTCCAGACCCGATTGTTTCAAAAATGATAATATAAGTCAAAAGTCTTTATTCCAGACCCGGTTGTTTAAAAAATTATAATGTAAATCCAAAGTCTTTTTCCAGACCCGGTGTTTCAAAAATTTAATATAAATCCAAAGTCTTTATTCTAGACCCGGTTGTTTCAAAAATAATAATATGAACCCAAAGTCTTTATTCCAGACCCAATTGTTTCAAAAATGATAATATAAGTCCAAAGTCTTTTCTCCAGACCCAGTTGTTTAAAAAATTATAATATAAATCCAAAGTCTTTTTCCAGACCCTGTTGTTTAAAAAATTATGATAGAAATCCAAAGTCTTTACTCCAGACCCGATTGTTTCAAAAATAATAATATAAGTCCAAAGTCTTTTCTCAAGACCCAGTTGTTTAAAGAATTATAATATAAATCCAAAGTCTTTTTCCAGACCCTGTTGTTTCAAAAATTGTAATATAAATCCAAAGTCTTTATTCCAGACCCGGTTGTTGAAAAAAATAATATGAGCCCAAAGTCTTTATTCCAGACCCGGTTATTTAAAAAATTGTAATATAAGTAGAAAGTCTTTATTCCAGTCCCAATTGTTTCAAAAATGATAATATAAGTCCAAAGTCTTTTTTCCAGACCCAGTTATTTCAAAAATTATAATATAAGTCCAAACTAAGATACCATAATGATATTCCAGTGAAAAAAAAAGAAAATCGAGCTTAGCCTTTTCTCCAAACCTGTTATTCAAAAATTGTAAATAACAATACAACAACAACAAAAACTGTATAAAGACCCCATTATCTTATTAATGCTGGATAACATGGACATATAGCGTAGTCTTTCAGCCAGACCCAGTCATTTGTTTTTCAAAATAAGGCTAAGAGTAAAAATATAAATAACTCCAAATCTAATACCAAGCAATCCTTGAACCTAAGAACATGTTTTTAAAAAGAGGTTTAGAATGTTGTCTTTATTCCAGACCTAATCATTACAAAAATTACGAAAACAAAATCTTCTAACATAAGACCCTAACATATTCTCCTGGAATAACATGAGTTTTAAAACGTACTCTTTCCTCCAGACCAGGTTATCTAAGAAATTAATTAAAAAAGAAAATCAAATCTAAAACCAGTTTTCAAAAGTTACACCCAGTAAAAAATATGTCTGTACCCCACACCCAGATTCTTTTGTATAATAATACTAAGACCCATACAAAACATTGTAATTATGCATTTGCAAAGAAAACGCACATTTTCCAGACTTGGTTTTTATTTAAAAATGAAATTGTCTAAAACAAATACCCAATAATCTAACTACTGTGGAACAACATGGAGATCGATTGTAGACTTTCCTCCAGACACAATTATTTCAAGAATAAAAAAAACAATAAAACCCAACCCCCAACAACAAATCTAAGAACCAACAATCCTCCAAATTAAGACCAAGTACAATAGCACATGTTTAGAGCGTTGTCTCTATTCCAGACCCAGTCATTTAGAAAATAATTCAAACAATCTTAAAAACAAGACTTTGTCATATTCTTATTCCTGTTGAATAACATTATTATTATGCTTAGACCTTCGTCTAGACCCAGCTATTTATAAGATAAACAAATATTGAAAAAAAATGAAAGCTAAGACCAATCTTTAAAATTAAACCCAGTTAAAATGCTTGGGTTTAGAGAGTTGTCTTTACCCCACATCCAGTTCTCTTAAAATACAAATTAAGCAAAAGATTAATCTAAAAACTTAGACACCAGCATCTCCCAAACTATAAAACTCTGTGATAAAAGCATACCGTAAATTGGTATACAACTTGTTTTTGTTTGATGGAAGTGAAATAAATAAAATTGAATTGAATTGAATTGAATACCACAAAAACGTCAAATTAATAAAAGGTGTAAATATTCAGATCTGAATGGTACGCGCCTTAAAAACCCAAAATAACAACAACAACAACGTTATTCTACATCAATGATATTGTGGCGACTTTGTTAATATTGTTTGTCTGTTTTTATCGTTTCTAATAATTTCCTATTTTGAAATAACTGCATGGGTCTAGAGCAAAGACTACACCATATTTAAAGACTGGGCGTTGTGGCGTGCGCCTGTAATCCAAGCTATGTGGGGAAGTTACAAATTGATGCAGAGGTTCGAGGTTCGAGCCCTGGTCACGTCTTTCGGATGGTGACGTTAAAGGTTGGTCCCAGACGTAAATAATCATATCTGATTGAGACACGTCTGACAAAACTCAAACACACATGCACACACCCACACACGTTTGCCCCCTGGAAAGATTAAACCTCAAGATGTTGATGGACCTGAATCCACCGACGGGACAGCCTAACTCCGTAACTCTGGTACGGGTGTTGGAGGGGGCTCTTCTTTCTTTGCCTGTCTCTCTTTCAGTCATTTCAAATCAGTTTTTTCCTATCTTATCACTTCTTGATCACATAAATCCTCTCTCTCTCCCTCTCTTTACTTAACGGGTCAATAAAACCCCAGAAAATATATCTTAGGCCACTGAGATTATTGGAATTGTAACTAATAAAAAAAAAGCTGAATATATTACAAATGGTGCTTGTACACTGAAAATTTAAAGTACCGAAGAACTTGTTAAAACTTTATCCCCTCTTGCTAGAATGATTTTCTTTTATATAATATCTCATAGATCGTCGATCAACAACTTTATCGTTTACGGGAAGTAATCCCCATATTGTGTGCTGATATCTTATTCCTCAGTTTTTTGTTTTATATGTATTTAAAGGTTTTGTGTTTTTTTTAATAAAAAAGGGAATGAATATACAAGAAATAATAATAATAAACAAGTGAAATGCCTCTGACCGTCTCAACTGCATCACGCGATTCAACTGCAGCAGTGCTGACTTTGAAAACTACTATAACTCGCACAAGATGTTAAGTGATACTTGGTTACTCTTATTTCCACGTTTTATGAACTAGACCAATACACTTACAGAGATAGGATGGTAATTCAACAAATACCCCCAATGTGGCCAAAATTCATTGACCTCACATGACCTTTGACCTTGATCATGTGACCTGAAACTTGCCCAGGATGTTCAGTGATACTTGATTACTATTATGTCCAAGTTTCATGAATCAGATCCAAAACCTTTTTAAGTTATGATTGTAATCCATCAGATACCCTCAAATCGGCCAAAGTTCATTGACCCTAAATGACCTTTGACCTTGGTCATGTGACGTCAAACTCATGCAGGATGTTTGGTGATACTTCATTAACCTTATGTCTAAGTTTAATGAACTAGGTCTCTATATTTTCTAAGTTATGATGATATTTCAAAATCTTAACCTCAGGTTAAGATTTTGATGTTGATTCCCCAACATGGTCTAAGTTCATTGACCCTAAATGACCTTTTACCTTGGTCATGTGACATGAAACTCTAATAGGATGTTAAGTAATACTTGATTAACCTTATGGCCAAGTTTCATGAACTAGGTTCTTATACTTTCTAAGTTATGATGTCATTTCAAAAACTTAACCTTAGGTTAAGATTTGATGTTGACGCCGCCGCCGCCGTCGGAAAAGCAGCGCCTACAGTCTCACTCTGCTATGCAGGTGAGACAAAAAGAAGTAATAAAAATAATACTAAACAAAATTGTTACCCTACTTCTCATACAGTGGGTGGCAAAAATAGTCAATCATGACTTATTGCCAAATAAAAACATGGAATGGAATGGTTATCCCCTCTTGTTAGAATGTTTTTCTTTTACAGTGCCGGCCGCGGGAAACGTCACAGTGCCCCCTAGGGCGGACGCGGTAGCCCGTAGCGGGCATTTGAGGGGAGCGGACGCGGGAAGACGCCCGCGTCCACTCCCCTAAAAAAATATTGCCCTAGGGAACCGCCCGCGTCTATCCCGGGGCACTGTGACGTTTCCCGCAGCCGGCACTGTAACACTAAAACTTTTCGAAAACTATCTTTCAAATCGGAAGCAAAAGGTAATAAGAGGCTGATAAAAGAAATAGAAAACTGGGAGCCCGGACTGAGAGATGGGGAAAAGGGAGAAAGATAATAGAGGGGGGGGGGGTGAAGAAGAGAAAGAGGGAAAAGGTAAAATGGAGAAGGGATCAGGAAGGGGTAAAATTATAAAACAAGAAGAAGAACCTAGAGAGAAAGAAAAAAGAGGTGATGAAAAAAAGCGAAGGTGAGATAGAAAGAAAAGAGGGAAGGTGGAAGGCAAATAAAAGAAAGAAGGATAAAGAGAAGGAATAAGGGGTGAGAAATTAAAAAGGAAGGGAAAATTGAGAAAGATGAAATAGCGGGGATAAAAGTTACTGAAGGCGAGAAAGAGAGAGGGAAAGGGACTAAGAAAAGAAACAAGGAAAGGGAAAGAAAAGGATACGACTATTCTTATCAAAATACTGGAACCCCTCTCTAATTTTCATAATTTTTTATCCCCTTCCTGATTTACCTTTATCTATCTCAACCACTAGCTCTCATCTCTTCCCGATGTTTATCTGTGGACATCATTTTCATATGCACCTCTCATCATCAAATTTATTTTCATTTATCGTTTAGTTCTTTCTCAATCCCTCTCTAAAACTACTATTTCTCTCTTCCCAACATATAATGCTATGTTAAATTAAGCTACTTATACATTTCTATAGAATACAAGAAACTGTTGTTTCGCAATATAACGGAGGGGGTATTACAAAAGAAGGGGAAGGGAAAGCAATAGAAAATAAAGGGGAGAAACAAATCAAGGAGTGAAAGGGTGCACAGAAAAGGAAGGGGGGAGGGAACAGAAGGGATAAAGGAAAGGGAAAAAAGAAGGAAAGGGAAAAAATATTTAGAGGGACAGCAGAAGGAAAAGGAGAAAAATATAAAGGGGAGCAAGAAGGAAAAGAGTGAATAAATGGGGGGGGGGGGTAAAAAGGAGGGGAAAGGGAGAGAAAGAGAAAATATAGCGGGGGATATCGAGCGTGATGATTAAAGGGATATTCGACTATATTGTATCGAGGTGAACCCGGACGGGCTTTTATTCTTCAACTTGGCTCGACTAACTCCTTTGTTCCCCGAAAAGAAGTTAGGTTTGATAGTTAGCGTTTGCGTGAGCACCCGCTAAAATTCTTAATAAAAGAAAAGAAGGGTTTGTATAGCTCCATTCTTGCTTTGTCGGCAAGTGATAATTAACTCGCTAAGTACCCATTCCATACAACACGTCATAGTAGCTTTCAAAAACATACTTTTGCTTGGGTTTAAGCATTTAAGCTAAATGTGTTAGGAAAGTTTTTCATAGTTACATATATGCAAATAGTTTTGTTGTTCTGCTCTGGAGCACATTGAGCATCTAATCAAGATGGAAAGTGCGATTTACAAATCTCATGTATTATTATTTTTATCTTCCATATAACACTGAATTATGTATTGTATCAAGCTGTGGTTTGGTTTTGTGATTTCGTTTTATCATTTCCAATTCATATAACAAAATATATTCGAAGGAAAATATTGTTTTACTGAAATGAAATAATTGAAACAATGTCTAGACCCTAAATGATATCCAACTAATCTATCAATATAAAACTGCAGTTCGTAAAAATAATAGGTTAATCTTTACTTCGACGATCATCATATAAGTGTATCAAGGATATTAATATTCGTTTTAAACCCATCTATAACTTTTTATAAAATTGCGCTTAATAAATGCGTTGGACAAGTAATCTTTACTTTGATTATGTTAATTATTATTATCTTCCCAATCCGAATATCTACCGATGTAACTAACACCGCAATCGAGAGCAGATAATGTAATCAGATGTTTTAGCAAAAAGACAAACTTGTTAAATCTGCAACATTGGGGTAAATTTATATATTTTTTAGAGGGTGGGGGTTTTAAAGACCCGATTTGAACTGAATTGAAAAGAATATCCTTATTCATTGTTTTTGACACATCAGATAATTAATAGCCCCCCCCCCCATTTCTAAGAACATCCTGTCATAAATTGGGAAGCGGATGTGATCAAAGGAGAGGGGTCGGCGTGGACGGGGAGCAAGACTCTCCCAGACTGCACAATAACAAAAGAACCAAATAAAAAAAATCGATGAACACAACAAGTTTTGGTGGGGTTCGCTTTTTGCGCGTCTACTTTTTATGATGTGAGAAAGAACCATTTCCCCGATATGAGAGGGGTTTTTTGCTCCCCCCGGCCCCCTATATACCCCGCTTATTATGATAAAGGTTTATAAAATATCAATACCGAAATGAGATAAAATGACAATAAGTGGGGCTCTTGCCTTCCGTGCATGGTGTGATGTCGAAAGAACACACCAACGTCGGATCGTAATCGACAACCCCCTTTAAAGAAATCAAAGAAAGATCGTGGCACAAAAAGGAGGCGGTGAAATATCATGAGTCGACCTCGCGCATGACCGATGTCATAAACACGTCATAACGTTGTATCGTAATCAACGATCATTGTATCTATTCCAGCGAAAGGAAATGATAAATGAGCACTGAAAAAATGTCAAGACTCGGGGAAGGCCTTCGTCCGAGAGTATATGCATGTATCTATATGTCGATAAGTTTAGATTCATTGCGATAATAGCTTCGACGTTCCAGCCGGGGTGACCAGATTTCACAAAATTAAATACGGGACAATCGGCAAAGCACTACATAGGATCGACCAAGCCAGGCCCAAAAAACCAACAAAAAAAGGCCACACAATGTTAGACTTGTTAACAAAATATATCAAGAAAGGGAAGGGAGGGCTAGTGGAAGAAAGAAGGAAGCAAGAAATGAATTGAGAGGAAAGAAAGAAAAAAATAAGGAAAATTCAAAGGAAAAAGTATGATTAAAACGTTGAAAGAAAGAATAAAGGACACATAACGGTTTCTGTCATTAATTGAAATGAATAAAGAAAGAAATCATTAAAATAAAGGAAGGGAAGATGAATGAATGTGTGAAAGAAAAAATATATTGAGAGAAAAGAGAAAAGTAAGAAAAAAGAGAAAGAAAGAAAGAAAGAAAGAAAGAAGGGAAGAACGAAAGAAAAATAATTCTTTCATTATTTGAAAGAAACAAAGACAGAAGAAAAACGGAAAGCAAACAGGGAAGGAAAGAAGGGAAAGAAATAATCAGGGAAAAGAATTAAAAGGGAAACAGAAATTAAAGAATAAAAGAAAAGAAAACAAATAACATCTTAAATCAAAAATTCAACCTACAATAGATCCCGATCACGCTAGTTTAAAAACATAATGGTCTATCACAAGATAATCGAAGTACATGTACATGTAAACATAGTGCAATGTACGTACCCTCGTATTTCCGAGGGTAAGTGCGGGCACGGCCAATATTATATAGCACGCGGGAAACCGCGGGCCCGTCTAAACGCCCTAGACTGCTCCCCTTGAATACCCTCGGTTAGACGCGAAAGCCCCCTAGGCTGTTTGCGTGCTCGGGCGTGACGTTTCCCGCGGCCGGCACTGTATATAATAAACCCCTCAAAAAAAGTTCTGCAACTCAAGTTTGAGTGGAAACAAATTTCCTAGTGTGCCATCATCAATGTAAAAGTGATATCATTGGAAAGTATGATTATTCCTCTTTACGATCATGTGTCATTTGTAATGCTAGTGTTATCATGAAATACACAGACATGATAAATATGCAGCAATGTAAGAAATGAAATGTTGCAAAATTCGTTGCCATGTCATGTTTGAGTTCTGCAACTCAAACTGGAGGTTTGAGTGCTATTGCAGTTTGAGTGCTAATAAATTTCTTAATGTACCATCATCATGCGTAAAAGTGATATCTTTAGAAAGCATGATTATTCTTCTTTACAATCATATGTCATTTGTAATGCTAGTGTTATCATCATGAAAAAACAGACATGTTGATACGCAGCAATGTTAGAAAAGAAATGTTGCAATTTCCAATTGTTTCGAGGATGGACCGAGTGCATTTACTGTTACCTGCATGGTGGAAATTCTATAGAAATGGAGACTCTTGTTATAAATCAATGCATTTTGCAACATTTCACTTCTGACTTTTCTCAATGTTCAGGGTGACTGCATATTCCATGATTACATAATCACAACAAATGGCATGTCATTGTAAAGAAGAATAATTCAGCTTTCCAATGATACCAGTTTCATTTTTTATACTTCATTAACCAAAAAGATATCATCCCCCAAAAACTGAGTTGCAAAACTTTTTTGAGGGGTTTATATCATAGATCGTCAATCAACAACTTTATCGTTTTCGGGAAGTAATCCCCCTATGGTTTACTAATATCTTATTTCTCAGTTTTTTTTCATATGTATTTTAATGTTTTGTTATTTAGGTTTTTTCATAGAAAAAAGGAAGGAATATACAAGAAATTATTTTTTTTAAAGGACAAGTCCACCCCAACAAAAACTTGATATGAATAAAAAGAGAAAAATTCAACAAGCATAACACTGAAAATTTCATCAAAATCGGATGTAAAATTAGAAAGTTATGGCATTTTAATGTTTCGCTTCATTTCACAAAACAGTTATATGCACATCTCGGTCGGTATGCAAATGAGGAACTGATGACATCACTCACTCACTATTTCTTTTGTATTTTCTTAAATGAAATATGAAATATTTATATTTTCTCGTCATTGTCATGTCAAATGAAGTTTCATTCCTCCCTGCAACACTTGGAAATTTATTATTTTAACATTTTGTGCTTTAGGCAAGGAGGTCCTAATCGTCAAATTCGTAAAAATTGAAATAATGTATTATTCAAACAATGAAAACCAAAAGAAAGAGTGAGTGAGTGACATCATCGACTCTTTCATTTGGATGTAGCTGGCTCGTTCATATAACTATTTTGTTAAAAATAAACAAAACTTTGAAATGTCATAACTTTCTTATTTTACATCCGATTTTGATAAAAATTTTCAGCATTGTGCTTGTCTGATTTTTCTCTATTGATTTAAAACAACATTTTTCTGAAGATGACTTGACCTTTAATGGTTGCATGGTCTTTTTTGTTGTTGTTGTGTTTTTAATGACTTTCATAACTGGGTCTAACAGAAAGACTACGCTACATTTCCATGTTATTCAACATAAATACGATCGTGGGTCTTTGTTTTTTTATAATTATTATAATTTTTGAAATAAATGGGTCTGGAAAAAAGACTTTGGACTTATATTGCAATGTTTTAATTAACCGGGTCTGGATAAAAGATTTCGCATTTTTGTGCTATATAAACACATTACTATAAAGTTTCAGCTTTTAGTTACCGGGTCTGGAGCAGAGACTATGCTTGATTTTCAATTTACCATTAGCGTCTGGAGAAAAGACTAAGCTCGATTCTCATTTTAATTTGGACTGATATTTAATTTTTGAATTAACCGGGTCTGGAAAAAAGACTTTGGACTTATATAATAATTCGCAGACTGACCATCAGACAAGTAACCTTGTTTGGCGCAAATATTAACTACTGAATGACACGCACCGTATAAGCTAAAACAACAACAACAACAACAATTTAATTCCACTGGAATATCATTAATGCATCTGATTTGGGACTAAAATTATAATTTTTTGAAATAACCGGGTCTGGAATAAAGACTTTGGACTTATATTATCATTTTTGAAACAATCGGGTCTGGAATAAAGACTTTTGGCTCATATGATTATTTTTTAAACAACCGGGTCTGGAATAAAGACTTTGGACTTATATTATTATTTTTTAAACAACCGGGTCTGGAATAAAGACTTTTGATTTATATTATAATTTTTTAAACAACCGGGTCTGGAAAAAGACTTTGGATTTATATTATAATTTTTGAAACAACCGGGTCTGGAGAAAATACTTTGGACTTATATTATCATTTTTTAAACAATCGGGTCTGGAAAAAAGACTTTGGACTTATATAATAATTCGCAGACTGACCATCAGACAAGTAACCTTGTTTGGCGCAAATATTAACTACTGAATGACACGCACCGTATAAGCTAAAACAACAACAACAACAACAATTTAATTCCACTGGAATATCATTAATGCATCTGATTTGGGACTAAAATTATAATTTTTTGAAATAACCGGGTCTGGAAAAAAGACTTTGGATTTATATCATGATTTTTTTAAACACCCGGGTCTGGAAAAAGATTTTGGATTCATATCATGATTTTTGAAACAACAGGGTCTGGAAAAAGACTTTGGACTTGCATTATTATTTTTTAAACAACCGGGTCTGGAATAAAGACTTTGGACTTATATTATCATTTTTGAAACAATCGGGTCTGGAATAAAGACTTTTGGCTCATATGATTATTTTTTAAACAACCGGGTCTGGAATAAAGACTTTGGACTTATATTATTATTTTTTAAACAACCGGGTCTGGAATAAAGACTTTTGATTTATATTATAATTTTTTAAACAACCGGGTCTGGAAAAAGACTTTGGATTTATATTATAATTTTTGAAACAACCGGGTCTGGAGAAAAGACTTTGGACTTATATTATCATTTTTGAAACAATCGGGTCTGGAATAAAGACTTTTGAATCATATGATTATTTTTTAAACAACCGGGTCTGGAATAAAGACTTTGGACTTATATTATTATTTTCTAAACAACCGGGTCTGGAATAAAGACTTTTGATTTATATTATAATTTTTTAAACAACCGGTCTGGAAAAAGACTTTGGATTTATATTATTATTTTTTAAACAACCGGGTCTGCAATAAAGACTTTTGATTTATATTATAATTTTTTAAACAACCGGGTCTGGAATAAAGACTTTGGGCTCATATTATAATTTTTGAAACAACCGGGTCTGGAATAAAGACTTTGGGCTCATATTATTATTTTCGAAACAACCGGGTCTGGAATAAAGACTTTGGATTTATATTATAATTTTTGAAAAAAACGGGTTTGGAATAAAGACTTTGGACTTATATTGTAATTTGTTAATTAACTGGGTCAGGAAATGAGACTTTGCACTTTTGTGCTAAATGATCGCATTACTATACGATTTTAGCTTAGAACGGATTTGCCAAAAATCCCTTCAAAATTTATTACATTTGTGGGTAAAGTCATTATTACATTTGTGGGTAAAGTGCATTATTACATTTGTGGGTGAAATTATTACATTTGTGGGTAAAGTGTTATTACATTTGTGGGCGTTATTACATTTGTGGGTAAAGTGTTATTACATTTGTGGGCGTTATTACATTTGTGGGCGATTATTACATTTGTGGGTGTAACAGGGGGCCGTCCCCCCTCCTCGAATTTAGGGGGGGGGGCACGTCCCCCCGCTTCCGCCGCCTATGGCCGTGAGGGAATTTTGTCCCAGTCATTAGTTCTCGTCAGATCAAGGATCTGTAGATTGGGTTTTCGCTCTCACTTCATCCGAAAGGTCACGGAGTGACCTCGGGGGGGGGGGGGGGGCGGGAGGGGGTAGTATACGCTTATGTTGCACAAGTAATTGCAATAGCTAGACATACAAGAAAAATCATGGTCGGATCCAGGCTGGTCCGGGCTGTATTTGCATAATATACATGTATCTTTTTCATGTCTTTACCGCTAATTTGCGGAATTTATCAATTTGGGCCTTCATCACACTTGCATAAAACTAGAAATGATATTAGCAGTCGTAATACTTGAAATTTCGACCAGGAGCCTCGCTCGATTTACATGCGGGGAGGTATTACCTGAAGGGAAGTGATGGGGGCTGTGGAGCCGTGATATGTGCAAACGCCGGGATATGTGCAAGAACGGTATATGTGCAAATTTTCGCCGGGATTTGTGCAAACAACGGAATTCGTGCAAACGCCAAGCCGGGAAATGTGCAAATCTGTCAAAATTTATCACCGGCATTTGTGGAAACGTGACGACGGGATATGTGCAAATGAACGATTTTTACGGGAAAAGTGCAAACCTCCGGGATATGTGCAAATCACTGCATTTATCCATATACAGGCTATTTCTCATGAAATGTTTCATAAAATTACTGTTAAAAATGAGAAAATGCCTGCATAAGGGAGAGGCTACAGTGACATCGGCAATGAAATGCTTTTCGGAGAGGCGGGGGGGGGGGGGGGGGACACCAACCTTAAATTGAAGACCCACTATCGTTTGGAATAACACAGTAACATGGATGTAGAGTGTAGTCTTTTAATGCTCCAGACCCAGTCATTTAATAATTTGAAGATCCTTCTGAACTAAGATCCTGTACTAAAGCATACATAAGGAGCATAACCTTTCAAAAATAATATGAATGAAACTGCAACACCTCACCGTCTACCAAATTAAGACCTTGAAGAAATGAATATAGAATGTAGTCTTTACCCTAGACCTAGTTGTATCAAGAAAGAAAAAATCAAATTTGATACCTCACCGTCTAATTCCTATGGAATAAGTTGCTGTTGTTGTTTTAGCTTATACGGCGCGTATCATTCAGTAGTGAATATTTGCGCAAAAAAAAACACATCCACCGAGCCGGATTCGAACCAGCGACATAAGGTTAACAGTTGTCAATCATCTACAGTCCTCCGCTCTACCAACTGAGCTATCGGTGGTTACTGGGTTTAAAGTGTAGTCTTTACTCCAGACCGGGTGATTAAAAAATTCAAAACTATTTAAGCCCCGCCATCTTCCACTACTAAGACTATGTTATAAAGAACGTATATATAACGTATTCTCAATTTTCAAGACCCCACAGTCTCATTCCTGTGAAAAAAGATGGATTTTAAGCGTTGTCTTTTCTCCAGACTTTTTTATTAAAAACCTCCAGAATTAAGACCCAAGACTAAGACTCTGTTATAAAGCAAGGGTACATATGGTAGTCTTTACTCCAGACCCGTTTAAAAAAACTATGTTACAATCTTCAAAAATAAGACCCTGTAAGAAAGCATGGATATAAGAGCACGGTCTTTACACCAGACGCTGTTATTAAAAAAATATAGGAGATCTTCAATTTGACGACCCCCCGTCTCATCTCTGTGGGAAAAAATGGATATAGAGTGTAGTCTTTACTCCAAACCTGATGATTAAAAAAAAACTTAAATACTAAGACCCCCATCATCTTCCAAACTAATAGTCTATAACAAAGCACGGGTACCTATAGCATAGCCTTCACTCCATACCCATTTATTAAAAAACTAAACTGTACACTCTACACCCACTGTATAATTACGCTGTATACCCATGTGCTACATTGCAGGGTCTTAGTATTGAAGATGACGGGATTGAAGTCTCGAAGATTCTTGATTTTTTTTTCCAAATGACTGGGTCTGGAGAAAATAATAACTCTATATCCATATGCTTGTTTACATGGCAATGGTTTAGAAGATGGTGAGGTCTAAGTTTTAAAGTTTATTTCTCTTTTTAACACCGGGTTTTGAGTAAAGACTACGCTTAGCTAGTCGTATAGCGTTAACCCTGTTGTTTGGAAGAATATATGACTAAGACTGAGTATTAAAAAGTAGACTAATAACCTTCATTTTGTAGGGTAAGGTCGCATTGGGTCTGGAAAAGTGAACTACCAGCATGGGTCGGCAGAGCAAAATTGATAGGGGGAGGGGAGGGCACAGAAAAAAGGGCACTTCCTCTTTTAAAAAGGGCACTTGAAACAAAAAAAAAATAAATAAAAAATAACATATGAACCCTTGTAGGGTAATGAGCATAATGTTTAAGGGGGGGGGGGGGGAACATGGCGAATGGGCCAAAATTTCTTTAAAGCTGCGAGCGAGCGAGCAAACTTTTGAAACTTTTGATGAAAAAAAAACATTTGTGATAGATTTTGACATAGAGAACACTATCATATTTCACCACTTTTCTTTCATTTTCTTTTTATCTTTTTCTTGGTCTTGAAAACTTTTGGGGTCCATGGAACGAGGTCCATTTCTTAAGGGGGCAAGTGCCCCTCCCCCTCCCTCGGCTCAGATGCCCCTACATAAAAGAAAGGACGCTAATTGCCTATACATATACCTTATATTAGCAAATTGGACATTTGAACAAACCAGAAGAGAAGGGGCATTTATCAGAATATTCATATGGGGCACTTGATCCAAGGTGAAAATGTACACACTACAGAAGAGGAATTTCACTCTGAAAAGGGGCAACTTAACCCAATCCAGGCCGGGGTATTGTTTGAGTTCATATGGCCTGGGATGCCCCCCCCCCCCCCTTGAGTTCTCGGTCGTCGACCGCGCGATGGCACCGAAAATTGGTACGCACGTTGGCTGGGATATAATGTACAAAATTGTATAGTAATTTATTTCATGCAAATCATTACGTAGTTATGCTAATTTATGCGTAATTAGTATGCGAAATCATACTTTTTCCTCTAACTCCATAAATAAAGCTCCAAATGTTCTAATTTTTGGCATAGAAACCCTTTGTGATGTTCTTACCAAGTGTACATGAAAAATTGTGATATCAGATCAATTTCCTAATAATATGTATTATATTTGTTTTTTGTGCAATTTCTTATGTATTTCTTTGTTTTTGGACCATTTGTTTTTTTATTGTTTTTTCGATGAAATTGGTTGGGGACTCTTCTAAGATCATAAACAGCATAAAATACATACATTTAGACCAGCAAAACTAAAAATAATCATACATGTATGATTTTTGGTTGAAAACACAATTTACATTGACTTTCTACACGAAATCACGTTTTTGAGCAATTTTTGGTCTGACATGCACTTTCATAGCATTGCGTGACTTCGGAACCGCGTACCCGGGTGACGCAAAATTGGTCTCAAAAGTTGCGCAAGACTTGAAAGTAAAAAGTCAGCGAGCAGCGCCGCGGCGGTCAAAAATTTTGCGCGATGAAAATATCGCGCGACTCGTTGAGGGGAGGCCCCCCCACGGCTTAGATAGGGTAAAAGGGGCGAGAGGAAAATTTTTAAAGGGTTTTTTTTTATTTGAATATGCACTTTTAGAAGAGATAAGAACGCGAAATAAGGAAAATAGGCAATGATAGGGCATGAAAAGAGCGGCTTTAAGGTATGGAAATTTATCTGATAAGAGAATGGGCACTTTTATTTATAAAAAGGTAAAGGGGCACATTTTAATACATAAAACTGGTCCTTCTAAGATGAAAGGGGCAAATTTCTTTGGTTAAAAGGGAAAACTGTTTTGTGCTTCAAAAAGTGGGGGCACTGTGAACCCCCTGCTACCCTCCCCCGGGACCGCAGCCCCTGCATTCATATCATATGGAACATTCTTTGTAAAATCGAGGAGGTGTATGAATTGCAACCTAAAAATAATGCATTTAGAGAGTAAAGTGCATCGCATTTGTGGGTATATAGTACAAAATTAATGCCTGTTGTTGGCACAGTGCGCTAGTACATGTATGTCACGATTGTGTTGGAAATATTTTATATACGTTAGTGGGAACAGTGTTTTTACACATGTGGCTGGTATTACACAAGCTGGCGTCGGTACATCACTTTGGGTGTGTTAAAAGAAATAGGAAACAATGTCTTGTTTGAATGTTCATAGATTCATAAAAATTAATATCAAATGCTATAATAATCAAGACATTTTGGGTTATAATTAAATTTTAAAGAAATTCGACAAGTTCTGATAAAATCGGGAAATAAAATCAACAGATCAAGTTCAATGCGTGTATCAGTGGAGATCATGCTTGCCTCTCCCACCCCCTTTAATTAATTGCCCCATGCAGTGTTCAAAACAGTACTAAATGTCCGTTTAAGGTGACACGACATATACTCCTGCGACAATTGCGACAATTAATATCTCAGAAGGCATAGGATTAGTGTTAGGATTGTGATATAGTTTTTGGTTCAGAATATTGTCATGATTACGATTAGGGTGCATTTAGTTTAGGAGGTTAGCTTTTATGTTTCGCTCAATGTTTAGATTTTCCATCGGAGCAAATGTCCACTAAGCCTGGTGCCCCCCCTGCCTCTCTGAAAAGCGTTGCTGATGACACTAGCTGTAGATTCTCCCTATATGCAGGCATGTTTCTCATTTTAACAGTAATTACGAAACATTTCATAAGAAATATCCTTAATATGGATAAAAACAGTGATTTGCACATATCGCAGAGGTTTGCACTTTTCCCTTGAAAATTGTTCATTTGCACATATCCCATCTTCGAAACTTCAATCCCGTCATCTTCAATACTAAGACCCTGCAATGTAGCACATGGGTATACAGCGTAATTATACAGTGGGTGTAGAGTGTACAGTTTAGTTTTTTTAATAAATGGGTATGGAGTGAAGGCTATGCTATAGGTACCCGTGCTTCGTTATACACTATTAGTTTGGAAGATGATGGGGGTCTTAGTATTTACTTTCTTTTTAATCACCAGGTTTGGAGTAAAGACTACACTCTATATCCATTTTTCCCACAGAGATGAGACGGTGGGGTCGTTAAATTGAAGATCTCCTATTTTGTTTAATAACAGCGTCTGGGGTAAAGACTGTGCTCTTACATCCATGCTTTCTTACAGGGTCTTATTTTTGAAGATTGTAAAATAATTTTTTTAAACGGGTCTGGAGTAAAGACTACCATATGTACCCTTGCTTGGGTACATATGGTAGACATATGGGGACTGGGCGTTGTGGCGTGCGCCTGTAATCCAAGCTCTGGGGAAGTTACAAATTGATGCAGAGGTTCGAGGTTCGAGCCCTGGTCACGTCTTTCGGATGGTGACGTTAAAGGTCGGTCCCAGACGTAAATAATCATATCTGATTGATACACGTCTGACAAAACTCAAATACACACACACACACACACGCTTCTTCTTGCTTTATAACGGAGTCTTAGTCTTGGGTCTTAATTCTGAAGGTTTTTAATCAAAGGTCTGGAGAAAAGACAACGCTTTATATCCATCTTTTTTCACAGGAATGAGACTGTGGGGTCTTGAAAATTTGTTTAAATAAACGGGTCTGGAGAATTGAGAATACGTTATATATACGTTCTTTATAACATAGTCTTAGTAGTGGAAGATGGCGGGGCTTAAATAGTTTTGAATTTTTTAATCACCCGGTCTGGAGTAAAGACTACACTTTAAACCCAATAACCACTGATAGCTCAGATGGTAGAGCGGAGGACTGTAGATGATTGACAACTGTTAGCCTTATGTCGCTGGTTCGAATCCGGCTCGGTGGATGTGGTTTTTTTTGGCGCAAATATTCACTACTGAATGATACGCGCCGTATAAGCTAAAACAACAACAACAACTTATTCCATAGGAATTAGACGGTGAGGTATCAAGTTTATTTTTTGGTTGTTATTGATACAACTAGGTCAAGGGTAAACCAAAGACTACATTCTATATTCATTTCTTCAAGGTCTTAATTTGGTAGACGGTGAGGTGTTGCAGTTTTTTTTATATTATTTTTGAAAGGCTATGCTCCTTGTGTTTGCTTTAGTACAGGATCTTAGTTCAGAAGGATCTTCAAATTATTAAATGACCGGGTCTGGAGCATTAAAAGACTACACTCTACATCCATGTTACTGTGTTATTCCAAACGATAGTGGGTCTTCAATTTAAGGTTGGTGTCCCCCCCCCCTGCCTCTCCGAAAAGCATTTCATTGCCGATGTCACTGTAGCCTCTCCCTTATGCAGGCATTTTCTCATTTTTAACAGTAATTTTATGAAACATTTCATGAGAAATAGCCTGTATATGGAGAAATGCAGTGATTTGCACATATCCCGGAGGTTTGCACTTTTCCCGTGAAAATCGTTCATTTGCACATATCCCGTCGTCACGTTTGCACAGATGCCGGTGATAAATTTTGACAGATTTGCACATTTCCCGGCGTGGCGTTTGTACAAATTCCGTTGTTTGCACAAATCCCGGCGAAATTTTGCACATATACTGTTGTTTGCACATATCCCGGCGTTTGCACATATCACGGCTCCACAGGGGCCCCGGTTGGAAAAACTTTTGCTGGAATCGTTGATGAAAGCCGGGAATGGGCGGTGCACCCTGGGTACATAAAAAAACTTCCCCGTCTGATCGGGCATTCCTGACGGCTAGCATGGGGGGCTCGTGGCAATGCAGAGGGGACATTCGTTTGTGAGGGGGGTTCAGGGGTAGCCGTGGGTTAACCCTTCTCTGGCTACTTACTTGGTTTTCACATATTTTGATTCAAGGTTTATGTATGGAGTGCAGATTGCATTTATTCACATAATTCCTCATTCAGCTTAGATTTCAGCACTAGTTCTGTATTTGTGTTACCCTGACTTTACAATTACAATATTCATGATATGATGTGAATTCAGGTGGGTTTTACAATTACAAGATTCATGATATTAATGTGTATTCATGTATTACCATGGAAAATGAGGCATGTAAAACTGACAGTAAATAATGTTGAATAAAAGCCACGAAAAAAACGCACGATTCGAATAGTTTAACGATTCTCATTTATCAGGCGTGAATAACTATTCAATAAAAAAACAAAACGTATAAGGAGGGGAAAAAGTTATATACATGGATTTTGTTTTGTTGTTGTTCTTAAACGTAGTTATGCCTCAGGTATGGAGATATGACTCAAATGTAATCAGGGGCGGATCAAGTTTTCGCCAATGGAGGGGAAATTTACCCATATTTTTCCCGATCGTCCGCTTAAAATCGATTTTTATTTGCTTCTTTGAAGGGGTAGTCCTAACAGTCACTTGTTCGCTTTATTCTCACAAAACATAAATAATAATCTCATATAAACTCCTCAAAACAGTTTGGAAATCTGACTTTCATCGATAGTCCCTCCTCGTTTTTAGTAAATATCGATATCTAATTAACATAAAAAATACGTTATACGCGATATGATTATGGTTCACATGGAGGTGCAGTGCCTTGAAATGTGGGGCAAGGTGTAAATTCAAAAGTTGTAAAATGACGCAATATTGAAAATCACTGTGCTTTTTCAATGGTGATGAGTGAGTTACTCGGCAGTTTGTTTTGAGTTTGATTGAGAATCTCTCCCCTGTTTTAATGAATATCAATTTGTAAGTATAATATCAATGAATAGATCATTTAACTATTTTTAAGACGATACCCTGGGTTCACATGCAGTGGCTTGAAGTGTAGGGCAAGGTCAAAACTCTAAAGTTGCAAAATGACACAATATGAAAATCACTGTTCTTTTTTCGTGGTGATGAGTGAGTTTTTCAGCAGTTTCTTTTAATTGTTTCCATGCACCTTAACATCAACATTAACATGGAATCAAACACACCTCTGCACAAGCAAACACATAACAAACAACATGCATGGATATTTCAAACCACGACTCAAACCATGTTAATTCACAGAACCATCACTACATAAACCACAATAAAACATAGCAAATGAAGAAGCAAGGGCTTGATTTGAATGGATTTTCATCTCTATTGACACAGACAAAAGAACCATGTTTTGTATTGACCTTTTAGGACCATTTCTGCTTGTTTTGCAGCTTTTCAGTTCAGACCTCATCAAACACTTTTGAGTCCTGCTCTTTTTGTGGTGGCTTGATCAACATGCATGGTATTAATTTTAAAGAAAATTAAGTGATCTTTTGAATGATGTCAAATATGCATTGTGTAAAATTGGATTCCGGGAGAAATAATGGCCAAACTCAGATTTCCAAACGTTTTTGAAGGTTTTTTTTAAGCCTAATTGAATTGTACGAGCGCGAAACGCGAGCAAATTTTTAAAGGAAATTTTATGTATTTTGTCCTGACAATTTAATATTTTGAGCAACGATTGTGATCGTGAACAAGATGTGTATGTACCTAAATAATCACTGCGAGCACGAATCGCGAGCAGAAATTTCTGATATCCGTTCTGGCCTGATTAGAAAACAGACCTACTACTGTTTGCAGTTACCATTGAAAGCGATACATATTTCAACAATCAAATAATGCGGGCGCGAAGAGCGAGCTGAAAATTTATGACATTTCGACCTAAAAATTTGACATTTTAAGCACTTTTGTCATCACAAACAGGATAGGTATACAACTAAACATTTAGAATTAGACCTAAACATGTGACACACTATTCAGATTTCATAATCACAAAAAGGATGCCTAATCTTCCTTCATTAATAATGCAAGCGCAGCGCGAGAAGAAAATTTTTGATATTCTGATGTGAAACTGGATAATTCAAGCACTACAATTTATGTGTCGCGCCAGGAGGTTGCACCAGTAGTTGAGCTCTATGGTTTTGTTTAATTCCTTGTGATTATTTGATGAGTAGTATTCTGAATTTATTAGCAGTCTCTTTAGTATTACCCCAGGATCCTGCTAGATCTTATTTGTGATGGACTGACAACTATTGAACGAGTACTGATGAACTTGTGTTTTTCTTCATGTTCATGTATGAGCCAATGGTCAACCATTACAGTACTCATGCACAGCAGTATTGATGACAATAGCTATTGTGTCTCTCTTCTATTGTGTGACTAGAACATGAATGCAGAGCTATGGCTAGTACTTGTTTAGTGATTGTTGTGAGTCTTTGGACCATTATAGCTACTATTGTAATAATGCCTGCTATTACCTACACCAGAGAAGACTTATTGTCTATTCAACCTAAGTGTGCAGAGCTTAGGATACCACTAGCCACATATAAAAAACTACAGGACTATGGTATATGCTCTGTGAAACCAACACGCCGAGGACATCGTGCATGTCATTCTTCATGTCGTGGGTCTGACTCTAGAAACTTAATATCAGTATTACCTACCAGACTCATGACAAACATGTGCACATTGAATGCTAGGTCAGTAAGAAATAAGGCTACCGATATCGTTGAATTTATAACTGATAATAATTTTGACATTGTTGCACTGACTGAGACCTGGTTGAAGGATTATGATGATGTTATTATAGGAAACTGTACACCTGAAGGATACACCTTCAATCATACGATTCGACAAGGAAAAGGTGGAGGTGGTGTGGGATTGTTATACAAATCTGCACTGTCAGTCAAGTCAGAAGCTGTACCACATTTCAAGTCTTTTGAAGTTTATCGAGCTCGTGTGTCATGCCAGTTGCGTTCCCTTGTTCTCCTTGTCATCTATCGCCCAGAAGTAGTGGAAGAGCAAGGACAACGAATACCTTACAGTCTATTCCTTGAGGAATTTACGGCCCTACTTGACTCACTTGTTCTTGAGCCATCTGAGGTTATCCTGACTGGAGACTTCAATATATGGGTCGATGTTTGGAACGATGTACGGGCTAACCAGTTTATAAACATACTTTCTTCATATGGAATGAAGCAGCTCGTACAAGAAGGGACTCATTTTCATGGCCATACACTGGACTTGCTTATTACCCGGGAGTCATCCACTATAGTTTCCAATGTATCTGTTATCCTGGGACTGTCTGACCATCATGCTGTCCACTGTAAGCTTGATTTAAAGAAACCGTCTCCTTCTCGTTGGACTGTTACAACTCGCCCTCTTCGATCGATGAACAGAGAAAAATTCCGATCTGGAGTCCATGAATCTCTGTCGCAGATTGATATTGAGAATAGCAATCTCTCTTCGTCTATCGACAGTTATAATCTTTCTCTAAACAGTCTTCTTGACAAGCTAGCACCTAAAAAGACTAGGAGTGTTATCATCAAACCTTCAAGTCCATGGATGACCGAGGAAATTCATGCAGCTAAGTGTCGTAGGAGACGCCTAGAGCGTAAGTGGAGAAACACAAGAAGTGAAGAGGACCGCAAATTGTATAAGAAACAGCGTCAGGTTGTTTCTCAGGAAATTGAGCAGGCAAAAACAAAATACTACTCAGAGTGTGTTGAAGAATGTGAAGGCAATCAAAGACGTCTTTTCACTGTAGTAGATACTTTGCTTCATCGTAAGAAAGAGTCCGTTCTTCCGGTTTCCTCTTCTGACCAGATACTGGCTGAGGATTTTTGCCAGTTCTTCTTTAACAAGGTCACCAAGATATGTGATGACATTGACGCTGAGCTACAGTTAGAACAACATGTGCAGCATTGTGAATCATTGCCTGTTCCATTGATGACTGACTTTGCTCCGGCTTCTGTAAGTGAGATCAGGAGGGTTATTGTAGATTCTCCAGCATCGTCTTGTGACCTAGATCCAGTTCCTACTTCCTTGATAAAAGAATTCATTGATGACTTTGCTTCATATATTACAGACATTGTCAACAAATCTCTTCGGAATTCTACTTTTCCAGCATCTATGCAACAGGCTCTCGTCAAGCCTCTCCTGAAGAAAGCAAATCTTGACAGGCAAGAATTTTCAAGTTATCGACCTGTGGCAAATCTAAGCTTCTTATCGAAGGTTATTGAACGTATTGTTTCAATACGTATTAGGTCCTTCCTTACTGAAAATGACCTTCAGAACAACTTCCAATCAGCTTACCGAGAGAAACACAGTGTTGAGACTGCCCTTTTACGCGTGCAAAATGATATCCTCACTGGAATGGATCATGGAAAAGTTACAGGGTTGATCCTGCTCGATCTCAGTAGTGCATTCGATACAGTTGACCATGCCATACTGCTGGAAAGACTTCAGTCTATCGGCATTAGTGGACGGGCTCACCAGTGGTTGATGTCTTATCTTTCAAACAGATCACAGAGAGTGTGTGTACGTGGAGCTGTCTCGAGCAAAGTTCATCTTCCCTTCTCTGTGCCCCAGGGGTCGGTCCTTGGGCCACTACTCTTCAACATCTACACTCTTCCTCTTCATGATATCATCAAAAGGCATAATCTCAATCACCATATGTATGCTGATGACACGCAAATATATTTTTCGTGCTCTCCTACACAAGAGGAAGTTGATGCCTGGATTGCTCGTGTTGAAGCCTGTTTAAGTGAAATTAGGAACTGGATGATGGAGAATTATTTGAAGCTTAATGATGATAAAACTCAGTTTCTTATGCTGGGTTCTAAGCTGCAACTCGCCAAGCTGACAATTCCAAATTTGCATATTGGTTCCTTATCGATTATTCCAGTGGATAAAGTTCGAAATCTTGGAGTAATTTTTGACACATATATTACAATGGAATCGCAAGTATCATCCAGTGTTAAACTTGCGATCTACAGTCTCCGAAATCTCCATATTGTTCGCAAATATCTCACTAAAAAAGCCGCTGAGCAGCTTGTTCATGCATTTGTTACTTCTCGCATTGATTGTTGTAACTCTTTGTTGTACGGCATTCCCTTGTCTCAAGTAAAGAGGCTCCAACTTGTTCAGAATGCCGCTGCTCGTCTAGTTACCTATACGCGGAGGTCTTCCCATATCACATCAGTCCTTAAGTCCCTTCATTGGCTTCCTGTTCAACACCGTATCACTTATAAATTCTTTTGATAGTATATCGTGCGCTGACCTTCTCTTCACCAGAATACATCTCATCTCTTCTTGATTTTCGAAAACCTGGTCGCTCTGGTCTTCGCTCTTCTAAGACTTCTCTCGATTTCTCTATTCCAAAAACCAGACGGTCATGGGGAGATCGTGCATTTGCATCAGCAGCTCCCCGTCTATGGAACAATCTTCCAACTAAACTAAAAGACTGTAGATCAGTAGAACATTTCAAGGCCAGTTTAAAAACTTATCTAATGGCCAAATTGTAAGTTGTACCAGTTGTGAGTTAAGTTTATTGTAAGCGCCTTGAGCACCCCTAATAGGGTGGATATGTTTGCGCATTATAAATGTCTTATTATTATTATTATTATTATTATTTTGAATAAGGAACAAACTGCGTATCTATTGTGTGCGCATGTTTTTGAGATTTAGACCTAGAATCTGGGAATTCGAAATTCCTTTATTATGAAAATCAATAATGCGCGAGCACGAGCTGAAAAAAAACATTATGGCAATCTGAAAACGGTCAATCTAAACACTATTTCAAGCATCGTAGGAAAATCGTGAAGTGAATATGTATCGTACTTCACAAATGATGCAAGCACGAAGCTCAAACCAATTTTATTAAAACTATTTCTTAGACCAAGCACACGGGGAAATTGCAAGTATATTATTTTTTTCATCATATGAAAATTACCATTTTCCTATTCCTCTTCCTAAGCGCAAGATGAAACTTGTCGATATATTGATATTCCATTCTGAAAAAAGGACAATTTTATTATTAGGTATTAATGAAACTGTTGCCTTATTTATCAATCTAATATTAATGAGAGCTACAAATCTGTTGATATTAAGGCTTGAAAACCGGGGGGGGTCCAAAATAAATAAATTCTAGGCTTATCACCAAAAGTGATTACAATTGAGAAAACTTGGTGTAATCTTTTTTTCTGAAATATTTGGTAGACCTTTTGCTTTGCAATATTGACAGATAAATTGAAAAGCATAAAAATATTATTTACTCTCAATATGATCAATACAACTTAATGAAGAGTGAACATGATATAAATAATGGCCCCTTTGCATGATCAACATTATCAGATTGTGAGTAAATATTCTTGCTAGACTGGGAACTTAAAAATTGTCTAAAATAAAACACACCATCCCGTCGAGACAAAGAGTTACGGATGCTCTAATTTGAATCATGTAGGTGTTGCTATGTGTGTCAAGCAAGAAGTGGAGAGTAGTTACTGACTGAATTGATTTAGTATTAGGGTTTGCTATTTTTGTACTTTCATAAAAAAGACGAGGTTAATAACAGATGAGTGAATAAATAAATCAACATTTTCTTGCAATTAGGGCCCGTGTCCCTTTTTATGCAAATAGGCCCCAAATCTAGGGATAATGAGAATAATAAAATACTAGTAGTCAACAATCCAGGTTCTTTGCTAGGTTGTCAAAATTTGCGTTTAACGTTTCCTATTGAGTGACTTAATCAGAAGAACTGGGAAATACAAGAAAAAAAATCCTTGTTTGACTACATGTCATACATTTGACTTAGGATATAAGTTAAGGAAAGTTTTAATCATCTCGAGGTTATTATGTTTAAGGGTTTTTTTAATGGTAAAGTTAAATGACTGCGTCGTTATATTGAACATATGAAGAATATTTGTTTTTGTTTCTCAAGCATGCCTGGAAGTAATTGTCTATTCGTTAATGTATGAGAAGAACCAGTGTTGGGAAAAACACTGACTAACCCAAATAATTTCAGAACATCGTGGAGTTCTTAGATTTTGATCTTAATTCTAGAGTGTTGGTAAACTCAGTAATGAAATAGTAACTGTGAAGCGTATCCGTTGACATAATATGACGAAGCAAACTTTTCAAGTCTATTATTATTATTATCACCATTATTTTCATTATTCGGCCTTTCTGGCCACTTTCATTTTGGTGTATATTTCATTCACATTGGTTTGGTATATATTTATGAATGACAAAAAATACCGAATTATATAGATTGGACGATATATGATATTAAACTATCAGATGAAACTGATGTTTGGTTGTCTCTACATACTATGAATTGATCTTTTTCTCATAAATACTGTGCATACTAGGAAAATCTGGAAATTGAAAAGCCGTGTGGACGGACTGCTTCAGAGGACCTAGCTGAATTCATGTGCTCCTCAAACACCCTGAGCTCTGTGACGATCCGTATGCCTGACCAAAGAGATATATTTCCTTCGCCTGACTACCTACATGACCTAGAGGATGCACACATGCATGATGCGTTCTACTCTGTGCTTGCTCGGAACGCCACTGATACAAAGGTACGTTTAACAATGATTTTTTTTCCATATAACAAATTCGTATAATATAATGTCAATTAAAGTCATTTTTGTAATTAATATGTTTTGGTAATATATAATTATATATCATGACCAGGAATGGTGGTAATCATAACTGCGTCTATCTGCATGACATAAATGGAGAACATTACTGATGAATGTTAATTGCTATTTACTATCAAAAGTATTACAATCCTCTCGCTCAGGCTACTAAAGATATTTCGGTGATTTTCCATTATTCCGCATTCATTTCCCCCTTACTCTCTCCCTTCTCCCTCCCTTTCCCTCTACTCACATAATATGATTAATTTCGCTTTTCTCGTCTCTTTCCCTCCCTGGCTCTATTCTCGGTATTTTTTTTAATCTCGTGCAAATTTGTGTGCTTAATTTTACTTGTTGTGTTTTGTCCGATGTTGTATGATTTGTTAAATGTCCCGCTCTTGCCCCATGCTGGCATTCTTTTATTTATTTTATAGTTTTCTTTATATATGTACCGTTCTGTTGTTTTGTTTGTGTAACATTTTGTTCAGTGTTGGCCCTTTTTACGTGTAGAAGTCAAATCGTGTTGATATCCACCCTTATTTTCCTGATATCAGAGAGAATATCAAAAATAAACGTCCATACAATTAAAAGTCATTAATATTTGACAGAATATAAATAAAATGTGATGATTTGTTATACATATTCATTTCTGTATTAATGTATCACTCATTCATTGAAGGGAGCTTTCAACAAGAAGGTTTGCCTTTCAGTAGGTTTCATTTGATACTATTCTCTGTTGAAAAATCAAATTAAATAAATTATTGATCAACCAATTAATTCATAGTAAATTAAGAGGCTTTTACAGGAGGAGATTATAATGTGTTTAACAAATTTTCGGCATTACGATTTATGATTTTCATACAGATCGAGCATACTGATCTTATGATTTTCATTACAGATCGAGCATACTGATCTTAAACAAATAGGAGTAATGCCGAAAATTTGTTAAACAAATTATAATCTCCTCCTATAAAAGCCTCTTAATTTACTATCTACTGTCCACGGCGGACGGCATTTGAATAGTAATGAGTCAGAAAGAAGAGGATCGAGGGTATTTGAATTCCAGTTCATCGTGGCTTAACCGTGAACCAGAATAGCCTGGTGGTTGAGTCGCTGCCCGGAAAGCAGTAGATGGCAGGTTCGAATCCCGCTGGTTCCAATTTTTTCTGACTTATGATTTATGATTTTCATACAGATCGAGCATACAGATCTTATGATTTTCATTACAGATCGAGCATACTGATCTTAAACAAATAGGAGTAATGCCGAAAATTTGTTAAACAAATTATAATCTCCTATAAAAGCCTCTTAATTTACTATCTACTGTCCACGGCGGACGGCATTTGAATAGTAATGAGTCAGAAAGAAGAGGATCGAGGGTATTTGAATTCCAGTTCATCGTGGCTTAACCGTGAACCAGAATAGCCTGGTGGTTGAGTCGCTGCCCGGAAAGCAGTAGATGGCAGGTTCGAATCCCGCTGGTTCCAATTTTTTCTGACTTATGATTTATGATTTTCATACAGATCGAGCATACTGATCTTATGATTTTCATTTACAGATCGAGCATACTGATCTTAAACAAATAGGAGTAATGCCGAAAATTTGTTAAACAATTAATTCACTGATCTAAAAAACTGTCGTTGCCTGGCTTTGGCCATAAAGCTATACAAACAGTATGGCTTTAACATATAAACCTAATAGTTCAGAAAATAATTACAATTTTACACCATTTCACTTTACCTTTTAATACGCTTGTTTAAATTCTTGGTCGACGGTCGTAGATTAAAAAGAAAATTTATATATTTTTTTTTACTTCTTTTCAAAATTCAATTTGTTCATTTATTTTTTTTCAATATTATCGCTTAAATTAATTATCCATTGGTTTATTTCGAATGTGTTTATTCATTATAAATTGATGGGAGGGGGGGTGTGCCCCCAAACAATGTGGTAAATGGTTGTTGTGTGTTTATTTTCGGTCTTGGACTTTTCGCCTATTATTGCTTACTTCGTTTATACAATTTCTTACATAGTCTAACTTTCGTAATTATACATCAAACAACTACAGCACTGACTACAGTACGTCTAAAAAACAAGTTTTGCACTTAGAAATAGTTGTGTGAAATGGTATATCATACCCTGAATCTTCTTCCACATATAATGATCGGTACAAATCGTTTTAAGCAAATGACGATTTAACTGTCAAAAAGTTTTTCCGCCTGAAGGAGCACTACTTACTTTTGAAAGGTTCGTAAAAATGGTTTGCGCAGAACTTTGAAAGGATAATGTGAAAACGAGTAGACAATAATCATGAAGGACATCGTGTTTAGCTTTGTAGATTGTTTGAATATATTTCTTTAGTTTTAACGTGTTTCCTTACCCAAAACACTTCATAGAACGTAATTGCGCCCCAGCCCCACATACCAAGGCCATCATGATGATCTACTTTACACAGAACTGTGATGCACATGGTATGACTTAGGCTTGATTTATACGTTAATTATTGTCAAGCTTGGGGAAAGTGTGAAGAAATTTAACCCCCCTTTTTTTAGAAAAAAAAGCTTGGGAAAAAATGCTGGGGTGTCTGAGATGAACTTTTGAGTTATGACCTCAGATCTGACTGACACAAAAAAAGTAAAGGTTGTGCTTACTTAGGATTAAAATTGGGTGGCAAAAGCCGTTACAAAATGATTAAATGCTTTATATGTTTTCTTTCAATTCGCTAAAAATTCCAAATACAGAGGAGTTTGTCATGTTTTTTTTCGCCTTATTTTCTTGCCAGCGTGCATTTCTGCGCAAAGCGGTTTCTGCGAGCTTTAAAAATGGATAGTGCTTACTGAGGTGTAACATTCTGTCAAAATGTTTACTTTCATTGGATAGATGAGACCAAAACTCAAGAAGTATGTGCAAAAAAATATCCCCAAGTTGTATAGTTCTCAATTCCCAGGACTTTTTCAAAGTGTAAACGTTTCATTGATACGCACTGTAGAGGGCGTCAAATACCTGAAACTCTAATTTATATCCAGGCTTACAAACTGAAGCAACAATTAATGGAAGAATCAATCAGTTTGATTTCGATGCAAGAGCTTAATGGATCAGAAATATAGAAGAATGAAGCAAATATTCTCAACACTTTTCACATTGTAAAAACAACAATTGCTGGAGTCATGATAGAAAAACCCTTAACATATTAAACCCGAAACTTTAACATGTGTTTTTTATTATTATTATTTATTTGACAAAATGAAGAGAACAGAAAGAATACATACAATTCAGAAATCAAAGAATGAACAATAAGATAGAAATTAACCACTGGATTGCCAGGGTAGAAATAGTTAACTGAATAACTGTGGCAATACGCCTTCTGCCCCACTTCCAGTGGTTATAAACATATACATACATTAATTTAAAATATTAAAATCATACGAAATGTTAAGATCAGTTTAACTTAAGAAAAACCTGAAACTTCCTAACAATATTGTAAATGAATTAGTTATAAATTAATATGTAGCTATAATATGTATCAAGGAAGAATAAACATCTAAATTAAATTAGGAATTCAGCCTCTAATCTGTAGGCCTATATATTACAGGTAGACCTACTTACAAGGTGAATATTAAAAAAGAACAGGTAAGAAAAAATCGTACCAAATTACACAGTGCTAAAATAATTATTTAGCTGTGCCAGCCACGTCGACAGAGCGGTTACGGCCATTCCCGAGCGCAGGAACTCGGGCAACTCTTCCCAATAGCGGGGAAATGAGTTGATTGCAGAGCAATGTAGTCGCTGAGTCCTGGCCCGGAGGTGAACGAACCTTACAGTGTCGACATGTCTGGCATTTACAGCAATGAAACGTTTCACAGTGTTGCAATCAATAATCCCAAACAAAGACTTTACAACATAGGACATCAAACAAATTTTCTTCTTGAGTCGAGAGATTGCCAGCCTAAAACTCTCAGTCTATTTTCGTATGCCATTTGTTGGCGCCTTTGTTTCAAAATGACACGGGTTGCCCGTCTCTGTACATTCTCTATTTTACTTGAAAGTGTTTTCGTGTGTAGATGCCATGCAGGCTGACCATACTCCAATAGTGGAATAACAATCGTCTTAAATAAAGAAAAAACAGAATGGGGTGATAGAGAAGTGGAGACGGATAAAATAAAACCCAGCATACGATTAGCCTTGCGGATGACATAATCTACGTGGTTGTGCCATGTCAGTTTGTCATTCAAAATGATACCTATATATTTATATTCAGTTCAAGGCGAGTGTTATTGAATATAAAGTAATTTGGAATTCCTGGATTTCGTGACCACGTGATTCGCATAACTTTGGATTTACTGATATTGATACTCATTTTGTTGGTGAGGCACCATTCATTAATTCTGTTCAGGTCGTTTTGCAATATATGGCTATCGTTAGTGGTGAAAATGGGTCGATAAAGTAAAATATCATCTGCAAAGAGGACGCATGGTGACTGAGTTTGGACAAGAATATAATTAATGAACATGTTTAATGTTTTTTCTACGACTTTGAATGAAGTAACAATAATCATACGCACTTATTGATGAATGTTCGGTGTGCATGATTTCCAAATGTTTTAAATGGTAATTTTAGTTTCGAAAGTTTTGTATTCATATTAACTTTAAATGCACTACTTCGTACACAACCAACTGTTTAATATCCTTTTAGATATCAATGAGGAGAAAAAGGTTTCTGGTATATCTATATATTTGATTTCTTCCCATATATTTAGGGTAAAGAATCAAGTGGCACACTTCTTTGATGAGGAAAAACAAACAATTCTTTAAGATGTTGAAATCCAGAATGTATCCGTAGAAAAAAAATAATGTATAAAATAAAAATCTGCAATAACTTCGCCCATGCAGCATTTTTCGATAAAACATGTCACATTTTGTCCCTAGATCATTCCGTCCCTGAATACCATTTCTATTTTTTTGGTATATATCTTCAGGTAATGGTTACTTAAATTGTTTATTAAAACGGACCTAAATTGTAGAAACCTTTGTTTCCTTTTCCATTGTTGAAAAGTGTGCATACGTGTGCCCCTTTGATATTGTTTTATCAAAGAAGGACAATTCAAATAATTACAAACGTGTCCCTCTAGTAATATGCATAATATTATAATATTATGCATAATAATACTGCATTGAAATAGTAAACTATGAATATGGAAGTGCCATTCGAATTGTTTCATCAAATCTATTCGGAGTATGTCTCTTTTTATTGAAAAAAAACAATTTTAACATGTTTGTACCTTCGAATGAAATCGAAATTGAATAAATAAATAAATAAATGAATAAATAAATAAATGAATGAATGAATAAATAAATAAACAAAATGACCGATTAGGGTATTACCTGTTTAATCTGATTTCTCATTATCGTCGTACTTCGCGCTGAATGCAATATAATAGATAAAGCAAACTTAGACAAAGAACACGATTTGATTATATAACCAGACCGGGAATAACGAAGCTTGCATTATATTTGATGAAACAATTTGAGGCATGTCTTCAATGAATATGCAAACAAACATGATAAAAACGCTCATTTCAAATCCCCACTTATAATTTTTCGTTGTTTGAAACTACATTTATCAAACTACTGTGAACCGCGAACGAACAAAATTTCATTTGTGTACAGCACTGATGTAATTGTGAGATAAATACTATTGCAACTGATTTTGTTGCAAGTGAGACATACACAACATCCACGTGTTTTTTTGTTTTTGTTTTTAATCTTTTTCCACAACTTTCTTCATCTGTCTGGTCCAATCCTCTCTCTGTATGTTATGTATGTATATATATATATATATATATATATATATATATATATATATTATATATATATTACCCTTTCTCTTTACTCATCTTTCTTCTGTCTTTCTCCCTTTGTCGTCTATATTCTTTCCGATCTCTTCTTTTCTTATGCTTTCCATTTATGTACAATATGCCAATTTGTAGTGGTTATAATGTGCGTGATAAACATTTATAATGTAAAAAACAATGTATGATTTTTTTTTATTTCCTTGTATCTTAATAAGTAATACTAGTAATTGTATTCAATTTACATTATTTCATGTTTGTCCTGTAAGTATTATTCTGTCATTGTAAATTGGACACGTTTTTTTATTCCACCTTTGGCTACGAGGCATGTTTAATAAACCATTTTTTTATTAAATTGAATCCGCATGTTTCAATTTTTAATTGATTGGATATCATGTTATGTCAAAGGAAAGCTGGGAACTGAAGTCATCAGCACACCTATTGCATACTGCAATCATGGCAGCGTGCTTGGCGGTTTTACTTATGAAATGCAACCATATTTCTTTTTATCAATAAGATATAAAGAGCAAATTAACAGCCTTCGATTACACTAGCAAATATAGCATGATTAAAAATTAATTTCCCTTTCATATATCATATAGTTGTTAGAGGCTTTAGGGCAAATTACTGTGATTTTCATTACATTACGTGAACAACCAAGAGTTATTTGAAATGATTCGATGATTCATGTTTGTTCTTTAATCCTGTTAATCGAATGTAGAATAGTTCAATGGTTTAGTCAGACCCGTGTTTGATAACGTATTTTTATTTCAACATTATGTCACTATTATTCCAGATTAAGGGTCTTAATTTCAAGTACATTGATCTCAGTCAACGGCAGTCCGCATCACTTGATCTGGCCCAGTTCATTTGTAATATGCCTCATCTCAGGGAACTTCATCTCGGGAATGAAAAAGGAACCACCAGTCCCTCACTTGATGAAGGGTTCTATTCAACGTTATCATCCGTAGCATCGTCTGCAAAGGTATATTTCCAGTTTTTATTTTTGTTCTCTTCATGTTTCATAGCATATTTTCTTCCAATTATTACAGTATGAAGTGATGAGGATGATTACTTTCTTCAACTGAAATTTGTCTTATGTTATAAGCAGAGGAATGATATATCATTATAGTTTGAACATTGTGTATAGGCACAAAGCGTTTGACCCAATTTGTATTATTTTATTATTCTCTATTTTCCCAGCGTGTTTGTCTCATTGAAGCACCGATAGAAATAAAAATCGCATCGAAATCCAAAAAATTGCAAAAAAATCTAAAACCTGAGTGATTTTGCACGCGACCCGAGTGATGAATATAAGCCCTATTAATCGTTTTAGGCAATGAAACAAGTTCAGTTGAAAAAGGTAAAAGATATCTTCAAATCAATTTTTTGGTTCTTCATTATTAAGGTCTACTCTTATTCGCATATCTATTTCAAAGTTTTGTGCAAATCATGTAACACTAACTTTTCAAAAGTAAGTGATGCTCACTCAAGTCGAAATATTTTTCGACAGTTATATCGTCATTTGCTTAAATGTATCTTTACCAATGTTAAGATGTGGAAAAATCTTCAGGATATTACAAATGTGTAATTTTCAGTATTTTTTCCAAGTGTAAGCTTTTTTGATACGCACTGTATATTTGCAACTTATTTTGCTCCAAGAAAGATATATACAGCATCCACGTGCTTTTGTTTGTTTTTGTTTTTAATCTTTGTAACAACTTTCTTCATCTTTCTGGCCCAATCTTCTCTCTGTATTTTCTATCTATATCCCATTTTGATGACCCTTTTCCCTTTACTCACCTTTCTCTGTCTACCTCCCATTGCCGTCTTTATCATTCCCATCTTTTCTTTTTTAATACTTTCCATTTATTTACAAGGTACCTATTTTAGTGGTTATAATTAATTGTGCGTAGTTAACATTATAATGTTTGATCATTATGAAAGATTTCTGCCTAAAAAATGAGACAGAAAATCGTATACAACTCTTGAACGCACACACAGGTCACGGAGTGACCCTGAGTGCAAACAGCTGACTGTGTTACAACTTAGGGGTGATACATTTTCACAATAGGGGTGATCAAACTCACTGGAGAAACTTTAATTCACTTATAACAAAGAAATGTGTACTACAGTACTCCTGTTGAATGCTCTGATGAAAATTATATGAGTTTCACATTCATTTGAACGGGAGGACAAGATTATTGTATATATCGAGTGCATTATGCATAAATCATACTACCATTGCGACCCCTGCCCGGCCGATGGTTAAGGCATGACGATCCTGAGTGACGTCACCGATAGAGACCTCAAATGCCAGGACAGCCTATTCGACAACTAACTTCATCTGAAAAATACGTGTTGAAGATAACATCCAATGGGGAAATGGCTTTCATTTTCATGAAATATACACTCCATTCTTCAATAAATCTTTCACCCCGTCGTTAACTGCCCATTCATTCTCGAGCAATGGGGGAATGAATACAGAGTGTCTCAAAGTTTGTGTGAAAAAAAGGTGCATTTTCCATAGAACTTCTGCCAAAAAGCAATGCGTAAGGGAAAGATTAGCCCCAAAACACGAATAGATGAGTTAATCAAATGGGATGAATCATGAAAATCAGTGAAATATAGTTTCTCCTGTACTCATTACTGAATACCCCGACTTGATACGATTAATTTTCCCCCCTCTCCATCAACTTTTAAGAAAAAGGGTGAATATTTTCATAAAAATATGTGTTATATCGACGGTCGCCCATGCGTACGAGCAGGAGGAAGCCAAATGTCTCGTATTTTTCATAATACAATGTATGTTTTTTTTCAAAAATTTATTTCCTTGTGTTATGATAAAAATGCTAGTAATGCTTTGTACTGTATTATTCTGTTATTGTAAATTGGTTACAGGAATTTTTTATTCAGCCTTTGGCTGCGAGGCATGTTTAATAAACCATCTTTTAATTGAATTGAATCCACATGTTTCAATTTTGAATTGATTGGATATCATGTTATGTCAAAAGAAAGCTGGGAACTGAAGTCATCAGCACAACTATTGCATACTGCATTCATGGCAGCGTGCTTGGCCGTTTTAACAAAATAAAGCTTAATTATGAAATTCAACCATATTTCTTTTTGTTGATACATTATAAAGGGCAAATTAACAGCCTTCGATTACAATAAAATATAGCATGAATAAAACAATAATTTTCCTTTCATTTTGAGTTGGTAGAGGCTTAAGAGCATATTACTGTCATTTTGATAACAGTATGTGAACGATCAAGAGTTATTTCCAATGATTCGATGATCCATGTTTGTTCTTTAATCGAATGTAGAATAGAGTTCAATGGTTTAGTCAGACCCTTGTTTGATGACGTGTTTTTATTGCAACATTATGTCACTATTATTCTAGATTGAGCGTCTTAATCAAGTACATTCACCTCAGTCAACGTCAGTCCGCATCACGTGATCTGGCCCAGTTCATTTGTAAGATGCCTCATCTCAGGGAACTTCATCTCGGGAATGAAAAAAATGATGGGGTTATCTAAAATAAACTCTTGAGTCATGTCCTCAGATCCAGCTGGCACAAAAAATGTAAAGGTTGTGCTTCCCTAGGTTTGAAATGTTAATTTTGGAGGCAAAGTCATTATAAAATGATTAAATGTACCCTTTTTTTCAATTGGCTAAAAATAGAAAAAAATGATCTAAGAGAAATGTACCCCTTGGTCAGTTTGTTTTCTCCTTTTTTTCATTGAAACAGCATGAAAATGACCATTTCTGCCATGTCTTCGAAAACCGGTTTCTGCGAGCTTTAAAAAAATAGACGGTACTCACTCGGGTGTAACATTCCGTCAAAATTTTCACTTTAATTTGATAGATAAGACCACCAACCAAAAATATATGTGAAAAAAACATATCCAGGTGTTGTATACCTTTCAATTCTCAGGACTGTTCCAAAGTGTGAACTCTATATTTAAAAGCAATGTAGAGGGCGTCAAACAGGTGAAACTCTATATCTAAATTTCTATCCAGGCTTACAAACTTACGAACTATATACAACAGTTTATGGAAGAATGAATTTAATTTCGATGAAATATATTGATGGATCAGAAACATCCTAAAAGTGCCTGAAGCAAATATTCTCAAACTCTTTTCACATTGTGAAAACCCATCTTGCTGGAGTCATGATAGTAAGCCTTAAACAAATTAAATCAAAAACTGCAGTATGATTAATGCTTTTTCGACGACTACAAATGAAATCGAAATAATCAAACGCATTAAATTGACAATTGTACGGTGTGATTTTCATGTATTTTTAAGGGTAAATTTCATTTCCGAAAGTACTGTATTCCGATTTATTTTAAACGCACTACATTTCCTTTAGATATCAGTGAAGAAAGTTTTTGGTATACATGTATATCTATTTCATTTCTTCCCAAATGTTGAGGGTAAAAAATCAAGTGGCACACTTCTTTGATGAGGAAAATGATACCAATCTTTAGCATTTTGATATCCAGAATGTATCCATAGAAAAATAATCTGGAAAATAAAAATCTGATACTAAACCTTCGTTTATGCAGCACATATGCGATAAAACACGTTGCATTCCATCCCTGGAACATTTCCATTTTCGGCATAGATATATTACAGGTAATGAATTCTTTAATTGTTTATTTAAAACGAACCTAAATTGTAGAAACCGCGGTTGTATTTTCCTTTGTTGAAAAGGGTGCAGATATGTGCCTCTTTAATATTGTTGTAGCAAACAAGGACAATACACATAATGACAAACGTGTCCCTCTAGTAATGCGCTTAAAATACTACATTGAAATAATAAGCTATGAATATGGAAGTGCCATGGGAATTGTTTCATCAAAATTTTAAGGAGCCTGCCTCTTTTTTATTTAAGAAGCAATTTGCACATGTTTGTATCTTCAAATGAAAAATCGAAATTTAAATGACACGTAAACAAAATGACCGATTGGGAAAACCTGTTAATCTGACCCTTCATTATCGTCGTAGTTTGCGCTGAATGCAATATACAATGCGTCCCACAAAAACGAAACCGAGATTTAATGATCATTTATCATAACTTAATCATATATAAAGTAGACAAATGACCTACCAATTTAAAGCTTAGAATCTTTAAATTTGAATGAATTTATTAAGATTATTTCTAATTCACGCATGAGTGAGCAAAAACAATTTGAAGAAAGGATACCAAAAACTCATTTGGCGGGGGTTGTTGCACCCACAAAATTGTAATAACGCCCACAAATGTAATAACGCCCATAAATGTAATAAGCCCACAAATGTAATAACGCCCACAAATGTAATAACACTTTACCCACAAATGTAATAACACTTTACCCACAAATGTAATAATTTCACCCACAAATGTAATAATGCACTTCACCCACAAATGTAATAATTTTTGATCGCCCACAAATGTAATAAATTTGCATTGATTTTTGGCGAATCCGTTTTCAACTAAAATCCAATAGTTATACGTTCATATAGCACAAAAGTCCAAAATCTTTATTTCCAGACCCGGATAATAAGAAAATTATAATATAAGTCCAAAGTCTTTTTTCCAGACCCGGTTGTTTCAAAAATTATAATATAAGTTGAAAGTCTTTTTTTCCAGACCCAGTTTGTTTCAATATTATAATATAAGTCCAAAGTCTTTTTTCCAGACCCGGTTCTTGAAAAAAAATGATATAAGTCCAAACTAAGTTACAATAATGATATTCCAGTGGAAAAAAAGGGGATCGAGCTTAGTCTTTTCTCCAGACCCAGTTAATTAAAACTGGTGGAATAAACGTCTTTGTTGTTGTTTTCACTTATATGGCGCGTATTGTGAATATACGCGCTAAGAGTAAATTGAGAATCAAGCATAGTCTTTTCTCCAGACCCGGTAAGTGAAAACTAAAACCCTATAGTAATGTGTTCATATAGCACAATTGTGCAAAGTATTTTTCCAGATGAAAGTCTTTTTTCCAGACCCGGTTGTATCAATAATTATAACAAGAGTTTAAAGTCTTTTTTCAGACCCGATTAATTAAACATTCATAACATAAGTCCAAAGTCTCTTTTTTTCCGGACCCCGTTGCTTCCAAAATTATAATATAAGTTCAAAGTCTTTTTCCTCACCCAGTTATTTAAAGAAATCATGATGGAAGTTGAAAGTCTTTTATCCAGACACAGTTGTTTCAAAAAGTATAATATAAGTCCAAACTAATCATACGATAATAATATTCCAGTGGAATAAAAATGAAAATCGAGCTTAGTCTTGTCTCCAAACCCTGTTATTCCAAAATTATAAAAAACAATACAACAACAAAAACAGTATAAAGACCCCATAATCTTATTAATGCTGGATAACCTGTACATATAGCATAGTCTTTCAGCCAGATCCAGTTATTTTTTTTAAATGATAAGAAAAAACTCCAAATGTAAGACAAAATAATCCGTAAACCTATAAACCTATTTTAAAAGAGGTCATTGTCTTTAGTATGCCTAATTTTGAAAGAAATATGTAAAACCCTATCATGTTCTTATTCTTGTGGCATAATACGAGTTTTTAAACGTACTCTTTCCTCCAGACCCGGTTATTTAAAAAAAAAATCATATCTAAGACCAATCTTCAAAAGTTATCCCCTTAATGGGTATAACTGGGTGTAAAAATATGTATATACCCCACACTCATTTTTTTTATATATGTAAAGCAAACATCCTTTTTCCAGACTTTGTTATTTTTGAAAAGAACACAAACAAAATATTTTTTTACAAATATTCTAAAACGAATACCCAATAATCTAATTACTGTCGAATAACATGAAGATCGATTGTAGACTTTCCTCCAGACAAAGTTATTTCAAGAATAAAAAAACAATAAAACCCGACCCCCAACAACGAATCTAAGAATCAACAATCCCCCAAATTAAGACCATGTAGAAAAGCAAGTGTTTAGATCGTTGTCTTTATTCCACACCCAGTCCTTTAAATAATAATTTAAACAATCTTAGTATTATGCTCAATATTTCGTCTAGACCGGTAATTTAAAAGATAAACACATATTGAAAAAAAAATCAAAGCTAAGACCAATCTTGAAAATTAAACCCAGTTAAAATGCTTGGGTTTAGAGTGTTCTTTTCATTCCACATCCAGTTCTCTTAAAAATACAAAATAAGCGAAACTTTAATCTTAAAACTTAATCCCCAGCATCTTCCAAACTATAAGAACCATGTGATAACACATACTACGAAAACGACATATTAATCATAGGCATAAATGTTCATATCTGAATGACATGCGCCTTAAAAAGCTTGATAAAAATAAAAACAACAACCTTCTTCTACATCTATTGTATTTTTTGGGTCTTTGCTAAAATTGTTTGTTTTTATTGTTTCTCATTATTTCCTATATTGAACTAAACTGGGTCTAGAGCAAAGACTACACCTTATTTCCATGCTATTCAATGTTGATAGTGTTGATAAGATTGCAAGGTCTTTGTTTTCTTGTTTTTGTTGTGTTTTTAACGATTTTTATAACTGGGTCTGGAGGAGAGACTACGCTTTATGTCCATGTTATTCGACATAAATAGGTTCGTTGGTCCTTTTTTATCATTATTTTTTATTTGAAAAATCTGGGACTGGATGAAAGACTACGTTATATTTCCATGTTTAACTGGGCGTTGTGGCGTGCGCCTGTAATCCAAGCTATATGGGGAAGTTACAAATTGATGCAGAGGTTCGAGCCCTGGTCACGTCTTTCGGATGGTGACGTTAAAGGTCGGTCCCAGACGTAAATAATCATATCTGATTGATACACGTCTGACAAAACTCAAATACGCACACACACACGTTATTTAATATTAATATGAGAGTGGGGATCTTTGCTACTTTTGACTCTAAGAAATGATTTGTAATTTTGAAATAAGTGGTTCTGGAGGGAAGACTACGCTATATTTCCATATTATTCAACATCATTAAGATTGCGGGGCCTTTGTTGTATTATTTTCATATACTTTTTTTTATTTTTTTGTTATTTTAAAATAACTGAGTATTGAAGAAAGACTTTTTGAAACTACTGGGTATGGAAAAGAAACTTTCAACTTATATTACAATATTTGAATCAACCGGGTCTGGCAAAAAAAATCAACTTATATTGTACTTTTTTTTAAACAACCGGGTCTGGAAAAAGACTTTGGATTTATATTATTATTTTTGAAACAACCAGGTCTGGAAAAAAAATTTATATTACAATATTTGAAACAATCGGGTCTGCCAAAAAGACTTTGAACTAAGATTATAATTTTTGAAACAACCAGGTCTGGAAAAAAGACTTTCAACTTATATTGTATTTTTTTTAAACAACCGGTCTGGAAAAAAATTTTGGACTTAAATTATAAATTTTTAAATAACCCGGTCTTGAATAAGACTTTGAACTTAAATATAATTTTTGAAACAACCGGGTCTGGAATAAAGACTTTTACCTTATATTATAATTTTGGAACAACCGGGTCTGGAAAACAAGATTTTGGACTTATATTATAATTTTTGAAACAACTGGGTCTGGAAAAAGACTTTGGACTTATATTTATAGTTTTTGAAATAACCGGCCTGGAAAAAAGACTTTCAACTTATATTGTAATTTTTGAAAAAACCGGGTCTGGAAAAAAAGACTTTGGACTTATATTATTTTTTTTTAAATAACCGGGTCTGGAAAAAAAACTTTTAACTTATATTTTAAGTTTGGAAACAACCGGGTCTGGAAACAAAACTTTGGACTTATATTATAAATTTTGAAATAAACGTGTCTGGAAAAAAGACTTTCAACTGATACTATAATTTTTTAAACAACCGGGTCTGGAATAAAGACTTTCAACTTATAATATAATTTTTGAAACAACCTGGGGGCGTTTCATCAAACAATTAGTCGGTGGTTTTCTCCGACTAATCGTGATTTTCACCGACTAATTTCATTTTCACCGACAATTTTGCTATCACCGACTAAATTCCATTTTATGAAAATTTGTCGGTGATTTTCTCCGACAAATTATTGGAAACCACCGACTAATTTTGTCGGTGGCTTTCACCTACCGACAAAACTCTAGTCGGTGAGCCTTTTGAGGGCCTTCGCAGCTAAAATTGATCAATTATAGTCGATTTTTAATATAACATCTGAATAAATTCCCTTTTTTTCATTTCATTAAGAAAATTCAAAGAAAATTCATTTATCTTTAGTCAATGACAAATAAAAAGTAGACATTTCAAGAATCATATTTTCATCTTTAAAACTATATTTTCATAAAAATCAATTAGTACACAGGAAACATCTTCAAATGTACACAATTTTTTCACACATAATTTTCTTCAACCTGAATAAATCATTGTGCATTTTTTAATCAATAATTTCCAATAAATAAAAAAAAAACTGTGGTGTCATTGACTTTTGTACAAGTTTTTCAACATTCATTAGTGTTGTTGGTGTTGCCGCTGCTGTTGTCATTGTGGTTGCTGGAATTTATGTTCTTTTTGCTGCTGCTCTTGGTGTTGTGGGTGTGATAGTTCCATCTCCTGGTGCATTTCTACTGATGTTGCTCAAGGTGTTGCCTGTGTGGTTGCTCTTGTCATCGCTGCTACTGCTGCTGTTTACAAGTGTGGCTGTTGCATCCCCTGATGCATTTATTGATGTTGCCGCTTGTGTTGTTTCCTGTATGATTGCTTAATCCTTGACATTGGCTTTGTTTCTACTGTCGTTGTCGCTACTGCTGTTGATGTTTACCACTGTGGTTGTTGCATCTCTTGATGAAGTTATTTATGTTGCGCCCGATGTTCCCTGCATGGTTGTTGGAGCTCCTGCTGCTGTTGATGTTGCCAATGTGATTGTTGCATTTCTGCTGTAATACATGTAGGTGTTGTTGATGTTGTCGGTGCGGTTGCTGCATCTCTTATTGCAGTTGAGGTTTTGGCTACTGATGCTGTTGTTGCTCCTGCTGTTTATGTTTATTGAAGTAACTGAAATGGAATTAATTTATAGAGCATGTGATATTTTATTAATAAAGATATTAATTTCCATGATTATTGATACCAAAGTCATTTATTCCTAATTTAATTATCGTTGTTAAAACTTACATTTTTTAAAACTTTTTAAAAAATAATTTTTATGTCTGAAATAGTAACTTCAAGTTCTAAATGGTTAAAATATTGTCACCAAAGCCTTATTAACCATAAATATTTAGAAGCCTAAGAAGAATGGGAAGGGGGGGGGGCTGATTCAGCCCCCCCCCCCCCCCCTTATGATCTCAGCCATCGATCGTGCAATTGCAATGAAAATTGGCACGCGCCTTACCCATGGCATAATTTACAAAACAAAAACAAAATATCAAATTCAGCGAAAAATCTCACTGCTCATTAAATATGAAAATTTACGCGTAAAATCATAAGTTTGCTCTAATTAATAAATTAAAGCCCCTAAAATGTTCAGTTTTGTTTCACATACTCTAGATATAGTCTGCTATGCAGACTCTGAATGGCCCTTGAGGAGGGATCTGCTACTGGTTTGCAAAGCAAACCAGCCTGAAAGGGTGAGCGCAGCGAGCCATTTCAGAGTCTGCTTCTTCTTTGGAAATCTTGTTCCCACGGTCAAAATAAGTCCCACCCACCCAAAATTTCAGAGAGCTTTCATTGGATAACTTCATCTGTCTATCAACCAAATTTTAGGACCCCTGAGGAGTATAGATAATCCCCTACTTTAACCACAGAGCCATGAGCAGGGTTATTATATAATACCCTGGCTCAGGTCATCAGACAGTGTTTACACATGACATTCCACTGAGCAGCTGCATGTATATGGCTCCATGGCCCAAACATCATATCAAACTCATTCCATTCAATTCAATCTTTATTTCACAAATAGGATAAAAATACAAGAAACATCAAAATAAAAATGCGATTAGATAATAAAAATAAATTGCGTGGCTTCCCATGAAGGTAATAAGAAACCTCTGAGGCTGGATCACCAAAACATAGTAAAAACACAACATCAATACAAAACAAAATCTCATATCATTATAATAATTAGTGCAGGAAAAAGGAGAAAAAAACAACACTTACAAAGAACACGAGTTGAAGGGTCTATACAGTACAAGTATGCATTGATATCAACTGTGAGAATTAATAATCATTTCCTAGAAAATTTGTATACTGTTTTCTAAAGGGAGATAAAAATTGTGAATTAGTTATTAATATTTGGGGAATCTCATTCCATTGTTTGGGACCTACATAACCCAGCTTCGTGACTAGACCTGATAGACCATAAATGAAATTTATTGGAAGAACGGGCATTATGGTTATGAACTTGATTACTGTATTGAAAAAAAGATCTGAAAACTACATGGGTAGCAACCTCTGCTGGTACTTATACATAAATATTGTGAGTTCTTGCTTATTAATATCATAAGGACAGTTTCTTAAAGTTCAAGACCACCTCAGGAAAATGGAAAATGCTGACTTGAATAAATACTGAAAAATCAAACTAGTATATAGTGCTGAAAATTTCATCAAAATCGAATGTAAACTAAGAAAGTTTCGCTTATTTTTAACAAAATAGTTATATGAACGAACCAGTTACATCCAAATGAGAGAGTCAATGTAGTCTCTCGTTCGCTATTTCTTTTGATTTTTATTGTTTGAATTATAGAATATTTCAATTTTTACGATTTGACGATTATGACCTCCTTGCCTGAAGTACAAAATGTTAAAATAAAGTAAAATTCCACGTGTTCAGGGAGGAATGAAACTTCATTTCACATGACAATGACAAGTAAATAAAAATATTTCACATTTCATTTAATAAAATATAAAATAAATAGTGAGTGAATGACGTCATAGTCTCCTCATTTGCATACCAGCCAAGATGTGCACAAATTTAAATTCAGTGTTATGCTTGTGGAAATTTTCTCATTGTGTTCAAATCAAGTTTTTCTTGAGGTAGACTTGTCCTTTAAATAAATGCACGGATGTTGCTAGGTAATGGAAATTGGTAATTATTCTAGAATTGTGAATATTGAGTCCAAATTCATATGAGGTTACATTGGTATTGCAATATTTTGAATAAGAGCAAATCATGGAATGGTATAAAGTTATCAGATTTTTATGAAGCAAACTCCGCTTAAGTTTGTAAATTAAACCAGTATTCCTTAAAACATGTATCATAATGGTACTTAAACTCGAAATATTATCCAACTCAAAAACACCATTCTCATAGAGTTCAGAACTTGAATAATAGATAGTTTACAAAATGAAAATCTTAAATTTCAAGATTGTAAGTTTGTAAACTATCATACTTTAAATCAAACAGGATAGCTATGTTTTATTATTTTGTTCCTGTTTGGAATTAACTTCTAACCATAGTTTGTTGATTGGACCTTGAACCTTGTGTGTATATTCACTTCTCCATGCTACTGTATGTTATGTTTAAAGCTCGGTTTGATATTAATTAGCCTTAATCAGCATCATTTAAGTTGTCATGCCCAGCAACATTCGTTCACCTTTGTATTGAAAGTGCTTTTATGCCAGCCATAATACCAGTGGTAAAGACGTACAGTTATGTACGTGACAAATCTGGTACTTTCAAACTCATAAGTATGCTGAATGACAATGTTGGCAATTTTTTTATATAAACTTAAATCGGATTTATTTGATTTAAATCAGATTTTCTAAATTTTAATATGATTTTTTCGAACAGATTTTTTTTTAAACAAAGCGCAAACACCCAAAATTTAACCCTTTACACTTCTACTGATTGGTTCAAAGGAACTGTCTTGGTACAGCTAATGCTGCAAAGTTGGTGTTCATTTTAAAACTCTGAACATTTAATGAGAATCAGTTTATTTGGAAGAATTCCATGACTCAGAGATTCAAATTCTCCAAAGAGAAACATTTTTAAAATCTTATTTTCAAGCCAATGATTGAAGATCATAATGTTAAAGAAAACTGCACTTATCTTTTGTTTGTTTCAACCCCAACATGCCCAAGTTGTTCCTTGAGCCACAGTTGGAACAACTGTTTCAAAGCATTGGCTTGCAAAACTTTGACCGACTGCATTCAACCTTAAAGAAATGGACCGGGCTGAAAATATTCACATCTAAATGCACATCTAAATAAATAGAGTAAAATGATGAAATTTCACCAAAATTTGATGACGAATAACGAAGTTATTGTATTTTAAACTTTATCAGTATTTTGTGAAAAACAGTTATATTTACATCGTCATGAATATTCATTTGGTGGGTTGATGATGTCACATCCCATCTTTCCTTTTTCTTATAACACGAAATCATAATTATTTCATTTTTAAATACATGTGTAAATAATGTGTCTCCATTATGATGAAATAAGTTGCGGCAATAAATAAATATGCACTTAATTAGTTCTCAAATCAATTTTTTTTAGTTCTTGGTAAATTCTTTTTTTTTAGTAAACCTAATATCATATAATTATAATAAAAAGAACAAGTGGAGATATCCATCAGCCCAACTAATGGATATTCATGAAGACATGCCAGGAAATGTTTCACCGGAAAGATGGAAAATAAATCTTTAAAATTCATAACTTTGTTATTTGTTATTCGATTTTGATCGCATTTTCAGCATTTTGAATTTTACTCTATCAGTGAGGTATGAATTTCTCCAGCCTGGACAATTCCTTTAAGTTCTTCTTTGAGCCATAGTTGGAACTATTGGACTATTTCAAAGCATTTGCTTGCAAATTTTTGACAAACTTGCAAGCTGATTTAAATGATTTCTTTCACAATAAACTTGAATACCAGTATTTGGCAGTTGTTAGAAGTTTTGCAAAAAATAAGAAAACGGGTTCCATATTTATTTGAATAAGACATATAAAAGAATAAATGATAAACTATGGGTGTAATGGGTCACCAGGGACATTGCAGAATTTTACTTTTATTGTACTCCATTCAAAACATTCAATTAAAGCTAAATGATAGTAGTTGCAGTAAACACTAATTTCGTGAGAAAGTCTGTAAAACCAAGTTTAAGTATGACTATATCATCGTAAATCTAGATCTGGTACAGTTACATAAAATGAACTTTGTGAAATCATAAAATCTAAGCTGAAATACGATCACACTGAGGATCGCCAACACAGAAAGGCACTCGTGGGACAGTGTATTATTATTGCTGGAATAAAGACCCGACGGAAGTGACCGAATCCGCGCTTATTTTGCTTATTTCTCAGCAATTACATATTCTTCCAGAATCATTTGGCATATATAGTCCGGGTTATAATTGAGCAAGGTGCCACACGAAAAAGGAGAAATTTTCATATAGTGCTTCTAGACCAGTTTTTTATGCTGAATATGAATATATGAGGTAACCAGGCTGTATCCTGAAAATTAACCCGTGAGGGCGCTTTTTTCAAAATGGCCGCCAAATTTTCAGAACATTTGAATTTTCGTACATAGATTTTGACATAAACATTCAATTGCCACAAAATTAGTGTCATATGAAAGACGAATAAATTTCCTACAATTTGGTACCATTTATAGGGGATAAGTAGGTCATATGGCTGAGATTTTAAGTAGAAAAGTGCATTTTTTGTCATTTTTTCCCAAAAATTGAAAATTTTGCAAATACATGATTTTACATAATTCTAAAAAAAATGAATCAATGACCTTGAAATGTTTCAGAAAACTTTATTGATATACTATTATTATGTAGATGAAATTTCAACTCTGCATCATTCTTCTTAGCAAATTTATAAGGTATCAAACTTGAATACTTCAATTTCAGAAATGTCGCTTTTTGTATGCATTTCCATAGACTAATACGTATAACATGTATAATATATATAATGTATATAGTTAAACATTAAATCCAATTATCTCCGCTCGTTAGTCACTTGGATAGTTAAGAGTAGGCTTTTCTATATCAGTTACATAAAACAAAATGTTGGCACATCAAGGCCTAACACTCTCATGGGGTGGGGAAGTTGAAGCCCCCCCCCCCCCCCCTTTGGCTATATTATGTTGTTGTATATTGCCTATGAAGCACCCATTGAGGCAAAAAGCATTTTTGCTATACAGTACAGCCACTTTAATTACTTTGAAACCACTTGGAGAGGAAAAGAGTATTAAGCTTTGTAGCTACATCGAAAGTAGTGACACGTACATCAAAGCCAACCCCTCTCGGGGGAGGGGGGGAGGATCACCCCTCCCCCTTTTGCTTATTGCCAATTTATTTGGAAATTCACCATTTTGGACCCAACATTGAGGAAAAAAAAGCATTTGTGCATTATAGTATTTTATTGCTTTGAGAGAGTAGTGTGTTCTACCAGCTACATAAATAAGCGCTAGCACATCGAACCCTAGCCCTATAAGGGGCTGTCTATTGTCACCCCCTCCTCTATATCATGTATATTGCCTATTTATTGAAAATTTCAACATTTTGGATCACCCATTGAGGCATATTAAGGGGCGTTTCTATATCATACAGCCAATTTTATTTTCTTGTAATTACTTAGAGAGAAAAGCGTAGGCTTTGCTCTATCAGCTACATATTATTAGGAAGCGCTGGCACATCGAAACCTATCCCTCACACGGGCTGATAAGTCAACCCCCCCCCCCTCTATTATCATGTATAATACCTATTTATTGGAAATTACACCATTTCGAATCGCCCATTGAGGCAAAAGTGCGTTTCTACTATACAGCTAATTTCGTTTTCTTGCAATGACTTGGAGAGGATAGAGTAGGCTTTGCTCTATCAGATACAAATACACAAGTGCTTACAAAGAAAAGCCTACCCCCTCCGGGAAGCTGTTGAAATTAACCCATCCATTTTGCATTGTAGCATATTTATTGAAGAATTCACCATTTTAAAGCCCCCATTTAGGCAAAAAGGCGTTTCTGATATATAGCCCTGCCACTTTTACTGCATTGAAACCACTTAGGGATGAAAGAAGAGGTTTTTGCTTTATCAGCCACATATAAAGAGGTGCAGGCAAATACAAGCCTACTTCCTTCAGGGGACTGTCAAAATTACCCCCATCCCCTCCCTTGAAATTCACCATTTTGGAGCCCCCATTTAGGCAAAAGGCGTTCCCGATATAAAGTTCTACCACGTTTACTGCCTTGAAACCACTTAGGGAGGAAAGAAGAGGTTTTTGCTTTATCAGCCACATATAAAGAGGTGCAGGCAAATAAAGCCTACTTCCTTCAGGGGAGTGTTGAAATTACCCCTACCCCCCCCCTCTTGAAATTCACCATTTGGAGCCCCCATTTAGGCAAAAGGCGTTCCCGATATATAGTTCTGCCACTTTTAATGCATTGAAACCACTTAGGGACGAAATAATAGGTTTTTGCTTTATCAGCCACATATAGAGAAGTGCAGGCAAATAAAAGCCTACCCCCTCCAGGAGGCTGTCGAAATCACCCATCCCTTTTGCATTATTGCCTATTTATTGAAAAATTCACCATTTTGGAGCCCCCATTGAGGCAAAAAGGCGGTTCTGATAAATAGCTCTGCCACTAGTACCGCCTTGAAACTATATGGAGAGGAAAGATTAGGCTTTCCTCTAACAGCTACATATAAAGAAGTGGCTCTACTATATACTAGAAACATGATTTTTTCCTTAACGGGAGTTCCAAAATGGCGATTTTTACAATGAATTGGCAAAAATCGTAAAAAAGGTGGGGTAACATAATTATAGTCCCCTGAAGTGAGTCAGGCTTCGATATGGCAGCAATTTGTTCTATATAGCTGAAAGAGGGGAACCTATTCTTTCCTCTCCAAGTGGTTTCAAGAAAGAGAAATTGTGTGTTTTATACAGCAGAATTGCATATCGCCTTAATGGGGCTCAAAAATTTTGAATTTTCAAATACTTAGGCAATAATGCAAGAGAGGTTGGGTGATTTGACAGCCGCCCAGATGGGTAAGCTTGAATGTGCCAGCATTTCTTTATGGAGCAAAGCATGTTCTTTGTTCCTTAATTGGTTTCAAGGCAATAAAAGTGGCAGTACTATTTATCAGAGATGCCTTTTTACCTCAATGGGGGCTCAAAAATGGTGAATTTCCAATAAAGAGGCAATGACGAAAAGGCGTGAGGGGGCTGATTTCGACAGCTCCCAGAAGGGTCCGGCTTTTATTTGCCAGCACAAAATTATGTAGCTGATAGAGCAAAGCCTATTCTTTTCTCTCTAAGTGGTTTCAAGGCAATAAAAGTGGCAGAACTATATATCAAAGACACCTTTTTGCTTCAATGGGGGCTTTAAATTGTGACTTTTCAACAAATAGTCAAATAATGAAAATTAGTTGGGTAACTTCAAAAGCCACCTGAAGGAGATAGGCTTCGATTTGCCAACACTTCTTTATATGGAGCTAATAGAGCAAAGCCTACTCTTTCTTCTCCAAGTCATTGCAAGAATATAAAATTGGCTGTACTATATAGTAGGAATGCGCTTTTGCCTCAATGAGTGATCCAAAATGGTGAAATATCCAATAAATCAGCAATATACATGATATAGAGGGGGGGGGGGGGTTACTTAGACAGCCCCTGAGAGGGCTAGGGTTCGATGTGCCAGTGCTTATTTATATGAAGCTGGAAGAACGAAGTCTACTCTATCCTAAGTGATTTCAAATCAATAAAATGGGGTGTGCAACAAAGCACAAACGCTCTTTGGCCTCAATGTTGGGTCCAAAATTATGAATTTTCAAATAAATATGCACTATTAAGCAAAAGCCCCCCCCCCCTAAGAGGGGTATGCTTCAGTGTGCCACTTCTTTGGATGTAGCTGGTAGAACAATTAAAGCCTACTTTTTCCTCTCAAAGTGGTTTCAAAGCAAACAAAGTGGCTGTACTGTAGTAGAAATGCCTGTTTTTGCCTCAATGGGTGCTTCAAAAAATGGTGATTTTCCAATAAATAGGCAATATACAACAACATAATATAGCCAAAGGGGGGGGGGGGGGGGCTTCAACTTCCCCACCCTATGAGAGTGTTAGGCCTTGGTGTGCCAACATTTTGTTTTATGTAGCTGATAGAGAAAAGCCTACTCATAACTATCCAAGTGATTAACGAGCGGAGATAATTTGATTTAATTTTAACTACAGTATACATTATACATATTATACATATTAGTCTATGGAAATGCATACAAAAAGTGACATTTCTGAAATTGAAGTATTCAAGTTTGATACCTTATAAATTTGCTAAGAAGAATGGTACAGAGTTGAAATTTCATCCACATAATAATAGTATATCAATAAAGTTTTCTGGAATTTTTCAAGGTCATTGATTCATTTTTCTTAGAATTATGTAAAATCATGTATTTGCAAAATTTTCAATTTTTGGGAAAAAATGACAAAAAATGCACTTTTCTACTTAAAATCTCAGCCATATGACCTACTTATCCCCTATAAATGGTACCAAATTGTAGGAAATTTATTTGTCTTTCATATGACACTAATTTCGTGGCAATTGAATGTTTATGTCAAAATCTATGTACGAAAATTCAAATGTTCTGAAAATTTGGCGGCCATTTTGAAAAAAGCGCCCTCACGGGTTAATTTTCAGGATACAGCCTGGTTACCTCATATATTCATATTCAGCGTAAAAAACTGGTCTAGAAGCACTACATGAAAATTTCTCCTTTTTCGTGTGGCACCTTGCTCAATTATAACCCGGACTAATAGTTTTTATTCGTACAAACAGACACCTGGGTGGTCATTATATTAGATTCTGTAAAAAGTCATTTTGAGATCGTTACCAGAACTGGAATTTACCTTTAAAAATGTACAAACATAAATCCTTTTGGCAAAGGGCACTAAAATGTATAGTTGCTATGATTTAGTCATGTTAGTGCCCTTTGCCAAGAACATTCATACATTTTTAAAATAAAAATGTACATTTTACTGAATCTTTTTCAGTGAACTGGCTGAATGAAGCACAATCTCACTCAGAATGTCTGAACAGGCTTTTTCTAGTAGGATCCAAGGTTATAACCCATCCTGGCAAAATTTATGTTGAGATTCAGCCTAATAAGTTCAGAGTTCCTGTACTTTTCTTTCTCGAAAACTGTCCTCTAAAACACTTCTGAAGTTTGACATAAAGAACTTTGTTTTACTATCAACAAAGTCCACTCATACATACAAGTCGAGTAGGGTTCCCATATAGGCTACATGTACATCTTTGGTTTTGCAAGATTGACTTGATTTTATTGATTTGATTTCAATTGTTATGAGTAGATATAAAGGGTTTATTCCTGTTCTCATGATATAAAGTTGGTAAAATCTTACTCTTTTGAATTTAAAAAGTAAAACTGCCACAAACAATAAAAAATCCCAAATTTGTAGATGTTCCCCAACAAAAAGCTGCTTTGATCATGTTAAATAGTAAGAAAAAAATCAGACAAGCATAACGCTGAAAATTTCATCAAAATCCAATCTAAAAGAAGAAAGTAATGACATTTTAAAATTTTGCTTAATTAAAAAAAAAACAGTTGTGGTTATATGCAAATCCTTGTCGGTATGCAAATGAGGGGACCGATGACATCACTCACTCACTATTTATTTTGTATTTTATTATGTGAAATATGAAATATTTTTATGAACAAAAAAAAATCATCCCCCTGAACATGTGGGATTACATTGTTTTAATATTTTGTATCTCAAACAAGAGGGTCCTATTTCTTAAATTCGTAAAAATTGAAATGTTGTATAATTCAAACAGTAAAAATACAAAAGAAATAGTGAGTGAGTGACATCATCGACTCTCTGATTTTCATATCACCGAATTGTCCATATAACTAAGGGCCTTTTCATAAAGCTGTTAATAAGGGCAATTTTAAAGGACAAATCCACCCCAACAAAAACTTGATTTGAATACAAAGAGAAAAAATCAACAATCATAACACTAAAAATTTCATCAAAATCGGATATAAAATAAGAAAGTTATGACATTTTAAAGTTTCGCTTATTTTTAACAAAACAGTTATATGAACGAGCCAGTTACATCCAAATGAGAGAGTCGATGATGTCACTCACTCACTATTTCTTTTTTTTATTGTTTGAAATATGAAATATTTTGATTTTCTCGTCATTGTCATGTGAAATGAAGTTTCATTCCTCCCTGAACACATGGAATTCCATTATTCTAAAATTTTGTGCTTCAGGCAAGGAGGTCCTATCAAATTCGTAAAAATTGAAATATTGTATAATTCAAACAATAAAAAACAAAAGAAATAGTGAGTGAGTGACATCATAGACTCTCTCATTTGGATGTAACACTGGCTCGTTCATATATTTTGTTAAAAATAAGCGAAACTTTGAAATGTCATAACTTTCTTATTTTACATCCGATTTTTATGAAATCTTCAGCCATATGAGCTAGAGCTCTGCGCTAGCATTTTTGATTGGTAGGTCCAGTTTACCTGTATTTTAAGTCTATTACACACTACTTAAAATCCCCTTTTTATGGGATTTCATAAAACATGTAAAAACTTAGTCGGCTTGCGATTTGCGTTTGCATGAATTGTTAATAATATTATCCGTGCATCCTATTCATAATACAATGTGCTTTAAAATGTCCAGTTTTCAGGCCGCAATATCAACAAGTTTCACGCTCTTATATTAGATACGGAATAAAATAACGCTTTTATGAATTCCAAATATCTAAATTGTTTGTTTTTCAGAATAGAATATGGACAAGTTGATTTTGATGTGATGAACAGTGTATATTTCAGGGGTCGTGGAATGGTTTTCAAAGTGGGGGCTGATGACGAAAAAAAATCACAATCATATATATGGTCATTTTTACGATTATGTACACGGCTTTGGAACTGGGTCCCCCCCCCTTGCTTCCGCGGCCTCTGTATTTCATGTGCAATGGCGATGTCTGAATCTCATCTCAAGAAATATGTATACAATTTATCTTTATTTGATATTAGCCATAAAAAAAATCAACACATTCACAATAGGTTAAATGAAGACAGAAAACATTTAAGTCGAAAGAATAGAATTACATGTATAAAGAAAATGTGAAGCTAAATGTTAATGGCAGGGCAAACAAGACTTAATTTATTAAGATGTGAGCTCGAAGGAAGGAAAAGAAGAGAAAGAGACAAAGGGACAGGGAAAGAAATAAAAGAAAACAGAAGAAAGAAAGAAAGAAAGAAAGGGGAAGAAATTAAGAGAGGAGAACAAGTCATCGCTTACATAGTTTCTTATCTTCGAAAACGGTTCTGTACATTAATCAATCGGTTCCATTATAATGTAGAAATGATAAAGATACATCATTTAAAAACAGGATATTTAAGGAAGGGAAGAAGAATGAGAGAGCAAGTGAAAGAAAAACGAAAATAAAAATAAGAAAGAAGGAAAGGAAAGAATGAAAGAATAAAGAGAGAGAGAGAGAGAGAAAGAGAAAAAATGGAAAGAGAAAGGAAGGAAAGAGTGAATGAATGAATGAATGAATGAAAGAAAGTAAGGGGGTCACAGGAAAAGAAGAGAAAACAAGAAAGAAAACAGAAGAGAAGAAAGAAAAAGGACAAGAAAAAATCAAGAAGAATCAAAGGGAAAAAAGGAAAACGAAAAAGAAGAAAGGAAAAGAAAGAAAGGGCATTGAATGTTTATTTTTATGTTACTTATTAGGCCCAATTACATGACGGGGGTGGTCTTCTACATATTCATATTCTGTATACACGTTCCTCTCTGCATGGACTGTTATAGAAGATATTTCCAAGGAGATATCACCTCTAACTCGAAAACGGTTCTGTACATTAATCAATCGGTTCCATTATAATGTAGAAATGATGTATCTTTATCATTTCTTTTCGTGTGTACTTACCTACCTCTACCCTACTCTAGTTATGTCCTTTTTTATGTTATTACTGTATATATATGTATATATATATTTTTTTTCTTGCTTCTTATCTGCTTTTTTTTCAATGCAGACGTTTAATTATATTGTATCATACATATTTTGTTGTTGTATCAAAGGTGATCTGTGGTTAACAAGCGTTGCTTCTATACAGACCACCTCTTTCCCATATTTTCGATATCTTTTTAGCTCATTGTCCATAGCTTTTATTCCTGTTGTGTTTTTTCTTTTAACCTTATTGATATCGTACATGTATGCATTGTATTTTGGTTGTGGAAAGAAATAAATGAACTTGAACTCCTTGATATTTCAAAGTACAACACATACGTATCTACCCATGTATGTATAGCCATGGACCTATATACATGTAGCAAGCCCAGAATGTGAAAGAGAATATTCCACAAGATAAGAAATGGTCATAACAGCTGGATCCTAATCCCTCTCTTGCCCCTACTTCCACAAATCTGCTGTCAATCATGGTATCTATACTGGCAACGGAGGGTTTCAGCAAGCTCCGCCTCACATCCACGTTTCGTGGATGTGGCTCAAAGAAGTTGTAGACCCACTTCTGCAGCCTCAGTAGACCTAGTCTGCTATGCAGACTCGTTGAATCAGCTGAGGTACACACACTGCAGATGTGGGTCTACATTTGTAGACTACTCTAGATAGGCATCTGATCAAATTTATTTTCAAAAATGTACACATCACATTATTTTCTTATGTATTCTATTGTTTTCTAAATTTCTTATGGATTTCTTTGTTTTATGACTTTTGCTTTTCATTGTTTTTTCAATGAAAATTTTCGGGGACTTTATTTTTACCATAGACAAGATAAAATTAAATGATTTTAAGCAGTAAAAGGAAAAATAATGATACATTTTATGAATTTTGGCTAAAAACACTATTTACATTGGATTTGTACACAAATTCATGTTTTTGAGCAATTTTGGGTTTGCATGCACTTATGAAATGTTGCGTAATTTCGGAGCCGCGTACCTGGGGTCACACTTTTGATCTCAAAAGTTGCGCGAGAGTCTTGAAAGTAAAAAAAATCATCGAGCGACACATTAAAAAAACTTTGAGCAGCGGATTTATCGCGAAAAATGACGAGCTCCCCTCCCCGTCTTATTAGGGTTAAGCAACGAAAAAACAAAAAAAATAAATGTACATGTATACACAATTGATTTTAATGGCTTGAGTTTTTCTCATTGGTTTACCAAATAAAGGGAGTCAAAATCCAAAATTATCACATTTGTTTTTTTATTTCTTGATTCAGAGCCAACCTACTGATTTCTGATGTGAGTGCACAATCAACAGGCAAGATCCTGAGCCACCCCCCCCCCACCAAGATCATTTGAATTAGTGAGGTTTAATGACTGCTTTTGTAGTCATTAAATTTATCTGATTTATACAGGCCTACAAGAGATATAAAAAAATTGTGTTCTTTTTTGGGGTAATTAGTGTTCCTAGCTGACAAAGCAGAGGGTGATGGTGTGTGGGGGATCTAATAGGAATGCAGAACAATGGAACATTCATTTACTACTTTGGCAATAGAAAGCAAGTCACAGCATCTAGCATTGATTGATATTGGCTGTTTTACAACTGTCCAAGAAATATCACCATTAATCATTTAAGCATCTAAGCACTTATAGACTTATAGATGTCACTGTTTTCAATTATTGACTGGTAGAAGACCAAATAAAGAAGAGAACAGTAGGGGAAGGCGGGGTAAGTTGAGCATAGGGGCAAGTTGAGCCGCCAGCCCCAGGCCAATAATGAATGATTCAGACAATGTGGTGGTGTTATGTAGTGATGACCCATAGCATAACCCCTAACCCCACCACACTGTTTTCCACTTTGAAACAAAATGTAGTTTTTCAGAGGGGAAAGTATGAATTTCAGCCACAAAAGTAAAAAACAGTGAGAAATAGATAAGTGCTTTATACACACACGTCTTTAAATATAGTAAAGACATAACAACATTGTTAGTATAGGTATGGATCTTCATTCTTGTTATAGTCTTTTATATGATGGATGCATAATAAATGTGGATACAAAATTATTGCACTAAGTTCGGACCGGGGTAAGTTGAGCCAAACAGCATGGGCAAGTTGAGCCATGGTAATTCTTATGTTAATGTATCTTAAAAAACAAACAAACCATAAAAATCGATTGAAATGCAGGCTGAAAGGAGCAAATTTACATGACTGCCCTTTTCCTTTTAGAAGACGTTAGTATTCACAGAGAATTAGCAAGTGAAAAGACTTTAAACAAAAACTTGACATGCTGGTTCTCCCCCATACATTTTGTACGTAGTTTTTGTGGCTCAACTTACCCCAGACGGTGGCACAACTTACCCCATATATGGGGCAAGTTGAGCCATTTGACCTCGGTTTTTTCAAAGGTCACGATGACTTTCAGTGTGGGGGTAGAAAGTTATATATAGGTGAAAAACGTTTCCCAAGAATCAAATTTAAAGGCAAGGTACTTATTTCTACAATAGTACTAGTCATATCAATTCTAACATGCAAAATGCTAAAAGTGTCACAACTTACCCCGCCTTCCCCTACCGGTAATTTAATTTTTTTTTAATGTGACTACTTTCTCCGCCAAAGTGAGGCAGTCATACAGAGTGTTTTAACTTACAAGTGACATCACATTTCCTGCTTTCTTGTCTGGCTCTCCAAAACCTTCAACCATTTATACTTGGGTAAATTTGTATCTCGCATCCGTCTGAAAAGTTTGGGCGAAGCCTCCACCTGAAGGAAAAAGAGTAATAAACTAATTAAAACATTTGCCACAATCTTGTATTTCTTTTCACATGTATATGTACATGTCTAAAAACAGGAAATAAAACATATTTTGATTACCAGAATTCATATAGAAGGGGGTAAATAAAGGGTTCAAGCTTTTATTATGTTAATCAAAAATAAAAATAGTAAATGACATATGCTCTGGCTGAGAAACTTAGAGAAATTATTCCTCGTAATGTAGCTTGTATATACAAACACATGAGCAAGTAGTGAAAAATGGATTGAGGGGTGTGAGTAGGGGCTACGGAAACGGGAGGGGGGGGGGCTGGGGTCGCATGTTAACTGTAGGGTACCGTTTTTAAAGTGAGCGAGCTGACCATGCAAAAAATCATGACCAAATGGTAATTTTTATGTTTTTCAGCTCCCGCACTGTTTTCCAAAACCATGTGCGAAAATGACCATCCGGATGATTTTTACATGGTCATGGTCTTTCATGTCTATGTAATGTCTACATTACAAACTGACTTTAAAATCTGGTAGAGTGGGATTTCATTATCATTGATGTGGGTTTTAATGATTTAACATTCTGCAACCTAAACAATATCCTTCATTTTTTGTCATCATTATAGCATTTTACTAGTCTACATGTTACCTTTGGTTGCATTTCAATCTCAGTGTTTCTTCACCCATTGCCAAATCTTCTGCCACATGTTCATCAGATTGGCCCCTGGCACATTCCTTGCTGTAGTAGACCAGTCAGAGCCTAGCTCTCTAGTTCCAGTCTGAAATTAAAACATTAATATTACATTGATATAACAAAGAAAATATGTAGATTGACACAGTGATCATTGAAAAATATTGCACTTTCAATTAATATTATTGACATTTTATAAAGGGGAATAATTCAAATATACCAATCATTTGTCTTTCTTTTTTATTATCCTGGAATTTCTAGAATCGACCAACAATCGGTCAACAATTAATTCTTGTTAATTCATATAATTTCCACTTGTAAGCAAGACAGTCATTAACATATTAATCATACAAATAATAAAACATTTTTGTCATTAATTTTTTTTTAATTAAAATAAAAGTTTTTTCTAACCCAATAGCACATGGATACCTTGCTGGTTTAAAGCCATGATCAAATTAAATTAATAACATAAAAAATGAATAGGCTCCTAATTCAAAACTCCAGCAAATTGCGTCTCCATTAAACTGTCAACTATTTACTGGACTTTGTTCACTAGTACTTTATTATGAGATTCAAAGGCAAAAAAATACTTGGGCTTGATGAGATCCATTGCATATTCCCCTTTATTTTTGTTCTAATGAATGGACCTTTAAGTACCTTTACGTGCTATTTAAGGTTAGGTTTGACTAGATCTAGACTGTAACTTTATGTGGTACGATTGAAATTGAAGAGCCCCGACGGGGGGATTTCGCATTGTAAGTCCCATAATCATGATAATGGTGGCTGCACGATAGCAAGCCGTCTGTGTACGAGGAGAAATTTTAAAAATTAAAAAAACTCTTCGAAACAGATGGCGTCAGCTGTCTGAGACTGCCACGGGTGCATCATTTAAATAAACTTATATCTAGATTTTGATTTTGATTGGGTGTGAACGCACCTCTGCCACATAACCCCCCCCCCCCCCTGAATCCTCGCCTGCTGTCGAGTGCCTCCACTTCATTTGACTTGTGATCACTAAGCCTATATGCTAAATAAGTTGAGAATATCCAATTTATCACTCACACTATCAATATGTGATTTAGCTCCTGTCCAATTCCAATGACTGTAACACAGAATTGGGATGGCCACATTGGATTTGTGTACATTAATAATTGCACACGCTGGTAATCAAGGATATCCCCGACCACACCGAGCAACAAAATTAATGCAAAACCAAAGGAAACGAAAAATTTTGATTTTTAATATAGAATGGCAGAAAGGTAAAGCAATATAAAGAATTCTCTTAACAAAATTACAGCCCTGTGTATATCATAAAAACGTGTATGGACAGGGTCGCAATCATGTGGGTCGTTAGTCTGGACCACTCTAGGCGACACCGCAATACTTACCCGGGTTAAGAAACTGGGACTCCACTCACGCGCATTTGGGCAGCCCTAGCTTAGAACTAAGCTTTCTTTCCGTAAAAAAAATCTTTATTCTTATGATTCAATAAATGTTAATGAATATATAATTACTGTTAAATCGGTACTCACCGGTTCTTTTCTTGAATTTTCTGCCAAATTCCCACGCTTCTGGCAACAATTCTGCCTACAATTTTGTCGCCATAGACAGCTGTTCATGCAACTTTATTTATAAATGGAGCGCCCCTTACGAGAGTTGTTAATGCCGCGGAGAAATCGTTAGGCATTTTGGCCTGTGATCAAGGCTTAGCTGTTCTATTTTTTTTATATGTGTGAGATCGAAATCACAGCGAGTAAACACTCTTCCATATGGAAGAGTGTATACTCGCTGTGATATGATCCCGATAGGGAGGCGCAACACCCCCACCCACATGGGCGCAAATCCCAGGGCCGGGGGACATGTACCCCTCACCCAAAATAGTAGGGGGCACATTATGAAATATCCCCCTACTATTTTTGGTCATTTCATTCAAAATCGAAATAAAACATTTGGAAGAGACGATCTTACTTTTGGGATGCCCCTTTTTTTGCTTGTTTGCTTGTCAAATTTCTTTTGGTTAAGATGACCTTCTTTAGGGGGTGATAAACCTTCTTTTTTTGTTTGTTTGTTTGTCAAATTTTCCAGCCCCTGGTCCCTGTTGCACCCACAAATGTAATAACGCCCACAAATGTAATAACACTTTACCCACAAATGTAATAACGCCCACAAATGTAATAACACTTTACCCACAAATGTAATAATTTTTGATCGCCCACAAATGTAATAATGACTTTACCCACAAATGTAATAAATTTGAAGGGATTTTTGGCGAATCCGTTCTAAACTAAAATCCTATAGTAATGCGTTCATATAGCACAAAAGTGCAAAGTCTTTTTTTTCAGACCGGGTTAATAAAACATCAAAGTACAAGTCCAAAGTCTTTCTTCCAGACCCGGTTGTTTCAAAAATTATAATATAAATCCAAAGTCTTTTTTCCAGACCCGGTTGTTTAAAAAAAATATAATAAAAGTCCAAAGTCTTTTTTTCCAGACCCGGTTGTTTAAAAAATTGTGATATAAGTCCAAAGTCTTTTTTCCAGACCCGGTTGTTTCAAGAATTTTAATAAGTCCAAAGTCTTTTTCCTGACCCAGTTATTTAAAAAATAATGATATTCCTGTGGAAAAATGGGAATCGAGCTTAGTCTTTTCTCCAGACCCAGTTAATTAAAACTGGTGGAATTAATGTCTTTGTTGTTGTTTCAACTTATACGGTGTATATTGTAAATATATTCACTAAAAGTAAATTAAGAATCAAGCGTAGTCTTTTATCCAGACCCGGTTACCTGTTATTTAAACATTATGAATAACAGTTTAAAAACAGTATAAAGACCCCATAATCTTATTAATGCTGGATATAGCGTAGTCTTTCAGCCCGACCATTTTTTCTTAAAAAACGCTAATAGTAAGAATTAAAAAAAATCAAAGTCTAAGACCAAACAAACCTTCAACCTAAGAACCTGTTTTAAAAGAGGTTTAGAGTGTTGTCTTTATTCCAGACCTAAAACAGTTATAAAAAAAATCTTCTAACATAAGACCTTATATTCTTATTCTCGTGGAATAACACGAGTTTTAAAACGTACTCTTTCCTCCAGACCCGGCTATTAAAAAAAAGTAACTGAAAAACTTCGAATCTAAGACCAAATTTCCAAAGTTTCACCCAGCATGCCCAGTAAAAATATGTCTTTTTTAAAATAATACTACTTCCCCTTACTTACAAAACATTGTAATAACGCGTGGGTAAAGCAGACATCCTTTCTCCAGGCTTGGTTACTATTTCAAAAATAAAATAGTTTTTACAAATATCATAAAACGAATACCCAATAATCTAATTACTGTGGAACAACATGAAGACCGATTGTCGAAGATCGACTTTCCTCCAGACACAATTATTTCAGGAATAAAAAATCAATAAAACTCAACCCCCAACAACGAATCTAAGAACCAACAATCCTCCAAATTAAGACCATTCATGTAGAAAAGCACATGTTTAGAGCGTTGTCTTTTTCCAGACCCCGTGATTTAAAAATGATTTAAACAATCCCTAAAAACAAAAGACTCATATTTTTATTCTTGTGGAATAACAAGAGTATTATGCTTAGTCTTTCGTCTGGACCCGGTTATTTAAAAGATAAAGAAATATTGAAAAAAAAATGACAGCTGAGACCAATCTTCAAAATTAAACCCACTTAGAATGCTTGGGCTTAGAGTGTTGTCTTTACCCCTCACCGACGTATATTATAACTTTTGAAACGACCGGGTCTGAAAAAAGACTTTGGACTTGCATTATAATTTTTGAATTAACCGGGTCTGGAAAAAAGACTTTGGACGTATATTATAATTTGAAACAACCGGGTCTGGTAAAAAGACTTTGGACGTATATTATAATTTTGAAAAACCGGGTCTGGAAAAAGACTTGGACTTGTACTGTAATATTTCATTAACCGGGTCTGGAAAAAAGACTTTGAACTTTTGTGCTATATGAATGCATTACTATAGGATATTAGTTTAGAACGAATTCGCCAAAAATCACTTCAAATTTATTACATTTGTAGGTAAAGTCATTATTACATTTGTGGGTAAAGTGCATTATTACATTTGTGGGTAAAGTGTTATTACATTTGTGGGTAAAGTGTTATTACATTTGTGGGCGATCAAAAATTATTACATTTGTGGGTAAAGTGTTATTACATTTGTGGGCGTTATTACATTTGTGGGTAAAGTGTTATTACATTTGTGGGCGTTATTACATTTGTGGGCGATTATTACATTTGTGGGTGTAACAGTCCCCCTACCTTTGGGGAGAGATTTCCGCCCTTGCAAGTAGACATACTCTTGATATTGTTTGCGAATCTGCACGGGCGTCGGAGGCTGGGGGGTGAGGAAAAGCGGTGAGACGAGAACAAAAATAGAAGGGAAAAGAGGACAGAAAAAAGTGAAAGAAAGAAAAATTAATGGAAAATAAAAGGGAAGAGAAAATAGGGAGAAATGTGATGGGTAAAAAAAATTGGGGAAAGAGGACAGAAAACAAGTAAAAGAAAGAAAAATTAATGGAAAATAAAAGGGAGGAGAAAATAGGGAGAAATGTGATGGGTTACGTCGAGATTTTATGTGCCCGTGCAAAAAGAAATGGGCAGAGGTTGAGATGTTGTCTGTTTGGGCAAATGCCTGTCTGTTTCTCGGACTGGCGCCCGTGTTGCAAAAATTATTACCGTAAGCTGATGGAATCACTGCTTCATACCGACAGTGACAGGATTTAGCGGTTGTAGGTATAAATCGCGCTCTAACATTCTAAAACTGTGTTCTTTATCAAAAAGCTGTCCTTCATATTCATTTTCGCAAAAGAATATAAAGTTAATTTAATTCATTGTCTGTAGTTATCCTGTTTATGTTTAAAATACTTAGAAATTGGGTTACGTTAGGGTTACCAAATTATCAGGGAAGAAAATATATATTTTTTTTTATTTTGCGCGTCGAGCTGGCATTATTTGATCTGTGAGATTAATGTTTTTGATGAAATTCATAGGCCCGAATTCACGAAGGAGGTTTAAACCCCGAGGGGGTTTAAACCCCCTCCTAGGTTTTTTAGTCCATGGTTTAAACCCCCTCTCTGTTTCACGAACGATGGTTTCTTTAGTCCATGGTTTAAAATTAAACCATGGTTTAAACCATGGTTTAATTTTAGTCCACGGTTCTGAGCATGCTCAGTAGGGCGTATGTTGTCTGCTACGGTCTTTGCTGACCACGGCAAACAGGGTTCGAAAATCCAAAGTCTGGGGTATAAAATACCGAAATTTGCAATCTCAATCGATTACATGAAATGAAAGTACATTAAAAACTTATTCATTTTTTGATGAGTCGAATTGTATCGTACATCCGCTATTTTTATATACATAAAAAATGCAATAACAATTAAAATTTGTCTCAACCATTGCGGTCGTCTGCGCGTCGACGATAATCTCATTTCGGTCCCATCCGTCAACATCGATGTCATGTTTTTAATCATTGAATAAATTTAATTCGGCTGAAAAGAAAATGACAACAAACAGATGTAATATAAAGATTACCCGATGAAACTTGAAGTATGAATATAATTACTTCATCAGTTTCAAGATTAAGTAGTATCTTATCAGATCGCTTTCTCTTAATACTTACCTTTTTGTGTTAAGCGGCATTTAATATGAAAATAAGCTGTTGATTTTGCATGTCTACGATCTCGATCGCTAAGTTTAATTAGTTGAGGCTGAGCTGAGAGTTAACAACGCGCATGCCCGTACAGTACAGTCGTCCGGCAACCAATATTCGAAAAGTATATGGGTCTTCTAATGCTTTTTCAGTATAAAAATAACAATCATAACAAAGATTGTCGATCAGCTGTTCTTACGTCATAATCAAAATTGCGAAACGACCTTTGAATCCAGTTCCATCGCCAAAAATATCAAAAAAAAATAAATTCAAATGTAAATTCTAGAAAGAACACGTCCCAAAATTTTCTGAAGTAAACTTTATCCTCCAATTTGTTTATTTTCCTTTCTTAAAATTGAGACCGCCCTGATTTATTCCCTAAATCTTGACTTTATTTTGTTAATGGTAATCAAAAGTGCATCCCATAACTCTAGCACGCATAAAAATAAATATTTGTGGACCACTGAAACATGGGCTGAAATCCCTACTCAAAATAGTTTAGTTCTTTTATGATGGTAAAAAATACAAGATCATTCAAAATCGAAATAAAACATATTTGGGACGAGATGACCCGACTTTTGGAAAGATAACCTTTTTGGGGGTGGGGTAGTTGTAGCTAGAATTAGAAGTTTATTTCATTCCCCCAAAAATAGAGGTTTATCATATATATTTCCTGAATATTTTTTTATCAAAATAAATTATATCAATTTCTATTTCTCATTTCAATTTGAAACTTTTCTCAATAGTTAAACAATATTGAAGTGAAAGTGATGAAGTGTTCTCTCTCGTTCTCATAATCTTTCTCTTGTTACCGCTCATTTTCTTTCTATATCTCTCACACACACTAGCGTACCTACGGGGGGCAGACTGCCCCCCCCCCCCCTCCCTGACGAGTCACAACCCATGCAAGGGACCTATCCCTGCCCCCCCCCCCCCTGACGAGTTTTTTTTTTTTTTGCTTGTCCATTTTTTTCTGGTACGAAATCCTTTTGTGATTGAAGACCCCTTTTTGTCATTTTTTTGCGGACGATTTTGCCCCCCCTGTGGAAAATCCTAGGTACGCTACTGCACACACATTCACCATCCTACTACCTTTTTCTCTCTGTCACCCCCTCCCCTTGCTCTTTCAAAAATGCATCAACAGAAAACCTGTAATAAGAAGCATCTTACATCAAAGCAGTTTAAATATTTTAAAGTTAGCTATTTTTTTATTTCAATATTTCAAGGTGGTGTACATAGAGAAATCATGAAAATTTCAATATTCAAGCATATAATTATTTCCTGTCTTAATGATTGTACAACAAAATACCTTGGCAAAAAAATATAATGGAAATATTTTCAAATGTCAAATTCATTAGAGTGTACATTCTATAGGCATATAATATTCTCAGTACATGTACATGTAATGTATTAATCCAATGAACAATGTTTCTCCCCCCCCAAATATAGATATATATATATACATTGCAGGTCATGTATAGATCAAGTTCCAATAACACCTAGCAAAGCCAGTGCATCTACTTTGACTTCACTCCCTTCATGCTTATTTTTTGTAACTGTGTTGACATTAATAAAAAATAGATTTTATTTTTTAAAGTGATTTTTTTTATTAATTTAATTCTCCAATTAATTCATTTCCCATTCTCGGTTAATATTTCTCACAATATATCTGACATCCCCCCATAATATATATAAGGGGGTACTTATAACAAAAGTGCAGAATACAATTTTCCTACTAGTGAAAATCCTTTGAAGCAAGCACTATAAAATTGCATTCTTAATCCTTATTGTAATACATGATTAGAAAATACTCTTGCATATAAGAACTTTAAATAAAACCTAATCAAACATCCTGTCCCCCCCTCCACTTCAAATCCATCATTGACTGAAAGACATATCTCAATAAATCAACCGTGTAAAGAACATTTATCTTTTAAATATTTTATGAAACAAAAATATGTTTAATAATCTATTGAAATAAATAGTTCTTAAATTAGGAAATGCATCCTCACAAAATGAAAGGTAATTCTTCTTTATTATGCTTGTTGCAATTAATACACAAATAATGATTGCAAATGTGAAAACTCCATGTCCAGTTGAAGCTTTTTTGAATAAAAACTATCTCACATAGTGGACCTCTCAAAATACTTCCCAAATCATAATATAATTACATTATCAAGAGTATTCATCACTTTCCTTGAAAAAAAAAAATAAAACCCTCCCAACTGAGATGAATGTGACACATTGTTGATATTTATAAATCTTCAAAAGAACAGAAGTTCATCTATTTCTTTCACAACAAGGACAAATTCTACAAATTCATTTGTCTGAGGTATCAAGGAAACATTCCCAGACTGGTGGAATTTCTTCAAAATCGCATTCCTCTTCAAGGTAATTTAGTATCATTAAAATTACCATGCCTTTTTTTCCCTTTTCCATTGACCCTTTCTGCCAGAATATTTTTTGGCCAGACTCATATATCAGTAGTTGAAATAGATGTTAAATACTGTAGCAAATTAAACATGATCCCCAAATCAAGTACATGTACATGTAATTACAAGATCAATTGGATGCACAATACACTGGTACACACAAAATAATCTGAATATACTACAGATATGTAGTAAGGTATTTAGAGGTGAAGAGGGATTTATAAAACTGAACTGGGAGGGTGAATCATTTGAAGTATGAAAAGGGCTTCAATATATGTATGTTACCAGATTCAAGCAATTCAATGAACTGTGCACTGAATATTGTATACTTCTGAAAAGAATGCATTGCATTGTCTGTTTTTAAAGAAATTTGTATAATTAAGTCTTTAATGTTTTCAAAAATTCAATTTATGGTTCCGAGAACAATCAGAAAACACAATGTACATTGGTGTCAGAAGCTGAACCTATCAAGTAGAGAGTTACCAGTACGTTAAACAACATACATCTTTGACAACATGATTTATAGTATTTGTTTTACAACTGTACTGTTACTATATGTTATGTACTTAAATGCATTTCAATATTGAATTTTAACCCTGCAGCAATACCACAAACCTTTGTTCTGCAAAATGGAATTTGAATTACCCATCTCAAGGAAAAAAGAATCATCTGTCAGAAGAGTTTGAGCTGGTAGAAGTGCATGCATGCCATTAGAATTGAAGTTCAATGGAAGAAACATGGTCTCGACTTTATAAAGAGTACAAGATGAGAGTGAAAGAACATATGAGATTGAAAGAGCATGAAATGAGATTGAAAGACACGATATGAGCTTGTAGGAGCACAAACTACGAATGGACGTTTTGAATAAAGAAAGAGAGGTTGCTGAAGCTAAGCTGCAGGAATCACAGGGTTATAATAATCAATTTATCAACAAATAAAGAAGTAAAGTATTCTTCATAAATTTGAATGAACTCTGTGTTTCTATGTTCTTAATGCTTTTGCCATTGTTAATAGGCATTCCTCTCCACATGAAGTTGGAAGGGGTTTATAAGAAGCATATGGCCCAATCCCCCCCCCGGCTCTTGATGTAGACATGTGTCCCATCAATTGCACCTTTCACTCCTGGAAATCTAACAGTTAGATAGAACTGTCTCCGAGTTGCTTCAACTTCTTCTCTTGTAGGAATCTTCATGTATTGGCTCTTCCTTCTTGCTTTAGCTTCTGACACATTGATGACTGCGATATTGCTGCCTCATCACCATGCATCTTTTAAAATGATCCTGTAAAATAAAAACAAACCATATGGTTGATGGGTGAGGTGATTGTTTTGAGGTAATTTAAAACATTTCATTGAAGCACATACAGATGTTAAACAATGAATATTCATCTTGTACAAATATCATACAATTTTCTCCAATATATTTTAACAAGTGGAACGCCTTTGGCAGTCTCGCCATCATTATGCGATTCAATATAGCAGCAGTGCTGACTTCAAAAACAACTATTGAATAATTTTTTGCCCAGTGCTTTAATGACTTTTTACCTTGAAGTTTTGCACATCTTTTGATTAAAGGTAGAAAAAATAATTGGGTTGTACAGTACCCGAACAATGTACCATCAATTTTTAATTTCAGCCAAGTCGTCACTAGTGAATTATATTTGTGACATAAATTGAGGAAACAGAATTGAAATTAATAGAGAAGTGACATAGAAGCATTTTTTGTGATATATGAATAAATTTTGCATAAATTAACAAATAATTTTCTAGTCAAAATTTCAAAAGTCTGTGTGGAAATTTGGGGACCCTCATGTACATGTAGCTCTACCAGACGGATGAAAAAAAAATCAAAATTGGTCTACAAATACAGAAGCATTTTTTGTGATTATGAATTTTGCATAAATTAGCATGAATAAATTTTGCATAAATTAGCATAATTTTATATTCAAAATTTCAAAATTTTGTGTACAAGTTTGGTGAACCTCATGAAGCTCTACCACGGGTTAATGGCAAAATTTATAACTCTAACCTGACATAACAGTTGTAAAAGCAGAGCCTCACTATTGCTGTGGTAGTTTTGGAATTTTTAAATTATGCAATTCATAGGTACTTGACTGTTGCTGAAATGATACTCGTATTTATGTGCTCCTCTGATTTCTAGATATTGTCATGTCATCAGCTTTATCTGGAGTCCTAAAACAATCTCAGTCATTTAGATTTAACAGTGCCAAGAAACATTCAATAATCGTTTATGAAAAATTAAATTACTTACCCACTGCATAAAAATGGAGTTGTCAACACCTGCAAATAAACAGGAAGTTGATCTATCCTCTGAGCTGTGTGTCCCTCTTCATTTCGGCTTCCAGCATATTGGTGACGGTTTCTTTTGAGTCGATACTGATCTCGAGATGGCCCATCCTTGTACGATTTCGATGGATTTTTAGCATCATGTAGCCCACAATGTCTTGGGAAAGGTAGCTGTATGCAGAAGAGTTGAATATTATTTTTAATTATTTTATTTTGTGATCTTTATAATCATTCCAAACTGTACATGTGCATGTAGATTTGATCTGCCAACATAATTACTGCAATCTTAATTTACTTCCTGAGATTAACAAAAACTACATTCAAGCCATTTCATTTCTTCAGTCTAAATATTTCATGTTCGATATCTTAAATCATTTCAATAATACTTTTAAACAAATCAAAACAATGTAAATCAAATTAATAATCATACCTCTTAGTAATTTAAAGCTGTGAAGAAGATGGAGATAATCCATAGAGACCTACACTGTATGGTACCTCTGATGCCGATGTAATTCTGTGAAACAATGGTCAAATAAAAAAAAATAATTTTTCATTAAAAAAAATATTCATTGGTTTATCACTTTTTAAATGCAAATCTCACAGTAAACACTGTGAATGATAAATAAATAAAAAAAAAACATTGTAATAATTTGTTTGAAACTGGAATATGCCTTTCAAAATTAGGCCTAGGCGTAACGACTTAACTTAAATCTGTTTTTTTTTGGGGGGGGCTTTATTTTCTCTATTTGCAAGTGAAAAGACTTTAGACCAAATTTTGAGTAATCAACTCTTTAATATTCCTACAGCCTCAAAAATTGGCCTGTGCTGAAAGCAAAAAGGTAGGTCTCGATCTACAAATGTATATTTTGAATTTGAAATGCAATTTAGGCTTTTTAGTAGGCCTACCAAGTTTAGTCAAGGCAAATTCAAAATCAAAATAATCAAAATTCAAATTGAAAAAAAAAAAATCTTTCTGACTCTTGCAGTTTCTCCTCTTAAAATGCACCAAATAGTACAAAAAATTATTATAGATTTAGATATTTCATTTTCATCTTGACATTGACAAATGAAGATATAGATGGCATAATAATATAAATATCCTCGTGAAGCTCATAAAACAATTAAGCCCGGCCCGCGGCTGAGCACCTTCAATTCGTTCAACGACACAGCGACAAAATATCCCAACACTTAAATGCACGGATGGGACTGTGGCAATACACACGCGACGATAAAGTGCATCGTCTGGACTTGTCAATACCAAAACCTCGTTCGCAATCATGAAAAACAACACTACCAATTTCATATAACTGCTTAAAACGTATCAATATATTCCAGAGAAGGAAAGCGGGAATTTTTTTTTACGAATTCAAAGAAGAATACTTACGAATTTCTAATCAAGAAGACCACTTGTCAGGTCCAGGACCGCAAGAAAAATTTTCTTCGCTTCACGGATTTTTCACAAACTCCTCAAGTGCGCATGCTCGTAAAATTAAACCATGGTTTAAACCACATCTAAGAGCAGACTAAAAAATATGACGTTTCATGACGTTTTATGACGCATTTAAACCCCCTCGGGGTTTAAACCTCTTTCGTGAAACGTAAATGAAAAACCCAGCTCGGGGTTTAAACCAGGAGGGGGTTTAAACCACCAAAAACCAGGAGCTAGGTTTTTCGTGAATTCGGGCCATTGTGTTGACAGCAATAATTATTCAACATTGCGCACGCGCCGTGCGCCGCATGAATTATGTAGATCAGTAAATAACTTACCGCTACACACGAGCAGTTGCTCTATATATTCTATGTAATATAATACACAGAGCAACTGCCCATTTTTAATGGTCCATAATATACCCACTTTTTTCTTTTTTGGAAAGAGTATGAAGTTATCTACTGATATACTGAATGTACAATAAAAGTCATTATCATATATTTCTTGACATTTCATTTACTTTTTTCCCATCTGCTCGCATAGACCTACGCCGTCACAAATAACAAAACAAAATCTCACTTTTTTTCTTTTTTGGTGGGGGATGGATTTTCCACTGGATACGCAACGGTGCAATTTTTCAAATTATTTTTTCTGCTATTTTCATAATAAACTTTAAATGATTTCGCCTGTACACTATTATTTTTAAAAGACAAAATAACAAAATTACATCTAGTCATCATCATCATAGCATCGTCACCAACTTCATTCTCATCTTCATCACCACTACCACCATCATTATCATCATCATCATCATCACCGCCACCATCACCACCACTATCATCTTCACCAAGATAATTGTCATCATCATCATCATTGCCATCATTGTCTTTCTTTTTTCTTATTTTTTCCCCTTCCCTTCTTTTTTTCCTTCCTATTTTCCTCCTTTTTTAGAGGGGCATACCACCACGCCCCCTCAATGGATATCGGCCTCTAAATATGTTTGTTGTTGTATATAAGTTGGCGGATGCCTCATGAAATGAAATAAGAGAAATAAGGAAAGGGAAACTAATTAGAAGAAAAACAAGAATGAGGAGAAGAAAAAAGAAAGCCAAAAAAAAAAAAACAATATCAAAATTTTGTTGTAAAGTCTTCTACGTCAGTTTAATAATTATGTTTTCAGTGAAATGAGAACATAAAAGAATTGAAACAAGTAAGAAGAGCTATACATCGTAGCAAAGAAATAGAGGGAAGCTACGAGACAATAAAAAGGGTGAGAAAAAGAAGACTTTGAAAACCTCACAACACGTACGAGCATAATAAAAAAAAATGGAACAAGCGAGGACAAGTAGCTGAGGGACCCTCCCCCCTCTCTCTATATTTATCTATCAAACTAGCATATACAAGAACTTCTTACTAATCAAAATATTGCGAGCAAAAAGCACGAGCTGACATTTCTTTTAAATATTCAAAACTGATAGAGAGACGCATTTTAAACATTATTCATGAAACTTATTAATCATTCATTTCCAATCATTCGATTGGGACAAATGATCTGAGAATTTAGTGTTTTTAGGAATTCATTAATAGCATAAAGTTGTATCTCAACATTAAAATATTGCAGGCGCAACGCATGAGCTAAAGCTTTATACAAAGAAAAAAAAATGACATTTTAAGTATTTTTGGTAATCACGAAAAAGATTGATATTTCATGAAAGAAAGCTCAAATCCCGAGGAATATTTTTATGAACTGACTTTAAAAGCCGGGGGCCACTTCAATTCACGAGTGGATACCATGCACGATCATGGGGTCTCAAAAAGCACCTAAACACGTAATTTCCTGATTCTGAAAATGCACCCCCTAACAAGTATTGACGTGTACCGTACCCTTGACAAGAATTGGAAACAAAACGATACTCTTTAAATATTCCCTGAAATGACCCCTAAACAAGTACAGGAATGTTTATTACCTTTTTTACCTTATTTGGCTTAGTACGACCCAACCTAGCTTCTACACCTTGCGCAAATTGGACTCTAAACACGAAGTGTTGGGGAAAACAAGGACATCCTTTATAAAACATTTTAATCTTGTTTTATCATCCCCTCAAATTCGACCCTAAAACACGTAATTTTCCTAGCGAAATAGATATACCCCTTTTTCATTATTTTTGTGTTTTTGACACCCTTATCACGTTACGTACGTAACGTGCCCTATAGTGAACAAGATTTTTTTTTGGTCGCGCATTTGGCATCCACTCGTCAATGTAAGTGGTCCCGGGCTTAAAAAACTGTGGAAGCCCCATTTAATATTTGATTATGGGTTTATAAGTCGAATAAATAAAAGCTGAAAAAAATAAAGTATTTTGTGTTCCTCTATCATAATTCTCTTTCTCTTTTAACACTAGTTCCCTTTTTTTTCTTTGGGGGGGGGGGTATTTTGGTTAAAAACCTAGGAGAGAAAAAAAAATCATAATTTCTGGCTATAGTCGTTGAAGTGGTAGGGACACCCCCCCCCCCCCCCCGTTGTTATGCATTACGCCAATATGGGACCAAATGATCCTTCATGTCCGGCGCGAAACTTATGCAATAAATTAAACTTTATTTTTTTAAAAATTTAAAGCTTGCGCTGTTAACTCCAATCGCTTTCACCTGAATTTGCGATGAATGCTAGCGTTATGAAATATATCATTATCAACGTCTGGCGAAAAGAATAACCAACCGATCACCTGACGAGAAAGCGTATCACCTGATCTGCATAACAGCTTCGATCGCGAGTCAGAAGTGAAGAGCAACTGCCAAGAAAATCAGGAAAAAGTCGTCAAAATGTAAGTTTCCCTTAATATCTTTCATTTTATTTTTGTTGCTAACAATGTATTTACGATCCTTAATTATAATATTTAACAAAAAAAGAAATAGAGCGCGTACTTGTGAAATAATATCGAAATATCCTGTACTCAAAGATTTCTAAATCCACTGATGTCGCCTATGAGGTCCATACATGTGTTTGGACCTCATTGGTACTAGGAGTGGTCTGGACCTCAGCTCAGCTCAGTCAGATACTTAGTTCTGCGGACACAGAAAACGGGTATGGGACTAAACTGGATTATGTACTGTCAAGTTTGTCGATCGTATCGACAGGGGTCCTGCCAGAAGATTCTCTTTTCTTGTAATTCATTTGATAATTACGCACCACAAATAATTCAATCACCTTACATATAATATGAACGACATTTTGAATGCTTTTACTTACGGTAAAATCCTCATTCATCTCTCCGGGGACCTTCGCTTCTACTAATTTCTTCGTTTCATTTCGAATCGTCGCGGCGAAAACATCAAACAAACTTTTCATTTTTTTTCATGACTTTGGGAGTGGGCGTGGCCTAATTAGTCAGCGAACCTCGTTCAAGACGATTTGTAAAATAAAAATCCTCTGACAATAGTCAGAGGAGCTCCGTGAGTTTCGTGAAATGCAATTTTTGTCAGCGCTGACTAAATTGTCAGCGCTGACAAATTTAGTCAGCGCTGACAGTTGTCGGGCGACAATATTGATGAAACAGCCCCCGGGTCTGGAAAAAAGACTTTGGAATTTTCTTATTATCCGTGTCTGGAACTAAAGTCTTTGCACTTTTGTGCTATAAGAACGTGCTACTATAGGATATTAGTTTAGAACGGATTCGCCAAAAATCCCTTCAAATTTATTACATTTGTGGGTAAAGTCATTATTACATTTGTGGGCGATCAAAAAATGCTACGTTTGTGGGTAAAGTGCATTATTACATTTGTGGGTAAAATTATTACATTTGTGGGTAAAGTGTTATTACATTTGTGGGCGTTATTATATTTGTGGGCGTTATTACATTTGTGGGCGATTATTACATTTGTGGGTGTAACAGGGGTATCTAGGTTTCAAAAAGAAAACCACATCTTTTGAAAAGCTCAATATCTGCTCTTTAATTTGATACCTCAATTACAGAAAATGGTCAAGAAATAATAAAGTTCTGGTCATTTGAAATAAGGCTTGAATTTCAATAATTTCATAAAATGAAGAGGTTCTCCAGGCTAGCGTTGAAACTCACTCGACACTCCGTTTTGATGACGATCAGCCATGCATTAAATCTTCTGTTCACCATGCCATAGCTTCTGTGGGAAACTGGTGAAAACACGTTTATCTAATGAATTTATGGAAATACAAGCATTATTTCAAATGACCAGAATTTTTTTATTTCTTGACCATTTTCTGTAATCGAGGTATCACATTTAAGAGCAGATATTGAACTTTTCAAAAATGTGGTTTTCTTTTTGAAATCCAGATACCCCCGCCAAATGAGATTTTTGTATCCTTTCTTCAAATTGTTTTTGCTCACTCACGCGTGAATGAGAAATAACAAAAGTAATATCAGATAAAAGAGGAGATTCTAAGCTTTAAGTTGGTAGGTCATTTGTCTATTCTATTTATGGTGACGTTATGATAAATGATCGCTAAATCACGGTTTCGTTTTTTCTGGGACGCACTGTATAGCTAAATCAAACTTAGACAAAGAACACAATTTGATTATATAACCAGACCGGGAATAACGAAGATTGCATTATATTTGATGAAACAGTTTGAGGCATGTCTTCAATGAATATGAAAACAAACATGATAAAAACGCTCATTTCAAATCTCCACTTAACATTTTTCATTGTTTGAAACTACATTTATCAAACTACTGTGAACCGCGAACGAACAAAATTTCATTTGTGTACAGAACTGATTTAATTGTGAGATAAATACTATTGCAACTGATTTTGTTGCAAGTGAGACATATACAACTGTCAGATCTTGGGACTGAAATTCCCAGTCTGGTAATAGATTTGGTTCTGTTTGAAACGAAAGTAGTTACCACTTGCAATAATCACACAATCATTCAATATCTATATGTAACATAAATTTAATTCAGAGAGACCAGCTCTATAAATGTACATATAATTAAAGAAATTGAACAATCGGAATTAAATCATGAATCACATGCATATCAACATAACATCAAACTGTATTTAGCAGTTAGCATCAGCATGAATTAACCTATACTGAATATGTTGCAATATGTATCTAATGAGAGTGATTTATTTATATTTAATCAAGGCCTAATAATTTGGCATCCAAACGTGACAATATTTTTGGTTATTAATTCCACCAATTAAGTTTCATCAAAAGAGGGTTTATACTTGGATGAATACCTACACTGGACCGTAGTATATCTAATCTGGTTATAATTTAGATAGTTCAGAACAAGGACCCCTTCGACATCGTCAATGACTATCGTTGGTCCGATGAATATAGTCGTCTAAGAGCGAACTGCGGTGGCTTCGACGACGCGAAGTAAAGCGAGCGAACTCTCGACGAAAAGCCAGTCCAGATTCGCGGACGAAATGATGAGGGCTGAGAGCCACAAGATTGCTACGATGAATCACAAGTCACGAACTCTGAGTTCGAGGATGAAGTACGAGCCCAGCTCGTCCAGTTCTTTGGAACAGTCGTGCCTGGTGAGATGAGGGCAGATGTGGTGGCTTTACCTGGCCTGTGCTGCCTGGATCCAGCCTGCCAACGATGGGGATTAAGACTCAGCTGTGCCTGCACTACACAGCCTGCAACATTCACCCAAAGTAATGGCCTACGAGAACCACACCCTCACACTCCGAGTTAAGACCAAATGTGGAAGGGTCTTCCTCTCCCGAGAATCAAACGATTTCTGATTTGCTTTTACTCAAACACCACTCCATCTTGACTCTCACAAAGACAAAGTCATTAACATTCTCAATATTCCTCTGCTTTACTCTTCCACGCTGAACATATCCAATTAAAACTACTTAACTATCCAATCTTTAATTTCACATATTCAAAACTCCCATCTCCAACATTCTCAACAGTCTTTTCCTCTCATACATAAAAACAAACATCTATGGAATTTTAGAGCCCCATTGAACTTAACTAAATTTATCAAGTTAAATGACCCAATGCTCATGACCTAAGCTTGTCAAGAAGTCAAAGTAAAATTCTAATCCTTACACCCCAGCGGGTTTGATCACTAAAGATACAGTTGATTGACTCTGGGACTATGACAAGAGTCAACCACCCAAATTCCTTTTATTATATACAAGCTGAATGGTTACTAGGGGTTAACACCAAATAGACTTACAGTCGCATTGTGACAACAACATTCAGGTGCTTTGGTTTGTTTGTTGTTTTTAGTCTCTTTCCACAACTTTCTTCATTTTTCTGGTCCAATCCTCTCTCTGTTTGTTATATCTATATCTCTTTTTAATTACCCTTTACCTTTACTCACATTTTCTCTGTCTGTCTCCCATTGCCGTCTTGATCATTTCCCATCTCTTCTTTTCTAATACTTTCCATTAATATGTACAATGTGCCTCTTTCTAGTGGCTATATGTGCGTGCTTAACATTACAATGTTTAATACAATGTATGATTTTTTTCAACAATTTATTTCCCTTTTTTGTTATGATAAAAATGTTTGTAATTGCATTCAATTTATATCATTTCATGTTTGGATTGTAAGTTTTATTCTGTTATTGTAAATTGGTTACATGTATTTTTTATTCAGCCTTTGGCTGCGAGGCATGTTTAATAAACCATTTTTGAATTGAATTGAATCCACATGTTTCAATTTTGAATTGATTGGATATCATGTTATGTCAAAGGAAAGCTGGGAACTGAAGTCATCAGCACACCTATTGCATACTCTCTTTACTCATCTTTCCTCTCTTTAGCTCCTTTGTCGTCTATATCCTTTTCCATCTCAACTTTTCTTATGCTTTCCATTTATGTACAATATGCCACTTTGTAGTGGTTATAATGTGCGTTATTAACATTTACAATGTTAAAACAATGTATAATTTGTTTTTATTTTCAACAATTTATTTCCTTTTATTATAATAAGTAGTACTAGTAATTGTATTCCATTTATATTATTTCATGTTTGTGTAAGTATTATTCTGTCATTGTAAATTGGACACATGTTTTTTTATTCCACCTTTGGCTGCGAGGCAAGTTTAATAAACCATTTTTGAATTGAATCCACATGTTTCAATTTTGAATTGATTAGGTATCATGTTATGTCGAAGGAAAGCTGGGAATGGAGGTCATCAGCACAACTATTGCATACTGCATTTATGGCAGCGTGCTTGGCCGTTTCCACAAAATAAAGCTTAATTATGAAATTCAATCATATTTCTTATTATTAATAAAATATGAAAGGCAGATTAACAGCATTCGATTACATAAGCAAATATAGCATGAATAAAACAATAATTTTCCTTTCATTTATAGTTGGTAGGGGCTTTAGAGCAAATTACTGTGATTTTCATAACATTAGGTGAACGATCAACAGTTATTTCCAATGATTCCACGATCCATGTTTGTTCTTCAATCGAATGTAGAATAGAGTTCAATGGTTTAGTCAGGCCCTTGTTTGATGATTTTTTTTTCTTCATCACGTTACTATTATTCCAGATTGAGCGTCTTGATATCAATTACATTGATCTCAGTCAATGTCAGTCTGCATCACGTGATCTGGCTCAGTTCATTTGTAAGATGCCTCATCTCAGGGAACTTAATCTAGGTTCTTCTCAAAACAGTCCGAAATTTCATGACGACTTGTATTCAACATTATCATCCTTGGCATCGTGTGCAAAGGTATATTTTCAGTTTCTTATTTTCTTTCAATCATTGCAGTATGAAGTGATGCGAATATTCACTTTCTTCAACTCAAATTTGTCTGTTATATACCAGAGGAACTATATCATTATAGTTTGAACATTGTGTATAGGCATAACGCCCTTGGCCCAGTTTGTATTGTTTTATTATTCTGTTAAATATTCTTAATTATTATCATAATTTCATTATCTGTTATTTATTCCAGGGAAACGAGAAGAGCAGACATTGCTTCAAAGTGGATTCCCTTTTCTTCTACGTCTTTAAATTTTACTTAAGTTTGTTTTGTAGTTTGTGTATGAATTGAAAGAGAAGCAGAATAAATTCAGTCAATCAATCAATCAATCATGATAATCTTAATTTCACTATCTTATAGTGACACAGCCCAGCACGCAACAATAAAAGGCTTTCCTTCCCCAGCCCGAGAAGCATTAGACGTTAGCATATTGTCTGCGGTTGTGTGTGTGTGCAGGGGGAGGGGATGCTTGTTTCCAACCATCCGTCGAATAGGTAGAAATCAAGCATATTTGTATCCAACCTTTTCTCAACCTTGCGTCAATCTTATTTTACACTTTTGGTCTCATATGGAAGAGGAAAGGATGGAAAATCGGTGTATAATTTTTTTCCAAATAGATAGCAGTAAAAGCCAGAAAAACTCACTCAAAATTGCAAATTTTCTCGTGCAAAATTAGATTTGCAGCACCTTTGCCCATTGTTTTAACTCAGTCATGCATTCGTTATATAAATGTTGAGGTGAATATCAAGTAAAAGAATTGAAGCATAATTATTTTTCCATTCATTTTATGAGGAAAATGTATGATTCTAATGGCAAAAATTACATTTATTCCGGTGTCCCTCTTTTCGGTGACGCTCTGTACTTTACATTTTCCTTTTTGAATAATTTAAGACGATGTACATTTTTATTTCAGATTTGTCATAGGTCAGGAGGTAGGGGTTTATTTGATTGTTTATTAAAATGAACCACTACTTGTTACTCTTTTCCCCTGTTGACAAGTACGTATATAATATAAACAAACGATGATAGAACAAATAACGACAGACGCGTCCGATTAGTAATGTACATAATATCTAAAATACTACGTTCAAATAATCTTTAGCATCATCTGCAAAGGTATATTTTTACCTCTTTAAACCTATTTTTACCTTCTAATTATTGAAGCGTCTAGGGATAAGCATATAATCATGATAACCTTTGTTTCGTTTTAATTATGATGATCTTGATTTAAAGCTTTCTCTTTTGTGTGTGTGTTTTGAAAAAATAAATCTAGTTACATTTTGCAAGGTTTATGACAAAGACAATTTGTCATTTGAAAATTAATATACAGCCATCAAGATGCATACAATATTCGAAATGACAAACATTAGTCCAGTCATTTATTATGTATAAAAACAGCAAATGTTTGATTAGTGCTATCGACGTAAAAAACATTAATAATAATTAAAAACGATCGGAAAAAATATTCATTTGAGCGCATTCTCTACATTGCCCATATAAACAAAATTTGTTTAGGGTAAAAAGCTGTCTCATTTCCATTGTTCATGAGCATGGAAAGTGAAAACAAAATTCGTTTTTTTTTCTCTCTCTGGTTCGCTTCTTTTCATTTGTTTCATTAAAACTTTACATGTATTCGTATCTCATGAAATTATGATGTTGTTTAATTATCTTTTGCATAAGGATTTGTAATGAATGTACCTCAGACAAATGCAAAAGAAGTGAAATTTGCGTCTACTGTTCAGTCAAAACTATTGAATTTTTAAAGCATATATCAATTTGCCACTATGGTTTATTTTTTGTATAATAAAACATAATGTTATAAACACATCCAGAACTGAAGTTGCTTAAGTTGATAGACTCGTTCAAAATTAACAATAGTCTGTAGTATAGCAATAATTAATTTCAGTATGTTTTTGATGTGGTATTTTTCATTGGGTACGAAATGAAGATTCTTAGGTTTATACTTTAAATGAAACAAGCATCTTGAGCACAGAACCCGTCTACATAATGATATAAAATGATAGGCATTCATATAGTGCCATCTATCAAGACACAATCTAATCCGAGGCGCACTGTTAATTATTATTATTACTCAACTTTAGCTATAGCTGACTTTCAGCGCTCAGTGCGTTTGGGAAATTAATTCTGCCGTGTATCCATTCAAGTTTCTCACTTGGGTTGGGTGCAGCATAACGTGGATAAATTTGCTTGCTGAAGGAAATAACGCCATAGTTGGGATTCGAACCCACGACCCTATGTTTCAAGGTTAATACACTGTCACAACGCTCTACATGTAAATTATTAGTATTTAAAATCCACCTATATTATTCATTGTTTCTTATTCGAATTCATTATAGTTTATTATGAAAATTTATTCAATAGTCAAGATATCAAATCATATTTTGATTTCATTGGTGCCATTGTGTACAATGACAAAACCTACAGTTCTTTAAATGATTTGAAATTAAAGAATTATAAATAAATCTATTATACCTAAAAACTTGCGAGCACATTTCGATGTAAGTAACTCACAACGCCCACCAAGTTATTGTGCTATAACCAAGCATTTGTTTCATCTGCATAAAAGGACTATACATGTATATTTCACCTCACCTTTTTATTTTCTATTTTCAGCTAATAATCGGGCCGATACTTTAAAAACACGGAGTGTAGAATATTAGCACATGTGGAAAACGCGATTTCCATTAAGTTTTTCTATTCAGATATCTTTTTTTATTACCAGGATTACCGCCATACTAGATTGGTGTGTTGTTTCGTGGAATATATTCATGATAAATCTGATGTTAATACTCCCATTTCTGTGTACGGATTAAGCATGATTTTGTGTCACGCATTGGCACGACTCAAGTCATGCCAGTATGCAAACTAGTCGTGAACTGGCGTGAAGTGTGCGTAAACACGTCGTGACTGCGTATCATGTCGGGACGAGAAGTTTGAAATGTTTCAAAATTTTGGTCATGACAAAATTTAGCGACCGGGTCGTTAACTATGCGCAAACTGTTCGTGAACTCGTCTTGAACTCGTCGGGACGATGCGGGAGGATGCGTGCCAGTGCGCGCCATGCCACGACTGTCACGAATAGTTCACGAACAGCTCACGTCGTTTTCACGAATAGTTCAGCACGACACCGTCCGAATTGTGCAAACTCGTCGTGCCAATGCGGGAAGTGCGTAAACTATGCGCAAACTATGCGTGAACTCATCGTGCCAGTTCGTGTCAATATGGACACTGACGGGAACGCATTCGTGAACTATTCGTGAACTCGTCGTGAACTTGTCGTGAAATATGCGTGAACTAGTCTTAAATTGTGCGGGAGCCTCCCAGTTCGTGCCCCCAAAAGGGCACGACTTGCCACGACAAAATCGTGGCCAAAAGTCGTGCAAGTGTCAGCCTGGCTTAACCTTGATTTCATCTTTATGTTACTATTAAATCAGATTGAGATTTTTCATGTGGAGTGTTATCTCAGTCAACTTCCGTCTGCATCACGTGATTTCGCTCAGTTTATCAGTAAGATGAATCATCTGAAGAACCTCACACTTCGTGGTCAGTATCATAATGACTTCTATTCAACATCATCGTCAATGGCATCAACTACGAAGGTAATGTCTGTTAGGAGGTTTTTACATGTATAACCATACAAGTTCTGAATTTTGTTCATGCTCCTTATTCTGTTGCCATTAATTTGTCCATTGGGGCTATGATGCCTCAATTAAGGCGAAATTGTACATATCTATACTGAATTGTTATTCTTGTTATTCTTATTTGATTATTTAAAAAAATGTTTAGGGTATTCAAGTAGCACACCTCTTATTCCAATTTATTTTAGAGTATTATGCAAGATGTATTCAACAGTAAAATATCAAATCATATTTTGGTTTCATTGGTGATATTGTGTTCAATAAACCATTTGCAATTCTTGAAATTAAATGAATAAATATATTAATAAAAACCTAACAACCTTTTAAAGCTCGTGGATAGTGTTGGTAAAGGATACAAAAAAATCCGCTTGAATGGATCTTTTCCATTGAATAACAATTGCTGATAACAGTTCAATGAGAAATTGACAGAATTTTTTCTTGGAAATATTAAAATTTCAAATAAACACTGAGAAATGAAATCATTTTCCTCGCTGAATTCAAACAGCATTTTGCTGAATTTACGAACACTCGCATAGCGCCCACTACCGTCCACGACTGATTATTTCGTCGATCGCTGGCCATTCCACTTTTACCAACCCAAAATATCCCTGCGAGCGTAGTCTGCTGATTCCGTGTATACGCTCGTCAATCGTTGTTAAAAAAAACTTTAAAAATTAAAAATTACCATAGGATTGCGATTTTTTGCGTGGTCATGCCACCCCCCCCCCTTTGAAAACCATTCCGTGGCCCCTGTAACAGTCAGCTTTATTCTTATTAACCAACATAAATGTTAAATCCTATAATCCCCTATTAAATAGTGCGAGCGTAAAGCGATCGAGAGCTAATTTTTTTTGGAAACTCACTCGACACTCCGTTTTGATGACGATCAGCCATGCATTCAATCTTTTGTTCACCATGCGATAGCTTCTGTGGGAAACTGGTGAAAACACGTTTATCTGATGAAATTATGGAAATACAAGCATTATTTCAAATGACCAGTACTTTTTTATTTCTTGACCATTTTCTGTAATCGAGGTATCACATTTAAGAGCAGATATTGAACTCTTCAAAAATGTGGTTTTCTTTTTGAAATCCAGATACCCCCGCTAAATGAGTTTTTGGTATCCTTTCTTCAAATTGTTTTTGCTCACTCACGCGTGAATGAGAAATAACAAAAGTAATATCAGATAAAAGAGGAGATTCTAAGTTTTAAGTTGGAAAGTCAGTTGTCTATTCTATTTATGGTTACGTATTGGTAAATGATCGCTAAATCACGGTTTCGTTTTTTTTCTGGGACGCACTGTATAGCTAAATCAAACTTAGACAAAGAACACAATTTGATTATATAACCAGACCGGGAATAACTAAGATTGCATTATATTTGATGAAACAGTTTGAGGCATGTCTTCAATGAATATGCAAACAATCTTGATAAAAACGCTCATTTCAAATCTCCACTTAACATTTTTCATTGTTTGAAACTACATTTATCAAACTACTGTGAACCGCGAACGAACAAAATTTCATTTGTGTACAGATCTGATTTAATTGTGAGATAAATACTATTGCAACTGATTTTGTTGCAAGTGAGACATATACAACATTCAGGTGCTTTGGTTTGTTTGTTGTTTTTAGTCTCTTTCCACAACTTTCTTCATTTTTCTGGTCCAATCCTCTCTCTGTTTGTTATATCTATATCTCTTTTTAATTACCCTTTACCTTTACTCACATTTTCTCTGTCTGTCTCCCATTGCCGTCTTGATCATTTCCCATCTCTTCTTTTCTAATACTTTCCATTAATATGTACAATGTGCCTCTTTCTAGTGGCTATATGTGCGTGCTTAACATTACAATGTTTAAAACAATGTATTATTTTTTCAACAATTTATTTCCTTTTTTGTTATGATAAAAATGTTTGTAATTGCATTCAATTTATATCATTTCATATTTGGATTGTAAGTTTTATTCTGTTATCGTAATTTGGTTACATGTATTTTTTATTCAGCCTTTGGCTGCGAGGCATGTTTAATAAACCATTTTTGTTATTGAATTAGATCCACATGTTTCAATTCTGAATTGATTGGATATCATGTTATGTCAAAGGAAAGCTGGGAACTGAAGTCATCAGCACACCTATTGCATACTCTCTTTACTCATCTTTCCTCTCTTTAGCTCCCTTTGTCGTCTATATCCTTTTCCATCTCAACTTTTCTTATGCTTTCCATTTATGTACAATATGCCACTTTGTAGTGGTTAAAGTGTGCGTTATTAACATTTACAATGTTAAAACAATGTATAATTTGTTTTTATTTTCAACAATTTATTTCCTTTTATTATAATAAGTAGTACTAGTAATTGTATTGGATTTATATTATTTAATGTTTGTGTAAGTATTATTCTGTCATTGTAAATTGGACACATGTTTTTTTATTCCACCTTTGGCTGCGAGGCAAGTTTAATAAACCATTTTTGAATTGAATCCACATGTTTCAATTTTGAATTGATTAGGTATCATGTTATGTCGAAGGAAAGCTGGGAATTGAAGTCATCAGCACAACTATTGCATACTGCATTCATGGCAGCGTGCTTTTGACCGTTTTCACAAAATAAAGCTTAATTATGAATTTCAACCATATTTCTTTTTATTAATAAGATATAAATGGCAAATTTACAGCCTTCGATTGCATAAGCAAATACAGCATAAGTAAACAATAATTTTCCTTTCATTTATAGTGGGTAGAGGCTTTAGAGCAAATTACTGTGATTTTCATAACATTATATGAACGACCAAGAGTTATTTCCAATGATTCGATGATCCATGTTTGGTCTTTAATCGAATGTAGAATAGAGTTCAATGGTTTAGTCAGACCCTTGTTCGATGACGTATTTCTTATTTCAAAATAATGTCACTATTATTCCAGATTGAGAGTCTTGATATCAATGACATTAAACTCAGTCAACGTCAGTCTGCATCATGTGATCTCGCTCAGTTCATTTGTAAGATGCTTCATCTCAGGGAAGTTCATCTCGGTGATGCTTACAGAAAGATCAGTCCCTCGCTTCATGACGAGTTCTATTCAACGTTATCATCCTTGGCATCGTATTTTTTTTTCAGCCATTTTCGACTCCCTTTTCGACTCCCTTTTTGGAGCCATCTTCGATTGTTGAACATACTGGACCACTGACTGTCCTTGTAACTTTTCTCAATGTCTTTTTTGACCATTGAAATCATGGTCTAGTCACCAAAATCATTATATCCCATGGGGATATCAAATGAACTATGTCCATTTTAATTATCAACAGCCATTTTAAACTCCATTTTTCGAATCAATTTTGGATTTGTAGACACACCAGACCACTAGATTTCCTTGTAACTTGCTTCAATGTACAATACATATAACCCTTAAAACCCCTGAATAAAATAAAATAATTTAGATTAATTGTGGATTTTCAGCCTACGGCAGCATTTCGGGTGCCATCTTGGATTTGTCTGGTACACTGGAGGGCCTATTATTCATTCTACCCTAAATCAATGTTTTACCCCCAGACCATGGAATATGAACCGAAATAGGATTCTAGGTTGGATAATGTGTCAGTTGTATCCATTTTCAGTGAATGGCGGCCATCCTGGACGCCATCTTGTACAACTAACCACTATCTCGGATGCGGATTTTGGTAGATTTTTAGTATATTATTCCTGAGGTCGAATAGTACAGAACACCGTTGAAAAATTATTTGTTGCAATTTGTTCCGGGTAAGGGCGCGTTGGGTCGTATATTGACCCGTCTACATGTTAAACAGAAAAAAACAGAAATCATGTAATACCATTTAAGGCACTTGCCAGTTTAAAACGAAACTCGAATTTCAATTTCATTTTCTTTTCCCAGAGTGTTTGTCCCATTGAAGACACCGATGGGAAATAAAATCGAGTCGAAATTAAAAAAAAAAACGCCAGAAATCCAAAACCCAAGCGATTTCGCGCGCGACCCTTGTGATTAGTATAAGCCCTTTGAAGTGTTTTGGGCAATAAAACAAGTTAAGTTAAAAATAGTAAAAGATATCTTCAATTCAATTTTTTTCTTCTTCATTATTAAGGTCTACACTTATTCGCCTAACTATTTTAAAGTCTTGTGCAAATAATTTATCACTAACTTTTCAAAGGTAAGTGGTGCTTACTCAAGCCGAAATATTTTGTGACAGTTATATCGTAATTTGCTTAGATGTATCCGTACCAATGTTAAGATGAGGCAAAAATCTTAAGGATATTACAAATGTCTAATTTTACAGGATTTTTTTCTAAGAGTACTTTTTATACGCACTGTATATTTGCAACTAATTTTGTTACAAGAAAGACATATACAGCATCCACGTGATTTTGTTTGCTTTGTTTTTAATCTTTGCCATAATTTTCTTCGTCTTTCTGGCCCAATCTTCTCTCTTTATGTTCTATCTATATGCCCTTTTAATTACCCTTTCACTTTACTCACCTTTTCTCTGTCTGCCTCCCTTTGCCGTCTTTATTATTTCCCATCTCTTCTTTTCTAATAATTTCCATTTATGTCCAATGTGCCTCTTTCTAGTGGTTATAATTAAATGTGCGTACTTAACATTAAAATATTTAATACAATGTATGATTTTTTTTCAACAATTTATTTCCTTGTGTTATGATAAAAATGCTAGTAATTGCATTCAATTTATATCATTTCATGTTTGTACTGTAAGTATTATTCTGTCATTGTAAATTGGACACATGCTTTTTATTCAGCCTTTGGATGCGGAGCAAGTTTAATAAACCATTGTTTGAATTGATTAGATATCTTGTTGTGTCAAAGGAAAGCTGGGAACTGAAGTCATCACATCAACTATTGCATACTGCATTTATGGCAGCCTGCTTGGCTGCTTTACTTATGAAATTCAACCATATTTCTTTTTATCAATAAGAATAAAGAGCAAAATAACAGCCTTCGATTACACCAGCAAATATAGCATGATTAAAAAAAATCCCTTTCATTTATCATATAGTTGTTAGAGGCTTTAGGGCAAATTGATGTGATTTTCATAACATTATGTGAACGACCAAGAGTAATTTTCAATGATTCGATAATCCATGTTTGTTCTTTAATCGAATGTAGAATAGAGTACAATAAAATTATTCAGATCCTTGTTGATAACGTATTTTTATTTCAACACTATGTCACTATTATTCCAGATTGAGCATCTTGATATCGAGTACATTGATCTCAGTCAACGTCAGTCTGCATCACGTGATCTGGCTCAGTTCATTTGTAACCTGCCTAATCTCAGGGAACTTCGTCTCGGTGATAAAGACGCCAGTCCCTCGCTTCATGACAAGTTCTATTCAACGTTATCATCCTTAGCATCGTCTGCAAAGGTATATTTTCAGTTTCTTATTTTCGTTCTCTTCGTGTTTCATAGCATTTTTTTAGTGCAGTATGAAGTGATAAAGACATTCACTTTCTCAAACTGTTATATACTAGAGGAAAGATGTATCATTATGATTTGAACATTGTGTATGGGCATAAAGCGTTTGACCAAATTTGTATTATTTTATTATTCTGTATTTTCCCAGCGTGTTTGTCCCATAGAAGACACTGAATCTTTTTCGACAGTTATATCGTTATTTGCTTAAATGTATCTTTACCAATGTTAAGATGTTGTTTGAAGGTTTGCATGGTGGCATGTACAATTGCTGATGTGGTTTACGGTACACCATGTGGAGTGTTATAGAAGTAGTGGATAGAAGAAGAGAGGAAGTGGATAGGCGAGAAAGTGGAGATTTGAGAATAGAGTATTCTTTCTTGAGAATAGTCCTGAAAAGGACTGTAAACCAGAAGGAATGTTGAGTGAGAACAGCTTGAGTAGTAGAGCTGATGAGGAGATGCTGGCTCCTGAAGACGGACAGTCAACCTGTCCGAAACGTCGAGTCTCTCTACTACTCATCATCTCTACTCGCCGACGCAAGCCAGCATCTCCTCATCAGCTCTACTACTCAAGCTGTTCTCACTCAACATTCCTTCTGGTTTACAGTCCTTTTCAGGACTATTCTCAAGAAAGAATACTCTATTCTCAAATCTCCACTTTCTCGCCTATCCACTTCCTCTCTTCTATCCACTGCTTCTATAACACTCCACATGGTGTACCGTAAACCACATCAGCAATGTTAAGATGTGGAAAAATCTTCCGAATATTACAAATGTGTGATTTTACAGGATTTGTTTCCAAGTGTAAACTTTTTTGATACGCACTGTATACTTGCAACTTATTTTGTTACAAGAAAGACTTATACAGTCTCCGCGTGCTTTTATTTGTTTTTGTTTTTAATATTTGCTAAAATTTCTTCATCTCTCTGGCCCAATCTTCTCTCTGTATTTTTTTTTATCTATATCCTCTTTTGATGACCCTTTTCCCTTTACTCACCTTTCTCTGTCTACCTCCCATTGCCGTCTTTATCATTTCCCATGTCTTCTTTTCTAATGCTTTTCATTTATTTACAATGTACCTATTTATAGTGGTTATAATTAATTGTTCTTTAATCAAATGTAGAATAGAGTTCAATGGTTTAGTCAGACCCTTGTTTGATGACGTATTTTCATTTCAACATTATGCCACGATTATTGCAGATTGAGCGTCTTAATATCAAGTACATTGATCTCAGTCAACGTCAGTCTACATCACGTGATCTGGCTCAGTTCATTTGTAAGATGCCTCATATCAGGGAACTTCATCTCGGGGATAGATATGAAACCACCAGTCCCTCACTTCATGAAGAGTTCTATTCAACGTTATCATCCTTAGCATCGTCTGCCAAGGTATATTTTCAGTTTCTTAGTTTCGTTCTCTTCATGTTTTATAGCATTTTCTTCCAATTAGTGCATTATGAAGTGATGAGGATATTCACATTCTCAAACTGAAATTTGTCTAATGTTTTATACCAGAGGAATGATATATTATTATAGTTTCATCATTGTGTAAAGGCATAAAGCGTTTTGCCCAATTTGTATTATTTTTGTTATTCTGTTGAACATTCTTTTCTATTACCATGATTTCATTTTAACAGTTTGAAATTTTAATTTCAATCCGGTAGTTATTCCAGGAAACCGAGATAAGCAGACTTTGCTTCAAAGTTGATTTCCTTTTCTTTTTGTCTCACCTACTTTTTTCGATGGCGGCGGCGTCAATACCAAGTCTTAACCTGAGGTTAAGTTTTTTTGAATGACAGCATAACTTAGAAAATATATAGATTTAGTTCATGAAACTTATACATAAGGTTAATCAAGTATCACTGAACATCATGCATGGGTTTCACGCCACATGATCAAGGCCACAGGTCATTTAGGGTCAATGAACTTTGGCCAAATTTGGGCTATCTGTTGAATTACCATAACTGAAAATTTATGGATCTGATTCATGAAACTTAGAAATAATAATAATCAAGTATCACTGAACATCCCGTGCGAGTTTCAGGTCACATGATTAAGGTCAAAGGTCATTTAAGGTCGATGAACTTTGGCCACGTTAGAGGTATCTGTTGAATTGCCATCATATCTCTATAAGTGTATTGGTCAACTTTATAAAACGTGGAAATAAGAGTAACCAATTATCACTGAACATCTTGTGTGAGTTATAGTAGTTATCAAAAATCAGCACTGCTGCTATATGAAATCGCGTGATGCAGGTGAGACGGCCAGATGCATTCCACTTGTTTGTTCTTTATATTTTACTTAAGTTTGTATTTCAATTTGTTTTTGAATTGAAATAGCAGCAAAATGAATTCAATCAATCCATAATGATATTCTTGATTTCTCCTTCTTATAGTCCTTATAGTCACACACTCCAGTCCGCTAATTATACTCAATCCCTCTTTCATGGGACGTACTGTACTTTACATTTTCTCTCCTGAATGATTAAAGACCGTTATAATTTCTATTTCAGATTTGTCATACATGTAGGTCAGGAGAGGTTCATTTGATTTTTTATTGAAATGAACCATTATTTGTTAGTCTTTTCCCTTGTTCACAAGTACGTAAATAATAATAGAACAAATAACGACAGACGCGTCCGTCTAGTAATGTACACAATGTCTAAAATATTACGTTCAAATGATAAACTATGAACCTGTAGGTGCCATTCGAATGTTAATTGTTTCATCAAATATATTCGGAGGCTGTTTCTTCTAATTTAAAACAAGCAATTTGAATATCCTTGTACCTTCGAATTCAATCGAAATTTAAATGAATATGACATATAACCTAAGTGGCTCACAATAAAGGTAACCTGTATGTTCTATTCCTTTATTAAGGCCTTGTTTCATGCTGAACGCAATATAATTTGAATTGATAAAGCAAACTCAGAGAAATAACATGTTGATAATTTGATCTAAACTACATGGAATAAGGAAGATTGCTTTACATTTGGTAAAGCAGTTTAATACATGTATTCGTGAATATGCAATGACCATGATGAAGACGCTTATGATGACATTTCAATATCATTTTTATATTGTATGAAATTACATTAATTCAAGCATTGTCAACAGTGAATGAACAAAAATAAGATTTTTATTACAACACTGTTGTATTTTTCCGACTGGTTTCGTTGCAAGTGAGACATACCATATCCAAATGTTTAATTCTGTATTGATAGGATTTCATATCGAAACAAAAGAAAGCCGGGAACTGAAATCATCAGCACAACAATTGCATACTGTTTTCATGACAGCGTAATTGACTGTTTTCGCAAAATAATAATTATTGAAATTCAATGATTAAATTATACATCAGATATTGCCGGAATTTACAGTTTTTGGTCGTTGAATTTAACATTACTTAGATATAATTATTTCACCCCGGGGTACCATTTAAACTGCAAGGATATATATTTACACTGGCAAAGTCATAGAGAAGATGAGACAAAGGTAGAAAGGATGGTATCTTAATAGTTTCCAGCTGATATAGAAATATGAATATAAATATATTGAAAAACATCAGCGATTTGTAAGAAGGCAGTATACAGGCCGACATATCCATTATTTTTTTTACGAGATGAAATGACTTTGATGTCTTTTTCAATGTCTTTTTAGAAATTTCAAATGTTGCATAACGAATACATAATACCCGGATCACCATGCCTATTTAATGAATGATGAATCTTCACGTAACACCGACCAGGTTTTTTCATTAAAGGAAATATGGCAAATTAACAGCCTTTGATTAGATAAACATTATCATGATTAAGAATAATTATATTTCCATTCATCGTTGTTAGAGCTAATTACTGTGATTTTCATAACATTATGTGATCGACGAAGAGTAATTCACAATAAGTCGATGATCCAGGTTTGTTCATTTAACCGAATGTAGAATAGAGTTCAATGGTTCAATTAGACCCTTGTTGATGACGTATTTTTTTTCAACATTATGTCACTATTATTCCAGATTGAGTGTCTTGACATCAATTACACTGATCTCAGTCAACGTCGGTCTGCATCGCGTGATCTGGCTCAGTTCATTTGTAAGATGCCCCATCTCAGGGAACTTTGTCTAGGTGATGAATACTACAGACCCACATTTCATGACGAGTTCTATTCAACGTTATCATCCTTGGCATCGTCTGCAAAGGTATATTTTCAGTTTCTTATTTTCTTCCAATTATTGCAGTATGAAGTGATAAGGATATTCAATTTCTTCAACTCAAATTTGTCAAATGTTATATACCAGAGGAACGATATGTAGTTCGAACATTGTGTATAGACATAACGCGCTTGGCCCAGTTTGTATTATTATATTATTCTGTTAAACATTCTTAATTATTATCATAAGTTCATTATAATCCGCTATTCCAGGGAACCGAAATGAGCAGACATAATTGCTTCAAAGTGGATTCCCTTTTCTTTTATATTTTACTTAACTTCGTATTGTAGTTTGCGTTTGAATTGAAAGAGAAGTAGAATAAATTCAGTCAATATATCAATCAATCATGATAATCTTAATTTCACCATCTTATAGTGACATAACCCAGCCTGCAACAAAAAAGGGCTTTCCTTCCCCAGCCCAAGAAGCATTCAACGTTAGCCTATTGTCTGCGGTTGTGTGTGTGTTTGTGGAGGGGAGGGATGCTTGTTTCCAACCAGGGGCTGAAATCTCTCCCAAAAGGTAGGGGGGGACAAGGGTCTGGAAAATTTGACAAGCAAAAAAAAAAAAGAAAAGGCTATTACCTAAAATTTAAGGTCATTTCGACGAAAATGTATTTGACAAGCAAGCAAAAAAAGGACATCTCGTCTCAAAACGCACGTTTTATTCCCATTTTGAGTGATATATTTCTTAGCCTCACCAAAGACCAAAAATAGTAGGGGGACATTTGATATTGTGTCCCCCTACTATTTTGAGTAGAGGGGACACGTCCCCCCTGTCCCCCTGGATTTCCGCCCATGTTTCCAACCATCCGTTGAATAGGTAAAAATCAAGCATGTTTTTATCCAACCTTTTCTTAACCTTGCGTTAATCATATTTTACGCTTTTGGTCTCATATGGAAGGGGAAAAGATGGCTGATCGATGTATTATTTGTTTTTCCAAAATAGTAAAAGCCAGAAAAACTGACTAAAAATTGCAAATTTTTCTCGTGCAAATTAGATTCGTAGCACCATTTTAATAATAATAATAATAATAATAGGCATTTATATAGAGCCATCTATCTAGAAATATTCTATTCCAAGGCGCGTTGTTATTATTATTACCCCGGCTTTAGCTCGAGCTGCCTCTCAGCGCTCATGCATTCAAGGAATTAATCCTGCCGGGTTTTTTCCATTGTTTTAATTCAGTCATGCATGCGTTATATAAATGTTGAGGTATTAAATAAAAGAATTGAAGCCTAATTATTTTTCCATTAATTTTATGAGGAAAAGTTACGATTCTAATGGCAAAAAATACATTTATTCCGGTGTCCCTATTTTCGGTGACGCAATGTATTTACATTTTCCTTTTTGAATGATATTAGACCATTAACATTTTTATTTTAGGTTTGTCAAAGGTCAGGAGGTAGGGGTTTATTTGATTTTTTTTATTGAAATGAACCATTACTTGTTAGTCTTTTCCCCTGTTGACAAGTACGTATATAATAGAAACAAACGATGAAAGAACAAATAACGACAGACGCGTCAGTCTGGTAATGTACGTGATGTCTAAAATATTACGTTTAAATAATCTTTAGCATTATCTGAAAGGTATATTTTTGCCTCTTTAAACCTATTTTACCTTATAATTATTGAAGCGTCTAGGGATAAGCATATAATCACGATCGCCTTGGTTTCGTTTTAATCATGATAATCTTGATTTAAAGCTTTCTTTTTTGTGTGTGTTTTGAAAAAAAATCTAGTTACATTTTGCAAGGTTTATGAAAAAGGCAATTTGTCATTTCAAAGTTAATATACAGCCATCAAGATGCATACAATATTCGAAATGACAAACATTAGTCCAGTCTTTTATTCTGTAAAAAACAGCAAATATTTGATTAGTGCTATCGATGTAAAAAAAACAATAATAATTAAAAACGATCGGGAAAAAATATTTCTTTTAACACATTCTCTACATTACCAATATGAACCAAAATTTGTATAGGGTAAAAAGCTCATTTCATTTGAATTGTTCATGAGCACGGAAGATGAACACAAAATTCGTTTTTTTTTCTCTCTGGTTCGTTTCTTTCCATTTGTTTCAATGAAACTTTACATGTATATGCATTCGTATCTCATGAAATTATGATGTTGTCTAATTATCTTTTGCATAAGGATTTGTAATGAATGTACCTCAGACAATGGCCCAAGAATTGAAACTTGCGTCTACTGTTCAGTCAAAACTTTTATTTCTTAGAGTTTATATCAATTTGCCACTATGCTTTATTTCTGTGAAATAAAACATAATGTGATAAACACATCCAGAACTGAAGTTGCTTAAGTTAATAGACTCATCCAACATTAACGATAGTCTGTAGTATGAAAATCATTAATTTCAGTATGATTTTGATGTGGTATTTTTCATGGCGTACAAAATGAAGATTGTTAGATTTATGCTTTAAATGAAACAAGCATCTTGAGCACAGAACCCGTCTACATAATGATGAATAAATTGATAGGTATTTATATAGCGCCATCTACCAAGACGTAATCTAATCCGAGGCGCACTGCTAATTATTATTATTACTCGACTTTAGCTATAGCTGCCTTTCAGCGCTCAGTGCGTTTGAGAAAATTAATTCTGCCGTGTATCCATTAATGTTCCTCACTTGGGTTGGGTGCAGCACAGCTTCGATAAATTGCTTGCTGAAGGACATTACGCCATGGCTGGAAATCGAACTCACGATCCTCTGTTTCAAGACTAATACACTGGGCAACAATGCTCTACATATCAATTATTAGTACTTAAAATCCAACTTTATTATTCATTGTTTCTTACGTTATTCGAATTCAATATAGTTATTATGATAGTTTTATTCATCAGTTAAGATAGCAAATCATGTTTTGGTTCCATTGGTGCTATTGTGTTCAATAAACCACTGCAGTTCTTGAAATTAATTTAATAAATCTATTTATCAAAACCTAAAATCCTTTTAAAAGCATTTTAAATGTTAGTAATTCATGAACCCTCCAAGTTATTGTGCTATAACCAAACATGTGTTTCATCTGACTAAAAGGACTATATATTTTACCCTTTTTTATTGTGTATTTTCTTTCAGTTAATAATCGGGCCGATACTATCAAAAACACGGAGTGTGGTATGTTAGCAGATATGCAAAACGCGATTTCGATGAAGATTTTATATTATGATATCTTTTTGTATTACCATGATTACAGCCATACTAGATTGGTGTATTGTTTCCTGGATGATATTCATGATAAATTTGATTTTTATAGTCACCTTTCTGTGTACAGATTAATGTAAAGTATCCTTGATTTCATCTTTATGTTACTATTATATCAGATTGAGATTCTTGATCTCAGAGAGATTCTCACTAAACGTCCATCTGCATCACGTGATTTCGCTCAGTTCATCTGTAAGATGAATCATCTGAAAAACCTCACACTCAACTACGGTCAGTATCATGATGACTTCTACTCAACAGCATCGTCGATGGCATCAACTTCAAAGGTAATATATGTTAAGAGGTTTTTACATGTAAAAAATAGCACTTACAAGCAAACCATACAAGTTCTGATTTTTATTCATGCTCCTCATTCGGCTGCCATTAATTTGTCTAATGGGCCTATGATGCCTCATATAAGGTGAAATTGTACATATCTTTACTGAATCGTTATTCTTGTAAATATCATATCAAATCAGATATCAAATCATGTTTTGGTTTCATTGGTGCTTTTGTGATCAATAAACTACTTGCAATTCTTGAAATTAAATGAATAAATCTATTTATCAAAACCTAAAATCATTTGTAAACATTTTGAATGTTATTAACTCATAAACCCACCAAGTTATTGTGCTATAACCAAACATTTGTTTCATCTGACTAAAAGGACTATATCTTTCACCTTAAGTATTTGTGTATTTTCAGTTAATAATCGGGCCGATACTTTCGTAAATACGAAGTGTGGTATGTACATGTATGATATGCAAAACGCGATTTCGATGAAGATTTTATATTATGATATCTTTTTGTATTACCATGATTACAGCAATACTAGATTGGTGTGTTGTTTATTGCATTGTATTCATGTTAAATTTGATTGTTATATTCCCATTTCTGTGTACGGATTAATGTACAGTAATCTTGATTTCATCTTTATGTTAATATTATATCAGATTGAGGTTCTTCATCACTATGAGAATCTCAGTAAACGTCCGTCTGCATCACGTGATTTCGCTCAGTTCATCTGTGAGATGAATCATCTGAATAACCTCACACTCTACGGTCAGTATCATGATGACTTCTACTCAACATCATCATCGATGGCATCATCTGCAAAGGTAATATATGTTAGGAGGTTTTTTTACGTGTAAAAAAATAGCACTTACAAGTAAACCATACAGGTTATGATTTTTATTCATGCTCCTCATTATGTTGCCATTAATTTATCTAATGGGGCTATGATGCCTCATATAAAGCGAAATGGTACATATCTATATATATTGCACTGTTATCCTTAAATCTTACATGATTCTTTCAAATATGTTTAGGGTTTCTAAGTAGCACACTTATTCCAATTCATTATAGAGTATCATGAAAATTTTATTCAACAGTTAGATATCAAATCATGTTTTGGTTTCATTGGTGCTTTTGTGGTCAATAAACTACTTGCAATTCTTGAAATTAAATGAATAAATATATTTATCAAAACCTAAAATCATTTGTAAATCATTTTGAATGTTATTAACTCATAAACCCACTAAGTTATTGTGCTATAACCAAACATTTGTTTCATCTGACTAAAAGGACTATATATTTCACCTTAAGTATTTATTGTGTATTTTCAGTTAATAATCGGGCCGATACTTTCATAAATACGGAGTGTGGTATGTTAGCAGATATGCAAAACGCGATTTCGATTAAGATTTTATATTTTATCTTTTTGTATAACTATGATTACAGTCATGCTAGATTGGCGTGTTGTTTCCTGGATGATATTCATGATAAATTTGATTTTTATATTCACATTTCTGTCTACCGATTAATGTACTGTAACCTTGATTTCATCTTTATGTTACTATTATATCAGATTGAGATTCTTCATCACGAGAATGATCTCAGTGAACGTCCGTCTGCATCACGTGATCTCGCTCAGTTCATCTGTAAGATGAATCATCTGAAGAACCTCACACTCTACGATGGGTATCATGATGACTTCTACTCAACATCATCGTCGATGGCATCAACTACCAAGGTAATATATGTTAGGAGGTTTTTACATGTAAAAAAGTCGCACTTACAAGCATACCATACAAGTTCTGATTTTTGTTCATGCTCCTCTTTCTGTTGGCATTAATTTGTCTAATGGGGCTATGATGCCTCATATAAGGTGAAACTGTACATATCTGTACTGAATTGTTATTATTGTAAATCCTATTTTATTACCTTCAAATATGTTATGGGTATTCAAGTATCACACCTCTTATTACGAATTATTATAAAGTATCATGAAAATTTTATTCAGCAGTTAAAATATCAAATCATATTTTGGTTTCATTTGTGCTATTTTATTCAATAAACCACTTGCAATTCTAGAAATTAAACGAATAAATCTATTCATAAAAACCTAAAACCTCTTCAAATATGTTTTTAATGTTAGTAACTCATTAACCCACCAAGTTATTGTGCTTTAACGAAACATTTGTTTCATGTGACTAAAAGGACTATATATTTCACCTTAACTTTTTCGGGGCGAATACTTTAAAAAAATACGAAGTGTGGTAAGTTATCAGACATTCAAAACGCTATTTTGATTGTGATTTTCTGTTATGATATAATTTGTTTATTACCATTATTACAGCCATACTAGATTGGTGTGTTGTTTCGTGGATGATATTCATTATGAATTTGATTTTAATATTACAATTTCTGTGTACGGATTATTGTATTGTAACCTTGATTTCATCTTCATGTTACTATTATATCAGATTGAGATTCTTCATCACAATGAGAATCTCAGTGAACGTCCGTCTGCATCACGTGATTTCGCTCAGTTCATCTGTAAGATGAATCATCTGAAGAACCTCACACTCTACGGTCAGTATCATGATGACTTCTACTCAACAGCATCGTCGATGGCATCAACTACAAAGGTGATAAATGTAGGAGGTTTTTACACGTACGAAACTAGGACTTACAAACAAGCCATACAAGTTCTGATTTTTGTTCATGCTCCTCATTCTGTTGCCATTAATTTGTCTAATGGGGCTATGATGCCTCATATAAAGCGAAATTGTACATATCTTTACTGAATTGTTATTCTTGTAAATCTTATTTGATTCTTTCAAATATGTTTAGGTATTCAAGTAGCACATATCTTATTCAAATTCATTAAAGAGTATTATGAACAATTTATTCAATAGTTAAAATATCAAATCATGTACTGGTTTCATTGGTGCTATTGTGTCCAATAATCCACTTGTAATGAATAAATCTATTTATCTAAACCTAACAACCTATTAGAAAACATTTTCAATGTTAGTAACTCACAAACCCTACAAGTTAATGTGCTATAACCAAACATTTGTTTCATTTGACTAAAGGGGCTTTATATGTCACCTTAAATTTTTATTTTGCATTTTCAGTTAATAATCTGGCCGATACTACAAAAAACGGAGTGTGGTATGTTAGCAGTTAGGCGTATGCAAAACGCGATTTCCGTTAATATTTTGTATTATGATTTAGTATTACCGTGATTACAGTCATACTAGATTGGTGTGTTGTTTAGTGGATGATATTCATGATGAATTTAATTAATGCTCCCATTTCTGTCTACGGATTAATATACTGTAACCTTGATTTCATCTGCATGTTACTATGGCATCAACTACTAAGGTAATATATGGTATAGGAGGTTTTTACATGTATAGAAAGTAGCACTTAAATGCAAACCATACAAGTTCTTATTTTTGTTCATGCTCCTAATGCTGTTGCCATTAATTTGTCTAATAGGGCTATGACTAAAATAGTTATGAACACATTTTGATTGTCATGCAGATGAGGAAACTGATAAATTCACCCACTTACAATTGTATTTTGATATATTTCTCCTCATGTAAAACATAGTTTGATTTATCTCTAATCAATGTAAATTGCCATTTTTGTAACATCATTGTGCTTTGATGTAGAGTCTCTGTACTGTTAAAATAAAAACATTGTTTAATTAAATCGACAAATTACGAAATGGATAGGGAATTAGGAGCATCGACTATCTCTTTTGCATATTGGTATGCTACGCATAGTGTGTTTTTTGAAAAAAAAATCTATGCCAGCCATAAGTTTCTAATTTAAATCAAATTTTGATGAAATCATCAATGCTATGGTATTTCTTTTATTTGTCTCGTTCTATTTTCTATGGAATTATTGGTTCGCTGTTATTATTCATGAAATAATTTGCAAGACATGTTAGTTTATAAGTGAATTTAGCCTTTAAATTCGAAAGTATGTTCTGAATATGGGGTGCAGGAAAAGTTACTAGGAAACAAACTTAATGCATTTAAAAAAATTATGATTAAAATGTCAATAATACAATCGTAGTAAAGAGAACACTTCATTGATGATTTGTTTTGGATGTTTTTTCTTCTTTAGCGTTTTAGATAATTTCTCCCTCTCTTCATTATCTCCATTGTGTAAATTATATTGTTCATGTTACATTACTTTGTGTATGAATAATTAATCTGTTGTCTTAATTATGTATTTGCACGGCATGTACACAATTTCCATTTATTGACAATGTGTGAATAATTATACTTTCATATACGTATGCTTATATATTGTCAGTCGATGTGGATGGTAATAAATATAATGTTTCCACTAGTATGATGTCTTGTCATCTCTTAGGTTTATTTTTTATTTTTTTATCTATTGTAGGATGACTGCAACACGAGCTCAACTGTGACTGATCTGACTGTTACAGATGAGACACTGAGAGGTTGGCAGGATTGTGGTTCGATGTTTGACAATGTGAAGAGGATCACCATACAGGTACGGGGCACGATCAGATGTGACGTCATCCAGAGGATCCATCTACCAGCAGCGACAGAGCTCACCATTCAAACATATGAGCGTCATTCGGCTTATCTCCACGATGATCCCACTTCACTACCCAATGCACTTCACAAAGTCTCATCTCAGCTTGTCAAGGTCACATTCACAGATCTCAACATCGGTAATAGTGAGGTTAGAGACATCATTCAAGCTTTCAGATCATCGGACGACCTCAAACTTCTGAAGATCGTAAGGTATGATATATTCAGTTTATTTAATACTCCGTTTGGTCATGACGAGCGTTTATCGGTTGATATATAGGTGCACCATTTTCAATTTTTCAAGGTTTGATTCTTTATTGTGGAGAATAGGTATTTCCTGAAATTATAATAAGAACCCCTTTTGGAACTCCGTGACAATGTTAAACATGTACTTTTGAATATAATACATCATGCATATACAGTGCATGTATAACGTAAAATAAATGCTCATCATAGAGCAAAAAAACCGAATATGCGTTATGCTGCTCTTTACCATATAGAGATTAAAGATTATGATACTTTAAAATTCAATCCCTCTTTGGAATGTCTGTCTACAATGTGGAACCCCACGTATTGACATGATTATTATAATGTGACATAGTTTAGATCCTACCAAATGTTTCCATACTTGAATTAGCGTAATGATTTGTTGTCTTACATTTCACTTTATGTTCATGGGCAATGGGCATGCATGGGGTAGTGCGCTTCTGGTTAAGGACGACAATACCTTGCTCTAACATTTTATTTCATTTTGATTTGATTTCATTTGTTGTAAATCTAGTTTCCTTGTAGTTACAATCTAATATCTTATACCTTAAGACTGCAACAATGATTAAACTAATCAGTTTTGTCTCTGCCTTTGCTGGTGTTTTTACTTTTCGTTCCCCAGAGCAGACCCACCAAACACCGGCCTTCCACCATATAAGATACACAAAATCCTTCTTCTCTCCACGTTAATATTATTAGATTCATAAGATGTGGGACTGATGAGAGATTAGATCGTTCTCGTATTGATTCTGATGATGATCATAAGGTAGAGGTAGAGACAGAACATGGCATACCGTTTCAGGTAAGTCATAAGACCTCGTTTTATCAAACAATTCCCCTTTTCAACATATCTAGTTCAAATTTCTTATACAGAGGAATTAGCTAGGTGTCTTTTTTTCTTGTTTGTTTCTCATGTACGAATTTTCTGTCTCCATTTACAATTGGCCATGATATATGGCGAGCATCATTGCTTACTTTTCAGATATACATGTACAACCATATAGTATGCAAAATAAATCTTATCCGTGCATTGTGCTCTTCCATCTTATCTCCTTATGATATATATTAAATATTTTGATAGAAAGTATGCCTTCGAATATTTATAATGAAGCAATAAATGTGTTTTGGGTCGCGTAGTCTTAAGCAGAGAAATCACATTATAAATCTGCATTCGGGGGGGGGGGGGTAGTCAGAAATAACACGAGCTGACTAAAGTTTAGAGCGTTTAAAACAGTTGAAAGTCAGATGATCTCCCATACTTTTTTTTAGACAGGAATACAAATACGAACTGAAAATCAATGGCCAAACAAATACCTGAAATCAGCTACAGAAACCGAACTCTTTCATCCCTGGCATGGCTACCTCTATTTTCTCACTTTATCATGATTATTTAGACATACATGTAGTTGAAATTTTCAGGAACCTAATTATTCAACAAAGAACTTGACCACTTGATCATAATGATAAGGAGACCATCTGATAATGCAAAGTATACATCGTTAGCTTACAATGCGGTACTTGAAAATCGAACATGATTTTGTTTTTCAGTGGGGAAATATATTCATCCTATCACGTTGTGAACCTATTAATGAGTACCTTCTCAGCATGGTACACGCTGATTTACTACACTCACTATGCACACGCTATTTCGAAAATTACCTGTCCTAATAAAGAATCCTCACTCTTCTGACTTTTCCCCCTCTTGTCTCATGTACATATTATTTTCTTATCTTGTCTTGCCCTGTTCTGCCTCTTGTTATGTCTTGTCTTCTATGTTTTGTCATTCCCTCTCTCTTTTTTTTTCTGTGAAATGCGCAATATATCCTTCACAGCGGAGACCTCTTTGTGTGACTAGCTTTGCATTTGGTCAGTGATTTAAAATATGTTTACATTAATCTGATTTCCACCTTTCTGTTCCTTCTTTTTTTTCTTTCCTTTATAATATGTACGCATACATGAATAAGTCCACAATATTTTTTTTTTCATTTCCAAGGAGGATTCACGCTTTAAAAGACTTGCTTTTAGTGGACCTACCCCCCCCCCCCCTCATTTCCATTTATATGCTAAATTGTATTTTTTATGGAAGTAAGAATGTTAATCTGTAACATTGTTTCTGATTTATATTACTTAGCATTATTTTTCGAATGGAAATAGAATAAGGAATTTAATATAGTATCTGGATGAAAAACAGCCCAAGTCTTAATTTTGGCGAAATTGACTTTTATACAGGCCTATGGGAAATTATTCCTTATAAAATGACTAATTTTGTGTATTAATGATGAATCTAAAATCATTTCAGAAATGTCTTAAATAAAGGAGGAAAATCTGATATGAGTGTAAGAAAAGCCCAAGTCCTAGACATGGGCTTTTCTTACATTCATATCATACTGACCTTTCTGATTCCTTTACTACTTACTACAGAATTCTACCAAGTATATGAATGTAAGAATGTTCCAAGTTCACATGATTCATAAAGCGACCCAAGTTCATCAGAGAAAAGAACCCACCCACAATTAACTTGAGCATTAATGTTCCTAAAAAATATACACTTGTGTCATATGCAGTTTTGTCATATATCACATGACACATTTATCATATGATACTTAAATTTGTTTTATGATATTTTGTAATTTCGCCAAATCTAGGCCTACATTAATTGCCCCCCAGAAATATACAGTGCGTCCCAGAAAAAACGAAACCGAGATTTAGCGATCATTTATCATTACTTAATCATAAATAAAATAGACAAATGACCTACCAATTTAAAGCTTAGAATCTCCTCTTTCATCTGATATTACTTAGATTGTTTCTCATTCACGCATGAGTGAGCAAATACAATTTGAAGAAAGGGTATCAAAAACTCATTTGGCGGGGGGTATCTGGGTTTCAAAAAGAAAACCACATTTCTGAAAAATTCAATATCACCTCTTTAATTTGATACCTAAATGACAGAAAATGGTCAAGAAATAACAAAGTTCTGGTCCTTTGAAATAAGGCTTGAATTTCAATAATTTCATAAAATGAAGAGGTTCTCCAGGCTAGCGTTCAAACTCACTTGACACTCCGTTTTGTTGACGATCAGCCATGCGTTAAATCTTTTGTTCACCATGCGAAAACTTCTGTGGGAAACCGGTGAAAACACGTTTATCTCATGAAATTATGGAAATACAAGCCTTATTTCAAATGACCAGAACTTTTTTATTTCTTGACCATTTTCTGTAATTGAGGTACCAAATTAAAGAGCAGATATTGAACTTTTCGGAAATGTGGTTTCATTTTGAAACCCAGATACTCCCCGCCAAATGAGGTTTTGGTATCCTTTCTTCAAATTGTTTTTGCTCACTCATGCGTGAATAAGAAATAATCTAGGTAATATCAGATGAAAGAGGAGATTCTAAGCTTTAGATTGGTAGGTCATTTGTCTATTATATTTATGATTAAGTTATGATAAATGATCGCTAAATCTCGGTTTCGTTTATTCTGGGACGCACTGTATATTAAAAAAAATCAGATTTTCTCGAAATGACGTCCTAAGGACTTGGGCCTGTTTCATATTCATATGCCCAATTGAATCGAATTTAATATAAAGGTCAGGGTTGCAAAATTCCGGGGAATTTTTGTGGTGGAAATTATCCATGGGAATAAACGGGAAATTATTGGGAATTTTAAAGAAATGTCGGGAATTGAAATGAAATAGAAGTTTTCTCATATTTATATACAGGATTTGAAAGGATTACCCTGGCAGATGAAGCTTGATTGTGCTTTCTCAGCAAGTTTATTTAGCCAAATATTATGCTAAGACAGTCAGACAAGGCAGAATTTCAATGAATTTCAAGTAACAATTGATTACTGTATTAATGGCTGAATGCTACGTGCGATGGCATTACATCATGGACCCTGGTAGGGTCCATGATTACATGTACACTGCAAATGCTTTCACAAGGGATATATATATACACTGTTCATGCAATTATGCCTATTGGATATTCTAATTTTTTGCAGATGAGGATAATCATTATTAATGATAATTATAACATTATTGTTAGTAGAATTATTAATATTTTATTACCATTTTTTTATTTATCATTTATTTCTGCATAGCATAAGTCAGAACTTTGTGCTGTTTGTGGCGTTAATTTGATGAGTATAAATACAGATTGCAGGTTCAAGCTTAAAGTTTAATTCAATTCAATTAACCCTCTTAGAACTAAACATTTTGTGCGTTATTTTGAAAATACTGTAGATCAAATATAATGAAACTGATATGAGATTGTCATTTTTAATATCATAAAAGATATTAAATTAATAACAAGTTTCTCATCCCAATCAAGGTCAAAGGTCATTTGAGGTCAACAAACTTAGTGCATGTTTCCCCCCCCCCCCCTTTGTGAAAAATCCTACATCTTGATTGCTTTCAAAGTCAGCCATTGTTGCTATTTCTTGCCCCCCCCCCACTCATTTTTTCGGGGTTGGTAAGGGGCATTTTAAAAATAAATTAGCAATGTAATATTTTTGTTCCTGAACCTGATTTTTTTCCCATTTGAAGACTCAAGCCAGTGCCATTGCCGCTGGTGGGATAAGTATGCTGTGCATACCTAGCCTGCAGGCACACACCATGGATGGAACTTTGATTAACAAGTGGGTATCCATGCAAAGACTAGCACATAAAATCTTGTTGCTTCCTGAGCGAGAGGGCCTTCAGTGCACAAGGCATGAGTAGGCTGCACATTCAGATCCTTAACTCGAGTGAAAGCTTTGCACAGTAGACAAGTGCAAACCCTTCCTCGAGGAAAGTGGTCTGAATATGCAGCCTAAAGTTTCTGCCAGAAGATCCTTTTGTTCAACAAAAAGTTGTATTTGTGCTAGTCTTGTGTGAAGACCCACTTATGGATCAAAGCTTCAATATGGGTCTGTGCGTGCAGACTATATGTAGGGGCGCAATATTTTCTTAACGTGTTTTTATAAAATGGCATCAAAAACTATTGACATTCAAAGAAAAATGAAAAATAGTGTAATGCAAAGTTTTTTTCCATGTGTAATGGATACATGTACTATAATTTACAGTTTGATAAAACATTTATACGTTGGGCAATTTAAAGAATGAAAAATAGTTTTAATACAAATGGAAAATATAATATTCGAGGATATCAATTCATAATTTTTTTTTAAACAGAATTTGTCACTTTTTGTGAAAAAATGAAAATTTCCATGGAAATTGTCCAAAATCTCCGGAAAGATTCCCGCCCTTTGCAACCCTATTACTGTGTAATACCCTCCCCCCCCCTCTTTGAGTAAACGCGCCCTCTCCCTTTCTATTTATTTTTTTTTTCCTCTCCCCTCACTTTCTCCCCAGACTCTATAAAATGCGAATCTCTCTTTGTATTACTCGTTAATAACTCTTTCTCTATTTTCTCATTTTCTTATTTTATTATTAGTCTTATTTATTCCCAATACACAACAACCTCATTAATATGTGTATATTTCTTTCTCTTCTCTCACACACCACTGCACAGTAAGACATTTTGAAGATGAAGTTGCGGCATCAAGGTCATGACGAATCAGACGAGCTTAATATTTAAGGATGGCAGCCAACAAGAAGCCATGAGTTATTTTATTTCGGAGTACCATAATTGGAACAGATTTACTGATAATGAAGATCCCACACCTCAACCATTTGTTCATGTGTCGGTTAAATCATGGACCTATTAGACATTCAACGATATCATTTCTTTGATCGAACGAGATCCGCCGCCCTGATAATGTGCATCTTAATGAGAACATACAGACATTTTGACAATAGCGACTATAGGCGTATCTCATTACTTTCAAAGCACAACTTTACTGGTTTTAGTTATGTTGGCCGATGCCCTGTATTCGACAATGCTTTTCAGTGAACATGCTTTAGATTCGAAGCAGCAAAATTAGGAAGCAGCCGAATTTGTGAATAAATTAAATTATCATTTTATCCGCTGACTTTCGGACGAAGATAATGACCTTAATCAAATTAAGAGATAAACGCTCTCTACATAATATGCGCTATGTATATCTTGAATATCAGGATAAAAAAAGGATTATAAATATTAGGCAATCAATCACAATATTGCATCTCTCTTGAAATATGCATATGGTAAACTAGAACTGTACATTTATTTCTTAGGATTTGAGTGATTTTTCATCTTCTGCGCATGCAGTTTGTGCAATATCGATGCCTTATCACGAACTGCTTCTTCCACCTCAAGGCCGGATTGACGGCGGAACATGGTAGGATGAAATAAGAAAACATATAAACCGAATAAAATTTAGCAACATTGGCCACGGAATGATTTTGTTAAGGGTTGAATGCCCGCCTCTCCCCGGCAGTCCCCGCTCACGCCGACCCTGCGTAATACTCGGGGGGGGGGGATGTAGGCGCATTCTGGTTGTTATGCAAATTAGGAATTAATACAGTAACCGACTCATTTTTATTCCTGTTATGTTTCATTATAAAGTATTCCTATATGTTATTTGCCATTGTTACAATCTGTGGTGATTCAGTGACAATTGATTTCCTTATGTAAAAAAAAAACATACATTGGATAATAGAATTAAAAAAGAATTATAACTGTTTTGTGGAAATAAGCGAGACTCTTTAAAAGGTGTGTAATTTATTAAAGTTTTTTAGCTTACTGAAGCGATGACGTCGGTTGCCATGCTGCCATGGCGGCCTGGTTCTAAACAAGTGAACCCGGAAGTATTGCGAACTGCTCATATCACAAAGCACGTGTTTCTCAGGAAAAGAAGGTTGCTATCGGAATTTCATCGCTTGCAACCTCACAATAATGGTAACAACCAGGGACAAACACATCATCATTTTTCAAAATTAGAATGTGTATAAACGATTGTCACCTGCGACTCGGTTTAGAACCAACCGGTTCATTGCAATGACACCGTGACGTCACAATTCGGTACTGAAAACGTCGATCCATATTTCACATCCGATTTTGAAGAAATTTCGTTTGTTACACTCAAGGCCGAATTGACAGCGGAACATGGTAGGATGAAAGTAAAAAACATATAAACCGAATGAAATTCAGCAACATTGGCCACGGCATGATTTTGTAGGGAGTTGAAGCCCCGCCCCTCCCCCACCGCCCCCGCTTACGCGGACACTGCATAATACTCATGGGGGGAAGGGGGGTATGCGCATTCTGGTCGTTATGCAAATGAAGAATTAATACAGTAACCGACTCATTATTCCTGTTGTGTTTCATTATCAAGTACTCAGGTTATGTGCCATTGTTGCAATCTATGGTGATTCAGTGACAATTGATTTCCTTATGTAAAAAAAAACATACATTGGATAATAGAATTAAAAAAGAATTATAACTGTTTTGTGGAAATAAGCGAGACTCTTTAAAAGGTGTGTAACTTCTTAAACTCATATAGATTACTGAAGCGACGACGTCGGTTGCCATGGTGCCATGGCGGCCTGGTTCTAAGCAAGTGAACCCGGAAGTATTGCGAACTGCTCATATCACAAAGCACGTGTTTCTCAGGAAAAGAAGGTTGCTATCGGAATTTCATCGCTTGCAACCTCACAATAATGGTAACAACCAGGGACAAACACATCATCATTTTTCAAAATTAGAATGTGTATAAACGATTGTCAGCTGCGACTCTGTTTAGAACCAACCGGTTCATTGCCATGACACCGTGACGTCACAATTCGGTGCTGAAAACGGCGGTCCATATTTTACATCCGATTTTGAAGAAATTTCGTTTGTTACACTCAAGGCCAAATTGATAGCGGAACATGGTAGGATGAAAGTAGAAAACATATAAACCGAATGAAATTCAGCAACATTGGCCACGGAATGATTTTTAGGGGGTTAAAGCCCCGCCCCTCCCCCACCGCCCCCGCTTACGCGGACACTGCATAATACTCATGGGGGGAAGGGGGGTATGCGCATTCTGGTCGTTATGCAAATGAAGAATTAATACAGTAACCGACTCATTATTCCTGTTGTGTTTCATTATCAAGTACTCCTACATGTTATGTGCCATTGTTGCAATCTATGGTGATTCAGTGACAATTGATTTCCTTATGTAAAAAAAAACATACATTGGATAATAGAATTAAAAAAGAATTATAACTGTTTTGTGGAAATAAGCGAGACTCTTTAAAAGGTGTGTAACTTCTTAAACTCATATAGCTTACTGAAGCGATGACGTCGGTTGCCATGCTGCCATGGCGGCCTGGTTCTAAGCAAGTGAACCCGGAAGTATTGCGAACTGCTCATATCACAAAGCACGTGTTTCTCAGGAAAAAAAGGTTGCTATCGGAATTTCATCGCTTGCAACCTCACAATAATGGTAACAACCAGGGACAAACACATCATCATTTTTCAAAATTAGAATGTGTATAAACGATTGTCAGCTGCGACTCTGTTTAGAACCAACCGGTTCATTGCCATGACACCGTGACGTCACAATTCGGTGCTGAAAACGTCGGTCCATATTTTACATCCGATTTTGAAGAAAATTCGCTTGTTACACTTGATTTGCTTCCCCTATTTCATTCAAATTTATTTTCTTGGTGTTGGACAGGTCCTTAAATTATTTTTTGTGACCGACCGATTCAAAAGGGTCGAAGATAAAAAGATACCCAAACATAACCACTGCAGCTGTAAGACCGTCCTCTACCATGGAGGGTTGTATTTGATTGAATATTGTCATAGTTCTATCAGACATTTCATTCCTACCAAGCAGTTACAACCTTTAAGAAAATAATGGACGTTCAAACACAATTAATTTCTAATGCCTGATACGATACTTATTACTCTATTTTGTTGTATCTTTTCATTGAACTTTTACATTGTTATTATCTTGTTTAGAAACAAGCAATTATTTTAATGTGTTATACGAAGTTGAATCGTATGTAAATAGAGTAACTACATTATTTGTTCCAAACGTAATCTAAGCAGAGAAATGCAAACATCCTAATATGTCTATTAAAAACATTATAATTTTATATTGCTCATTACATAATTGGGTTGATGTCCTGTTTTGTAGCATTTTATATACTGTAGAGATTGATGGGATGCCGAAATAAAAACAAAAACCCATGAGTTTCTATCATCTCATAATTTCATTCAATTTTTCATATCACTTTCCAATTTCCCGCGATGGCATATAATGTTTTGTTTGTTCATCTTGACATAATAAGCAAATACAGTACAATCATTCAAACTGGTTATGAATGGAAGATGCCGTCGAAAAAGTTTGTAGAGAGATTGAATGCATGAGATGAGCGCTGAAAGGCAGCTCGAGCTCAAGCTGGGGGAAGTAATAATGACATCGCACCTCGGAATAGAATATTTATACATAAATGGCGCTTTATATATATGCCTATTATTATTATTGTAGAGTGCATTTTCTAAAATATTATGATAAAAAAATCAGAAAAAGGAAAAACCTAATTGCCTGCAAATTGCACAAAATTAAAGAGAAATAACACGAAAGAGATCAGGATCACCATTTTTGTCAATACAGGGCAGTAAAATGAATGCGAAGTACGTGACAAACATGCGTGGTAAACCTAAAACTGGCGTGCAGGAAAACTGGTTAATCAGTCATAAATGGTTCTCTAATGTTGAATAAAAAAACGGATTATGTTCAACAATCTCTACATACTCACAATATTGCTTGTTGCTGTATTGTATCAAATCACATGGTATCTGATGTAAATAGTTTAAAAGGGGTGTCTGTATATTATTACAAAACGTCATTATATTATTTGTTCATTGCTTTTTCTGTGAATTGTTACGCATTACGGTAGTCATTTACTATGGCCTGCAAAAAGAAGTTTGAAATGAAATGTGGCTCACACATTGGTCTTAAGGTAAAAATTTGCAGGAAATAATGTTTCCCTACGTCACAAATCGTGTTGCCGTGCTAACTACTTATCTCAAAAGTTATGCAAAAAATGTACTAGTTCATCCGTTTGTAAACAGTTATCATGATATGTATCTCACACTTTAGTCTTGGGGTAAGAAAAGTTAAGATATATATGTTCATGTGTTGGAAACTGTTGATATGGTAACAAAACACAGGTGGGGGAATTGGCAACCTACATCGATAGTTCTAGTTCTTATGTTTGAAGTCTACAAGGGCACACAATGTCGTATATATATTTGTATGATTATAACCTTACAACGTAAATTGATTAAATTTGTATATAGTTTGTTAAAAAAGTGTCTAAGACTCTGTCTGCTCCGGGTATTATCATATATTGATCATCAAGAGGTTACATTAATCTTCCACTAAAGTTAATGTACTTGAGTTATAGTATAAGAGTGTTTTAACGTTTAACATTGTGCTAATCCGAGGCCCATTTCCGATGTTTAGTTTAGTTGAATACTCGAGTTCAAGCCAACAGAAACAAAGATTTTTGCTGTTGAGGCAACATGTAACATACTGCATAGAAATCCAATCAATAGATTTGTATTCTAAGTATGCTTTTAAAGAAAAAGCCCAAATAATAACTAAAAAGTTGGACATGATCGCATGTATATATACTGTGTTTTCTAACAACTATACAATGTCATTTACTTTTTTTAAAGGGCGAGAAGGGGAAGAATGTTGCTGAAAGATTAGTGTGTTTATGACGTGTGTTACATACTGGTTACTAAGTGCTTATTGTCCCTAACAAACATCGTGTGTGTTGTTGATAAATAATTGATGAGTGTAAGTGACGCCTGGATTTAGCCCTGGAATTGGATTCGATCCTACGACCTGATAATTGACAAAGAAGAATCAGAACCACTGCCATGACTACTAGTCTCTGTTATCATCCAGGTTTATGTAGACTCGGTGAAATTTTTTTTCGCATACTCTATATTGCTTATTGTCTTGTGATTATTTTTAATTTTTAATTTATGTTTATATTGCTGAGTGAAAATAACGCCTGAGGTAAGATTCGATCCTACGACCCGACGATTTAAATGGAAGAATCAGAACGACTATTATTATCTGTTATCATCCAGGCTTATTTTGCCTCGCTGAAATCTTTTATATTCCATATTGTTTAATGTTTTGTGATTATTTTAATTCGTAATTCATATTAATTTAAACATGTAGGCCTACTACTAGACATGATACTTCTGGTAAGATCGATTTCTATATAAATTTTGGATAAGTTTTTTAGATTTTTAGAACATGAATGATTCATTCTGTGGAGGCATATAGAAATACTTAATATTTAAATACATTTATTATTCATGATCGTTCTGTGAGTAATAATACAGTACTACAGAAGGTTTATTGCCCTAATTACCCATTTCTGCCCGTCACTCAAAATCTGTGTTTCTACTACATATCATAAATTAAATGATGTGTTACATATTCATTGTATATTCTTCATTTACTGAATAAAGAATACAAGAAACAAATAAATATTCAATATACATGTATTTATGTTGAAAAGTTGTTTCTACATGATTTAATAAAGATATTCTATGTACTGAGTTCTAGGCTCAAATTTACATTGCATAAACGAAGAAAAAACACGTTAAATTTGGCCCGTTGAAGTTTCTAACTGCTTGCTTTCGATATTATTGAGATTCGGTAGTGCCGCCTACCTACTGCAATTGTATAAATAAGTGTTCCCATCAGAGGACAATAAAAATATAACCACTGTGAATGCTTGAACGAACCCTGATCTCTTTTTTAGTCCAGGAAAAATAAGGTTTGACCTCAAATGAATTGTATCTGTATTATTGTATTTTTTAAACCGCAATACATTTCAATGAAGTCTCCAAAAAACATACTAACAGTCCAGAAAAATTCAAGTGGTGTAGGACGTCTAATTTGTATAAATCCAAAATGGCGGACATCGTAAGAACTTTTCATGATAATTAATAGTAGTAAAACCACTGATCTGATCATAGCACTTTTAAAAGTTATGATTAAGATATTAAACGTTCTCCAGTGTTACATTTATATATTACCATAGGCTTTATTCTACTATTAGAATACAAGTCAGACTTGACTTACATGTATACTGACTTTTAGAGGTCAATGACCTGAAAATATCAGAAAAGTGACGTTTAGCATCATCAGTTCTTGATAAATATTGTTATGATGCAAACAAAATTATTCAATATTGACTTTCGGGGAATCCTGATATTCTAGAATAAAATTTGTGTATCATACATTTTGACCCCAGACCTCTGACAAAGGTCAATGACCTTAACTTACTACATGTATAATATTGACACTTTATAGCATCATTGGTTTATGATAAATATGCTTCTCGTGTAAATTTGCAATACATTCATTTCAGCATGTAGATATTGTAATGCATTTCCATGAGGTCTCCAAAATGACAAACTAAAAGTCGAGATAAACCCATGTCGCGGAAAGACGTCTAATTTGAATAAATCCAAAATGGCAGCCATCGTGAGAACTTTCCATGATTATTAGTAGTAGTACCAGCACTGGTCTTATCATATGACCTTAAAAATTATGATTAAAGCATTTAACGTTTACCAGTATTATATCTTACATAGGATTCATTTTAAAATTAGGATGCAGGTCATATTTGACCTCTGCTGACCTCTAAAGGTCATTGTCCTCAAAATATATATATAAAATATGTTATACATGTACATGTACGTTTGCGTTAGTTGATTGGTGAGATATGTTAGCTCTTCATGATTTCCTAAAAAAAATCTTAAAATGTCAATTTTCTAGTCTGAATATCGAAAATTTTCAGCTCGCGCTCCGCACTTGCATCATTTGAAGAGTTTAGTTGCAAAAGGGGTTAGTTCCACTTTGGAACATTCCGAGAAAAAAACATGTTCTTTTATTCTCACTTACTGCAATTTTTTTATGAGAAACTAAATTGTCATGATGTACTATCCTATCATGTGAACATAAAATTGGGTATAAAATAAATCTACCTGTCTTCATTTTTTTCTATATATTCTTTTAAAATATTATCACTCAGGACCTAACACCTTTTGCAAGTAAACTGAAATGAATTCTTTTATTCACGTTTTCATATCAATTTGATAATTTCCTTGTTTTCATCAGAGCGAATTAAAATATAAAGGTTTTGAGACGGAAAACAATAAAATTTATGAACAATGGACCAAACCCCTTTTGACAAATGAGCTCTTCACGAGAGTTTGTTTGCGAAAGGGGTTAGGTCCGCTCCAAGAAAATCATTTTTTTTATTCTCCCATATTGCAATATTGTTATGCAAAATTAAATTTTCACGATATCCTACCATGAGAACATTACATTGGGTATAAAATAAATCGTCCTGTCTTCATATTTTTTTAAAATATTCTTTTCAAAAAATAATTCTGTGTGGAGCTAACACCTTTTGCAACTAAACTGAAATGGACCTAGCCCCTTTTGAAAAAAGGGATCACATTTCAATGGAACTTCAACTTTTTGCGGTATCATCTTACAGAGCTATACGTTAAGACCAAAAGAAAAAAAATCAAATTTGATGAAAAAATGACCTAACCCCTTTTGCAAGCGAGCTCTTCATTCGTATAATGAAATGCTTATGGTCTTAGTGAATTCCTACGAGCAAGCATTAGAATGCCTCTTCATGTTTGAATTTCAGAAATTTTCAGCTGGCGCTTAGCGCTCGCAATATTTGAATTATCATGTTCATGGCTACAATGACTACAAAAAGTGCTTCATGTTTTTTAAAAATAATTCTGACGAAATAAGGAAGTGCTTGGCGCTCGCATTAGATAGCTATGGTCAGATGCACTTCATGGTTTAAAAAAAGTCCTTAAAGTGTCCCTGCTTGGGTTCAATATATGCAAAAAATAATCAGCCTGCGCTTCGCGCTCGCATTGTTTGTGTAGTGAGACAGGTATGTGTCATGACTATAAACATTTGCTTATAATGTCTCTTTTTAGGTCTAAATTCAGCTCGCACTTTGAGCTCACATTGATTGATCAATGAGATACATATCCGTTTAATGCCACAATTCTTAAAATTTCTTTCTCATGTCAGTACAAGCCTTCCTGGTAATTGAGCATGCTTCGCGTGCCCACTAAGTGACTCCAAATTTTTGCTCATGCCCCCAATGCCGAGACCCACGGTACGCCACTTTAAGCAATACAAAAGAGATAAGAAATGCAGTGGGCAGCTATCGTAAGCAAACTGCATGAGAGAATAGCAACCGGGTGGGAGTGAGCTACATGAAAACAGTGAGAGAAACAATCACGGGTTTATATTGTAAAAGTATATTATTTAAAATGTTAAGACAAAAGCGGAAAGGGTAAAAAGGGCGAGGTGAAGTGAGTGAGTGTGTGTGCACGTTTAGGTGAGAGTTTTACAGGTACCTGATACGAGTTATCTCTTTAACAAAGCTTTTAGGGGGGGACATAAATAAAGTTTGTATGATATCATTAGGTTAACTTCCAAACGTCTGGACGGTGATGACGTAATGTTTTGTGCAATGATCATTTATGTAATTAACAATCATTTCATCATTTGTTCAAATCTTTTTGTGTCCAGTATACTCTCTGAGAAATTTTAGAAATTGATTTTTGTTTGTTCCTTGTAAAGAATTATGAAGAAACGGGTTTTCTTTAGAACCAATTTTGTTCGTAAGGGAACCCTTTCTGCTTCTTTATACAACCTCTTGAATGTTTGAAGGTGTAAAAAACACCCAGAAGGTTGTATCATGGACAATTTAAAACTCTCGAGATTTTCCACGCTACTGATAGCCCTATAAGCTGCACAATGGACCTTTAATGGTTTCAACCTAAACGGTTCTTGAAATGAAATCCAACTCAAATAAACATTTTTTTTTAGAGGAAAAATATAAAAAATAGACAAGTTGATAGATAAAAGTTTGATTGATATAGGACCACCAATAATAAACTTATAAACTTTTAAGATTTGTTTGGTAATCACTGCATTCATGGAGACTTCAAATTGCCACATATGTGAAGGCATAGTTATGTAAGGCAAGGACTACTCCTCCATTCACTCCATTACATAAAATGACTAAAATGTCACGTTTTTCAAAAGTTATATTTCAAATTTATATTTTTTTTTCATGAGAACATAAAACGATAAGCTACCTGAGTTTTATTTTGATTACTGCCCCAGGGGAGTGGGTACTTTGGAGAAAACCACATATCCCTAATTATAAAGTACATGGCCTGTGGGATAGTTGTACTTGCCACTTATAATTTACTTACCCACTTGTCAATTTGAAATCTTAATAGTCTCAGGGAATTCGATTTGAAAGCAGCCATAACTTTATCATTGCTTGTCCGATTTCTTTCAAACTTTCACCATTCTGTTTTATATATATATTTTCCTTTCCCACAAAACATTTTATGACCATGGCTGGATTCCCCTTTAAGGAATGTAAAGAACAATTTTATACTTCTCTGAAGAACCTTAAAAAATATCAAATACGCGAAAACGATATCTTTATTTTCACAAAATGCTTCACGAGAATATAAAAGCAGGCCTATACGCGTATATTTCGAAATTATTTTCAAGTTCAAAAAAATTGTTTTAAGATTGGATACACAAACACGTAAAATAAACATATAGCATTGCATGTTATACTCAAAATGCTGAGTTGGGAATGCAATGTTTGCTTACACTATAAACGCCTCATAACGTTTCTCTACCACTGATATCCATATTGCTGGAAAGAGCAACAACACGACCTTTAGAATCCACCGGAAACAGAAACGCATCGCCAATAGAGTCAACACTATATTCAGAATGGAGGACGAGAAGTAAAAGAATGTAGATAGAAGTAAGACTGTGGATTACCACGTCTCAAAAGGAACATATCAAATACAGATATTATGTCTGATCACCTTTAGGGATTGCTCATTAATGATAATAGCTAGTTTTTATGTAGCGCTTTTCCCCATAATGGCCCAAAGCGCTTTACCGTTTACAGCTTATTATTACCCCGGTCATCAGATCCCTGCATGCTCGCCTGCAATGTATGCACCTTCTCCGTTCCCTTGGGAGCATTCCAGAAAGAGTGCCAAGACTAAATTGCTAGTAATACTCCATTGGCTTTCGAATCCTACCGGGTACCCATTTAGCATATGGGTCGGCAGTGGCAAAGTTGTATTGACGCCTTGCCAAAAGGGACGGTAGACCGCGGTGGGATTCGTACACACGATCGTATGTTTTTCAAGGCTAGAGTCAGAACACTTACACTACGGCCCTTCCACAAAAAATACAATATGTGACTTTAAAATCTACAAATCCTAGTCTTGGCCAATGAATTCAAACTAAAGAGGGATGACCAAATACAATACTGGGAAAAAAAATATCTGGATAGACCGACATCGCGCTTTTTAAGGCCCCTTAAGAATTGCTCCAAAGGTCAAGGGTGCACAAAGTTCTCTAAACTTTTTCTCTTGCTTGTGCGTGCGCATACGTTTTTTTAGGTGTGGTTATGACTCAATGTTCTGTTACTGGATTGCTCTTTCTGAAGATTCAGTTAAGGGTATGCGGCAACAAGCACCGAGCTCTATGTCTTTCCAGCTATTTGTTCTCGATACTTGTAGTCTCGACGCGTACTTGAAGACCTGGCAATTACCTTGGATTCTTCACTGAGAGTTTAAGATTCTGGACTGGGTATAATCTCAGCTTTTGTTCGCTCTTGCACCTAATTTATGTACGTTCGATAAAATTGACAACTTGGAACTCTTCAAAGCTGTTTACAGTTATGTAAGACCATATTTTGGTCGGACAGTTTGTTACCAGCTGTTATATAAGGATATGCCTCCTTCAGTTTTCACAGCGAGATATTGATACATGCCGAAAGTCATCGTCACGACAGACAGGTATCTTACAAAGTCAGTTTTTCTTCATGGCATTATTATGAAGGTTGAAAGAGAATTGTGTGAATATTTCATATCGTGTTTGATAACAATAAACAGTACTGATTAGATCGATTTTTAACATATCCTTCTTATACAAAAATATAGACCCCGTGTTTCCTAACTTTTAGAAGGAAACAAAATGTAGATCTACCTGTAGGACTAGCCTAGACTTTTTCATATCACATTCTTTTTCGTCAAAAAATGTATATTAAAAATGTCCCATCAGTTTGAAGTTCTCTTGTCTGGTCTATGAATATCAAATAATTGGTTTGTTGATATATCCCGGTAGATTTACCCCCTGCATATTTTCGTAACGTTTTATAAAAAAATTCCATACCTGGGGCCCGTTTCATAAAACATTTGCCGCAGCGGCAACTCCCATTTTCAGCGGCAAATCTGTGTTTCTGCGGCAAATCTCAAAACAGCGGCAAGTTACCGTTTCATAAAACTTTGCCGCAGATACTTTCAGCGGCAAATGACAATTTCTGCGGCAATATTTGACGCAGCTATTTGAGCTGCGTCAAATATTTGCCGCAGATACTTTCAGCGGCAAATGACTATTTCTGCCACAAATTTGACGCAACTATTTGAGTTGCATCAAATATTGCAGCAGAAACAGTTTTTTCATCAAAATATCAACAATTTGGAGGGCCTAACAGCCATATTGCTCAATTTTTTGATGATTTTGATTTGATAAATTGCTTTTTGTCATTCTAAATAGAAAATACAGGTATTTTTACTCATTGACAAATAAAAAGTAGATATTTATTGAATCATCATTCTTTCTTTTTAAAGTAAAATTTATTTCAATAAATAGATACATAGGAACATCCATTGTGTTCCTGCAAAATTACTCTTTCAAAAAGCTTTTCTTTATCCTGTAAAAGAATGAATAAATGATGTCTCATTTTGTAAAAGATGTTGCGCCATTGGCTTTTGAGTTCAAATAAGATTCATTTCATAAGTGCTGTTTTTGCTGCTGTTGGTTTCTGCTGATGTGTTTGTTGAATTCCCGGAGTGGTTGTTGAACATCTTGATGTTGTTGAGGTTGCCAGTGTGGTTTTTGCAGATATTGTTGATGCTGCTGTAGTTGTTGGTATTGGTCAATGTAGTCGTTACATCTCCTGTGTGTTTGCTGCTGTTTTTGCTCCTGCTACTGTTCATGTGATTGAAGTACCTGAAATAGTAATTAATTTATAATGCATGAAAGCAAGATACTAAAGTTATTCCTAATTTCACTTTCACTGTTAACCCTTAATAGAGTGGGGGGGGGGGGTGAAGGCACCTTTTGATACTTTGCAAGATTTATCCAAATGGACAAGATCCTCAGGCACCCCCCCCCCCCCCGGATGACTTACTAGAATAGCCTCATCTAGTAAGATGTATTAACAGGATTTTGTACTCATTATAGGTGCCATGAGCCTAATTACATCAGGAGGGCTCAAGATATTCGTTCGACCCAACCCATTCGAATTTTTTTCAATTTGATGTGGCTGATTGACAAAACTGTATGAATATGATTCAAAATCTAACACTGATTCTAGAAATGGTAACTACTGAACTTCCTTCGCCCAAATTGGGAAGATAAAAAATTGACTTGGAACTATTTTTTTGACTGGCGGACTAATTAGGGCTATTTTACTGTTTGAGTCGATGAATTTGACCCATTCATAGTTATCTTCATAAATGGCAATTTATTTTTAAAATGAGCTGGCTACGCTACCCTTTCCTGGTCAGATATGGAATGCCAGATATATATCCTATCCAATGGTAGTAAACATTCCACCCTCTAATTTCACATTTATTTTTTATGAATTTTTCAAAAGTGCCATTTTAACACACAAGTCTATGGGGAATGTTTTACGCGCGTGACACCTATATTCAGTTGATTTTGTATGAACTCAATTCATCAAATGAATGTAAAGGGTCTACCAGAAAAAAAAAATTCTGTGAGCTTCTTCGGGTAATCTTTCTGAGTCCTTTTACTCCTTTACTGGAATATTAATAATTAAAAACATGAAGTGAGTTTGACAGTAATTTGACATGTTGCATCTTTATAGGTGGTAGTGGTGGGGGTCAATCATTATAGAAATGCAGAATATTCATGTACATGTACCAATTTGGCAAGAGAAAGCAAGTCACATTATCTACCAATGATTGATATTGGTTTGTTACTTTTGCAGCTGAAAAAAAAATTTCATCAACACCTCAAACTTAGAGTTTAATTCTAAAATTTGGATTCTTGACAAAGAGCAAATCAAGAAGACAAAAATCATTCAAATTGTTATGTGACTTACTTCCTATGCCAAAATGAATCAGAATTATAAATAAGTTTAACTTACGGATAAATCACATTTCTAGGCTCTTTGTCTGGCGCTCCAAACCCTTCAGTCGTTGATTTTGGCATGGCTTGTCTTTCCGGAACTGCGGACAAAGCCTCACCTGAAGGAATAAATTAAATTGAAATTTTCAAAAAGTAGGTTTTTGTCAGGGGGGGGGGGGGGGTGGGGGTAAAGGGTTCAAGATGGGTTAATATGAACAAAAATGCAACATGCAACAGTAAATAATATATAAGGAATCTCTGGTTGAGAAACGTCACTTCATGCAATTATTCCTCATAATTTATCTTGCACACACATATACACATAGTGAGGATGGGTGAGGGGGAGAGAGAGCGAGCATCGTCATCGTACATGCAAAAAGTATTAAATCCTTCACTGGCGTATAGATGGGGGCCATGCCCCCCCCCCCCTGTTTCACGACCAAGAAAAAAAAGGAGAATAAGAAAGAAAGGGAACGGGAAAGGGTAAAATAGAGAAGTATTTACTGAATATTATTACATCAAAATCTTTCCAAATATTTGATTTCTGTATTAAAAAGTTCAAAAATTTTGCTCTCTCACATCTTTGGAGAACTTTTGTTCCATCCGCCATATTTAGTCCTCTCAAAATATTTGGCTCATTACGCCACTGAAATCCATTGTAGGAATTTTATGTTTGCTTAATGTAAACATAATCTAACCCTAATAAGACTGCAAGGGTATTTTTGAGGCAGGAAAGATTGGCGGAAGGGGGGTGGGGGCCCTCAAGATTGACCGTTAATTGTGCAATTGTGAAGAAATGCAAAATGCCTGCCACAGATGACAAAATTGTATATTTGATCATTCTAGAATTATTTAAATTTATTTTTAATAAATATATTTTACTAAATCATGCATGAAATTAGAAGTTGGCTGGAAATCTATAAACAAATCCCTTAAAGTTTTTTTTTGTTCAGACACATAAAAATCAAATCCCTTTCATCTGTATTTTTTTCCTTTCTGAAGTATTTCTTTGTTTTTTATACTTTTTATATTGTTGACAAAATTTTCTGATCATAAGCACCATGAAATTAATTGATTTTAATCAGTAAAATAAATATTAACCAGTATGATGCAATTATGAATTTTAGCTAGAAACAGATTTTGCATTGGATTTGTTCATGAAATCACATTTTAAAGCAATTCTGACATGTGTACTTACATGATGTTGCGTAATTTCAGAACCGGGTACCCAGGTGTCAAAAAATTTTGTCTGAAAACTCATGAATCTTTAAAAAAAAGGCATATAATGACGCGGCACCATCTTTCATGTTGTGGATTTAACATGAAAATTTTTGGACCCCCACCGCCGTTTTAGGGTTAAATCAGATTGCACATCATGATGGATTTTACTGATATTCATTCTGCAACCCATATTTCAAAGACTATCCATCATATCTAAAATTGATTTTTACCTGGGGCATTATGTTAGTCTCTGCATTTCTACAACTGTGGCCAAATATTCTAGAAGTTCATTAGATGGGCCCTTGGCATTTTTCTTATTGTAGGAGACCAACAAGCCCTGGCTTTGAAGTTCCTGGTCTATCCTTCTCCAGCTGCAATATCTGGTCAGTTGAGGACTTGGGGGCTTTGTGTCAGGAGTGGTCTTGGTAGTGGCGGTGGCAATGGTGATGGCAGTGGCAGAAGCAGACTTGGTGGTGGTGGCATCAGCAGCACTGATAGTGGTGGCAGCAGTGGTGGTAGTGACTGCAATTGCAGCATTGTTGATGGTGGTATACGCCTCATCACGGCCAAAATTTGCTCCTGCTGCCACGCTGCTGGTCTCCATCTATTATGTTTTAAGTAGAATAAACATGAAAACATTTGATTATAAACACATCAACTTCAGAACACTAGTATATTGATAATAAAACTTGTAGATATAGCAGTCAAAGCATAAAATGAAATTCCACAGAAGAGTACATGTACCTTCTAATAGAATTTCAGACCACCTTGAGGATGTTATGCTCAAAGCAAGGTTTTTATTTGACAACATTGGTCAAAGAGGAACATGGATTTAAATATCAGAACACAACTCGTATCATTGGTTGATCAATCGTACTGTACAATACCCCATTCAGATATACATTGACCAATTTCTTGTTGAAACACATATATGTCTTTGTTATCAATCTTGTAGGGTATAGAGTGCATGTTGATTCTATATTCAGTGTTGTATACCGAGGCTGGCCTCGGGACCAGAATTTGCATCCTCGAAGCCTGATGTCTTGGCCTCAGTCGCTCTATCTTGATGTCTCAGCTCCGAGGCCTGACAAATGCGGTCATTTCCAGCACATAAATTGTGTCTATCATCAACGCCATGTGCAATTTCTAATGCACACATTATTATTAGATCTAGATTCCACCCCCCCTCTGTATAGATTATATATACCGGTAATATATATATGGGCTATTCCACGGTTACTCACGTTACATTTGGAGACACCTTGACTCATACTTGGAGCTGTAACTCCATTATTATTGATAGGAACTAAACATCTCCGTATCACAACAAAGTACACAGTCTGACTATCCTTTGTATAAAAACAAAACTTGGGAAATTCTATTATGCTCCTGGCAAAGTTTGGAATGTGTCGGTTACTCACGTTACAGATTTGTCCCAACCTGTGGAATTGCCCATATGCATATTTTGCCTGTTTTTTTATTCTATTATTTTCAATTTTTTTATTTCATTTATTCATTTTTTTTTCTTGGGGGGGGGGTCAATGGTCAATTGAATTTAACAAAAAACATGCAAATAATGCTCTGAATAGCCCTTTATTCCCTTCATTTTTGTTACTTTGAGCCCTAAATGTGCATGCGCCGGGTCAAGCTAGGGCTTATCTTGTTGCCCGAGTCGAGTTCTACAAGTTAGGACACGTGATTACCCCGGCTAGGCTGTCGGAATACCCTTTAGGCCTCTCTCAAATAAAATTTAAAAAAATTTCATACCCTTTTATTCACTGACTTTTGTCCCCTGAAAGTCCTCGTATTAGGGCAAGCCAGTGATTTTATGGTTGCCCGAGACGTGCTGCACCTTTTAAACCCCCTAGCTAGCTTTCAAAACCCCTAATTTTTAAATATCGAATATTGAATATCCGTCCAACTTCACACGCATTTGAATATCGAACCTGAATATCAAACCAACTTCACAGTTTGAATATCGAATATCCAACCAACTTCCTGCCGGTCAAATTTTTGCTAACTCACAGCTTTAAAAAAAAATTAATTTTGCCTTTTTTTTATTACTGTCTGGCCACCAAACTTTTTATACTCGCAAGCCACCCCCCCCCCCCTGAAAACTTTAAGAAAAACAACCCCTCACAGTTACAGAGCTTGAGTACAATATTTGTGTAAGTTAACCCTCCCCCCCTGCCCCCTCAACTTAAAAAAAAACATGCCCAAGCCGAGGCCAAACATGAGCGTGAACATCAATCTATTAACCCATTCATGATTCTCGAGACTTGACTGTATTTTTGTCGCCCACAACAACCCAAGCCACAAAAAAAGGCTCACTCTCACACAGCTGTTCACATATCGCACTGAATTAGGTAATTAAAGACTTAAGTCAGAAAGAAAGACAGATGCAACTCAAGACAGTCGCAACGCCGCTCATTCGAGCTCCACCCCACACACATCAACACTACTGCCGTGTACTACGCCGAAGCTCCGGGATAGCGAGCACTCGGCATCTCGATGATACCTCCACGATATCCCCGGGCAAAATGCATGTTTACCTCGTAGAAAACGATGGAAATATGACATGTATTATCAATGTCATTCTTTCGGAAGTGATTTATTTATTACTTTATCAAATGATGTAATAATTATATAAATACGATAAGTAGAAAGTACTTACATCTCCGATTCAAATTTTCCGTAAATTCTGTCACCATCAAAATTTTCTCGCAGACGACGTGTGTGAAGAAAAAACCCGGCTGTTATTAGCTGCATATCAGGCTCGTTCACGAACTATTTTTCATTTAATTATTTTTATTTACGATAACAATTTGTCATTGCTTTTATGAAACGGATATTTGCAACTATGACAAGTTGCCATTGCAATAACAAGATTTGCCATAGATATGGGAGATGTTACAGTTGCAAGTCAAAAGTTTTATGAAACGGGCCCCTGACTGACTATGGGACATGTTATATTTGTAATTGAAATGTGTAATTAACCTAATATATTTTTCTCAAACGTCTAGAAAAGCATTATAAAGGTTTGTACTTTTAGAGAAAAAATTCCTAGTTAGATAACCAGGCGTAACTTGGGAGAACTTTGCAATAATGTATCGGTTTTGCAGAAGAGAGACTTTGAAAGTTTAGAACATAAATTTTAATTTTAAAATTGAATTTAGTCCGATTACCTTTTTATGCTCTAATGCTTGTTTAATATTGTCGGTTTTCATCTGAATCAACTTGTTGGAGATATAGCTGTATTTGTTTGCTCGGTGATATTACTGAAGAGATTAAATCGTTTTAATGAAAAATATATATGAAAATAGTAATAAGGATGAACATGACGATTGAAGCAGCAACCCGAAAAATTACTGCTATTATCAGAAAAAAAAGTATGTATTATCCGACGGTTACTACGGGAACTGTGGTTCTTAGCAAATTCAAGTCATAGAAAGTTGTTGGATCTGAGCATTTTTTCAAATCTGGATCTGACTAAGGGTGCAATAGGAGAGAAAAGAGATGAAAAATATGACAGAGGTTAGAAAAAGAGGTTAAGACAGATTAACGGCCCGTTTTTGTGGTCAAAATATTCAGAATAAAAAAATGAGTGTTTGTAGACAACACATATTTTCTATTTTCATGAAAATAATGTCAGCTTTTTGTACTATTTTAGCCTTCCAAAGTGCCTTAGCATGCACAGCCCTCGGGCTTAGCCCTACACCGTTAATGAATGAATATCTGTGTGAAGTACTCTTTCACGCCAATGAAGGAAATCGTTTCATTACAATAGCATTATTAGATGGGTCAATATACGAACAAATATATCCTTACCCGGAACAAATTTCAACCAATGGTTTTTCAACTGTTTTTGTTAATTCTTGACCTCAGGAATGATGTACCGAAATCCGCGTCCGGGAAGGTAGTTATTTTTAAGATGGCATCCGAGTTTGCCTCCATTCACTGAAAATCCACCCAGGAAATATGATTTCGTTGTCCACACTACGGTATCAAATTCAAATTTAAAATGATTCGTTTGGACTTGCTGCAAAGATATGCAGTTGTCCATTTTGCCTAAAAACCCAAGAGGGTTTTCAATGTGGCATCTACATGTAAAATGATTTTTTAATCAATAATGGTGAGAGTTCATACAATATCAATCTGAGAGAAATATTTTTCGGTGTCTGCACCATGGTGTTAAGGGTCAAATAATACATCCAGACAAGTAGCAAAGATGGTCAGCTTTCCAATAATCCAAGGTAGATTCTAAAATTACATCAAATGGGTCTGTTAGCAATTCATGAAACAATAATGGTAACTTATCCGCATGCATTTAAGGGTACACACGAAGAAAAAAGGTTCAATTTTGCATCCAAGGGGTACACTCGGCTGATACGATACGCTATCCCAGGGTGCACCCCAGGGGTTCAAAATGGAACCTTTTCCTTAGTGTGTAGGCACCATAGTTATTTATTACAGGTGGATAGTGACTTAATTATGTCTACTATTAAGCATAAACAACAGTCATTTTAGTACCCATTTTAAGAAGCCACCTTGGGTTTTAAGGTAATTTTTAACACAAGGGCACCAGGCCCCACCAGGATGTAGCTGCGAAATTCAGTGATGGTGATCGGAGGATGGTACTTAGTAATGAATAAAGATTTCTATATATTTCTAAGTAGTTGTTTGTAATGTACGTGTATAAAATGTTGGTATCCAAAGGAACTGTTGCTGCGCTAGCGGCGTGAGCGTCTTTGGACGGTGTGTGCGCTCAATAAAATATCACTATTATTATCAAGGCAAAATAGATATCTACATATGATTATAACCAGATCCATTTGTTTACCGTTGAAAGCCTAGCATAGATACCAAACATATCCTCAGGTCTATGATATATGTTCTATGTCCCCTTTTAAGTAGATCCATATTTTAAAAAAAATCTCTTAAAAAAAAAGCTTTGGGCATTTCTGTTAGTTTCTGTCAATTGCTTTGAATTTATTTAGCCCAACGATCTGAATCCAAAAATGCTGTTTGCCAAACTTGATTCCGACGTTTCTATCCTCCAATTGACAAAAAATGGCGGCATTTTATTGCAGTTTTTCATATAAAACGATTTCTCTGGGTGATTGTATTTCACAAATAGGGGTGTATGCTTTGTCTTTGATATCGAGGGTTGCAAACATTAAGCATCCAATCAATTTATCAGCCATCTTTAATTCCAAGATGGCTGCCAAGTTTCTGATTCACAGCTGCTGATTGATAAATAACATGGCCAAATGTTTGATGATTTTTGGCCAATACTGGTACAATCACATTGGGATAGCTTTGGCGTGTCCGTCATTTTTTCCTCGCTTATCTGCAAAACACAAGCATGGACGTCACTTTTCCGTCGGCGACGTAGTCAACATCAAATGTTAACGAAATTTAGTTTTTGAAATGTCATAATATTTATACCATTAAAGTTATGACATTTTACAAACTAAATCTTAATGAAATTAGTTTTCAAAATGTCATAATTTTAATGGTATTGAGACAGGTTATATCATGTATATAACGTTACAAAAGATCGTCCGGGGTACCAAGATGGCGTCCAAAAACGGCAGTTTATTCTACTATCAACCGTAAAAATTAAAGTGAATCATCAAAAAGTTTTCAAGGCAGAAAATGCATGAAGACATGCAAGATAGGCGTTGAGTGTGTAAAAGGAGTACAAGATGACCTTCTAAATATGGCGTTTATAACTTTGAAATGGTCCAAATTCATTGATTTTTATGAATATCCCGATTTTTAATGCATCAGTGAGCACACAATATTCGAAAATTATGCAAATGAGAAGAAAGTTATAAGCATTGGCCCCACTCTGTGCCGCGTTGAATGGTTATTTTGGTGTGCGCGCCTTTTGGATAGTGTTACTCTGAAACCATGTATGAAGTTTCATGAAATAACGGTTGGCAGAAGTAGCAAAAACCGTTCATGAAACAAACCCTCATTTCATATTTGTGAAAATTTTGACTTCGTCTCTCATAAACTTGTGTACATTTTCGGTGCATATGTTTAAGAATAAGTATCCCCTCATTCAATATGGTGGAACATTTTTTAAAGGCTGTCTTTAGCAATGTCATTTGGCAGTAATTTTTATCAACCTATTGGCAGCATTCAGTTCAAAAATGAAATCGATATGTTTATTCATGGATGAGTGAGCACGCATCAAAGTGGGAAAATTGGTATTTTCAATGTCACAGACTCATTTTAAACATTTTCATTGTTGAGCGAGCACATTCGAAAACTTAGGAATGTATACTCTTTCTACGGCATAAATGTATTCTTTTCGTAACAATTCCTCATGACCACTTTAATCTATGGGCAAATGAGTGGTGGATCCAGAATTTTAAAATGGGGAAGGGGCCTATAATCGGGGGAGCCACCAACATTTTCAAATTTTAACATGATCAAGCAAGTTGTGAAGGATACTACCCTAACCCCCTATGATGATACATCATAATACAGGCCTGGGGCTGCGGAAAGGTTTTCAAGGGGGGGGGGGGAGGGAGCTGAGCCAAAAGTTGGAGGATGGGGGCTGACCATGCAAAAAATCACAATCGTATGGTCATTTTTACATTTTTGCACATGCTTTTTGAAAAAAGTGGGGGGGGGGGATGTTGCACCCACAAATATAATAACGCCAACAAATGTAATAACGCCCACTAATGTAGTAACACCTTACGGTTATTTCAAAAATATTAATATAAGTCCAAAGTCTTTTTTCCAGACCCGGTTGTTTAAAAAATTATGATATAAATCAAAAGTCTTTTCACCAGATTATTTCAAATATTATGATATAAGTCCAAACTAATAACAATAATGATGTTCCAGTGGAATAAAAATGAGAATCAAGCTTTGTCTTCTCTCCAGACCCGGTTAATTAAAACTGGTGGAATCAATATCTTTGTTGTTGTTAGTTTATACAGAACGTATTGTTAATATATGAGGAATTAGTAATTGAGAATCAAGCATAGTCTTTGCTCCAGACCCGGTTATTTAAAACTAAAAACTAAAACCGTGTAGTAATGCCTTCATATAGCACAAAATTCCAAAGTCTTTTTCCAGACCCGGTAGTTTCAAAATTTATAATATAAGTCCAAAGTCTTTTTCCAGACTTGGTTATTTCAAAAATTATAATATAAGTCCAAATTAAGATACCCTAATGATATTCCAGTGGGAAAAAAAAGAAAATCGAGCTAAGCCTTTTCTCCAAACCCTGTTATTTAAAATTGTAAATAACAATACAACAACAAAAGCTGTATAAAGACCCCATAATCTTATTAATGCTGGATAACATGGATATATAGCGTAATCTTTCAGCCAGACCCAGTCATTTTTTCTCAAAATAACGCTTATAGTAAAAATAGAAATAACTCCAAATCTAAGACCAAGCAATCCTTTAATCTAAGAACCTGTTTTTAAAAAGAGGTTTAGAACGTTGTCTTTATTCCTTGGCGCCTTTACTGTCAAAATTGTCAGAGCATATCAGGTAACAAAGCATCCAATTAAATGCTATCGAAGATCTGAAGTTTTTAAAAATATATATTGGATGAGGGGGTGGGGTATTGAGTGAGCATTGAAGTAATATGCCCCTTTAAAATTATATTTTTATGTTGTTTTCCTTTATTGATTTATCTTGGGCATTAGGTCTTTTGCGTTCAAAGGGGTTAGAACACTGAAAGGAAGATATTGATGTACTTTGCACAAGGCCTGATAGTGATTTAGGAATATCAGTTAACAGTTTATCTGAATTAACAACAATTTCAAAGTTATTGTTTACTTAAATAAGAAACGAACAGAAATAAATGGTGTGTATTGTTTGAATAAATTTGATAACGAGGTTAATGATTAATTAATATCATGCTTTATTGTATGATAATTGTCATGATGATTGCAATTCGTCGTTAGAATCAGGGGACGCTTCACACGCTCACTCAAAAACTATGATTTAAATTAAAATTCTCGAGCAAAGGGGTATAGGTATGGGTCTAAGCCAAATATTATGCTACGACAGACAAGGCAGAATTTTAACAAATGTCATGTAAAAGTTGATAGTGGCTGAATGGTACGTGCAATAACGAACCTTCGGAATATCCGAACCTTCGCAATAACGAAGCTTTGGAATTTCGAATATATGCGGTCCTTGGAACTTGTCTCAATTACTCCTTGACCCTTAAAACCACCAATGAATAACACCCAAATTAGATACACTCAAATAGGTAATACATACATTTTGAATGTTTAATCTATGACAGGCATTTTTACTGCATCTTAGATTTCCAGGTACTCTGTAGTTCACTCTTAAGTGCATCAGCAGACCATTTACGCTCAAATCCCCTGAATAACCCCCGAAAAGGAAATCTAGGCTGGATAACTATATTCAGTGAATGGCGGCCATTTTACACGCCATCTTCATAATAAATACTTCCCTTGATGCGGATTTTGGTAAATGTTTACTATGTTATTCCTAAGATCAAACGCTTTTAAAGACAGTTGATAACCATTTTTGTTGCAAATTTTGGTGTCAAAATATATGTAGAGCAAAAACGTCAAGAATAGGGCGGCCATATTTTTTTCATTTTAACATCAAATTTGGACACAGAATCCTCAAATAATTTATGCTAAAACACTTTCTAATTCAGCATTAACACGATTTGCCTAAATCAGTCTACTTTTCTCAAATCTGTACCTGACTACCTTTTGATTCTGTGCCTGGATGGTGCAATATCATCATCATCATCAATATCATCATCATCATCATCATCACCACCACCACCACCACCACCACCACTGTCTTCACAAGTTTAATCATCTTTATCAGGTTGGCTATGCAGAGTGAACAATAATATATAGCTTCCTTATGAATTCAGCATTTTGCTTGTGATAGCCTGACCGATAATTTCAGCAGTTTTCATATTTCGGCATGGCCCTGGGAACTGAAGCACCTCAAGATATATATACAGTGCGTATAAAAAAAAAACGGGACAGATTTGAAGTCTATAAAAATGTTTGTCTCATATCATAATCTCTCAAATTTTGGTGTCAATACATGCTTTGGATTCTTATCCTTCAAATACCATTAAAATAATTTAGTTTCGTTCATGCTTGAGCGAACACGGAATGTTTTTGTCTGGGGTAAAAAAGGAGGCTTTCGCCAAAATGGCATAAAATGATAAATATGATGGTCGGACTTCTTGCTAATCAGCAGACTTCCTCTAAACCTTTTCACTATCTTTGCCATAATTTTCAAACTATGCGGTCAAAATTCATTTCCAAATCTACTTATTTGCTTGAATAGTTGTGTTGTTCCTTTAGCTTTGAATATTCCTTCTTTAGGCAAGAACATTTTTTCAAACCAAAGTATGGGAGAGCGTGATTTTTTCCAATCCTTTCATTGTGTGCTTCAAAAGTTATGGTGCCTATGAACAGTGGCATACTGAGGGTGGGGACTCGGGGTGCTCCCCACAAACAAAAAGTTATGTGCAAGGGAAAAAAAGTGGAAAGGAAAATAACAGAAAACATAGAAAGTGAAATATGATTTCATTTTCTGAATATTATGTCAAAATCACAAAATTTGACATTTTGATAAAAAAGTGGTAATTTTTGCTTGCTCGCTTCACAACTTTTGAATACATTTTATCCCATCTGCCATATCTTGCTCCTTCAAAATTGACACAATACACCATTGCCATTGAAAGACATGAATCCTTTCCTGTTTGTCCTGTCAAGCACATAATTAAACTTGGTGGAGGATTCATTAACCTCGTGAAAATAGGATTCATGTCTTTTATAGGTTCCATAGCATAATTTGATTCACATAATAAAAGGATTTGAATAATTACATATTCTACTAATTAATAATGCAAATCTTCTTACTTGGGTTGGCAAAAAGTCTTTTCTTACTTATGAAGGAAAAGTCAAAGGTAAAATAAGTTTAAATGAAAAACAATACAATTCAGGTAAATAAATACATTCGTAAATAAAATTTAAGAGCATAATTTGAAAATGATGGCAAAGATAATGAAAACATTAAGAGGAAGTCTGCTGATTAGCCAAAAGTCTAATCATCAAATTTCTCATTTTTGCCATTTTGGCGCAAGCCTCTTTTTGAACCCCCGACAAAAACGTCCAGTGTTCGCTCAAGCATGAACAAAATTTATTTTTTTAATGGCATTTCAAAGATAAGATCTTAGAGCATCTATTAACATCAAAATATAGATATAATAATTTGAAACAATTTTTTTATAGACTTTCAAAACTGTCCCGTTTATTTATACGCACTGTATGTGTGTGTGTGTGTGAAGCTATACATGTACAACAGCTTTGGCAACTCTTTTATTTTAAATATTGTGTAAAGAAATGGATGAAGAGAAAAATGGTAGGCGTAGCTTAAATCAAGGTTCCCTAGAGCTATTTACCCTTTTAGTCCAGTAGACGGTCTCATAGGCCATGTACAAGACCTGGAAAAGTTGTTAAGTACAAGGTTTTTTTGTTGATTCATGTTCTAGATGGATATTGAAGTAAATTCAGCTTGGTTGCCACCTTGGCAACCTTGAGCAATTTTTTTAATTAGCCTAATTAGCATATGTACGATATGTAATATACTACTTCTCTTAAACAAGAAAGACTAAAAACATAAATAATATCATTTTTCTAAGAGATCCTGTGGCGTTGAATCCATGCATAACAATATTTTAAATATCTAAGTTATGCAATTATCGTAATCAGCCTAATTAGCATAATGGGTTAATTAGCATAAGCGTAATACACTGTATATATGTATTTGTGGATGTCTATCCAGAAAATTCCCAATACGTAAACAATGCAACCCTTTTATGGTTTTCTATAGCGAGGAATTCATTTATGACATTATTTTTCCATTTTAACCAATGTAATCGCCGTAATTAGCATAATTAGCATAATGCAGTAATTAACATACATGTGTGTAATATATATAAAATACATGTTTCTTTGTCATTTCATATCGAGAATGCCCGAAAAATTAATAATACAGCTATCCTATGGTTTTCTATGCCGCGAGGAATTCATTTATGACTTTATTTTTTCCATTTTAACCAATGCAGTCGCTGTAATTAGCATAATTAGCATAATCAACCTAATGCACTAATGAACATATATATATATATATATATATATATATATATATATATATTGTAAGAAATGGATGAAGAGAACAATGGTAGGCGTAGCTTAAATCAAGGTTCCCCAGAGCTATCTACCCTTTGGAAAAATTGGTGATGCCGAAAAAATGTCTCTGCCGGGAATCGAACCCGGGCCCCCAGCTTTGAACGCCGGTGCCTTAACCACTAGACCACAGAGACGGTTAGTAGCTAGGGCGAGCCCGATCCGATTGACCGTCAGATAGACAGATTTTCGACACTATACCAATTATATATTCCTTTGTCGGGTGAAGGTGAGTTTTGAACAATGACAAGCCGCCATGCCTCAGCTGGATCAAAGCTATTGCTTCAATACAGTACACATATGGGAGAAGAAATACAAATGTGTAAAGTTATACATGTACAACAGCTTTTGGCAACTCTTTTTTATTTAAATATTGTATCCCGGCAGAGACATTTTTTCGGCATCACCAATTTTTCCAAAGGGTAGATAGCTCTGGGGAACCTTGATTTAAGCTACGCCTACCATTGTTCTCTTCATCCATTTCTTACAATATTTAAATAAAAAAGAGTTGCCAAAAGCTGTTGTACATATATAACTTTACACATTTATATATATATATATATATATATATTTATTTATTTATTTGTCAAAGTACTACAACAGCCAGAAAACATAAATAATAGAACTATCATATGGTATTATTCTATAAGGAATTGTTTTGTGAAATTATTTTTCCCGTTTAACAAATGTTACTGTTTTAACTAGCGTAATTAGCATAATGCGCTAATTAACTTATGAGCAATATTTTACATGTTAATATATATTCCTTTGTAATTTTATATCATGAATGCCTGGAAACACGAATAGTACAGCTATCCTATGATTTCCTATGACTAGGAATTCACTTATGACATTATATTTACCTTTTTACCAATGTAATTTTCGTAATTAGCATAATGCGCTAATTAATATATGTGTGCAATATACATATATATATATATATATATATATATATATATATATATATATATATATATATATATATATATATATATATATATATATATATATATATTCCTTTGTCATTTTATATTAAAATATGTTTGAAAACATGAATAATACAGCTATTTCATAGTTTTCTATGACAAGGAATTAATATGATATCGTATTTCACTTTAAACAATGTTAATGGTGTAATTCGCTTAATTGGCATAATGAGCTAATCAAAGTGGAACGCCTCTGGCAGTCTCGCCTGCATTACGCGATTTTATATATAGCAGCAGTTTTGACTTTGAAAACAGCTATTGCATAAAATATTCACGTAAGAACAATTCATAAGATGTCCATTGATCCAAAATGGCCTTAGACCATGATCACTATGACCTAACATGAATGCAAAACAATCCTTCATCCTTGATTACCCATATGTTTATGTTTCATGAACTAGATCCATAAACTTTCTAAGATATGATGCCAAGTTAAAAAATACCCCTAACATGGCCAAAGTTCATTGACCTTATATTACCTTTGATATTGGTCATTTGATCTGACATGCGCACAGGATATACAAGGATAGGCCTACATGGTTGCAAGTTTCATTAACTACATCTGGATCCATAAACTTTTAAAGTTATGACAATTCCACAAATACCCCCAACATGGCCAAAGTTCATTGACGCTAAGTGACCTTTGACCTAGGTCATGTGACCTGAAACTCAAACAGAATATTCAGTATTACTTGATTACCCTTATGTTTAAGTTTCGTGAACTAGGTCCATACACTTTCTAGGTTATGACGACATTTCAAAAACTTATCCTTGGTTAAGATTTTGATATACCCGGTAAGTATTCCCCCAACAAGATCTTAGTTCATTGGCCGTAAATGACCATTGACCTTAGTCATGCGACCTGAAACTAAGGCAAGATGTTCAGTAATACTTGATTAATTTTATGTCCCAGTTTTATGAACTAGGTTCATATACTTCTAAGTTATAATGACATTTACATTGCTTAGTTTATATGATATCAATGTTGACGACGCTGCCGTCGCCGCCGCCGTCGGAAAAGCGGCGCCTATAGTTTCCCTCTGCTATGCAGGCGAGACAATAACTACAATGACAACGAAATATATGTATTGCACCTGTATTTTAATTACCACTAACCATAGGATAGCTGTATTTTTTCATGTTTTCAGGCACACTCGATATAAACTAACATAGAAAAAATGAAAAAATGAAAATCCATAATTTATTGTTCGAAATAGACATGAAATGAAATACTCCGAAAATTTGCTTTGCCCGATTGATCGTGGGCCCGGCAGCCGCTGAGCAGGGCCAGATCTACGAGGCTATATCCCTTTAATCGTTGAACGTCAAACAGGGTAGCAACAACTCCCATCGTTTACGTCTTTTGGTCTGACGCGGCCGGGGTTTGTACCCCCGACCTCCCGATTGTGAGACAGACGCTCAACCAACTGAGCCAACACACCGGTCATATGAATATATACTTGATATATTGCACATAGATGTTTATTAGTGCATTGGGCCAGTAATTCTAATTAAGGCATTGACATTGGTTAAAATGGAAAATTACTGTCATAAATGAATTCATCAACATAGAAAACATTAGAAGAGCTGAATTATATATGTTTTCAGGCTGATGTAGACAGTACTTTGACACAGAAATCTATTCATTGCAAATATGTATTAATTAGCGCATTATGCTAATTAAGCTAATTATAACAATAACATTAAAAGGAAAAAGATGTCACAAAAGAATTCCTCATCATCGAAAAACTATAGGAGAGCGTGATCGGTTCATCACGGACGGACATTTGATAGATTTTGAAAGTTTTGAAGGCTTGTAACAAATTAGGAATAAGATGAACAAGGTTCCTTTGTGTTTTGTAGTGAAGGGTAGGACATAGTATGCTGAATGATGAAAAAAGTTTGTTGCCATGGTTACCTACAAACATAGGTATCCACTAAATGTGCCATATCACGGACGGACATGATAGAAATGTGGTTTTTAGAATTTTTGTACATTTTTATTGTTTCTATCTAAACAGCTTAACATGGACCAATAATTGTTAAGGCAACTAACACTCGAGTATGTTAGCTTCTATGTTCAGCAAATTGAATTCTTAACCAATATCAAAGTTCTGAGAGAATTGCAAATATTTTCCATCACGGACGGACATCACGGACGGACACAATCAAAATACATTGGAAGTACCCTGTAAGAAGTTCTTAATACTTTCTTGGGGGAACAAATGCTATTGTATTGATGATTTGTACATATCTTAATATTATCAAACATTATTAGTTGCACAATCGAGTTGCTGCAACTTCAATCAAGTTGCTGCAACTTGATTTAAGATGTATAGCAACTTGTTTTCTATGCTAGACGCACAGTATAATCTAGACATATGATTGCTCTAAACACAGTTCTTGTCAAAATAAGATTTTTTTTTTAAATTGTAGAATACTAGGTTCCAAATCAACAGCTAGTTGATCAATGATCATGTTGATACAAGTATTTTTATGATCTTGATGATTTTTAGGCATTAATTTTCCAAGAGCAAAGAGGGTTTTTTTTAAGGTCAAAAATCTAAATTGAAAAGATCAACAGGTCGCTGATCCTTATGCTTGTTTGTTGGATCAACACTTGTCGGGGCTCTCTTTAAATCCATCTTTTGCACATATCATAGTTGAGACACCCCATAATATCAACAGCCCTCATGTATTTAGGCACTGACCGAATCCAAAATTGAAATTGATATACCAATCCAAAGCTTATTAAAACTTTTAAACACTGCAGTGCAAGCTTTATGCATTTTCACAGTTTACCAGATATTAAGCGATTTGCTTAAAATTAGCTCCATAATGGACTTCAAAAAAAAAGGTAATCATTTAATTTTCACAAGCCTCAAGACTGTGATGTCATGTTCTATTAGAAGCATCGTGAATCCATAGGTTTGAACATGGAAAAATTGATTTTTCTGCTAATATCAGATTATGCATTGCATTCTACTTTCTTCTCCATCACTTTCTGCAAGCTTGAATTGATGAAATCTACAGCTTTGGACTTGTTCTTGCCATATTTTATTACCTGCTTTTTTGGCGTATACATGTACATGCAGCTTTCCAACCCTATCTGCATTCCAATAATTTGTAAAAATTTTCCTGACAAAAATATAGCCCCAATAATGGCCAAACAAAGATATCACAATAAAATGTGACGAGTTGTAGGTAGTTACTCCATTTGAGTTCTGAATAATTCTCAGAGCCACTTCTCACTGCAATTAGAAGCTAAAATTAATTCATAATCTGCTCAGCAAAGTTTCTCATTTGCATATATCAATCTTTCCACAAGTATTTCACTTGTCCGTCTGGGATGAAATTAATGTCCGTCCGTGATCATTTTTGATTGATATATTGTATGCATAAAATGTATGGATTTTAGCTATGTTCAAATAAAATGATATACAGTGTCCAGTGAAATACTTCTACACACTTTTATTTCTGTTTCTATTCTGATAAAGAATAAAAAGCTGAATCCATAGACATTATCCTAATAAAAATGATCCCGGACGGACTTTAATTTCATCACGGACGGACAGAAATGTTAATATCTACAAGGAAAGTTTACTTCCCATATTTTCTTCCTATTAATTTATGTTTGATGATAGATTAATGTTCAGAGTGCAAGACCATTGAAAAAAATTGGAGTAACTTTGAAAACAATAAAATTAAAGTGAATTGAATTTGAGTGAATTAATTTTGTCCGTCCGTGATGAAATTAATGTCCGTCCGTGATCATTTTTGATTGAGTTTATGATATGGAAAAAATGTATGGATTTCAGCTATGTTCAAATAAAATGATGTACAGTGTATAGAGAGATACCTCTACACCTTTTTATTTTTTATTTCTATTCTGATAAAGAATAAAAAAACTTTTCATCTTTTTTCCATCACGGACGGAAATTTCAAAATGGAAATGTTAACACCTACCAAAAAAAATTACTTCCCAATATTTTTTTTCTACTATATTATGTCTGATAATAGAGTAATGTTCAGAGTGCAAGCACATCCAAACCAAATTAGAGTAACTTTAAAAACAATAAAACTAGAGTGAATTTAATTTGAGTAGAAATGTCCGTCTGTGATGAGAGGTAACAGCACCCCCATGAAATAAAATGGACTATTCCGGTACTTTCGGAATCATCAATCTTCATGAAACTAAGTTTTTTGAAACCTGAGATATCAAAGATTATTTTAAAAACAAATTTGATAGAAGTACCTAAAAAAAAAATTTTCACCTCAATGCGAACCCTTAACCGATCATGCTCAGGATAGCTGTATTATTTATGTTTTCGGGAATTCTCACTCAGTATAAAATGAATATATATACTGCACATATATGTTAATTAGCGCATTGTGCTAATTATACTAATTACGACAATTACATTGGTTAAAAAGGCGGAAAATAATGTCAGAAATTAATTCCTCGTCATAGAAAAACATGGGATAGCTGTATTATTCATGTATTCGGGCATTTTCGTTATAAAATGACAAAGGAATATATATGTATTGCACATGTATGTTAATTAGCGCATTATGCTAATTATATTAATTACGACAATTACATTGGCAAAGAGGAAAAAATAACGTCAGAAATTAATTCCTCGTGATAGAAAACCATGGGATAGCTGTTTTATTTATGTGTTTAGCATTTTCGATATAAAATGACAAAGGAAAGTATATATTGCACATGTATAATGGTAATTAGCACATTATGCTGATTATGCTAATTACGACAATTACATTGGTAAGAAGGGAAAATAATGTCATAAATGAATTCATCGCCATATAAAACAGGCATAGGGTAGCTGTATTAATCATGATTTCGGACATTCTCGATATGAAATGACAAAGAAATATATATTCTTATATCTATTACACATATACATGTATATGTGTTAATTAGTGCATTATGCTAATTATGTTAATTACAGCAATTACATTGCTTAAATTTGAAAAATAATGTCATAAATGAATTCCTCGCTATAGAAAACCCTAGAAGGGATGCATTATCTACATATTGTGCATTTTGGGGATAGACATCCACAAATACGTATATATTACACTAATGCTAATTAGCTCATTATGCTAATTAGGCTGATTACGATAATAGCATAACTTAAATATCTAAATTATTGCTATAAATCGATTCCTCGTCACAGGACCTCTTAGTAAAATGATATTATTTGTGTTTTTAATCTTTCTGGTTTAAGAGAAGTAGTATATTACATATCGGACATATGCTAATTAGATGATTATGCTAATTAGGCTAATTAAAAAAATTGCTCAAGGTTGCCAAGGTGGCAACCAAGCTGAATTTACTTCAATACCCATCTAGAACACAAATCAACAAAAAAACCTTGTACTTAACAACTTTTCCGGGTATGAAAAATATCTACTGGACTATTTGGAAAAATTGGTGATGCCGAAAAAATGTCTCTGCCGGGAATCGAACCCATACTTTCTCCCCTACTTATACTGTATCAAAGCACTAGCTTTGTATAAAAGCAATATAGCTTTGATCCAGCTGAGGCATGGCGGCTTGTCATTGTTCAAAACCCAACTTCACATTAACTTCAAAGTATAATTGGTATGGTGTCGAAAATCTGTCTATCTGACGGTCAGGGTCGCCTAGCCACTAACCCGTCTCTGTGGTCTAGTGGTTAAGGCACCGGCGTTCAAAGCTGGGGGCCTGTTGCACCCACAAATGTAATAACGCCCACAAATGTAATAACGCCCACAAATGTAATAACACTTTACCCACAAATGTAATAACGCCCACAAATGTAATAACACTTTACCCACAAATGTAATAATTTCACCCACAAATGTAATAATGCACTTTACCCACAAATGTAATAATTTTTGATCGCCCACAAATGTAATAATGACTTTACCCACAAATGTAATAAATTTGAAGGGATTTTTGGCTAATCCGTTCTGAACTAAGATCGTATAGTAATGCGTTCATATAGCACAAAAGTCTTTTCCTGACCCGGTTAATTAACGAATTATACTATAAATCCAAAGTCTTTATTCCAGACCCGGTTGTTTCAAAAATAATAATATGAGCCCAAAGTCTTTATTCCAGACCCGGTTGTTTAAAAAAAATATAATATAAGTACAAAGTCTTTATTCCAGACCCGGTTGTTTAAGAAATAATCATATGAGCCTAAAGTCTTTATTCCAGACCCGATTGTTTCAAAAAATGATAATATAAGTCCAAAGTCGTTTCTCCAGATCCGGTTGTTTAAAAAATTGTAATATAAATCTAAAGTCTTTTTCCAGACCCTGTTGTTTCAAAAATTATAATATAAATCCAAAGTCTTTATTCCAGACCCGGTTGTTTAAAAAAATGATAATATAAGTCCAAAGTCTTTATTCCAGACCCGGTTGTTTAAAAAATGATAATATAAGTCCAAAGTCTTTATTCCAGACCCGATTGTTTCAAAAATGATAATATAAGTCCAAAGTCTTTTCTCCAGACCCGTTGTTTCAAAAATGATAATATAAATCCAAAGTCTTTTTCCAGACCCGGTTGTTTCAAAAATTATAATATAAATCCAAAGTCTTTATTCCAGACCCGGTTGTTTCAAAAATAATAATATGAGCCCAAAGTCTTTATTCCAGACCCGGTTGTTTAAAAAAAATATAATATAAGTACAAAGTCTTTATTCCAGACCCGGTTGTTTAAGAAATAATCATATGAGCCTAAAGTCTTTATTCCAGACCCGATTGTTTCAAAAAATGATAATATAAGTCCAAAGTCGTTTCTCCAGATCCGGTTGTTTAAAAAATTGTAATATAAATCTAAAGTCTTTTTCCAGACCCTGTTGTTTCAAAAATTATAATATAAATCCAAAGTCTTTATTCCAGACCCGGTTGTTTCAAAAATAATAATATGAGCCCAAAGTCTTTATTCCAGACCCGGTTGTTTAAAAAAAATATAATATAAGTCCAAAGTCTTTTCTCCAGACCCCGTTGTTTCAAAAATGATAATATAAATCCAAAGTCTTTTTCCAGACCCGGTTGTTTCAAAAATTATAATATAAATCCAAAGTCTTTATTCCAGACCTGGTTGTTTCAAAAATAATAATGTGAGCCCAAAGTCTTTATTCCAGACCCGATTGTTTCAAAAAATGATAATATAAGTCCAAAGTCGTTTCTCCAGATCCGGTTGTTTAAAAAATTATAATATAAATCCAAAGTCTTTTTCCAGACCCTGTTGTTTCAAAAATTATAATATAAATCCAAAGTCTTTATTCCAGACCCGGTTGTTTAAAAAAATGATAATATAAGTCCAAAGTCTTTATTCCAGACCCGGTTGTTTAAAAAATAATAATATAAGTCCAAAGTCTTTATTCCAGACCCGATTGTTTCAAAAATGATAATATAAGTCCAAAGTCTTTTCTCCAGACCCCGTTGTTTCAAAAATGATAATATAAATCCAAAGTCTTTTTCCAGACCCGGTTGTTTCAAAAATTATAATATAAATCCAAAGTCTTTTTCCAGACACTGTTGTTTCAAAAATTATAATATAAATCCAAAGTCTTTATTCCAGACCCGGTTGTTCAAAAGATAATAATATAAGTCCAAAGTCTTTATTCCAGACCCGATTGTTTCAAATATTATGATATAAGTCCAAACTAAGATACGATAATGATGTTCCGGTGGAATAAAAATGAGAATCGAGCCTAGTCTTCTCTCCAGACCCAGTTAATTAAAACTGGTGGAATGAAAGTCTTTGTTGTTGTTTTAAATTATACTGAACGTATTTTGAATATACGCGCTATGAGTAAATTGAGAATCAAGCATAGTCTTTTCTCCAGACCCGGTTATTTAAAACTAAAAACTAAAACCCTATAGTAATGCCTTCATATAGCACAAAAGTCCAAAGTCTTTTTCCAGACGCAGTAGTTTCAAAAATTATAATGTAAGTCCAAAGTCTTTTTTCCAGACCCAGTTATTTCAAAAATTATAATATAAGTCCAAACTAAGATACCATAATGATATTCCAGTTGAAAAAAGAAAATCGAGCTTAGCCTTTTCTCCAAACCCTGTTATTCAAAAATTGTAAATAACAATACAACAACAACAAAAACCGTATAAAGACCCCATAATCTTATTAATGCTGGATAACATGGACATATAGCGTAGTCTTTCAGCCAGACCCAGTCATTTGTTTTTCAAAATAAGGCTAAGAGTAAAAATATAAATAACTCCAAATCTAATACCAAGCAATCCTTGAACCTAAGAACATGTTTTTAAAAAGAGGTTCAGAATGTTGTCTTTATTCCAGACCTAATTATTACAAAAATTACGAAAAAAAATCTAACATAAGACCCTATCATATTCTCTTGGAATAACATGAGTTGTAAAACGTACTCTTTCCTCCAGACCAGGTTATCTAAGAAATGAATTAAAAAAGAAAATCAAATCTAAAACCAGTTTTCAAAAGTTACACCCAGTAAAAAATATGTCTGTACCCCACACCCAGATTCTTTTGTATAATAATACTAAGACCCCTACAAAACATTGTAATTATGCATTTGCAAAGAAAACGTCCATTTTCCAGACTTGGTTATTATTTAAAAATAAAATTGTCTAAAACAAATACCCAATAATCTAACTACTGTGGAATTACATGGAGATCGATTGTAGACTTTCCTCCAGACAAAATTATTTCAAGAATAAAAAAACAATAAAACCCAACCCCCAACAACGAATCTAAGAACCAACAATCCTCCAAAAATTAAGACCAAGTACAAAAGCACATGTTTAGAGCGTCGTCTCTATTCCAGACCCAGTCATTTAGAAATTAATTTCAAACAATCTTAAAAACATAAGACTTTGTCATATTCTTATTCCTGTTGAATAACATTATTATTATGCTTAGACCTTCGTCTAGACCCAGCTATTTATAAGATAAACAAATATTGAAAAAAGATCAAAGCTAAGACCAATCTTTAAAATTAAACCCAGTTAAATGTTTGGGTTTAGAGAGTTGTCTTTACCCCACATCCAGTTCTCTTAAAATACAAATTAAGCAAAAGATTAATCTAAAAACTTAGACACCAGCATCTCCCAAACTATAAAACCCTGTGATAAGGCATACCGTTAGTTGGTATACAACTTGTTTTTGTTTGATGGAAGTGAAATAAATAAAATTGAATTGAATTGAATACCACAAAACGTCAAATTAATAAAAGGCGTAAATATTCAGATCTGAATGGTACGTGCCTTAAAAACCCAAGATAACAACAACAACAACGTTATTCTACATCAATGATATTGTGGCGTCTATGCTAATATTGTTTGTCTGTTTTTATCGTTTCTAATAATTTCCTATTTTGAAATAACTGCATGGGTCTAGAGCAAAGAATACACCATATTTAAAGACTGGGCGTTGTGGCGTGCGCCTGTAATCCAAGCTGTGGGGAAGTTCCAAATTGATGCAGAGGGTCGAGGTTCGAGCCCTGGTCACGTCTTTCGGATGGTGACGTTAAAGGTCGGTCCCAGACGTAAATAATCATATCTGATTGATACACGTCTGACAAAACTCAAATACACACACACACACACACACACTGGTCGTTGTGGCGTGCGCCTGTAATCCAAGCTGTGGGGAAGTTACAAATTGATGCAGAGGGTCGAGGTTCGAGCCCTGGTCACGTCTTTCGGATGGTGACGTTAAAGGTCGGTCCCAGACGTAAATAATCATATCTGATTGATACACGTCTGACAAAACTCAAATACACACACACACACACACACACACACTGGTCGTTGTGGCGTGCGCCTGTAATCCAAGCTGTGGGGAAGTTACAAATTGATGCAGAGGGTCGAGGTTCGAGCCCTGGTCACGTCTTTCGGATGGTGACGTTAAAGGTCGGTCCCAGACGTAAATAATCATATCTGATTGATACACGTCTGACAAAACTCAAATACACACACACACACACACACACACACTGGTCGTTGTGGCGTGCGCCTGTAATCCAAGCTGTGGGGAAGTTACAAATTGATGCAGAGGGTCGAGGTTCGAGCCCTGGTCACGTCTTTCGGATGGTGACGTTAGAGGTCGGTCCCAGACGTAAATAATCATATCTGATTTAGACACGTCTGAAAAAACTCAAACACACACACACACACACGTTTGCCCCCTGGAAAGATTAAACCTCAAGATGTTGATGGACCTGAATCCACCGACGGGACAGCCTAACTCCGTAACTCTGGTACGGATGTGGGAGGGGGCCCTTCTTTCTTTGCCTGTCTCTCTTTCAGTCATTTCAAATCAGTTTTTTTTTCCTATCTTATCACTTCTTGATCACATAAATCCTCTCTCTCTCTCTCTCTCTTTACTTACTTAACGGGTCAATATAACCCAAGAAAATATATCTTAGGCCACTGAGATTATTGGAATTGTAACTAATAAAAAGAAATGCTGAATATATTACAAATGGTGCTTGGTACACTGAAAATTTAAAATACCGAAGAACTTGTTAAAACTTTATCCCCTCTTGCTAGAATGATTTTCTTTTATATAATATCTCATAGATCGTCGATCAACAACCTTATCGTTTACGGGAAGTAATCCCCATATTGTGTGCTGATATCTTATTCCTCAGTTTTTTTGTTTTATATGTATTTAAAGGTTTTGTGTTTTTTTCATAAAAAAGGAATGAATATACAAGAAATAATAATAATAAACAAGTGTAATGCCTCTGACCGTCTCACCTGCATCACGCGATTCAAAATAGCAGCAGTGCTGACTTTGAAAACTACTATAACTCGCACAAGATGTTAAGTGATACTTGGTTACTTCTTATTTCCACGTTTTATGAACTAGACCAATACACTTACAGAGATAGGATGGTAATTCAACAAATACCCCCAATGTGGCCAAAATTCATTGACTTCACATGACCTTTCACATTGATCATGTGACCTGAAACTTGCACAGGATATTCAGTGATACTTTATTACTCTTATGTCCAAGTTTCAAAAGTCAGATCAATAAACTTGCAAAGTTATGATGGTAATTCAACAGATACCCCGATTATGGCCAAAGTTAATTGACCTTTGACCTTGGTCATGTGACCTAAAATGCACACAGGATGTTCAGTGATACTTGATTACTCTTATGTCCAAGTTTTATGAACTAGACCAACATACTTTCAAAGTTATGATGGTAATTCGCCAAAAAAAAAACAATTCGGCCAAAGTTAATTGACCCTAAATGACCTTTGACCTTGACCATGTGACCTGAAACTTGCCCAAAATGTTCAGTGATGCTTGATTACTATCATGTCTAAGTTTCATGAATCAGATCCATAAACTTTCAAAGTTTTGATGGGAATTCAAAAGATACCCCCAAATCGGCCAAAGTTCATTGACCCTAAATGACCTTTGACCTTGGTCATGTGACGTAAAACTCATGCAGGATGTTTGGTGATACTTGATTAACCTTATGTCCAAGTTTAATGAACTAGGTCTATATATTTTCTAAGTTATGATGATATTTCAAACTCTTAACCTCAGGTTAAGATTTTGATGATGATTCCCCCAACATGGTCAAAGTTCATTGACCCTAAATGACTTTTGACTTTGGTCATGTGACATGAAACTCTGATAGGATGTTAGGTAATACTTGATTAACTTTATGGCCAAGTTTCATGAACTAGGTTCTTATACTTTTTAAGTTATGATGTCATTTCAAAAACTTAACCTTAGGTTAAGATTTGATGTTGACGCCTCCGCCGCCGTCGGAAAAGCAGCGCCTATAGTCTCACTCTGCTATGCAGGTGAGACAAAAAGAAGTAATAAAAATAATACTAAATAAAATTGTTACCCTACTTCTCATACAGTGGGTGGCAAAAATAGTCAATCATGACTTATTGCCAAATAAAAACATGGAATGGAATGGTTATCCCCTCTTGTTAGAATGTTTTTCTTTTATATAATATATCATAGATCGTCAATCAACAACTTTATCGTTTTCGGGAAGTAATCCCCCTTTTGTTTACTGATATCTTATTTCTCAGTTTTTTTTTCATATGTATTTTAATGTTTTGTTATTTAGGTTTTTTCATAGAAAAAAGGAAGGAATATACAAGAAATTATTTTATTCTAAAGGACAAGTCCACCCCAACAAAAACTTGATTTGAATAAAAAGAGAAAAATTCAACAAGCATAACCCTGAAAATTTCATCAAAATCGGATGTAAAATAAGAAAGTTATGGCATTTTAATGTTTCGCTTCATTTCACAAAACAGTTATATGCACATCTCGGTCGGTATGCAAATGAGGAACTGATGACATCACTCACTCACTATTTCTTTTGTATTTTCTTAAATGAAATATGAAATATTTTTATTTTCTCGTCATTGTCATGTGAAATGAAGTTTCATTCCTCCCTGCAACACGTGGAAATTTATTATTTTAACATTTTGTGCTTTAGGCAAGGAGGTCCTAATCGTCAAATTCGTAAAAATTGAAATAATGTATAATTCAAACAATGAAAATCAAAAGAAATAGTGAGTGAGTGACATCATCGACTCTCTCATTTGGATGTAGCTGGCTCGTTCATATAACTATTTTGTCAAAAAATAAACGCAACTTCGAAATGTCATAACTTTCTTATTTTACATCCGATTTTGATGAAATTTTCAGCATTGTGCTTGTCTGATTTTTCTCTATTGATTCGAATCAACATTATGAAGAGGATTTGACCTTTAATGGTTGCAGGGTCTTTGTTTTGTTGTTGTTGTTGTGTTTTTAATGACTTTTATAACTGGGTCTGACAGAAAGACTACGCTACATTTCCATGTTATTCAACATAAATAGGATCGTGGGTCTTTGTTTTTTTATAATTATTATAATTTTTGAAATAAATGGGTCTGGAAAAAAGACTTTGGACTTATATTATAATATAATTTTTTAATTAACCGGGTCTGGAAAAGAAGATTTCGCATTTTTGTGCTATATAAACACATTACTATAAAGTTTCAGCTTTTAGTTACCGGGTCTGGAGCAAAGACTATGCTTGATTTTCAGACTTTGGATTTATATCATGATTTTTTTTAAACACCCGGGTCTGGAAAAAAGATTTTGGATTCATATCATGATTTTTGTAACAACAGGGTCTGGAAAAAGACTTTGGACTTGCATTATTATTGTTTAAACAACCGGGTCTGGAATAAAGACTTTGGACTTATATTATCATTTTTGAAACAATCGGGTCTTGAATAAAGACTTTTGGCTCATATGATTATTTTTTAAACAACCGGGTCTGGAATAAAGAATTTGGAATTATATTACTATTTTTTAAACAACCGGGTCTGGAATAAAGACATTTGATTTATATTATAATTTTTGAAACAACAGGGTCTGGAAAAAGACTTTGGATTTATATTATAATTTTTGAAACAACCGGGTCTGGAATAAAGACTTTGGGCTCATATTATTATTTTTTAAACAACCGGGTCTTGAATAAAGACTTTTGATTTATATTATAATTTTTGAAATAACAGGGTCTGGAAAAAGACTTTGGATTTATATTATAATTTTTGAAACAACAGGGTCTGGAAAAAGACTTTGGATTTATATTATAATTTTTGAAACAACCGGGTCTGGAATAAAGACTTTGGGCTCATATTATTATTTTTTAAACAACCGGGTCTGGAATAAAGACTTTTGATTGATATTATAATTTTTGAAACAACAGGGTCTGGAAAAAGACTTTGGATTTATATTATCATTTTTGAAACAACAGGGTCTGGAAAAAGACTTTGGACTTGCATTATTATTGTTTAAACAACCGGGTCTGGAATAAAGACTTTGGGCTCATATTATTATTTTTGAAACAACCGGGTCTGGAATAAAGACTTAGGGCTCATATTATTATTTTCGAAACAACCGGGTCTGGAAAAAGACTTTGGACTTGCATTATTATTGTTTAAACAACCGGGTCTGGAATAAAGACTTTGGGCTCATATTATTATTTTTGAAACAACCGGGTCTGGAATAAAGACTTAGGGCTCATATTATATTTTCGAAACAACCGGGTCTGGAAAAGAAGATTTCGCATTTTTGTGCTATATAAACACATTACTATAAAGTTTCAGCTTTTAGTTACCGGGTCTGGAGCAAAGACTATGCTTGATTTTCAGACTTTGGATTTATATCATGATTTTTTTAAACACCCGGGTCTGGAAAAAAGATTTTGGATTCATATCATGATTTTTGTAACAACAGGGTCTGGAAAAAGACTTTGGACTTGCATTATTATTGTTTAAACAACCGGGTCTGGAATAAAGACTTTGGACTTATATTATCATTTTTGAAACAATCGGGTCTTGAATAAAGACTTTTGGCTCATATGATTATTTTTTTAAACAACCGGGTCTGGAATAAAGAATTTGGAATTATATTACTATTTTTTAAACAACCGGGTCTGGAATAAAGACATTTGATTTATATTATAATTTTTGAAACAACAGGGTCTGGAAAAAGACTTTGGATTTATATTATAATTTTTGAAACAACCGGGTCTGGAATAAAGACTTTGGGCTCATATTATTATTTTTTAAACAACCGGGTCTTGAATAAAGACTTTTGATTTATATTATAATTTTTGAAATAACAGGGTCTGGAAAAAGACTTTGGATTTATATTATAATTTTTGAAACAACCGGGTCTGGAATAAAGACTTTGGGCTCATATTATTATTTTTTAAACAACCGGGTCTGGAATAAAGACTTTTGATTGATATTATAATTTTTGAAACAACAGGGTCTGGAAAAAGACTTTGGATTTATATTATCATTTTTGAAACAATCGGGTCTGGAATAAAGACTTTTGGATCATATGATTATTTTTTAAACAACCGGGTCTGAAATAAAGACTTTGGACTTATATTATTATTTTCTAAATAACCGGGTCTGGAATAAAGACTTTTGATTTATATTATAATTTTTGAAACAACAGGGTCTGAAAAAAAAACTTTGGATTTATATTATTATTTTCTAAACAACCGGGTCTGGAATAAAGACTTTGGGCTCATATTATTATTTTTGAAACAACCGGGTCTGGAATAAAGACTTAGGGCTCATATTATTATTTTCGAAACAACCGGGTCTGGAATAAAGACTTTGGATTTATATTATTACTTTTGAAACAACCGGGTCTGGAATAAAGACTTTGGGCTCATATTATTATTTTTGAAACAACCGGGTCTGGAATAAAGACTTTGGATTTATATTATAATTTGTTAATCGACCGGGTCAGGAAAAGAGACTTTGCACTTTTGTGCTAAATGAACGCATTACTATACGATTTTAGTTCAGAACGGATTTGCCAAAAATCCCTTCAAATTTATTACATTTGTGGGTAAAGTCATTATTACATTTGTGGGCGATCAAAAATTATTACATTTGTGGGTAAAGTGCATTATTACATTTGTGGGTGAAATTATTACATTTGTGGGTAAAGTGTTATTACATTTGTGGGCGTTATTACATTTGTGGGTAAAGTGTTATTACATTTGTGGGCGTTATTACATTTGTGGGCGATTATTACATTTGTGGGTGTAACAGGGCCTCGTTCGATTCCCGGCAGAGACATTTTTTCGGCATCACCAATTTTTTCAAAGGGTAGATAGCTCTGGGGAACCTTGATTTTAAGCTACGCCTACCATTGTTCTCTTCATCCATTCCTTGTATATATATATATATATATATATATATATATATTACGTTACATCCGTCATTTGGGCGAAGTGCAAACGAAATGGTCATTACGGAGAATTTTAACAATTGTGAACATATTGTAAGGGGAAGCGTGTAAATAAATGGAATTTCCCATAAAATCGATAAGATAGTCAATTAAAATTGTTTCACAAATCTTAAGACAAAAATAGTTGTGAATATCAAGATATAGACATTTCAAGCCCGATCTGACTTCGCCCTAAGGAGATTTTACCCTAAGAAGTTATTCGGGAGAATTGAGGAAAGTGTATATGTGCATTACTATAAAAATAGAGTCACTAGGGGAGAAGTGTGATACGTTTACCATTATTGAATAAGCCCATGGTACAAGATTGTTCGCTACTATTTTGAGTGCAATAGAGTCCTGGCGCAGTCTTTTGTCACTTGGTCTATAGCCAGTTGGTCCAGTAGCCAATTGGTCCAATATCATTCGTTCCAGTATCAATTGCTCTAATAACCAGTTGATCTAATAATCATTTCGTTCAATTCATTTGGTCTGATTACCATTTGGTGAAAAACGTTCCCAATCATCCGAGATGTGTTTCCTTATTTTTTTTTATTTTTTTGTTCTCCTTTCTTCAGATCTGGTTATGGGTGTGGGGTTGGGGACTGAAAAATGTGTTCTCCCGTTTCTTTCGTTGCATTTTTTTTTGTTTAGTTAGAAGACCACTATTTTGCCCCCTCCCCTACTTTAGACGGCTATAATAGGGCCAGCATGGTCAACGGGACAATCATTTAACAGAACAAAAGATTATTTTTCATATTTCAAGCGTCCTCAGCGATAACTACTACTACTACTAGTAATGGGAGAACGCAATCATTTTTAAGCCCCCTCTCCCACACCCATAACCAGATCTGAAGAAAGGAGAACAAAAACGAAACATAAAGGAAGAATAGGTAATTTAAAATTAAAGAAAAGCAGAACACTTCTCGGATGATTGGGAACAATGATGAACATGATCAAAGTGCTACACGATCGCTTCGACGCTGTTTTCCTAAAAAGAATAATAGATGACTGACTATGCTGACCGTATTACAGCCGGCAAAAGTTGGGAAGTGTTCAAAGGAGTACTTCGACGCTAATCTCCTAAAAAGAATACTAGATACACGGACTATTTCCCGTTCTCTTGATTTTATTCTATTTTTGATATACTTTACAAAATTTGTCCCAATTTTATTTATTTAGGAAAATGTTCACCACAAGAAGTGACATACATCTTTTGGTCCTTCTGACCCTATTACAGCCTCTTAATGGGGGTGGATAGGGGAAAAGGGGTGGTCTCCTCACTTAAAAAAAGGGGGGAGTTGGCAAACAAATTTCTTTCACGGCCATCCCCCCTCCTTCATTAAAAACAATGGGGAACGAAGGAGAAGGGGAAAAGTGAAGAGGAAGAAGGAGAGGGCTTTTGCAATGAATTTTTACAATAGTTAAAGTTCTACCGTTTTGTTAAGACGCCCATTTCTCAACAAAGAGAAGCGAATGATCTTATCGCCCTTATGTTATTTTCACTTTTCACATATGCGCCTCCCCCCTAATGCAAGTTTATTGATGTCTAGAATATAATCTCACTGTTATCTTTTTTGTGAACCTTTTCTTCTGCTGACTATGCTGACCTTATTACAGCCGGCAAGAGTTGGGGAGGGTTCAAAGGAGTACTTCGACGCTAATATCCTAAAAAGGATACTAAATACTATTTCCCGTTCTCTTGATTTTATTCTATTTCTGATATACTTTACCGCATATTCCTATGTAATTGTAATTAATTGCACCAAAATTTGTCCCAATTTCATTTATTTAGGAAAATTTTCACTGCAAGGAAGTGACATACATCTTTTGGTCCTTCTGACCCTATTACAGCCTCTTAATAGGGGTGGGTAGGGAAAAGGGGTGGTCTCCTCACTTTAAAAAAAATGGGGAGCTGGCAAAAAAATTTCTTCACGGCTATCCCCCCCCCCCCCTCCTTCATTAAAAACAATGGTGAAAGAAGGAGAAGGGGAAAAGTGAAGAGGAAGAAGGAGAGGGCTTTTGCAAAGAATTTTTACAATAGTTAAAGTTCTACCGTTTTGCTAAGACGCCCATTTCTAAACAAAGAGAAGCGAATGATCTCATCGCCCTTATAATGTTATTTTCACTTTTCAGATATGCACCTCCCCCTAATGCAAGTTTATTGATGTCTAGAATATAATCTCACTGTTATCTTTTTTGTGAACCTTTTCTTCTGCTGACTATGCTGACCGTATTACAGCCGGCAAAAGTTGGGGAGGGTTCAAAGGAGTACTTCGACGCTAATCTCCTAAAAAGGATACTAGATACTATTTCCCGTTCTCTTGATTTTATTCAATTTCTGAACTACTTTACCGCATATTGCTATGTAATTATAATTAATTGCACAAAAATTTGTCCCAATTTTATTTATTTAGGAAAATGTTCACCGCAAGGAAGTGACATACATCTTTTGGTCCTTCTGACCCTATTACAGCCAACTAAAGGGGGTGGGTAGGGGAAAAGGGGTGGTCTCCTCACTTAAAAAAGGGGGAGTTGGCAAACAAATTTCTTTCACGGCCAGCCCCCCCCCCCCCCCCTCTGTCATTAAAAACAATAGGGAAAAAAGGAGAGGGGAAAAGTGAAGAGGAAGAAGGAGAGGGCTTTTGCAATGAATTTTTACAATCGTTAAAGTTCTACCGTTTTGCTAAGACGCCAATTTCTCAACAAAGAGAAGCGAATGATCTCATCGCCCTTATAATGTTATTTTCACTTTTTACATATGCGCCTCCCCCTAATGCAAGTTTATTGATGTCTAGAATATAATCTCACTGTTATCTTTTTAGTGAACCTTTTCTTCTGCTGACTATGCTGACCGTATTACAGCCGGCAAAAGGTGGGGAGGGTTCAAAGGAGTACTTCGACGCTAATCTCCTAAAAAGGATACTAGATACTATTTCCCGTTCTCTTGATTTTATTCTATTTCTGATATACTTTACCGCATATTTCTATGTAATTATAATCAATTGCACACAAATTTGCCCCAATTTTATTTATTTAGGAAAATGTTCACCGCTAGGAAGTGACATACATCTTTTGGTCCTTCTGACCCTATTACAGCCAACTAGTGGGGTTGGGTAGGGGAAAAGGGGTGGTCTCCTCACTTAAAAAAAGGGGGAGTTGGCAAACAAATTTCTTTCACGGCCAGCCCCCCCCCCCCTCTGTCATTAAAAACAATAGGGAAAGAAAGAAAGGGGAATAGTGAAGAGGAAGAAGGAGAGGGCTTTTGCAATAAATTTTTACAATCGTTAAAGTTCTACCGTTTTGCTAAGACGCCAATTTCTCAACAAAGAGAAGCGAATGATCTCATCGCCCTTATAATGTTATTTTCACTTTTTCCATATACGCCTCCCCCTAATGCAAGTTTATTGATGTCTAGAATATAATCTCACTGTTATCTTTTTAGTGAACCTTTTCTTCTGCTGACTATGCTGACCGTATTACAGCCGGCAAAAGGTGGGGAGGGTTCAAAGGAGTACTTCGACGCTAATCTCCTAAAAAGGATACTAGATTCTATTTCCCGTTCTCTTGATTTTATTCTATTTCTGATATACTTTACCGCATATTGCTATGTAATTATAATCAATTGCCTACAAATTTGTCCCAATTTTATTTATTTAGGAAAATGTTCACCGCAAGGAAGTGACATACATCTTTTGGTCCTTCTGACCCTATTACAGCCAACTAATGGGGTTGGGTAGGGGAAAAGGGGTGGTCTCCTCACTTAAAAAAAGGGGGAGTTGGCAAACAAATTTCTTTCACGGCCATCCCCCCTACTTCATTAAAAACAATGGGGAAAGAAGGAGAAGGGGAAAAGTGAAGAGGAAGAAGGAGAGGGCTTTTGCAATGAATTTTTACAATAGTTAAAGTTCTACCGTTTTGCTAAGACGCCCATTTCTCAAAAAAGAGGAGCGAAATGATCTCATCGCCTTAATAATGTTATTTTCACTTTTCACATATGCACCTCCCCCTAATGCAAGTTTATTGATGTCTAGAATATAATCTCACTTTATCTTTTTTGTGAACCTTTTCTTCTGCTGACTATGCTGACCATATTACAGCCGGCAAGAGTTGGGGAGGGTTCAAAGGAGTACTTCAACGCTAATCTCCTAAGAAGAATACTAGATACTATTTCCCGTTCTCTTGATTTTATTCTATTTCTGATATACTTTACCGCATATTGCTATGTAATTATAAGTAATTGCACCAAAATTTGTCCCAATTTTATTTATTTAGGAAAATGTTCACCGCAAGGAAGTGACATACATCTTTTGGTCCTTCTGACCCTATTACAGCCAACTAAAGGGGGTGGGTAGGGGAAAAGGGGTGGTCTCCTCACTTAAAAAAAGGGGAGTTGGCAAACAAATTTCTTTCACGGCCAGCCCCCCCCCCCCTCTGTCATTAAAAACAATACGGAAAGAAGAAGGGGAAAAGTGAAAAGGAAGAAGGAGAGGGCTTTTGCAATGAATTTTTACAATAGTTAAAGTTCTACCGTTTTGCTAAGACGCCCATTTCTCAACAAAGAGAAGCGAATGATCTCATCGCCCTTATAATGTTATTTTCACTTTTCACATATGCACCTCCCCCTAATGCAAGTTTATTGATGTCTAGAATATAATCTCACCTTCATCTTTTTTGTGAACCTTTTCTTCTGCTGACTATGCTGACCATATTACAGCCGGCAAGAGTTGGGGAGGGTTCAAAGGAGTACTTCAACGCTAATCTCCTAAGAAGAATACTAGATACTATTTCCCGTTCTCTTGATTTTATTCTATTTCTGATATACTTTACCGCATATTGCTATGTAATTATAAGTAATTGCACCAAAATTTGTCCCAATTTTATTTATTTAGGAAAATGTTCACCGCAAGGAAGTGACATACATCTTTTGGTCCTTCTGACCCTATTACAGCCAACTAAAGGGGGTGGGTAGGGGAAAAGGGGTGGTCTCCTCACTTAAAAAAAGGGGAGTTGGCAAACAAATTTCTTTCACGGCCAGCCCCCCCCCCCCCTCTGTCATTAAAAACAATACGGAAAGAAGAAGGGGAAAAGTGAAAAGGAAGAAGGAGAGGGCTTTTGCAATGAATTTTTACAATAGTTAAAGTTCTACCGTTTTGCTAAGACGCCCATTTCTCAACAAAGAGAAGCGAATGATCTCATCGCCCTTATAATGTTATTTTCACTTTTCACATATGCACCTCCCCCTAATGCAAGTTTATTGATGTCTAGAATATAATCTCACTTTATCTTTTTTGTGAACCTTTTCTTCTGCTGACTATGCTGACCATATTACAGCCGGCAAGAGTTGGGGAGGGTTCAAAGGAGTACTTCAACGCTAATCTCCTAAGAAGAATACTAGATACTATTTCCCGTTCTCTTGATTTTATTCTATTTCTGATATACTTTACCGCATATTGCTATGTAATTATAAGTAATTGCACCAAAATTTGTCCCAATTTTATTTATTTAGGAAAATGTTCACCGCAAGGAAGTGACATACATCTTTTGGTCCTTCTGACCCTATTACAGCCAACTAAAGGGGTGGGTAGGGGAAAAGGGGTGGTCTCCTCACTTAAAAAAAGGGGGAGTTGGCAAACAAATTTCTTTCACGGCCAGCCCCCCCCCCCCTCTGTCATTAAAAACAATACGGAAAGAAGAAGGGGAAAAGTGAAAAGGAAGAAGGAGAGGGCTTTTGCAATGAATTTTTACAATAGTTAAAGTTCTACCGTTTTGCTAAGACGCCCATTTCTCAACAAAGAGAAGCGAATGATCTCATCGCCCTTATAATGTTATTTTCACTTTTCACATATGCACCTCCCCCTAATGCAAGTTTATTGATGTCTAGAATATAATCTCACTGTTATCTTTTTAGTGAACCTTTTCTTCTGCTGACTATGCTGACCATATTACAGCCGGCAAGAGTTGGGGAGGGTTCAAAGGAGTACTTCGACGCTAATCTCCTAAAAGAATACTAGATACTATTTCCCGTTCTCTTGATTTTATTCTATTTCTGATATACTTTACCGCATATTGCTATGTAATTATAAGTAATTGCACCAAAATTTGTCCCAATTTTATTTATTTAGGAAAATGTTCACCGCAAGGAAGAGACATACATCTTTTGGTCCTTCTGACCCTATTACAGCCAACTAAAGGGGGTGGGTAGGGGAAAAGGGGTGGTCTCCTCACTTAAAAAAAGGGGAGTTGGCAAACAAATTTCTTTCACGGCCAGCCCCCCCCCCCCCCCTGTCATTAAAAACAATACGGAAAGAAGGAGAAGGGGAAAAGTGAAAAGGAAGAAGGAGAGGGCTTTTGCAATGAATTTTTACAATAGTTAAAGTTCTACCGTTTTGCTAAGACGCCCATTTCTCAACAAAGAGAAGCGAATGATCTCATCGCCCTTATAATGTTATTTTCACTTTTCACATATGCACCTCTCCCTAATGCAAGTTTATTGATGTCTAGAATATAATCTCACTGTTATCTTTTTTGTGAACCTTTTCTTCTGCTGACTATGCTGACCATATTACAGCCGGCAAGAGTTGGGGAGGGTTCAAAGGAGTACTTCGACGCTAATCTCCTAAGAAGAATACTAGATACTATTTCCCGTTCTCTTGATTTTATTCTATTTCTGATATACTTTACCGCATATTGCTATGTAATTATAAGTAATTGCACCAAAATTTGTCCCAATTTTATTCATTTAGGAAAATGTTCACCGCAAGGAAGAGACATACATCTTTTGGTCCTTCTGACCCTATTACAGCCAACTAAAGGGGGTGGGTAGGGGAAAAGGGGTGGTCTCCTCACTTAAAAAAAAGGGGAGTTGGCAAAAAAATTTCTTTCACGGCCAGCCCCCCACCCCTCTGTCATTAAAAACAATACGGAAAGAAGGAGAAGGGGAAAAGTGAAAAGGAAGGAGAGGGCTTTTGCAATGAATTTTTACAATAGTTAAAGTTCTACCGTTTTGCTAAGACGCCCATTTCTCAACAAAGAGAAGCGAATGATCTCATCGCCCTTATAATGTTATTTTCACTTTTCACATATGCACCTCTCCCCCTAATGCAAGTTTATTGATGTCTAGAATATAATCTCACTGTTATCTTTTTTGTGAACCTTTTCTTCTGCTGACTATGCTGACCATATTACAGCCGGCAAGAGTTGGGGAGGGTTCAAAGGAGTACTTCGACGCTAATCTCCTAAGAAGAATACTAGATACTATTTCCCGTTCTCTTGATTTTATTCTATTTCTGATATACTTTACCGCATATTGCTATGTAATTATAAGTAATTGCACCAAAATTTGTCCCAATTTTATTTATTTAGGAAAATGTTCACCGCAAGGAAGAGACATACATCTTTTGGTCCTTCTGACCCTATTACAGCCAACTAAAGGGGGTGGGTAGGGGAAAAGGGGTGGTCTCCTCACTTAAAAAAAGGGGAGTTGGCAAACAAAATTTCTTTCACGGCCAGCCCCCCCCCCTCTGTCATTAAAAACAATACGGAAAGAAGGAGAAGGGGAAAAGTGAAAAGGAAGGAGAGGGCTTTTGCAATGAATTTTTACAATAGTTAAAGTTCTACCGTTTTGCTAAGACGCCCATTTCTCAACAAAGAGAAGCGAATGATCTCATCGCCCTTATAATGTTATTTTCACTTTTCGCATATGCACCTCTCCCTAATGCAAGTTTATTGATGTCTAGAATATAATCTCACTGTTATCTTTTTTGTGAACCTTTTCTTCTGCTGACTATGCTGACCATATTACAGCCGGCAAGAGTTGGGGAGGGTTCAAAGGAGTACTTCGACGCTAATCTCCTAAGAAGAATACTAGATACTATTTCCCGTTCTCTTGATTTTATTCTATTTCTGATATACTTTACCGCATATTGCTATGTAATTATAAGTAATTTCACCAAAATTTGTCCCAATTTTTTTATTTAGGAAAATGTTCACCGCAAGGAAGTGACATACATCTTTTGGTCCTTCTGACCCTATTACAGCCAACTAAAGGGGGTGGGTAGGGGAAAAGGGGTGGTCTCCTCACTTAAAAAAAGGGGGAGTTGGCAAAAAATTTCTTTCACGGCCAGCCCCCCCCCCCCCCCCCCTCTGTCATTAAAAACAATACGGAAAGAAGGAGAAGGGGAAAAGTGAAAAGGAAGAAGGAGAGGGCTTTTGCAATGAATTTTTACAATAGTTAAAGTTCTACCGTTTTGCTAAGACGCCCATTTCTCAACAAAGAGAAGCGAATGATCTCATCGCCCTTATAATGTTATTTTCACTTTTCGCATATGCACCTCTCCCTAATGCAAGTTTATTGATGTCTAGAATATAATCTCACAGTTATCTTTTTTGTGAACCTTTTCTTCTGCTGACTATGCTGACCATATTACAGCCGGCAAGAGTTGGGGAGGGTTCAAAGGAGTACTTCGACGCCAATCTCCTAAGAAGAATACTAGATACTATTTCCCGTTCTCTTGATTTTATTCTATTTCTGATATACTTTACCGCATATTGCTATGTAATTATAAGTAATTGCACCAAAATTTGTCCCAATTTTATTCATTTAGGAAAATGTTCACCGCAAGGAAGAGACATACATCTTTTGGTCCTTCTGACCCTATTACAGCCAACTAAAGGGGGTGGGTAGGGGAAAAGGGGTGGTCTCACTTAAAAAAAAGGGGAGTTGGCAAACAAATTTCTTTCACGGCCAGCCCCCCCCCCCCTCTGTCATTAAAAACAATACGGAAAGAAGGAGAAGGGGAAAAGTGAAAAGGAAGGAGAGGGCTTTTGCAATGAATTTTTACAATAGTTAAAGTTCTACCGTTTTGCTAAGACGCCCATTTCTCAACAAAGAGAAGCGAATGATCTCATCGCCCTTATAATGTTATTTTCACTTTTCGCATATGCACCTCTCCCTAATGCAAGTTTATTGATGTCTAGAATATAATCTCACTGTTATCTTTTTTGTGAACCTTTTCTTCTGCTGACTATGCTGACCATATTACAGCCGGCAAGAGTTGGGGAGGGTCCAAAGGAGTACTTCGACGCTAATCTCCTAAGAAGAATACTAGATACTATTTCCCGTTCTCTTGATTTTATTCTATTTCTGATATACTTTACCGCATATTGCTATGTAATTATAATAATTGCACACAAATTTGTCCCAATTTTATTTATTTAGGAAAATGTTCACCGCAAGGAAGTGACATACATCTTTTGGTCCTTCTGACCCTATTACAGCCAACTAAAGGGTTGGGTAGGGGAAAAGGGGTGGTCTCCTCACTTAAAAAAAGGGGGAGTTGGCAAACAAATTTCTTTCACGGCCAGCCCCCCCCCCCCTCCTCTGTCATTAAAAACAATAGGGAAAGAAAGAAAGGGAAAAGTGAAGAGGAAGAAGGAGAGGGCTTTTGCAATGAATTTTTACAATAGTTAAAGTTCTACCGTTTTGCTAAGACGCCCATTTCTCAACAAAGAGAAGCGAATGATCTCATCGCCCTTATAATGTTATTTTCACTTTTCCATATGCGCCTCCCCCTAATGCAAGTTTATTGATGTCTAGAATATAATCTCACTGTTATCTTTTTAGTGAACCTTTTCTTCTGCTGACTATGCTGACCGTATTACAGCCGGCAAAAGGTGGGGAGGGTTCAAAGGAGTACTTCGACGCTAATCTCCTAAAAAGGATACTAGATTCTATTTCCCGTTCTCTTGATTTTATTCTATTTCTGATATACTTTACCGCATATTGCTATGTAATTATAATAATTGCCTACAAATTTGTCCCAATTTTATTTATTTAGGAAAATGTTCACCGCAAGGAAGTGACATACATCTTTTGGTCCTTCTGACCCTATTACAGCCAACTAAAGGGGGTGGGAAGGGGAAAAGGGGTGGTCTCCTCACTTAAAAAAAGGGGAGTTGGCAAACAAATTTCTCTCACGGCCATCCCCCCCTACTTCATTAAAAACAATGGGGAAAGAAGGAGAAGGGGAAAAGTGAAGAGGAAGAAGGAGAGGGCTTTTGCAATGAATTTTTACAATAGTTAAAGTTCTACCGTTTTGCTAAGACGCCCATTTCTCAAAAAAGAGGAGCGAAATGATCTCATCGCCTTAATAATGTTATTTTCACTTTTCACATATGCACCTCCCCCTAATGCAAGTTTATTGATGTCTAGAATATAATCTCACTTTATCTTTTTTGTGAACCTTTTCTTCTGCTGACTATGCTGACCATATTACAGCCGGCAAGAGTTGGGGAGGGTTCAAAGGAGTACTTCAACGCTAATCTCCTAAGAAGAATACTAGATACTATTTCCCGTTCTCTTGATTTTATTCTATTTCTGATATACTTTACCGCATATTGCTATGTAATTATAAGTAATTGCACCAAAATTTGTCCCAATTTTATTTATTTAGGAAAATGTTCACCGCAAGGAAGTGACATACATCTTTTGGTCCTTCTGACCCTATTACAGCCAACTAAAGGGGGTGGGTAGGGGAAAAGGGGTGGTCTCCTCACTTAAAAAAAGGGGGAGTTGGCAAACAAATTTCTTTCACGGCCAGCCCCCCCCCCCCCCTCTGTCATTAAAAACAATACGGAAAGAAGAAGGGGAAAAGTGAAAAGGAAGAAGGAGAGGGCTTTTGCAATGAATTTTTACAATAGTTAAAGTTCTACCGTTTTGCTAAGACGCCCATTTCTCAACAAAGAGAAGCGAATGATCTCATCGCCCTTATAATGTTATTTTCACTTTTCACATATGCACCTCCCCCTAATGCAAGTTTATTGATGTCTAGAATATAATCTCACCTTTATCTTTTTTGTGAACCTTTTCTTCTGCTGACTATGCTGACCATATTACAGCCGGCAAGAGTTGGGGAGGGTTCAAAGGAGTACTTCAACGCTAATCTCCTAAGAAGAATACTAGATACTATTTCCCGTTCTCTTGATTTTATTCTATTTCTGATATACTTTACCGCATATTGCTATGTAATTATAAGTAATTGCACCAAAATTTGTCCCAATTTTATTTATTTAGGAAAATGTTCACCGCAAGGAAGTGACATACATCTTTTGGTCCTTCTGACCCTATTACAGCCAACTAAAGGGGGTGGGTAGGGGAAAAGGGGTGGTCTCCTCACTTAAAAAAAGGGGGAGTTGGCAAACAAATTTCTCTCACGGCCATCCCCCCTCCTTCATTAAAAACAATGGGGAAAGAAGGAGAAGGGGAAAAGTGAAGAGGAAGAAGAAGAGGGCTTTTGCAATGAATTTTTACAATAGTTAAAGTTCTACCGTTTTGCTAAGACGCCCATTTCTCAACAAAGAGAAGCGAATGATCTCATCGCCCTTATAATGTTATTTTCACTTTTCACATATGCACCTCCCCCTAATGCAAGTTTATTGATGTCTAGAATATAATCTCACTGTTATCTTTTTTGTGAACCTTTTCTTCTGCTGACTATGCTGACCATATTACAGCCGGCAAGAGTTGGGGAGGGTTCAAAGGAGTACTTCGAACGCTAATCTCCTAAAAGAATACTAGATACTATTTCCCGTTCTCTTGATTTTATTCTATTTCTGATATACTTTACCGCATATTGCTATGTAATTATAAGTAATTGCACCAAAATTTGTCCCAATTTTATTTATTTAGGAAAATGTTCACCGCAAGGAAGTGACATACATCTTTTGGTCCTTCTGACCCTATTACAGCCAACTAAAGGGGGTGGGTAGGGGAAAAGGGGTGGTCTCCTCACTTAAAAAAAGGGGGAGTTGGCAAACAAATTTCTTTCACGGCCAGCCCCCCCCCCCCCTCTGTCATTAAAAACAATACGGAAAGAAGAAGGGAAAAGTGAAAAGGAAGAAGGAGAGGGCTTTTGCAATGAATTTTTACAATAGTTAAAGTTCTACCGTTTTGCTAAGACGCCCATTTCTCAACAAAGAGAAGCGAATGATCTCATCGCCCTTATAATGTTATTTTCACTTTTCACATATGCACCTCCCCCTAATGCAAGTTTATTGATGTCTAGAATATAATCTCACTGTTATCTTTTTAGTGAACCTTTTCTTCTGCTGACTATGCTGACCATATTACAGCCGGCAAGAGTTAGGGAGGGTTCAAAGGAGTACTTCGACGCTAATTTCCTAAGAAAAATACTAGAAACTATTTCCCGTTCTCTTGATTTTATTCTATTTCTGATATACTTTACCGCATATTGCTATGTAATTATAAGTAATTGCACCAAAATTTGTCCCAATTTTATTTATTTAGGAAAATGTTCACCGCAAGGAAGTGACATACATCTTTTGGTCCTTCTGACCCTATTACAGCCAACTAAAGGGGGTGGGTAGGGGAAAAGGGGTGTCTCCTCACTTAAAAAAAGGGGGAGTTGGCAAACAAATTTCTTTCACGGCCAGCCCCCCCCCCCCTCTGTCATTAAAAACAATACGGAAAGAAGAAGGGGAAAAGTGAAAAGGAAGAAGGAGAGGGCTTTTGCAATGAATTTTTACAATAGTTAAAGTTCTACCGTTTTGCTAAGACGCCCATTTCTCAACAAAGAGAAGCGAATGATCTCATCGCCCTTATAATGTTATTTTCACTTTTCACATATGCACCTCCCCCTAATGCAAGTTTATTGATGTCTAGAATATAATCTCACTGTTATCTTTTTTGTGAACCTTTTCTTCTGCTGACTATGCTGACCGTATTACAGCCGGCAAAAGGTGGGGAGGGTTCAAAGGAGTACTTCGACGCTAATCTCTTAAAAAGGATACTAGATACTATTTCCCGTTCTCTTGATTTTATTCTATTTCTGATATACTTTACCGCATATTGCTATGTAATTATAAGTAATTGCACCAAAATTTGTCCCAATTTTATTTATTTAGGAAAATGTTCACCGCAAGGAAGTGACATACATCTTTTGGTCCTTCTGACCCTATTACAGCCAACTAAAGGGGGTGGGTAGGGAAAAGGGGTGGTCTCCTCACTTAAAAAAAGGGGGAGTTGGCAAACAAATTTCTTTCACGGCCAGCCCCCCCCCCCCTCTGTCATTAAAAACAATACGGAAAGAAGGAGAAGGGAAAAGTGAAAAGGAAGGAGAGGGCTTTTGCAATGAATTTTTACAATAGTTAAAGTTCTACCGTTTTGCTAAGACGCCCATTTCTCAACAAAGAGAAGCGAATGATCTCATCGCCCTTATAATGTTATTTTCACTTTTCACATATGCACCTCCCCCTAATGCAAGTTTATTGATGTCTAGAATATAATCTCACTGTTATCTTTTTTGTGAACCTTTTCTTCTGCTGACTATGCTGACCATATTACAGCCGGCAAGAGTTGGGGAGGGTTCAAAGGAGTACTTCGACGCTAATCTCCTAAGAAGAATACTAGATACTATTTCCCGTTCTCTTGATTTTATTCTATTTCTGATATACTTTACCGCATATTGCTATGTAATTATAAGTAATTGCACCAAAATTTGTCCCAATTTTATTCATTTAGGAAAATGTTCACCGCAAGGAAGAGACATACATCTTTTGGTCCTTCTGACCCTATTACAGCCAACTAAAGGGGGTGGGTAGGGGAAAAGGGGTGGTCTCCTCACTTAAAAAAAGGGGGAGTTGGCAAACAAATTTCTTTCACGGCCAGCCCCCCCCCCCTCTGTCATTAAAAACAATACGGAAAGAAGGAGAAGGGGAAAAGTGAAAAGGAAGGAGAGGGCTTTTGCAATGAATTTTTACAATAGTTAAAGTTCTACCGTTTTGCTAAGACGCCCATTTCTCAACAAAGAGAAGCGAATGATCTCATCGCCCTTATAATGTTATTTTCACTTTTCACATATGCACCTCCCCCTAATGCAAGTTTATTGATGTCTAGAATATAATCTCACTGTTATCTTTTTTGTGAACCTTTTCTTCTGCTGACTATGCTGACCATATTACAGCCGGCAAGAGTTGGGGAGGGTCCAAAGGAGTACTTCGACGCTAATCTCCTAAGAAGAATACTAGATACTATTTCCCGTTCTCTTGATTTTATTCTATTTCTGATATACTTTACCGCATATTGCTATGTAATTATAAGTAATTGCACCAAAATTTGTCCCAATTTTATTCATTTAGGAAAATGTTCACCGCAAGGAAGAGACATACATCTTTTGGTCCTTCTGACCCTATTACAGCCAACTAAAGGGGGTGGGTAGGGGAAAAGGGGTGGTCTCCTCACTTAAAAAAAAGGGGGAGTTGGCAAACAAATTTCTTTCACGGCCATCCCCCCTACTTCATTAAAAACAATGGGGAAAGAAGGAGAAGGGGAAAAGTGAAGAGGAAGGAGAGGGCTTTTGCAATGAATTTTTACAATAGTTAAAGTTCTACCGTTTTGCTAAGACGCCCATTTCTCAACAAAGAGAAGCGAATGATCTCATCGCCCTTATAATGTTATTTTCACTTTTCACATATGCACCTCCCCCTAATGCAAGTTTATTGATGTCTAGAATATAATCTCACTGTTATCTTTTTTGTGAACCTTTTCTTCTGCTGACTATGCTGACCATATTACAGCCGGCAAGAGTTGGGGAGGGTTCAAAGGAGTACTTCGACGCTAATCTCCTAAAAAGAATACTAGATACTATTTCCCGTTCTCTTGATTTTATTCTATTTCTGATATACTTTACCGCATATTGCTATGTAATTATAAGTAATTGCACCAAAATTTGTCCCAATTTTATTTATTTAGGAAAATGTTCACCGCAAGGAAGTGACATACATCTTTTGGTCCTTCTGACCCTATTACAGCCAACTAAAGGGGTGGGTAGGGGAAAAGGGGTGGTCTCCTCACTTAAAAAAAAGGGGAGTTGGCAAACAAATTTCTTTCACGGCCAGCCCCCCCCCCCCCTCTGTCATTAAAAACAATACGGAAAGAAGAAGGGGAAAAGTGAAAGGAAGAAGAAGAGGGCTTTTGCAATGAATTTTTACAATAGTTAAAGTTCTACCGTTTTGCTAAGACGCCCATTTCTCAACAAAGAGAAGCGAATGATCTCATCGCCCTTATAATGTTATTTTCACTTTTCACATATGCACCTCCCCCTAATGCAAGTTTATTGATGTCTAGAATATAATCTCACTGTTATCTTTTTAGTGAACCTTTTCTTCTGCTGACTATGCTGACCATATTACAGCCGGCAAGAGTTGGGGAGGGTTCAAAGGAGTACTTCAACGCTAATCTCCTAAAAAGGATACTAGATACTATTTCCCGTTCTCTTGATTTTATTCTATTTCTGATATACTTTACCGCATATTGCTATGTAATTATAAGTAATTGCACCAAAATTTGTCCCAATTTTATTTATTTAGGAAAATGTTCACCGCAAGGAAGTGACATACATCTTTTGGTCCTTCTGACCCTATTACAGCCAACTAAAGGGGGTGGGTAGGGGAAAGGGGTGGTCTCCTCACTTAAAAAAAGGGGGAGTTGGCAAACAAATTTCTTTCACGGCCAGCCCCCCCCCCCCCCCTCTGTCATTAAAAACAATACGGAAAGAAGGAGAAGGGGAAAAGTGAAAAGGAAGAAGGAGAGGGCTTTTGCAATGAATTTTTACAATAGTTAAAGTTCTACCGTTTTGCTAAGACGCCCATTTCTCAACAAAGAGAAGCGAATGATCTCATCGCCCTTATAATGTTATTTTCACTTTTCACATATGCACCTCCCCCTAATGCAAGTTTATTGATGTCTAGAATATAATCTCACTGTTATCTTTTTTGTGAACCTTTTCTTCTGCTGACTATGCTGACCATATTACAGCCGGCAAGAGTTGGGGAGGGTTCAAAGGAGTACTTCAACGCTAATCTCCTAAAAAGGATACTAGATACTATTTCCCGTTCTCTTGATTTTATTCTATTTCTGATATACTTTACCGCATATTGCTATGTAATTATAAGTAATTGCACACAAATTTGTCCCAATTTTATTTATTTAGGAAAATGTTCACCGCAAGGAAGTGACATACATCTTTTGGTCCTTCTGACCCTATTACAGCCAACTAAAGGGGGTGGGTAGGGGAAAAGGGGTGGTCTCCTCACTTAAAAAAAAGGGGGAGTTGGCAAACAAATTTCTTTGACGGCCAGCCCCCCCCCCCCTCTGTCATTAAAAACAATACGGAAAGAAGGAGAAGGGGAAAAGTGAAAAGGAAGGAGAGGGCTTTTGCAATGAATTTTTACAATAGTTAAAGTTCTACCGTTTTGCTAAGACGCCCATTTCTCAACAAAGAGAAGCGAATGATCTCATCGCCCTTATAATGTTATTTTCACTTTTCACATATGCACCTCCCCCTAATGCAAGTTTATTGATGTCTAGAATATAATCTCACTGTTATCTTTTTTGTGAACCTTTTCTTCTGCTGACTATGCTGACCATATTACAGCCGGCAAGAGTTAGGGAGGGTTCAAAGGAGTACTTCGACGCTAATCTCCTAAGAAAAATACTAGAAACTATTTCCCGTTCTCTTGATTTTATTCTATTTCTGATATACTTTACCGCATATTGCTATGTAATTATAAGTAATTGCACCAAAATTTGTCCCAATTTTATTTATTTAGGAAAATGTTCACCGCAAGGAAGTGACATACATCTTTTGGTCCTTCTGACCCTATTACAGCCAACTAAAGGGGGTGGGTAGGGGAAAAGGGGTGGTCTCCTCACTTAAAAAAAAGGGGGAGTTGGCAAACAAATTTCTTTCACGGCCAGCCCCCCCCCCCCTCTGTCATTAAAAACAATACGGAAAGAAGGAGAAGGGGAAAAGTGAAAAGGAAGGAGAGGGCTTTTGCAATGAATTTTTACAATAGTTAAAGTTCTACCGTTTTGCTAAGACGCCCATTTCTCAACAAAGAGAAGCGAATGATCTCATCGCCCTTATAATGTTATTTTCACTTTTCACATATGCACCTCCCCCTAATGCAAGTTTATTGATGTCTAGAATATAATCTCACTGTTATCTTTTTTGTGAACCTTTTCTTCTGCTGACTATGCTGACCATATTACAGCCGGCAAGAGTTGGGGAGGGTCCAAAGGAGTACTTCGACGCTAATCTCCTAAAAAGAATACTAGATACTATTTCCCGTTCTCTTGATTTTATTCTATTTCTGATATACTTTACCGCATATTGCTATGTAATTATAAGTAATTTGCACCAAAATTTGTCCCAATTTTTTTTATTTAGGAAAATGTTCACCGCAAGGAAGTGACATACATCTTTTGGTCCTTCTGACCCTATTACAGCCAACTAAAGGGGGTGGGTAGGGAAAAGGGGTGGTCTCCTCACTTAAAAAAAAGGGGAGTTGGCAAAAAAATTTCTTTCACGGCCAGCCCCCCCCCCCCCCTCTGTCATTAAAAACAATACGGAAAGAAGGAGAAGGGAAAAGTGAAAAGGAAGAAGGAGAGGGCTTTTGCAATGAATTTTTACAATAGTTAAAGTTCTACCGTTTTGCTAAGACGCCCATTTCTCAACAAAGAGAAGCGAATGATCTCATCGCCCTTATAATGTTATTTTCACTTTTCACATATGCACCTCCCCCTAATGCAAGTTTATTGATGTCTAGAATATAATCTCACTGTTATCTTTTTTGTGAACCTTTTCTTCTGCTGACTATGCTGACCATATTACAGCCGGCAAGAGTTGGGGAGGGTTCAAAGGAGTACTTCGACGCTAATCTCCTAAGAAGAATACTAGATACTATTTCCCGTTCTCTTGATTTTATTCTATTTCTGATATACTTTACCGCATATTGCTATGTAATTATAAGTAATTGCACCAAATTTGTCCCAATTTTATTTATTTAGGAAAATGTTCACCGCAAGGAAGAGACATACATCTTTTGGTCCTTCTGACCCTATTACAGCCAACTAAAGGGGGTGGGTAGGGGAAAAGGGTGGTCTCCTCACTTAAAAAAAGGGGAGTTGGCAAACAAATTTCTTTCACGGCCAGCCCCCCCCCCCCCTCTTCATTAAAAACAATACGGAAAGAAGGAGAAGGGAAAAGTGAAAAAGGAAGGAGAGGGCTTTTGCAATGAATTTTTACAATAGTTAAAGTTCTACCGTTTTGCTAAGACGCCCATTTCTCAACAAAGAGAAGCGAATGATCTCATCGCCCTTATAATGTTATTTTCACTTTTCACATATGCACCTCCCCCTAATGCAAGTTTATTGATGTCTAGAATATAATCTCACTGTTATCTTTTTTGTGAACCTTTTCTTCTGCTGACTATGCTGACCATATTACAGCCGGCAAGAGTTGGGGAGGGTTCAAAGGAGTACTTCGACGCTAATCTCCTAAGAAAATACTAGATACTATTTCCCGTTCTCTTGATTTTATTCTATTTCTGATATACTTTACCGCATATTGCTATGTAATTATAAGTAATTGCACCAAAATTTGTCCCAATTTTATTTATTTAGGAAAATGTTCACCGCAAGGAAGTGACATACATCTTTTGGTCCTTCTGACCCTATTACAGCCAACTAAAGGGGGTGGGTAGGGGAAAAGGGGTGGTCTCCTCACTTAAAAAAAGGGGGAGTTGGCAAACAAATTTCTTTCACGGCCATCCCCCCCCCCCTCTCATTAAAAACAATAGGGAAAGAAGGAGAAGGGGAAAAGTGAAGAGGAAGGAGAGGGCTTTTGCAATGAATTTTTACAATAGTTAAAGTTCTACCGTTTTGCTAAGACGCCCATTTCTCAACAAAGAGAAGCGAATGATCTCATCGCCCTTATAATGTTATTTTCACTTTTCACATATGCACCTCCCCCTAATGCAAGTTTATTGATGTCTAGAATATAATCTCACTGTTATCTTTTTGTGAACCTTTTCTTCTGCTGACTATGCTGACCATATTACAGCCGGCAAGAGTTGGGGAGGGTTCAAAGGAGTACTTCAACGCTAATCTCCTAAAAAGAATACTAGATACTATTTCCCGTTCTCTTGATTTTATTCTATTTCTGATATACTTTACCGCATATTGCTATGTAATTATAAGTAATTGCACCAAAATTTGTCCCAATTTTATTTATTTAGGAAAATGTTCACCGCAAGGAAGTGACATACATCTTTTGGTCCTTCTGACCCTATTACAGCCAACTAAAGGGGGTGGGTAGGGGAAAAGGGTGGTCTCCTCACTTAAAAAAAGGGGAGTTGGCAAACAAATTTCTTTCACGGCCAGCCCCCCCCCCCCCTCTGTCATTAAAAACAATACGGAAAGAAGAAGGGGAAAAGTGAAAGGAAGAAGAAGAGGGCTTTTGCAATGAATTTTTACAATAGTTAAAGTTCTACCGTTTTGCTAAGACGCCCATTTCTCAACAAAGAGAAGCGAATGATCTCATCGCCCTTATAATGTTATTTTCACTTTTCACATATGCACCTCCCCCTAATGCAAGTTTATTGATGTCTAGAATATAATCTCACAGTTATCTTTTTTGTGAACCTTTTCTTCTGCTGACTATGCTGACCATATTACAGCCGGCAAGAGTTGGGGAGGGTTCAAAGGAGTACTTCAACGCTAATCTCCTAAAAAGATACTAGATACTATTTCCCGTTCTCTTGATTTTATTCTATTTCTGATATACTTTACCGCATATTGCTATGTAATTATAAGTAATTGCACACAAATTTGTCCCAATTTTATTTATTTAGGAAAATGTTCACCGCAAGGAAGTGACATACATCTTTTGGTCCTTCTGACCCTATTACAGCCAACTAAAGGGGGTGGGTAGGGAAAAGGGGTGGTCTCCTCACTTAAAAAAAAGGGGAGTTGGCAAACAAATTTCTTTCACGGCCAGCCCCCCCCCCCCCTCTGTCATTAAAAACAATACGGAAAGAAGAAAGGGAAAAGTGAAAAGGAAGAAGGAGAGGGCTTTTGCAATGAATTTTTACAATAGTTAAAGTTCTACCGTTTTGCTAAGACGCCCATTTTCAACAAAGAGAAGCGAATGATCTCATCGCCCTTATAATGTTATTTTCACTTTTCACATATGCACCTCCCCCTAATGCAAGTTTATTGATGTCTAGAATATAATCTCACTGTTATCTTTTTTGTGAACCTTTTCTTCTGCTGACTATGCTGACCATATTACAGCCGGCAAGAGTTGGGAGGGTTCAAAGGAGTACTTCGACGCTAATCTCCTAAAAAGGATACTAGATACTATTTCCCGTTCTCTTGATTTTATTCTATTTCTGATATACTTTACCGCATATTGCTATGTAATTATAAGTAATTGCACCAAAATTTGTCCCAATTTTATTTATTTAGGAAAATGTTCACCGCAAGGAAGTGACATACATCTTTTGGTCCTTCTGACCCTATTACAGCCAACTAAAGGGGTGGGTAGGGGAAAAGGGGTGGTCTCCTCACTTAAAAAAAGGGGGAGTTGGCAAACAAATTTCTTTCACGGCCAGCCCCCCCCCCCCCCCTCTGTCATTAAAAACAATACGGAAAGAAGAAAGGGAAAAGTGAAAAGGAAGAAGGAGAGGGCTTTTGCAATGAATTTTTACAATAGTTAAAGTTCTACCGTTTTGCTAAGACGCCCATTTCTCAACAAAGAGAAGCGAATGATCTCATCGCCCTTATAATGTTATTTTCACTTTTCACATATGCACCTCCCCCTAATGCAAGTTTATTGATGTCTAGAATATAATCTCACTGTTATCTTTTTAGTGAACCTTTTCTTCTGCTGACTATGCTGACCATATTACAGCCGGCAAGAGTTGGGGAGGGTCAAAGGAGTACTTCGAACGCTAATCTCCTAAAAAGGATACTAGATACTATTTCCCGTTCTCTTGATTTTATTCTATTTCTGATATACTTTACCGCATATTGCTATGTAATTATAATAATTGCACCAAAATTTGTCCCAATTTTATTTATTTAGGAAAATGTTCACTGCAAGGAAGTGACATACATCTTTTGGTCCTTCTGACCCTATTACAGCCAACTAAAGGGGGTGGGTAGGGGAAAAGGGGTGGTCTCCTCACTTAAAAAAAAGGGGAGTTGGCAAACAAATTTCTTTCACGGCCATCCCCCCCCCCCCCCCTCCTTCATAAAAACAGTTGGGAAAGAAGGAGAAGGGGAAAAGTGAAAGAGGAAGAAGGAGAGGGCTTTTGCAATGAATTTTTACAATAGTTAAAGTTCTACCGTTTTGCTAAGACGCCCATTTCTCAACAAAGAGAAGCGAATGATCTCATCGCCCTTATAATGTTATTTTCACTTTTCACATATGCCCTCCCCCTAATGCAAGTTTATTGATGTCTAGAATATAATCTCACTGTTATCTTTTTAGTGAACCTTTTCTTCTGCTGACTATGCTGACCATATTACAGCCGGCAAGAGTTGGGGAGGGTTCAAAGGAGTACTTCAACGCTAATCTCCTAAAAAGGATACTAGATACTATTTCCCGTTCTCTTGATTTTATTCTATTTCTGATATACTTTACCGCATATTGCTATGTAATTATAAGTAATTGCACCAAAATTTGTCCCAATTTTATTTATTTAGGAAAATGTTCACCGCAAGGAAGTGACATACATCTTTTGGTCCTTCTGACCCTATTACAGCCAACTAAAGGGGGTGGGTAGGGAAAAGGGGTGGTCTCCTCACTTAAAAAAAGGGGAGTTGGCAAACAAATTTCTTTCACCGCCAGCCCCCCCCCCCCCTCTGTCATTAAAAACAATACGGAAAGAAGGAGGGGAAAAGTGAAAAGGAAGAAGGAGAGGGCTTTTGCAATGAATTTTTACAATAGTTAAAGTTCTACCGTTTTGCTAAGACGCCCATTTCTCAACAAAGAGAAGCGAATGATCTCATCGCCCTTATAATGTTATTTTCACTTTTCACATATGCACCTCCCCCTAATGCAAGTTTATTGATGTCTAGAATATAATCTCACTGTTATCTTTTTTGTGAACCTTTTCTTCTGCTGACTATGCTGACCATATTACAGCCGGCAAGAGTTGGGGAGGTTCAAAGGAGTACTTCAACGCTAATCTCCTAAGAAGAATACTAGATACTATTTCCCGTTCTCTTGATTTTATTCTATTTCTGATATACTTTACCGCATATTGCTATGTAATTATAAGTAATTGCACACAAATTTGTCCCAATTTTATTTATTTAGGAAAATGTTCACCGCAAGGAAGTGACATACATCTTTTGGTCCTTCTGACCCTATTACAGCCAACTAAAGGGGGTGGGTAGGGGAAAAGGGGTGGTCTCCTCACTTAAAAAAAGGGGGAGTTGGCAAACAAATTTCTTTCACGCCAGCCCCCCCCCCCCCCCTCAGTCATTAAAAACAATACGGAAAGAAGAAAGGGGAAAAGTGAAAGGAAGAAGGAGAGGGCTTTTGCAATGAATTTTTACAATAGTTAAAGTTCTACCGTTTTGCTAAGACGCCCCATTTCTCAACAAAGAGAAGCGAATGATCTCATCGCCCTTATAATGTTATTTTCACTTTTCACATATGCACCTCCCCCTAATGCAAGTTTATTGATGTCTAGAATATAATCTCACTGTTATCTTTTTAGTGAACCTTTTCTTCTGCTGACTATGCTGACCATATTACAGCCGGCAAGAGTTGGGGAGGGTTCAAAGGAGTACTTCAACGCTAATCTCCTAAAAAGGATACTAGATACTATTTCCCGTTCTCTTGATTTTATTCTATTTCTGATATACTTTACCGCATATTGCTATGTAATTATAAGTAATTGCACCAAAATTTGTCCCAATTTTATTTATTTAGGAAAATGTTCACCGCAAGGAAGTGACATACATCTTTTGGTCCTTCTGACCCTATTACAGCCAACTAAAGGGGGTGGGTAGGGGAAAAGGGGTGGTCTCCTCACTTAAAAAAGGGGAGTTGGCAAACAAATTTCTTTCACGGCCACCCCCCCCCCCCCCCTCTGTCATTAAAAACAATACGGAAAGAAGAAGGGAAAAGTGAAAGGAAGAAGGAGAGGGCTTTTGCAATGAATTTTTACAATAGTTAAAGTTCTACCGTTTTGCTAAGACGCCCATTTCTCAACAAAGAGAAGCGAATGATCTCATCGCCCTTATAATGTTATTTTCACTTTCACATATGCACCTCCCCCTAATGCAAGTTTATTGATGTCTAGAATATAATCTCACTGTTATCTTTTTAGTGAACCTTTTCTTCTGCTGACTATGCTGACCATATTACAGCCGCAAGAGTTGGGGAGGGTTCAAAGGAGTACTTCAACGCTAATCTCCTAAAAAGGATACTAGATACTATTTCCCGTTCTCTCTGATTTTATTCTATTTCTGATATACTTTACCGCATATTGCTATGTAATTATAAGTAATTGCACCAAAATTTGTCCCAATTTTATTTATTTAGGAAAAAGTTCACTGCAAGGAAGAGACATACATCTTTTGGTCCTTCTGACCCTATTACAGCCAACTAAAGGGGGTGGGTAGGGGAAAAGGGGTGGTCTCCTCACTTAAAAAAAGGGGGAGTTGGCAAACAAATTTCTTTCACGGCCATCCCCCCCCCCC